>NC_053019.2:16680000-17305000 GCF_016746245.2 Drosophila santomea
CTGTCAGTCAGTCACTTGATCGTTCGGAGCGTGACAGGTGGTATGCTGTAGGCAATAGGGTCGCACTGGATATTACTCTACAATTGGCAGGACTTAAGGGAAAAACAAATCGTAACTTAATTGAAAGAGATCTCTTAAAGTCGATTTACATTAGGATTTGATGTAATGATTAACTTAACTTAAAGCTTATAGCTTATTTATAATCTGCACCCACTCCTATAGAATTTTATGTTGTCATAACATTCAAAGGTAATTTAAATCGTGTTCAAGCAGCGAAAACCTTATCATCCACTGCCTCAACTTTAATTGTTTTCCTTATTAATCAGCAGAATAATGAGTGCTTCTCTTCTGCAACAGAAAGAAATAAAGGGCCAAAGGTCTCGTGACAGTTGCAGTTTAGTGTCTAATTAAAAAGTTCTCGGCCTGCGTGATTGTGTGCGTTCGTGTGGCACCTAGCTAAGCAAAAAATAAAAAGAAGCGACTCAAAGTCGGGCCAACTTTCTATGGCACCACTTTCGCTGTCCCCCGGAGATGCCAATGAATATTCTTGTTCTGCCGTGATGATGACGAAACCTGTTTCCACTCCTTCATCCCGTGCACCTCATCACCACGAATTACCCCCCCACACACTTTTTATGGTAATGAATGGGTCAGGCAAAAGTGGAGCTTTGATTTCTGATGCTGGTGCTAACCGCAAAAGCAAATAAAATACCGGTAACGAAAAAAGAGCAACAATTTCTTCTTCTGGTGTGACATTGGACCAGTGTATTTCTGGGGTCTACTTTTCTCTCTATCGTGTTGCGACTGACTTACCCATTTCTTCCGTAACTCTATTGACCTTATTCGCAGGTGTCTGTCTGCCCGTCCATAAGTTTTGAGCTTTACTCTGGGAATCGACATTTCTCTCGGTTCAAATGCAAAGCTCAGAATGAAGGGTTTTTCCAGTGCAGTCTGTGGCTTTCACTTCACTTTGGTTCTCACCTGCAGATTTTCAATGCACTTTATCGGTGTTTGGATTTCTCGTTTCATTTGTTCTTGTACTTTTTATACTCTTGCTTGGGGAGATAAAATATTTTCGAATATTTAACATTTAAAAAAAAAGCTGTAGTAGACCTCGGCTTTAAAAGTCACCTTTGAATCAGATTTTTAAAATCAGTTTTTTCCCCGTGCAAAGAAGCTTGTTATATATTTATGCCATGGGAAAAGGAAAAAATGTGCCAGTGTGTTAAATCTTCGATCAGGGCAAAAGACCTTGTTGTTTTGTAATTGTTTGTGCTGTTACCACACATTTCTTCGGCTCGAATGCGTGTGAAATATTTCGATAAATGTTTGTGGGTTTGTGCGAGTATCAGTCAGCGAACTGAGTGTTTTGCACTATTTGTGTGAGTGGGTGTGGGTGTGGGTGTCTGTATCTGTGTGAGCCCGCTGACCGATGTCGGTCTTTTTATATCTCTGTTTTTGTTTTCCTTTAGCCCTGCTGCACTTCCCCATTACTCTTTTCGCTCCTCTTCTCTTGGCGTTAACTTTTCCACGCATTGATGACGGATGGCCATGGAAAATGATGAATGTTTAATGGGCCAGTGCGACAGCAAAAACATTTTGAGGTAACATATTGATGGAGCAGAGGTTGCACTGAATTCGGTTAGGTTCGGTTGGCCTGGTATGATTGGTGGGGGAAGGGAAGGGGGTGTGGAAGGGTTGGGATCTGGTCATGCATCATGGAGCGGTTCGATGCCAAAACTTTCAAATTCTCACATGTTGCAATGTCAACAAAGTTGCCGGAAAATATTGTTAGAAATTCAAGCGAAATGCATTTTTAACTTTGCCTTCAAACTTCAGTTGGAAAATGTTGGGGGACGGTAATGAGTTTGCCGATTGAATTTACAGCGCATAATATTCCATTCCGCTGGAAATTGTATGTGTTTAAAATTGAATTGTATTTGTATCCTCCCCGCAATTTCCCTTCAAGTGCTCAAGAACTTGTCATGCTACGAGTATCATCTAAAGAGCGATAAAACACTTTACGCATCAAGTACTGTATCCAAAGTAAAGTGATCTCCTGAACTATATCCCCTTTGTTTTTTTTCCCAATCTACTTATGAGTATTTCCCCCAAGATTCTCGAGAACTTATCTAGAGTACCTCGCTTTGCTTTAGAGTCACTTTGTTTGCTCTAAATTCCTCGTGGAATTTTTGCATATATGTGGGTTTCTGTTATAAAAATTGCTCCACTTGCGTTGAACAATTCCCGCGCCCCGCACGTTTTTCTCCTTTTACCACGTCGTTTATCACATTTTTTTGCTTGGCTTAAGCAAGTCTATCAAAAATATGTATTCGTAATTGCAGCAAGGCACACAGCAAAGTTGTATGAGCGAAGGGAGGAAGATGTAGGCGATGGTGTACCAGATATGGAAAAGCGAAAAAAGTATAGAAGTTGAGGAAAAGCGACATCGTCGCATGATGTCATATTCGCGCATTCAGTCTTTTTTTTCTCCTTGTGCACATTCATCTCTCTTCAGCAAAGTATCGTTTGTCTATTTGGCCAAATCCAAACGAATCGAACAAAATCAACTGAAAATCAAGCCCGCCCTAGGCACCCTTTATGAATCAGTTACCAAGGCGCTGATGCTGCAATAAAAGGTGCGATTTATCATAATGGCTGACGCATGGAACACACACACACACACACACTCGCATACACGCATAAACACACACAAGATGTTGGGCAGCTACCATTTCCCATTTTCCATTTCCCTTGCCTTCACCGAACACTTATATTTTGCAATATAACGCAATGGTTCCTGCTGTGGATTGTGGAACCATCGATTTCATTTCTTGCCATTTTCCGCATTTTTCACAAATATGTTTTTCCACACTAACACACACACTCCTTCGTTTATGGCCTGTTGGCAGATTGTGTGATTGTGTGTGTGTGGAGTTATCTGAGCCGGCTGCCAGACGCCAGTTCATATTGATTACAACAAATTTGCCGTCGCCATTCGTTCGGAGTTGTCGCCGGCTTTGGAAAAAAGAGGGAAATAAACGTGATTATATAACTGATATATGTAAGCGAGTAAGTACTCGCCTGCGTATGTCGATACGTTGGTATGTCGGTTTTTATTAACCTTTTCTTTTTTCGCATACTTCCACCTTCCATTAAAGATCCATTAAGGATATTGAAATATGATTTGGTATAGTAATTGGAGACTTAGATACAGGTCTGACTTGTCAAAAGCGCGCATTCCTTTTCATACCTTTCAGGATTTTTTGAGCTTGTAATGTCCCGGAATGGCTATTATCTTTGTCCATGAATACCTTTTTTTTGTTGAATTCTTTCACGTGTCATACCATATCTATTAAGGAAATGGAGGTCTGTTTTGAAATAGTCATTTGCCAGACATCTCATTTTTAGTTTATTAGTGGACTATTTAAAGGATAGCTTGGGCTCATTGTTTTCTTAGATTTTTTATAAAGAGATCTTTCTTTTCTTAGACTTAGAACAATAGCATCGCACCAAAGAACTCTGAGTGCGATTCAAGTAGAGAATGTAGCTATCTCTGGGATTACATTTCCTGCTTTTATTCTTTATATTAAGCTACCAAAGTGCGATAACCTTTTCGGAAGGTAATTAAATCGAGTATAAAACCCTATTTTTACAATACTGAAAACCTTTTGCGCCACTCTACTCCACTCCCACTATTGGGTAGCCGCCCTCAACTGGAAACCGTTCACTTGCTTGACATTTAGTGCCGGCTGCTGTGTTGGCCATGTCTTGGGCGCTTCGATGTTGGCTCAAACGGGGACTGGGGCAGAATCCAAGTCCAAGAAAGAGACGGCAGACAGCGGCTGAATCTGAAAACGAGACTGGGACTGAGGCTGAGACTGAGACTGGGGGCCTCTTTTGCTCTTTTGGCGACGACGGCTGCTGTCTGGAATTTCGTTGAACCGGTTTATGTGTGTGGTTCGCCAGTGGCTGCTGTGGCAGTTACCTACTGCTTTTGTTGCTGCTGTTGTTGTTGTTGTTGGGGCCTGGGTAACTGGCTCCGAAAATACAAAATACTTGCACAGCGCACGGCTTTGTGCGATACTTGGCTAACCAACTGGCCACGCTGCACACACACTCACTCACTCACTCCTACAAACATGGCTAACAGACATATATAAAACAGCGCGCATATTTGTCGTTGCGGATTATTTCACAGCACAATTCTCTTCTCCACTGAAAGCAATCGGGGGTGGCTAAGTGGGCGGGGATGGAGATGGGCAAATGACTTTGTTCTTCTATTCTCGTTGTTCTTACATTGCCCTCTCGCCCTCTCTCTCTCTCTTATTGTCGGCGATTTCTGATTTTTGATTTTTTGCTCTTTTGCCCCGTTTCGTTGGCCGTTAATTTACATTGCAAAAATTTTCTTCTGACTTTATACGAAATTTGCAATTCAATAGTTTATAGATTTTGCTATTGTCAGTAGCTCGTTCCGGTGGGTGGAAAAGTACTCTATAGAAAGCTGTGGGTTTTTGGGGGGGAGCTGAGTGGATATTTTTGTGGGGGTATCACACATGTATGTAAGTAGGTAACTGGAGCTACTCGTTGTAGGGATTAGGTCATTGGATTGTAAGATCTTTGTTTGCCAGGCAAGACAGACTAGTGTATTCCTTTTAGTAAAAATATTAAAAATCCTAAATAAAAAATACTTATCAATACTTTTCTTTATTTTTTTGCAGAAATAAAACGTCAACAACTGTAAGTCAAAAACAAAATATAAACTCTTTAAAATGTTTGTGTTTGAAAATTCCCGTTATTAAGAGTCTCGGCTACTTTCGTTTTGCATACCCTGAATCCTTTTACAATCACTCAGATACCAAACTTATCTGCGGCACAGTGCAGTCCAGTCCTTTCCAGTTTTCAGTACTCTTGCCCCAATGGACCCTACACCCATTTTATAAATCTAATCAGTTGAAATGCATTCAAAGTTCAGACAGACCAATGTACGAACGTTGTTTGAAATTCTGGTATTGGTTGTTCGATATGTTTAAGGCTCGAATGATGCCCGCAAACTATGCAAACTGGCTAAATGTGTGGTTTTCGGGCATTGGGCACATTCCTCTCGCCCCTGCAAATTGATTTCAATGCAAATTGATAATGAAATATGCCATGGAAAACGCATTAGAACGAACCCTGTGGCAGCATTCTTATCGATGCTATGCCAACACCCGATATACCACCCATACCAGCCGTTTTCCACCCACTAATTTGGTCATTTAATGCAATGTGGCAAATAAACGAAATGCGGTTAACGCAATGACAGTGCTATTAGCCAAAGCCATTGTGGCCCATCAGCCAGAGATGTGAAAAAGGAAAACGGGGGACGTAATACCGGGATATTGTGCATGTCCTTCTGCCATTGTGGTTGCTTAAATCATAACCTAAACATACATATGTGACTGCCCAGGAGTCAAGTTTGTGTGTGTCAACCACAATTGGCCCACATGAAGCAGCTCAAAGGAGGAGAGCTGTGGTATCCCAAATGAAATTTCAAATCATGAACCAACAAAATTATCTTTATTTAATCTGTTGCACATCGAATGCAAGTAAATGCATGAAAACACTTTTAATCATCGATTTAATAAAACGTACTATAATGTTATATTTCTATGGAAGCGCATTTAAAATTTAATTTTTTGAAATCAAACATATGCGAAACTGTTCACCAATCTAATCAATATTCAGAAGTTCAAAATAGTTCAAAATCTCATGATTTATTCAATTTCATTGAGAGCAGATGACAAAGCATTTTCCCGTAATAAATCTCAATTGAAAAGTAAGTAAGATATACTCACACAATAAATAACAATAATTATGCAAGAAAATGTGCAAAGAAAAAATGAAATTTGTCTTCGTCCTTTTCCGGCTTCATTTTCTTGGCTCATTCCATTACCCAACTTCAATGATCCATAATTGCTATTAATTGTGCTTAAGATTTGCATAGCAAATAAATCTACGAGGGAAAATGCAAAACATAAATTCAACAATTGCTTGACACTTGAGCGGAGTTTAAAAGTTTTCTTTGTTGTTGTTCTGGCTGCCGCTATTGTCATTGTCTAATTTATTTAGCATTGTGTAAACTTGTTCAAGGTTGAATAGGCTTCTACACCAAATGGAAATTAAATGGCAACAGCAACAGCAAGCGCACAGAAAAACATTTGAATTACATTGAAGACAATTCGAAATGCCAAAAGGCAGGCAAAGTTTGCTTCGATTGTTTTTGGTCCAAACTCAAAATCAAATTGTGCCAAATTACTTGGACAGCCAAATGCTTTGGCTAACCAATATTGCTTCTATTTCTCTCTCTCTCTTTTCTACTGTGTATCTCTATCTCTGTTCGTGTGTCTGTCTGTGGTCCAAATGAATAATTTGGCATCGCAGATAAACGAAATCAATGTCCACGGACCGGGCCCAAAACCAAATGGCAACATCTGCACATTGTGCTGAATTGAGGGGCCATCGGTGCGGGAGGCTACAATGGTTACATTGGGCTGGTTGGAACCTCTGGGCCACTCTTGGGAACTTGTTATTGAATTAAAGTGACTTGATTTACGACGCGTTCTGGTCCAAAGCTCTTAATGGCATTTGCCACGAGTCCAGCTACCCTCTGACTCCCTAACCCACTCAGTTAGGTACCAAAACCTTGGCCTCGTCCCTCAGCAGGGCCATCCGTTTTCCGAAATGAAGTTTGCGCTTTGTGATGTTATAACCGTCAACGGTTCGTATGCGTGATATTAAGTATGCGACATGTTGCGCTTTGTAGCAGAGATGAATGAAAGGGCTTTTAGTGCTTGAAATTGCTGGTGCGGCAATTTACGTTGGAAGTTAGTTGAGCATCTAAATTTTAGATTGTTAAAAAAACCTTGTGGCAATCAGAGTTTATGGTAAAAAGATTTAAGCACCCTTCTAATTTTATTAGCGAAAACAGCTTAACTGTTGCTAAACTTTAGAATAGTATATGGCATAATTGAGATACATGTAATTAAAACTTACAACAAAATGATGCCATTACTCATGCAGGTTGCAACCGGCACCACTACCACCACCACCACCACCACCACCACCACCACCACCTCCTCCACTTGACTGCTTGTTGTGGTAGCTGATAACATGGTTATCGTGGTTCAAGTCATTGTTATTGCGATTATTGTGGTTCCAGCACCCACACACAAACACGAGAAACTGCACTGAATTTAACTAAACTAAGGCGAACCTTAAATGACAACAGATAGCGCTAATAATTTATGCATGCTGCATGTTGCAAGTGGAGTGCCAACATCGGGCGACACCCATCACCCAACGCCCAACCACCCAACCGCCCACTTTCAACCGTTATCTTGTAGTAGCCACGCCTCCTCAACCACTGAGCAGGCACCACATGAACACATAAACACAGGCACCCGCACTCGTCGACAAGGCTGCACATAATTTAATTAAAATGAAATCTCGCACGGGGCGCTGAACTGCAAACTGTGAATGCAAATTATTATTAATTACAGCAGAGCGACGACAAATGTTTATGCCCGCCATATGTGTGCCAGTCGCACTGTCCCTGTCTTTCATTGCTGACGTTTACTGCAGAGATGACCACGTGAGCGAATTGTATTACCAAATATAATAGCAACATTTATGGCCAATCAACTTAACTAAAGTTAACGCAAAAGCCCAGGCTTTATTAGCTGATGAATCACTAACTATTACAATGGAGTAAATTGTTATGTAATTTTATAGCCAGAAATGAGCACTTACTTTATGACTTTATCGTTACTCACGACACCATATGGTTTTATGGAGAAAACCTCGTGACACGCGATTATCTCTGACTTGCATGCTTGGCGAGACACAACGGCGCCATCTGTTGACAGTTTGTCGCAAAAACAGCTCTAGTTAAGTGCCTGGATGTTTATGTGCGGTAAATGAAATTAAGAGAAATCTAAACACATTTGCTAGCCATTTATCCTAATACCAGCTACTCTGGTTCACTGAGGTTCTTGGCGCAGCGGTAGTTTTTCCTCATTTTCATTGCTTGCTTTATTGCTCTAAGCGGTTTTTTTTAACAACCTTTAAATTTTCCTATTTTAAGAGATAGATATATAGGTCAAGACTCAACTTTATTAAATCCGGTACATTTTTGACTTTATTGTGGTTATTTATGAGTAATTGATGTTGTTTTTCATGTGCTTCTCAATTCTAGTAATAATAAACTTGAAGATATTCGTGTATTGGCATTGTTAAAAACGTATCAGTCATTTATTTTCTTTGATAGTTTGAAGTAAATTTCATTTATTTCCTATTAAGGATTCGAATGACAACTAAAACCTATGAACAATAGCAATAAATCTCGATGGGAGCTTCTCGGGCGCAAAATGATTGGTGCTTGTATTGATCACTCCTTGTGATAGCTCCTTGCAGCGAGGTCTCATTTTTGGAAAGGACCGTTGCATCAAAGTGGCCATTTCCTGGTTGCGTAACCAGTCGCACAGTGATCGTTTTATTGAACTCGTGTTGTTTCCTCAGATAGGCGTCCTCCACATTGAGAAGCGCCAGCTGATGACACTGTGGATAGGGTTCAAGCAGCAGATTAATGCGTTCCACAGCAAGCTTGGCAATCCGCTGGACACTACGCGCATTCCATGGTATCTTGAGAAATCCATCGCATTGGCAATAATGCAGTGGAATGCGGGCTGAAAAGCAGCTACGCTCCTCAGGAATGGGCAGGAATAATGAAACGTTGTGATCGTTTCGCAGTCGCAGAGTGCGGTTCAAAATTCGCTCGTCACTTAGGTTTTCCAGATCGATCACATCTTTTAGGGTCTCGTGCAGATCGTAAGTGGTCACTAGGCGGTGGGCATTCGCTTCGAGATTTGCCAAGGCCAACGGATATCGTTCACGTAGCCATCGTGGATATATTGCCACCATTGTGGGCAGCGATGTTTCTCTCATGCCCTGAAATGTGTCCACAAAAGGACCATATCGCAGGCCATGATCGGACAAGATCAGCACCAGAGTCCTCTCAAAAATGTTTCGCCTTTTTAGGGCACGCAGAATCCAATAGTACTGACGGTCGGCCCGGTCGCCGTATTGGAAATAATCGTGGACGCCCATTGTCTGCCAAAAAAAGGCAAAGAATCCTCGATCGTAACATCTTGCCTGCATATGGGGCAGCAAACGGTAGATAAAGTCGTACAGAACATGATGATATATCCGATTGCCGCTGCATTTGATTTCAATTGGTCCTCGTGCGTAATAAGTGGATCGCTTGTGGATTTCGTTCAGCACACTTCGCAGATAAAAGTCGGTTGGTTGACGCTTAAAGCCAGGTCTTACGTAAGTAAAGGTTCCACCCACGCGAGAATCCTCGCCAAAAATGGTGGCATAGCCGGCATCCTTAAAATCACGAAACAAAAAGCGACACCGATCGAAATTATCCTTCTTATTTGGTTTGAAGCATCCACTTCTGGACTCCAGTTCATCCACACTCTGACCGCTAAACAAGGGAATCAGATTCGGGTACGAATTTCGCCCGACGCGGTTGTAGCCCCATAGTTCAATGTGTGGCAGACCTTCGATTAAGTCTTTTACTCGACTGTGAATGGAAAAGAATTACTTATATTATTATTTATATCTGTAATGTATGAACTGCTCCTAGCGTATTTTATACAATTATAATTGAACGCATACAGCTAGAAAGTCCTTTTGTTGTTCAATTGATGTGATATATTAAAGCCGGTGGTTTTTATGGCAATTGAAGCGAATTTATGTTTTAATTGGATAGCTGGTGATATTAACACTTTGTTTATCTCTATCGTGTTGCACATAATGATTAAATAACAGAACAATTAAACAATGGACCTTTGGTAAAATTAAGCAGTTAAAACTTTTTAGGTACTTACCTGAAGTAGCGCTGGTAATGCATGTGGGAAATAGAGTCTATACCCAGAATTAGAACCGAAAGACGATTCGCTGCTTCAGAATTAGTAACGTTGAATATCCGGTCCTTTGGGAATGGTAGAAATATAAAGACATCGTTAAACACTAGGCGACCATAGTCCATCCAGCACCAAACACGCAGAGTTATGTTACCTGGCTCTACCTCTGTGAAGTTACTCCATTTGCTAAAACGAAAGACTTTCATTTCAAAGTACCTGTTCAAAAAGTCATTCAAGCGCACGAAGCGTTTGTAGGCGCAAGAGATTTCGCTTAGCCTTCGAACTCCCAACTTTTGCCAAAGCTGCTTTGCATTGGCGGTCAAGTACAGGTAGTTTCTTTCCTCAATGGATTTCGCCTTCATCAGCTTGATCATAGGGCACCAAAATGTGGGCATTTCTGTCATATGGTACATCGCCATGGGTGAAAGAGGATCCATGGAAATTATTTGGCATTGTGAGGAATTCACAAATAGCATCCTACTATCCGGTTTACCTTCTAAAGGCGGTCTGACTTTTAGGTTATATTCAACTTGTTCTTTGGAACTTGTTAATACGTAGAGTAATAAGAAGAATAGTATGAATATGAAACTATTCTTCTTTATCTTAGCAACACATTGGCTATATTCCATTTGAGAGTTTTATGTTCTTTATTTGTTAAAGAGAGATAATATTTTATATGGAAGTCAACAATTCGAATCAGGTATCTAGATCTGGAAAAAGTATATTTAAAAACTATTTGTTCATTGCTTATAATTCTAATCAAATTTTCCAGAAAGTGCACTAGCTTTCAAAAATTGTAGTTTTTACACGTACGTACGTACTTGATTGACTTTAAATTCACTTTGTTTCCGCTCTCGCCTTGTTGCAGTTTGTTCTTTGTCAATTAGCATAGTTTACAGTTTCAGTTCTTCGGCCTTTTGGCTTTGTTTGCGTTTGCAAAAAGAGAAAACAGTACCATACAATACAATGGAAAGCTAAAATAGAAAAGGCATTTAAAAGGGCGTTTAGTGATTGAGTTTGTAGTCGGGCGTTTTTTAATTAGGCTAACTTGATTGGATTTTACACTTCAGCTTGCCTTCATTAGTTCTTTCTCCTATTCTACCAATTTGTAAGATAAGACAAGTAAGTTGTTCTACACTTTGAAGTAGAAACCCATTCAAAAGAAATTAGTTAGGTTAGCAATAAAGTTAGTAGATAAATATCTAAGATGCGCACCACAGGAGCCCTGTTCTTAATGGGATTTACTGGAAAAACTTTAAGATGACATCCCTCCCCAGATACGCTAATTTGATATGTAAATTTATCCAGCTCTTTAATTTCGCTTTAAATTACTAAACTGGAAACCCAGCGGTGGACCGGTAAGCATCCTGGATGCTTGAGTGAGGAGCTATCCTTCAATCCGACTGAGCCGGAGACCAAACGGGAGTAACCGGATCTATTTCACAGTTTGAGACGAAATGGGAATTGTGTTCCTCATTCAATTTTCATTCTCGTTTTCGCTATCCTTTCTAGTGTTTCTCCATTGCCGTATGCGAATTCCACGATGTTGTTTTCTTTAATTTTCCGCAAACGGAGGCAGCAAAGCGGCGGCTTCCTGCCTTCCTGTGATCCTTTTTCTTTCCAACCGTTGCTCTTGCTGCTCGGTTCCATTCCTCGGTCATGTCTCGTTGGCAGCATCCTGTATCCTGTGTAAAACATATGCATACATTTTATACCATTACAGCATAACAATATTGCATTTGCAGAAACATTTCTCTCACCGCTATCCTTTTCCTTATTTTTTTGGATACCGCTTCCTCTACCTTTAGCCATCGCCACCCCCACTGCCACCGCCAACTGTCTTGCGTTTTGTGAATCCAGCGCGAATCCTGTGAATCCTTGCGACCTCTTGCCGCCGTCCATTTCGCTCCCCCACGTTAGCTTTGAGTTACAATTTCCTCGTGCATACCCTGTAAATGTTTGTGTACAGTATAGCTTGGTGGGTAATGAGTTTTTTCAAATATATAAATAATGGTTCGAGTTAGAACGATCCTTATGTGGTGTTCCTAAAAATCGTTAAAATGTTAAATGAGGGAGGAAGATCAAACTATCCATAAAAAGTTCAGTAAATAAACACATCTCAAAGGACTTTACAGGATATCACTTGATTCCCACAGCCCCTATTAAAAACTTCTTCGTTGCCCTGATTGTTGTTGTTTTATTTCGTTGAATTTCAGTTTCAGTTTTTGGTTTTGGCCAAAGGTTTTACCTGCGCTTACGCCACCCACCGAACCACCCACCAGCATCTCTCAGCTCGACTCGATTCGACTTGGGTTTCGCCCACCCGCTGCCTGCTCCAATTACAGTTTGCATAGTTGAGTGTCGTCTGCGGAAATTTGTTTATTTTACGCGCATTGCGTTTCGCGTCGCGTCGCATCGCCTCGGTTTGGTTTGGTTGGATAACCATCCTGCCTTGCCTTCTGCCCAGAATCCTTTGGATTCTCCTTTTTGGCCGGAGTCGCAGCAGCAGAGCGACACAACGAGACATGACGACGGCACATGGTACGACCGACTCGCTAAGACAAACTGACAGCCAAATGCGTCAGACTCGTTGCAGATTTCATTTGGCGTGAATTCTTCTTCACATTTCCCCCTCTCCTGCTTGGTATAATTCTCCTTTTTTATGGTTTTGTTCCGTTTTTGCCAATGTATTTTGCATTTTTGTAGCTTTCGTTGACATTTCCCTCGGCTGCGAAACCTTGTGCATTGAGCAGGTTTATAGCTTTTCCTCTGCTGCCATCGTTTCTGATGCTGATGCTTCGGTGCAAGTTACCGCCGCAGTTACATTCAGAGTTGAATACGCCAAAAAAGAGAAGACATCAAGAAATGTCAGATACAGCCGTGGCTACCGAAAAAGGCAACAAAAAAAAAACAACGAATCGTGGGAATGGTCAGGATGGAGGCTGACGTCCGTTCACCACTGCGTATGTGCAATAAGTTCTTCTTCAATTTGCGTTACGTATACGCACACAACGATCAACGGACAACATAATGAAAATGTCGTTGTGGCTGTGGATAACATAAAAGTTTGTGATGAGAGGTTGTTGTTTTTCTATAGCGTTTTAGGCTTTTGCATTTTTAAGTAATTGGATAACGATGGCATGCACAGAAGACAAATTAATTGATTCGATTGAAGATCTTAAAAGCATCTTAAATGTGAAGTAGTCGGAATCATTTAAATGCAGTTTTTGGACAAAATATGTGTACTGGTTGTGTTAAGTCTGAACGTGATCGGCACTATAATCGTATTAAAATGAAATCAGATTTCAGACAATCCAAATTGGATGACTTTACTTGGTGCATCAATTGATTCGATTGGTCTCTTCACCCTGCAGTGGACACGGAATTGCCTCATGGCATTGTCATCGGACGGACAATTTTGGCCTGGTCATGAAGAGTTCGAGGAGGGTTTCAATCACTTGACATGTTCAGCAGTCAATTTGTGGATTGCTGGGATTGCAGCTCCTCCTTCTGATTTTCCTCGTAATACTGCTACTTTTGCTTAGTGCTCATCATCTGCCAGTGCTCATCCTTGTTCCTCCCTCCCCTACCCCCCTGCCTTCTGCCTGTGTGGCATGTTGCAAGTCCTTGTGCTTGCTGTCTGACCAACCAGAAGAGTCGGGTCCAGTCCAGTATGCAGTTGCCCCGTGGCCCGGTATGCCAACCTGTCAGAGGACTCAGCATATGAGTGTGCGTCCGAGGGAGGATGTTGCTGCTGCGGTTGCTCCAACTTCTGCACCTGCTGCTGCTCTTGCCGTTGTCCTGGTCAACAACTATGCGTTGACAGTGGACTCCTCAAAACCTTTGCCCAAATGTGCCCGTAGATGCTCGGAGGGAGGTTGGAATGAACAGCTAACAAGCCGATCATCATCCCACATGCGGCGTCCAGAACATTACCAGAGCACACTCAAGGAAAATGGTTAGGAAGTATTGCTATAAATAAATTGGGCTAAAACTTATTTCCAATATTCTCGATAACAAATGTGATAAACTCTTTATTTCAAAATACTTTTTGGTTTAAAATATATTAGCTTTAGGTTCTTATAAAAAATATACGTTTTCCATGAAACTTACGTATGTTCTTTCTTCAATTGCGAAACTTAATAACACATGTAAGGCGAACATTTTATTTACGCTGTACGTTTTGCCTGTGATTGCTGCTTGTCAAGCTACAGAATTACTTGGTTTGGCCAAAAGATTGGACTGGATGGGGAGGGCTACCCAGGACCAACGTGCTGCCAATAACTCAACTAATTGTCGCTGCAAGTGGTTGGTCCCCCGTTCTTCGGTCGTGTTTCATGGATTTACGCCCACCCTGCTGGCAGAAAAATGAGCTACGAATTGTTAATTTCGAGCTGCAGCTGAGCAAAGAAATCGTTTTTCCAGCCAAGCGAACGCAGCCGAGTGGCAGCATTATTAAAGCCTTGTCAGCGGCAGGAAAAGCAGCGGTAGCAGCCGCACGTGGCGCAAATTGTGGCATAAAACGGTAGCAAAGACACCTGCTGGTTGCTCTGCATATTAATAAGTTGCTCGGCCCACGTTTTTCCAGCCAACATAATGTATATTTCCTCCTGCTTCAGTTCGAGCCAGGTTAGTGCGTTGGCTGTGGCCCAGCTGGCCATAGTTGGGCATTCATTAGACTCGTTGGGCGATTGCTGTAGTTGCTCTGCTCCTGTCGCTGCTGCTATGCAACGTTGCGTATACGTTGTCGTTGCTGTGGTTGCTATAGGCACTTGCTTTAAGCTTTTAATCATTGGTAAATAAATTGCGGTAAATGTCCAAATTTTTAATTATCGTATTGCTTTTTAACGAATATTATTATATAAGGCAATATAATTTAACATGAAATATTTAAAAAAAAATCCAAGAAAGATCTTAAACTTCTGGAAAAAATGTCTCGTTTGTAGCCCATTTGTAATTGACCGAGTTTGCACCGCAATCTCAATGGTTTTCTTGTGTTTTAACCAATCGAAGAACACGAACGCTAATGGCCTAAGCTGCATCTGAATACACAGCAGCTGAACGCAAAAATGACGATAGTCTGGCGACAGGATGTCGGCAGTCGACAGTCTGCAGTCTACAGCAGGACTCGGTGTCTCTTTCTGTGTCTGTCCTTTCAACTGCATTGCCGCACTGCTGAACTTGAGTTGGGGGCCCTTGGTTTGAGCGGATTTCATTGTGTGCCGGAGGGGGTGTCGGGCGAAGGGTTGGGAAGGAGAATGAGACCCAATACTGACGCCACAGATACCCGTGGCACTCCCCACTCCTGATCCTTCTAACGACTCTGTAGCCAGTTGCCAAATTTACTTCAATTTTTTATTTGCCGCCATGGCACGTATAGCGTGCTAAATTTTCCGCACGCATTCTTCGTTTTATCTCTAGCTCCCTATCCCAACCTATATCGTTAAATATACGGAACTCGGCCCTATTCATGTATCTAATCCACCAATATACTGGTTCGGCATATCCTGTAAATGATGAACAAAGCTGCATTGTATTTAAATATTTCCGTTGCCATTCAATTTGAAAATTAATAGGCTAATTGCGCATGAAAATTCATTTAATTGATGGCTATTTATGAGTTGTGATACATGATTAGATTCGTGATAGAATATTAATTATGCATAAAATTATAGATTTAATGCTAATTTATGCTAATTCATTTATCATTTGAATATAAGGAAATGCAAGTAAAAATTCAATAAAATTCATAACAGGTTGCTTTTGAAACAGATAGCTAAATGTGGTATATACATATGTGCGATAGATATGTGCTTTTGAAACACAAAATAGTCGGCTTATGTTGCTGGCCAGCTTTATTGTTCCCATCGTGCATTTTTTAATTAGAGGGTATTTCGCATTTTAAACCCAACGCAGCTAGCTGGCCTTTTTGTTCTCGATGAGTGCACTCCATTGCCGGTGGCTCGCTCGGCCCGTCTGGCAGTTTGCCAAAAAACTGTCAAAGCAACACGAGACAACGCCTCCTGCCGCCATCCAGATTTCCGCCCCTGGAAAGTCGAATATCCTGCCGCAGGACAGGGACGGGGACAGGAACAGGAACAGGGCCAGGGAAAGGGACAGGGACATGTGTGAATGCCAGGAGAAGCTCGCTATGAAAATTCTATACAAATAAAAATGCAATTCACACAAATGGACTTTTGTCCCCCTCGTTTCGCTGTAAAACACTGACAGGCGCATGGGGAATAGTCGGGCGGGACTGGTCGTGGAGGGTGTCAAAAAAAATCAGTGATAAACGTGAACAAGCGGCAAAGATTGAATTAGTTTGTCGGACTCTTTTTGGGTTTTGTCGGCAGGACAAAAGTGGACAAGTGAATCGAGTGTTCCAGGCGGTGCAGGGATTGGAGCGCTGGGTGGGGATACTCTTTGGGTGCCATAGTTCATTTGTTGTACTCTTTGGCTCACTCGAATTTCCTGTCAAATGCATTTATTGATTTACTACATAAATCTATTGTTAAATGGCTTCTGCAAAATGCAGAAGGAGCTAACAATAAATGACAGCAAATCTATGACATGGCATCTAATTGAATTTTTGCATGTCGCTCTAATGCTTAATTGAAAAAAGGCCGTTATATTTTGATTACGCCAAAGCTATAAATTATTGTTTGTTTAATTTAACATGTTTTAATTGTTATTCTTTTGAAATAATACTATTTTAAAATAACGGATGTTCAAATATAATGAAATGGCCTATGAATTAGATAAATGTATACAAATGTGTACTAAATGAAACCATTTGTTTCGTTAGACAAGTTCAACATTTTTTATTGGCTTGCTAAACGCCAAAACAACTATTATATTGTAGTTTGCATTTAGCAATAAAAAGTTTGTACTCTACTTCGAATAAAACAGCATAGTTGTCAATAATTGTTCGAGCAAACAATTTCGATTTCCGCAATCCCAACAACTTGGCGATGATCACGTTTCATTGCTAGGGCTACAAATAGTTTAGTAATAAATGGGATAAACTCAAAAACCCTTTAGCAGCCACAACAGAATTGCTAACAATGCAAAACAAGCTACAACAATGGAAGGTTAGATTTGGGGACTTTTCCAGCAATATTCAGGGCACTTTGTCGTAGTGGACAATTTGTTATTAAGCCATCCGCCCAGGAGGCGTATGTGTTATATGCCTGTTTCCATATTCATGAATTGCCTATCCTCTCAAGACAGAGAGGCACGTGCATCTCGATTATTTTGAATAATGACCATACTGCACGCATTCGATCGAAGTGGGTGACAGCCTGACATGTTTCATAAATATTCAAAATGCATTTGGTGCAGCCTCCTCCGACATTGATGCTGATGCCGGTGATGTGCACCATGTGGGTTCGGTCTGAGATATCATGTCCGAAAAATTCCACAGATTACTTCTCTTGTCTGAATTCATGGCTCTTGAAACGAGCAAAAATAAGTAAGAATATTTTTTGACTGCACGTATAAGGGCTTTTAAATACCTCCTTTGGTTTGCATTTTTAAAAATATTTATATTTAATACCGACTTTTTCGGTATAATTTTAATTTATAATTATAATTTAAACTATATATAATTTTTTGGATTAAGGTAGATTGGTTTTCAAAAAGTGATGACTGGGCTTAAGTTACGAAAATTTCAAAGGTCATTAGAAATAGCTGAAGTCTAATAGCACGACTGAACAAACGTTTTAGTCAACCAACTGAGTTAGCTAACAACCCACTATAAAAATGCATATGCCTTTTCACATGAAAATGAATGGGTAGCAGATGACTGCAGTTGGTCCTGTTCGGACTGACCATGACTGATGTGCTGCTGAAAACGTATTTATACAATTTATGCACTGCCCACACCAGAGGTCCTCGAGTGCTCAACTTGGCAAGTGGATTCTTCACTTTATGACCGGGGCGAACTCAACAGCTTTACGGATGGACTGAAACTATTTCGTATCCATTTTGGTAGCACGAAGCACGAGTGCTTCTTTGCTTATATCTCGAATTATTTATTTGTTTAGCCAGCTCCTCTCGCAAATAGAACAAACGATGCCTGCAATGGCGCTTATAATTCTGGGAGTAGCCATAGAAAGTTAGATCAATTAGGCCGAAAGTCAACAGTTGTCAATTAAATACGAATGACAGGAAAATTGGGAGCTCCGTTTTGTGGCCCGAAATAAACGTTCCAGTCAACTAATTGGGTCTTTAAAGCGTTTGAGTTGCTCAACGCGTTGAGAGGAATGAACTTGGGTTCAGGTGCCCACTCGAAGATTCTCATTAATTTCGGGGAATAAACTGCTAGACATTGATGGCCAGGCCAGGCCAAGTGGATTGGTGGTGCAAGAGCAAGACATTCACCTTTAGCTAATCATCAAGAGAATTCCCTGCCCGTCGCCCGTCGCAGAAAAGGTGTTTAATTACAGGGCACAGCAAATCCGCCAGCATATTGACCCAGCCAAGTGGAACGTGTCGAGTACGGTTAGTTAGAGCGAGTAAGCAGATTCCAATGTCTCCCTCTCCCTTTTTGTCTCTGTCTCTTAACGCTTAACCCTTTGACAAGCTCTCAGACTCAACGCAAAATAGCAGAAAAAAAGTGGAAACAGCAAAGACAAATGAACAGATAGCAAATGTCATTAGTATTCAAGTTTGGGTTTGAGGCGAGGGTTAAACGAGAACTTCAAGGTGCTATCAATTCAGCCAAATTGGGGGTTCAAAAATGGGGGAACGATAAAATTTGTTCGAGTGCCACTCTGGTAATTGGAAAAATATCATTCCTAATCTTCTTTTGCGAGTGGAAACAATATTCTTAAGAAAACGTGCAAACTTTGATGACTAAAGCTTTAAGTACCAAGAGTTTCAGTTTTCGAAAACTATAAGTTTTAAACTAAATTAGGAGGAGTTTAGTTTAGTTTAAACGATGTTCAACAGGGACAAACTTTGGATCTAAGATTATACAATTTAATGAAATCTTATTACTTAAATAATGAAATCCCCATAGCAATGGGCTTTCGATTATTCCAAATTAATATAGACATTTAGTTCAATTTGACTTCAAAGCAAACGCTGCTTGTTTACTATATTTTAAATTGTTAAAGCAACCCTATGCGACTGTGCATACTGCGCACACTTCCTTGCCACCTTATGTTTGCCTTCGTCCTGGTCGTTGCCCGCTATCCAGGGTCCTTTCGCCATCTGCGGGTCACACGCGTACGCAAGGAACGTATTTGGCCAGGAGCAATGGATTTCGTGGGGCTGGGACGGTGGAATCAGAGTGTTTTGGTGTGGCACTCATTGGTGCGTAGTCTGCCGTCGGCGACCTTTTCACTGACTTTTCCACTTTGACGAAATTAAATCTGCAATGCTAAAATGATGATGGACGGTGTGTGTGTGTGTGTGTGTATGTTTGTGTGTGCGTATGTTACGCTCGAATGGCAATTGAAAAAGCGACCAGATGTGAGTGGATGGGGATAAAGCTTTTGTATAGGCCGGGAGCTGCCTCCAATCGTTATATAATTTAAATTATACATGTGAAGCTTAATAAATAATATTTTCCAACTTGTTCTTTTAAGCATTACGGAAGCGATGGTATCTGTTATCTAAATAAAAGGTAGAACGTGTCAGTAAAGTAGGTCATAATGCGAAAGTTTGCGTGTTTATTTTTAACAAGAATTACTCCAGTAAGCCCAAGATAAGTAAATACTGTATGCAATCAGGGAAAGATTATTAACTGCACTGCCGCTTCCGGTGCAAGAGTGAGAAGAAAATACCAAGAAGTTTACTCTCAATTAATTTAATAAAATGGGTAAATTACAAAAACTTGCCTTTGACAAATATTAAATTTCAAATTAATTGACATGTATCCTGAAGGTAAGTTTAGTAACCCATGTTAAAGAAACAATTTATCTCAAAATACCTAAATTGCTAGATTTAATTTCATATATTACTTGCATTTGAATATATCCAGCTGCTTTGTTCTTTTGCCTGAAGCGCCGACTAATGCAGACGTCCAGCATTTTAGTCCAGCTCCATGCTCACATTCAACTCCAGATCAGAAGCTGCAAGGGAATCGGAGAAGCGAGGAGGTTACGGAATCAAACGCAGCGACCGAAGCAAAATCAGGGGCAACTACAACTGCAGTGGCTTTAGAATGAAACACTTTAGTAATTGGTAGCTTATTTCCATCAGCAGGCGAACTGGTTAGCGGGGTCGGGGTTTTCCAGTCCAAGGGAAGAACTAAAGGAAATGACGGGACAGAGCCAGTAAAGAGGACCAGAGCTGGAGCCGGAGCCGGAGCTGGAGAGCCAGGACTAAAAGCGGAGCTAACGGCATCACGATTATGCACAAAAGCCCGACTGTCAAGCTTAATGTGAAATGTCGCACAAATGAAACAAATGCAAAATGCGATAGGTTGGGCCAGCCCGGGGTTGGGGTGAGATGGGTGGAAAAATAAAATGGAAATGACACATCTTACACATGGCTTTAAGACAAGGTTATATTGTGTGTGCTTTCGGGCACCCAAACTTCAAGAGAATCTCCACACAAATACGAATAGATATATGTGTATATATCTGGTTTTTACAATCTCCTGCTGGCTTATATGTATATATAAGGTGTCTAGATGCTCATCGGTGTCTCGCGAAGGACAGTCAGTCCAAGAGAAGCGGGATGGTACAGGAGCCATGGTGAAAAGGAAGCAGAAAAAAAGGTTCCTACTTTGACATAATTAAACGCATTTGAAAGATGAAGATGTCGCCCTCGTCTCAAATGAGAAGAACGGGAACACGAGCATGATGAAGAAGTTGATGGTGACAGCTGCACCCCAAGCCAACCACCACCTTTTGAGCCTGATTCATGACATGGCCATGTATAGGCGAAGGTGTGGCAATCTGCCACCTCGGTAACCTTTCCCCTTCCGCCCTCCCACTCGCCATCGCACTGATGATGAAGCTGATTATGTTTGGCTCTGCGGCGGCGTCCTATCTTCCGCCTCTTTTGGCCATATCTTCGTCTTGAATTTTTTACTTGGTCCTATGAAGAAGATGAAGTGCGCTTGGTCTATCAATATTACACTGAAATATATTTAGGGGGTAATGAACTGATATGATTACTATGTGGAACGAAGAATTGTTAAGAAATATCTCCTTAAATTTCTTATTATGATACTTTCTTTTTCATTACACAACTATTTTTCCCAGTGTTTCCCTATAGATAGCAATATTCCCTGAGCAACAGCATATACTTCGCGCCCCACCTTTGCAGCAAGTTGCAAAGATTTGTGCGGCATTCGAGGCATTTTATTTGAGTTATTTAGTTGGTCGGCTGATGATATTTCCCCCTCGATCGTTCTGGTTCCACTTGCCATTGCTGCTGGCATTTTATGGCTGCCATTTCTCTTATTTAAGGTGCGAGCGCATCAGCAATGCCACCATTCCGGTTCTCCTCCTTCGACTTCAACAGCTCGTTGTTGTGGTTGCTCCTGCGGTTGATGTTGTTGATGCTGTTGCTGTTAAATCCATAAATTATGCAGACATTTAGCAGCAGCCACGAGAGCGAGGAAAATTACGTATACGCCGCGTGTTCGCCGCTTGTCCGTTCATAATTTAAGTTTTTCCCGCTTTCGGCAGTTTGCTCTCCCTGCCATTGCTGTTGTCTTCTCGGCTAGCTGATGTTGTTCTTGTTTGTCAACATGTCTCAGGGTGTTGGCAGCCTTTTATTATTGCTGTGGTGCTTCCCGTTCTTGAATCTATATTTGTGGGTGTGATTGTGTGTGCATGTTTTTATCTGTGTACCGCCTGCGGCCATGGTGATAACTCTGATGACGTTGATGAAAAACTTTTGATTGATGTGGTGGCAAAAACTTCATGTTTGTCATTAGGCGCAACTAGAGGATGCCGTGTTGGGTAAAATGTGCCATGGGGGAAGCTAAAGGGTTTCCTTTCGGGTATGTTTTTGGGCCATATCGGCGAACAGTGGGCGAAGAAGTCAACTTTTTGGCATAACAAACGACAGTCGGCAAAAAGTTCGTTCACCACGCGCGTCTTTAGATGCAGCACTCGAAGGGCTTTGCGAAAAGTTTTGTTTATTAATTAATTGAGGGCTCGTGCATGTGAGTAGTTCGAAAAGAGTTGCTCTATACAGAGCAAAAGTTTAAGAGATTCTCAGCCCATCTGGTTTTTGTTGCGGATTCATTAAGTACTGTTTTCTATTGCTCATTAATACATACTAAGAATTGGTGTTCGCTAAGATAATATTAAAGATTGGCAATTGAAAGCTACCAATAATGATGGCACAATGGAATCTTAATAAAAAAAGGGAGACAAATAGGAAGCTGTCAAATAAAGAATGAATACACCTTATCTTAGTCACAGACCACAGTCAGAGCTAAAAGGCCAAGAACTAAATTGAACGCGTATGCAAAACTTCGATGCAATTAAACCTTGACATGAAATTAGTTACCAATCCAACTATTTACGTACTAACCTGCATGTTTGGCAACCTTGGCAACGCCTAACGAGATGTTCCCAGTTGGTGTTGGCCACGTACCCTTATTTGGAGCTGCGGCTGTAACTATTGTTTTACCCTGGGCCTCTAACTATACCCGACCAGGACCAGTACCAGCACCAGTACAAGTACACCTGTAGCCCCGGTCTGCATCCTACAAGTCGGAGCCATTCATTACGGCGTGTTTGCCTTTGCCTAGTTGCAACCAACAATGCCACACTTTTCCCCACTTCGTAGTTCTTCTTTCTACCCATTTTTTGTGTAGCTCTACTTTTTTCCACAGCCTTTTCCTCTTTCCTCATCTCTAACGCCGTTTTGTTGGGCACTTTTTAAACTTTTCTCGTTATTTTTGCACATTCGCTTGGGTTTTATGGGCACTGCTACACTAATTACCTTGTTTTTCGGAGAATTAACTTTTCGATTACTGTTGCCACAGTTTGTTACTGCTGCCAAGGAGAAGAAACTTACAAGTGCAGTTTTTAGAAAGAAAAAAAATAAAAATCGAAGGTTATATGAGAGGTTGTATGACGGGTCGAGGCGAGGAATTGTGTAACGAGTAAATTGTTTCTCGGATAGCCCCTCCAAATGCCGCACATTTCTGAAAAATTATGGAAATATGCTAAAACGCACTGGAGAGCAGCAAATCACAGACAGAAATTGCGGCTGCAAATTTTGCGGTTTGGCAGTTTGAAAGCCCACAATCACCCCCCGCTGCCCTGTGGCCTATGAAAAACCCCTTTTTTTTATTCACACTTTCATGGGGGGCAGTAAATTGGGGTCGACCTTGTTAAGTTGAAGTTGATTTTTCCAGAGTGTGCTAGTATAGATATATGTACATATATGCATGCAATAGAGTATATAGATGGCACATATGTATGTATCGTTTGTACATAAACATTATTAAGTTACTTTTGTTTGAATTCTATTGAATATTTTCTACAGAATAAAGCTTATTTAGATTGTACCAAAGTTATAGTAAATATCTTGAAACGAGTATAATTAAAGCAAGATAGATACTGATTGGATTTTCTTAATGGCAAATTACGGCTCTGAAATTAAAATCTTATAAAAGATATACTTCTAAAGTTGTGTCAAAGTTTTTCAAGCATTGCTTTGACTCTAAACTTTTTCACTCGCGAACTTGTTATTTTCTCAAACTGGCAACTTTTTAATGAAATTGCAATTTACTAATTAAATCTTTTCTTGTTTTCTTTCAGGATCGACACGGGTTGATAATCAGTATTAAAGGTAAGAGCAAGTTTGTTTGTGTTATTAATGTAAATTAGAAAATAAGAAATCGTGCCATTAAGTTTCCTATTTAAATTGCGACTCACTTCCGTCTTCCTTCTGTATCAAAGCATGTTTGCTTCCATTAATTCCATCCTGTGTTTGCCTAAGTGCACTGTTATGTACCAATGGGTGTTTTAATTGAAGTTAGATCCCCAATGACACATTAAGCCCCGAGCTGTAACCAAAAAACTACGAACTGTAATATGTATGTTGAGGGAAAAATGCAGTATTTTGAATTAGGTTAGGTAAATGGACTTACAAGTTAAATACTTTCCCTTTAATACAGGAATTCAAGAGGGGCCCCTTCATTTCATTAAAATATATCTGCCAATAGCTTTTCACAAAGTTAGCTTACAAGTGCGCAAGCATTCAATTTTCCAGAAAGCGTTTTCCGTTTCACTCAGTCATCTTAGTTCAATCTAAGCTGTCAGCGAAGCTTATTTCATTCATTTTTTCAGCTCCTCTGAAATGGGGAACATCTTCATGAAGTTAATTACAAGGAAATGCTGCAGTGATTTTTGCTCGGAAGCAACGCCCCCCGAAACTGGCCATCGTCTCCAGATGGTCCTCGGACTGACCGTCGTTTACATTTTTCTTGAGCATTTTCCCTTTTGCCATTTTCAAATGTAATTACATTTCATTTTTCTCGCTTCGCATCTTTCGGTCGTTCCATCTCTTCATATCCCCGGATCTCGGAGGACTCGGAGTCGTTCATTATCCGTCCCTGTCCATAACATTTTGTTGCACAGTCGTCGCTAATCTTGGCCGACAAGTTCCTCTGTCCCATTTCCATCTCCACTCCATCCACATCCACATCTCCATCCCCAACCCGATCTCCATTCTGCTCCTTTTCATTTCCCCGGGCTATCTGTCCCTGTTTCTTGGCGACTGTTTAAATGTCAGTTAAAATCCCATAAATTCTCCTTAAATGACTTCTGTCTGCCGCAATTTCGTTTGCCAGTACTGCTGACCCTGGCTACATTCGGTTTGGATATGGGCAAAATGGCCAAGACGAATGGCCAAGAAGAATTGCAGTGGGCCGTTGGGCTAGAAGATGGTCTGAATTAGCTTCAAGAAGCGGCAAGTCACACAAAAACTTGTAGTCTCTCCGTAACTTAAGCTTTAATTCATTCTCAACTGAACGATAAGCTGGTGCTTTTCTTTATTCGTCTTACTTGGCCAAGAATCAGTTGGCCAAGTGAAATAGTGAATCCGGGAATCGTTCGGCTTTCTGCACGTCCAATGACGCAACAACATGCAAGTTGCAACTAACAACGTGCAACTTTTGCAATTGGTTCAATAAACTCATTAAATGCTTTCAACTTTTTGTTTCTCGTTTTAACAAAGTTTTTTTTTCTGTTCCTTCCCTGTTCTTTGTACTTGGCGCAAACTTTTCTGGGCAGAAATGGCGGTCATTCGGTCGCCTTTTGGCTCGTTTTCAACTTGTCGCATTATCCCTTTTATTGTCGTCGACATTTGCAACGCATTATCCTTGGCAGCTATTTTTGTTTTGGTTTTTTTTTCTGAATAGAAGATTCTCTTTATTTTTTCCTCTTTTATTTACGATTGCCAGCGGCAATGGTTTCATAAGTCCGTTGGGCAGTTTTACTAATGTGCGGCATAAAAAATGAATTAGTGCGATGGGCATGCGTCAAAGTGAATTTTAAATCCATTTAAAGCGAGCACTTAGTTCCAATGGATTTGAATGTAATTGTGCCACGTATAGTGAAAGTATATCGATTTTTCTTCATTTTTATTTTACTTTTTTAAAGGTAAAAACTGATAACTGTTCCAATTTTTCAACTGTTCTTTGGAAGTGAAATGTACATAAACCATTCTATGATCTCATTGGCACTTGTGCCCATTCCTTGCCAATAAATATTTGGCCCAGAAAGCATTTAACTTATTTGCCTATTTCTGGCTGACTGGCTGGCTTTGTTCCTTTTCCTTGGGCTCCCTGCCAAAAAGGCGGCAAACAATAAATTTTGTGTGGGGAATTTAAGCGCGGCCACATTTTAATTTGTGGCAGCAACAGCCGCCGCCGCCGTCGCCGCAGGAGTAACGGTAGTAGTAGAAGTAGCAAGAGAATCGGTTTGCTATATGGAAAAGCCAACGGCAGCATCCGATTCTATGCCTCAGCCTAACACCTTGGTACCACTGCCCCACTGCACCCTCCTTTAATTTTCCAGAAAAGCCGCAGCATTCATCGCTGCCTGGCTGCGGCTACAGTCTCACCCATAACTATGATAACGAGTGGCTCAGGAGGGGGATTTTGGAGTAAATGGCGGAGCTGGGGGAATGTCAATTTATTTGTTGTGCCACCAACCGCAGCTGGCTGGCTGGTGGGGCTGCTTCCTTGTGTTGTGATTCTTTTGGAGGTTTTGCCAATTTGTCGGCTTCCTATTTTTTTTGTTTGGCTTTCCATTTTTCCTTCCCCTTAATACTAGCGGCGTGGAAATTCTTTATGAAAACTTTGTTTATAACAATCAACTCGAAGTCACCCCTCTCTCTTGCACTGACTTCTACACTATTGAGTTGACAATATTTTTAATAGAAACTCTGCCAGACTGCCAGCCCAACTTTTCCTTTACTGACTTGATGGGGAGAAGGGCCACCAAGTTGGAACTCTCGCTTCGGCTTGTGTTTGTGTTTCAATTTGTGTGCCTTTTATAGAATTATGCACTTTTACCAGCTTGCCTCGAGATGCTCGAGTTGGGCAACAATTTGGAGCCAATTGAGTTGCAACTTTTCAGTTCCTTCTATAACTTTTTTTTTGAAAATGCAAATTCGATGGTATACTATTACTCGCAAAAAGATATGAAATTATTTATTTATAATTATGTTTTGCTTTCTTTTATGAATAACATGTTTCATTTGGCGAGCAAATTGCTTTTCAATATTGGGGAAAAATATATTGATTTATAAATATAATCCTTCGGAATCCAAGTTTCTTGAAGGACTTGTATGTACAAAACAAACAGCCTAATCAATCTCCTTTTAATTATCTAATTCGCTTTTGTAATTTGCCAAGCTAATTTGCAATGCTAATCCCTAGGCAACTGCACTTCCGATTCGGATTTTAACTCCGAATCCGATTCCATTTCCATTGGCCGTAAAAAGCATTTGGAATTTGTTTTACTTTTCCTTCCATTCTTGTACACTTGTGCTCCCCCATTTGGCAGTCCATAAAGAGTTCTTCCCACGTCCTTTCCCTTAAGGCCATTAATTTCTGCCTAAGTCAGGGGGTAAATGGTGTTGGTTAAGCTGGTCGGGTGTGAGTTCTACGGCCAAAGCAATACCATCATCCATCGAAGACCATAAAAGTTGGAATGCGAATGAGAGCGAAATGTTTTACTCGCAATTTGTGCCGTGTTTTTGCCTCATTAAAAGCTGTCAATTGTTCGTCATTGTAATTAAACAAGGCGTTTAAATATCCGGGCGCTTACTCCCAGTTGCAGAATGCACACCATCCATTCCACAAACCATTTCGCAATTTAAGGAATTTCATTCTGGTTGACAATAAAGTTTTGCCACTTTTGTTCAACACCTCTTCTTACGAATATATGGCCTCTGGCAATTTGTAGTCCTTCTTATATAATTTTTATTGCACAGAAGCGGGCAGAAAGGTCGGGAACATCCTTGGCGCCGAAAGCGTATAATAAAGCTCAGCGGATATATGTACATATAATATATTATATACGAGGTGATCTTCTTATTCTCTTTCCTGGGGGCCTGGTCAGTAAGCAGCAGTGGGCTCTGGTGTTCGGGGACTGCAGTCCCTGCTGCAGCGTCGATTATTAAGGGACAATGGAAGAGTTCGTCCTGGGAGTCCGTTTTCCGCAGTGTCATTGCGTATGATAAATGGGTGGGAAATAAGGAAAGAATAAATGAAGAAATGAAACGAAGACTTTTTGCTTCAGTGAAATAATTGGAATTTAAGTAACAGTTATGTAGCGAGGACACTCAGTTAATATGCTAAATTTTTAATAGTTTAATTCCATAGTTAAATATATCGTTTCAAGATGATGATCCCTTTAAACTCACAATCGCAATAAAACCAGCATGCTTAGACTCTTATAAGCTGATCATAAAAGCATTAACTGATATAAAGCAAACTCAAATAATACCCCATAGAGTAAGAGGCCAATAAAAGCAGAGAATATTCATGGAAAATAGCCCCATCCCTATCCCCTAGCCATCTTGAACTTAGTGATGCTCTTCCTGCTTTTGCCACCCATCATCCTTTCCCAAAAGAGGGCTTAATGCATTATGAGCTTTTTGGCCTTTTGTGCTGCTGGCTCCTCTTCCACTTGAGTTGTGTCAATCCCCGGCTAAGACTCTGTTGCCACAATCAAGTTCATTGGCCAAATCCAACCACACACACACACACACACACACACAGGAAGAAGTCGGAGTAGAGAAAACCAGATGGGGATGGGGATGGGCATTGACTTATTGTGAAGTGTCTATAAAAGTCATTAGACTTAAAGTTTTTACAGTTCCTTTCCCACCCACAAAGGTGCAAACGACTTGAGGTTAACCTGGAGTGATTCGGTTGCGAATTTTCGCACCCCTGCCATCCACTTGCCATCTTGCAGCAATTTTTATTGTTTGCGGAAGGAGGGAGAAATCTAGGCGAACAGGACACAGGACGCCGAAGGAAATAGAAGTTGCTGCGAGGACATATGGGAAAAGCATGTGAGCAACTCGATAAATCAATATTTGAGTGTGTCCTCTGCCTTCAGCTTTATCCCTCCCCCATCCTGCAGCAAATGCAATTGTCTCTGAAGAGGTTCTAAAGAGAGTTGGAAGCAGCCGAGATTGGTTAGAGGCAACTTGAATCCTGGACGCAGGAAGAGGAGAACTCGTCTGCTGTTGGCTGCTGAGCCCGTGGTATTTGAGGAAATGGCAGATAAATGTGCTTTTAAAGCGCTTTAAATGCCGCGCGTTGAGTGAAAGCCAAAAAATAAAAAACAAGTAGTAGAGGCTCTCCACAAAATCCGAAAAGGGACGTAACGCTCGCATCGATATATATGGAGTGAACACTGTATACTTTTTTGGTATGTCTGCAGGAGGGTAAGGCTGGAGCTGGAGAGTGAAGATGGCCACCATGCATTTTTTTTGAGCTCATAAAATATTTCAATATTGTTACACATTTTTTCATCTCGCTGTTGGCGGATTTTGTCATTATTTGCGTATTTGTTGCGCATATTTCATTGTTTTTTCGAACACTGTGTCAACTTGAAACAAGATGCAGCGAAAAATAAAATAAGCAGAGGCTTAACAGCCAACCAGTCCTTACTCTTTACATAAGCTCTCTGCACTTTTTGTGCAAATTAAATCAAGTTGGAATATACAAAAAATACTCGTATGGCGGCGTAAAAAACATATAACCAATATAGAAACGTATTAATATTGTATGTAAATCTGTATGGATGTGTATTTGGATTTGGTGGGCACTAATGCCGATAGGGTTGCAGCTCGCAAGCCTGTTCAATTGGGGAGCCCCCAAATGTGTGCTACACATAATCTGTTTCTGTTACTGTTTCCCCTCGCTTTGCGCAACACATTTACATTTGCATTAAATTTCAATTCGCTGAGAGCGACGAGAAGCGATCTCCGCCCGCTTTACCAGGGAATTTATAACTAAATCCCCGGCATAAGCAGCTCAAATCCAACGGCATTTGCCATGTTGGCCCCATTCCGCCCTGCCACCGCCGCCACTGGGCGCCCATTGATGCCCACAAAGGAAGTCAGTCGTTGCTGGAGTGGAGGGCCGTTTGGTGGCCATATGTTGACTGGCGGCTGCAAATCCGCCGTAATTTGAATAGGACTACAAGCGGCGGAATAAAATTCGATTCAGATCCTCTGGAATCTATTAAACGGCTTCTAAAGGGTTCATGCATGTATTTCAAAATAAAAAAAAAAATATATATATATTTTATTATCACAATTTAATTTGTTGCAATTGGTGAAGTTATTAATGTATATCTTAATCTTCAATGGCAGGAAATAATATGAAAATAATTAATTGGAGATTATTGAATGTGTAAGTCACCTCCTTTGCAAACGCCAGTCATAATTAAATCGTTTACTTCTACCGCATATTTGTAGTTTATCATGTGTACTTTTTTTTTTTTTTTGGAAAGCTTTACCTTTTCCTGTTTATTACCGACATGTTTGGCTCAGTTAGCCAGCATTTGCCATGGATTTGTTCGGCTTTGTGCAGTAACAAATCAATTTTCAAACTGACACATTACATTCGTGCGTTGGTATGTGTGTGTTTATGTGTGGGTAAAATGAATCATGTATTTTATGTGCATTTGTTTCAGTTGAACCACTACTTTGTTCCATCTACGGTTTGCTGTGCGCCATATTATTTTGACCCCTGTCTTTTTTCGTTGATAAGTGCACTTCACGTTCAAGGCAACGTACGTGTGTCCATTTAGTTTTGTATATATCGTATATACATATATACGTACATACATATGTGCGTTTATATATCACATGAGCAGTGATACATATAAAAGTGGTATAAGTGCTCCCTGAAATCACATCCAATCTTGACGTTACCAGAGACCCTCCTCCTTCTTCCTCGACCCACTACTCCCTCCACTTGCACTCTGGTCCACACTTTGTCGTCTTCTTTTCGAAGTCCTCGTCATCGTCATCGTCATCTTCATCGTCGTCTCTATAAGGCACCCTTCCCTACGCTCTTCCCGTCGTTGGCTTGTTATTATTGTTTGTTAATGTATAGTTCTGCTTACTGCTGTAGTTGCTGCTATTTTTACTTAGATGCTGCTGTGTGTATGTATTTTGCTCACGTAATAACGATAATAACGCTTATTTCTTTCATTTCTTTTTACTTCTTGCCAACCACTTCCGAGGTCCCCTCTTCTGTTGTTTTTTCGTTATTTTTTCGGGTGACGAGATGTACGAGGAGCAGGGCAAGAAGTCGTCGGGAGTTCTTGTTGCCACTGTTAGATGCTGCTGCTGTCATGTAATTCTCTTAGAGCTTTAGTAGCATAATATTTATTGTGAAATTTGTACAGGGTATGAGTTACAGCTTGTGGGGTATATAAGTTAATTCAAATTGCAGAAATTCAAGTTGAGAAGAAAGAATTCCTTTAGCTGGGTTAAACTATTAAAATTTATACCTGCTGTTATAGCTTGAATTTTACTTTCAGAAGGTCTTGAGAAAAAATCTTTTTTGACAAAATGTCATTGGGCTTAAATATATTAAGGATATAAGCTGAGGGTGTTATTGCTGGAAATATTGTTAACCGGATGGTTAGAAAAACCAAGTTAAAGAACACTAAGCTAAGTGTTCTTACATCGATTTGGTATCCACTAGTCGTATAAGTAATACGCCTTTCTTCTTGACGCTTTGAAGCATCAAATGCGCTTAACTGTTTCACTCTGCCAATCTTTTCGTCGTACGTTTCCCATTGTGACGTACACAAGGGGGAAATGGAAAGAAAGATGAATGGGATAAAAGCAAATCAGACAAATTGATAAAAAGTCACAAAATAAAGTCAAAGCAAATCACAATAACAGTCACACAAACACGAAGCCACGCCGAAGCGGAAAGAACTCCGTGTCTTGAATAAAAGTTATTCTTATTCCGGCGGACTTAGTTTTATGCCTTAATTCATGTTTGCTATCTTTCTGGTTGCTTTGTTTATTTGTTTTATATTATGCGAAGATTCGATTTATGGAGTGATGGTCACGTCGTGACTTTTAGTGGATAAAAACTACGTTGCTTCTCGTCTGACCTTCACCAAACCAGACAAGAAATGTTTACTTGGAAAAAGTAGGTTTTCTTAAGAATGAGTTGGATTAAAAAAATTAAAATTATGAAATGAAAAACTCTTATTTTTGCATTGCACACTCATACAATTGTATGCGATTACGTACATATATGTTGTCATTTTCAAATTATCTTCCAGCTCAACCATGTTTTACAAATGCCCAATTCCAATTAATCTCAACTAATTGACTAGAGTTCAAAACTAATTGTTGCAAGCAGTGTGATGGACTGATTTAATTAAGTTTATGTTCGATGCAAGTAATGTTTTTCTGGGCCCCATCTTCATGACTTTCTTTGTGTACGTTACGATAATTATGCAGTCGTTGTCAGGCATAATTGAACTGCAGACTGCAGTCAATGGCAGCCAGGAAAATCCACAAGATACATAGCTGCACACGCACATAGAGATACATACACATGTATGTACATCTGTAGCATAAGTATTTTACCCGCCACGTCACTTGTGGCATGTTTGCATTTGCCATTTCAGGCGCATTAGGGGCAATTAAACACTGATGTCTTTCAGCCAGTTTGTGCAATGCAACGTTTGATGTTTGCTCCTCGATGTTCGATGTTCGATGCGAAGTGAAAAGTAGCGGGCCTTGCAATTATGTGGGTGGCATTTGGGGCACGTACAACAAACAATACCGTTAAATATAATATACTTATCAGCTTTTGCTCTCACCTGTGCTGTGAAGAGGGAGCTTTGGAAAATCCTGCCTGGCCTGGCCTGGCCCTAAGTAGTCATCATCAGTCATGCGTGCGCAGATATTTTAAGTGCTTTCTCCCGGAACGTGCCCCGAGTATTCCAGCACCAGCTACATTCCAGGACAGCTTATATATTCAGGCGAACGGCCAGAGCTGCACAGCTCCAGGTACTATATTATAATAGCTGTGCTTATGCCATAGGCCGCCGCACGGTTGCCATTGCAGTCCCACCAACTAAACCCGTCCAACCCAACCCGACCCAACCCAACCGAACCCAAACCACGGATTGCCCATCTAACGGGGCGAATGCTTTAGGCCATGCTGCAAAGTCTGGTTTAAGGGCCATAATGAATGGCCACTTGAAGCGCGTGAGGGGGTAAACTCGAAGGGAAATTGTCGGGGGTAGAGGCGTTGGCGTTGGCCAACTGCAATCGAGATGATAGCAGTCGATTATCGACGAGGCAAGGGAAATATTATGCGATTAAGGACAATCCAGGAGCCGAGCAAAATTGTCCATATTCGAGGCTAGTAATTACACCTGTGGTTCTTGGTGCTGGCATAATTCTGTTCAAGTAATGGAATATTTGTTGAATTGCTTTAATATCTATTATAATAAGCACACATTCTTGGCATTGTGTGTTATGGTGTTATGATTTAAACTTTACTCTTATTTAGATACTTTGCTTCTCCTGGGCCACATTGTATTGGGGGAAACTTTGAACACAATCATATCCTGATGCAACTCCATGAGCATTAGTGCACAGTAAATTTGATCTCTTATGCATTATAAATGCATTGCATTAATGGCATGACTCCTGCTTATTGCTGTCCATGTTTGTGTTGTTCCTTCGAGTATTGTTGCTTCAGTTGCTATACGTGTATGTATTATCGTTGAAATTGTTGGTGTTTTGGATTTGGTTGTGTACTTGGTAACAGGTTGGCTTCTACTGTTGCTATTGTCACAGCTATTGCTGTGTGTGCTGTGCTGATAATGGTATTGCTATTAAAGTGGTGCAGGGAGCGGTGAAGCTGGGAAAATCACAAAACAAAGCACCGAAAATCTTGACGGCACATCATTTCCCACCTCCCTCCCTCTTGCGGCCGACTCATTTTCCACCGCTTTTACCCCAAGAGAACAATGAGTTTAGAGCAAATACAGAAAATAAAGAAAAATTTCTGTTGTTCTTTGAGGGAAAACACGCTGCATTTGAGCCTGACGGAAAACAAACAAACAATTAACCCTGTGGCGTCAACGGGGCTCCGATAAAAACACTTTAAAGTTAAAGGTGTTAGACAGGGAAACGAAATATAAGGTGTTTTATAGTTGAGGTGTTCTAGAGTTTAGACATAATCTTGGGGTTTTCCCAATGGTTTTTGGAGATCTGCAACTAACCAACAAATAAAAGAGATGATTTGAATACGTCTAAAATTTGCGAGATAGTGTTTTCAAGTACGTCGCAATAGCACTTATATCATTTCATTCGATTGAAAAAACTCTTAAATAAGTACGAACTTATATTACTTTTTAAAGCCCCCAGTGGGTTAAGAGTTCGTGGGAGTCCCTTCAAGGTCAGGCCAACCAATACATTACGGGTCATTTATTTGGAATGCTCTCATCTGGGCCTCAATCGCACCATCACTCTGCCCGCCAAGGAGCAATCCCTCGAAGCTGATTGTCAAGTATATGAAATATATCAAAACATTTGGCTGTGTTTGACAAGCAGTCAAACTCCTTGAGCGGCCGCTCGTCAAGTGCTAAGAAATCTGCCTCTCGACGGCACTTTCCGCCCCCCCCAAAAACCTCTCTATTTTCCGCACGAAAGCGGAGAACAGAGAAAAGAAGGCAAAAAAATAAAAGGAATTTACAAGAAATTTCATTTCCTGATGCTCAACTGGAAACGGTGGCGTGGCGATGTTGATGGTGATGGTCGGAACCCAACTCCAAAAGCACAGAGCTCTCGACGACCCCCGAGCTGTACTCATTTGGCTTTAACATAAAACCAATTTAAACTTGGCCAAGTGGCCGGATGGGTTCTGCCGGGCGGAGGACTGTTTAAGGTTCCTCAATATGCAGACAGACAATAACAAACTACCGCGCCAAGCTTCTACTTTGGCTGGAAAACGAGAAAGAAAACCATTTTAATTTCATTTCAGAGCCGTAATTTTAAGTTCGACATACCACCTGTCCTTGCCGATGGAGTGCCGACTATGGGTGTGGGTGTGTGTGTTTGGGTGTGTGGGTGTGGGTGACGGAGTAGACGTGGGCGTGGGCGTGGGCGTACTGCCACTTAATACTCGTGGGAAAAACAACAATGGTAATCCCGCCGAAAAGAAAAAAGTACAAAAAATACAACACAACTGAGGCGGCAAGGCAAACAGCTAAAGAAGAAACTTGATAATAACTCGAACTCGAACTCCAAGTCGCTTGCTTCCTGGCTTTGTTCCTTAAGACCCGAAGTTTTCATGGGCGGCAGCCACGCCGCCTCCTAGAAGGATGCGGATGTGGCACGTTTGCCTCCAATCCCCTTTCTCATCCCGTTTGCCTTTCATAATTGTGGGGGATTGTGGAAATTAAGCGACTCGCTCATAATAAAAACCAGCATCCTCGACGATAACGATTAAGGCAACAGATTTATAGACACACACGTGTTTCCATACAAGTGTGTTGGTTATGATATGAGATTGTGTGTGTATGTGAGTGTGTTTGCCCCAACAGGTGCCAGGACTCGTCGCGTTTTCCCTTCGTACATAGCAAAGGACCCACTTTCAATCCCCTTCTTAGTTAAGTGCAAGTGCAATTTAAATTCCAAATTTGTTAAACTGTCACAAGTGTTTTGAATACGAAATGAGGAAGTCGCGCCGCAGGACAGCACGTTCTATCACCATAATATTTTGTTCAAGGTTCGATTTTCCTAGTTTAAAAATAGGAAAAAAATTATATTTATTTATGTACTAATCTTAAATCATCTTTTTAGATATTTAATACATTTTTTAACTACAAAAAAATTAACTTAAAAACGATTCATTATATAATGACGCTCTAAAAGGCAGACACATTGTTCAGGCATCGAGGCCTATACTTTCGAAACGTACCTTCCTCGGCTTATATGGATTGCGTTGGGCCGGGCTAGGCATAATTATACAGCGCAAATCTGTAAAACTGCGAGGGGGGAGCGATGAACGATGCGAGGTGGCACGAATCGTGAGTTGGTGGAAGTGGGGGGCGTGGCAAGTCAGGTGAATGTGAAAATTGCTTAGTAAAAATAACAAAAACAAACCAGAAGACAGAGGAAACTTTGACTTTTGAGCATGGGGATGGTTCCTAAACAAACACGGACGGGACAACTTTGAGTTACGATGGAACACGCACGTAAATGTGTGAGTTTGTTTGCTTTGGTGTGTGTGTGAGTGTGTGTAAGTGAGTGTGTGAGTGAGTGTGCCGTGCATGAGCAATAGTAATGATGTTGGCCCACTGAAGAAGTAGAGCAGCACCCCCTCCTCGGCCATCCGGCCAACGCCATCAGGCTTATGAATAAATTAAGAGGGTAAACCCCACCCAAAATGGGGACAGAAGGCGCAAATAAAAAAGAGCAATTTAAATGCGAACGAAAAATGTTGGGGCATCTCCAAGGAGCCGGACGAATCCGAGGGGCTGGAAAGGTGAGATAGCGGCGGGCGGCAACTGAAGATAATGCCGTTTAAATAGAATCCCTGGCAAAGGTTTTTCGCCGGCGCCGCTTTGGGCCAAGTAAACTGCAAGACATAAAGAAAATGACGCCACTGACACGCGCGATGGCGATAGCGAGGGGAGGGGAGGGGGTAGGGGTTGTCACCTTAGGGGAAACGAAAGACGGTTAGACGGTGAGGCGGCACTCGCACAGGTGATTTACATAGCATACTTAAGTGGAGCACTTTGAGAGCACCACCACCACCCCTCCCGCATTTGGGATATCATCATCATCAGCCCCAACAAATGTCGCACACACAAAAATCAGCTGAGGAAAGAAAAAGATAGATGGCGAGCGATAGAGATGGGCATAAAGTGGAAGGGGGAGCTAGGCAACAGCCGACTGAAATCATAAAAAAACATTTTTTTGAATAAAATGTATTACAAGCGACAGCATACGGAGTTTGACATTTTTATTATGCCAGCGAGGGCTGAAATCAGATAAAAAGAATAACGATGGCGAAGATGAAACATTGATGAGATACACTGTGCACGAAGGTTTGAAATTGATAAAAATGGTATACAACTTTTTAAGAATAACTCGTAATATCTTTTTGAGTGACATAAACCCCTTTACGGTTTACTGAATTTAATAAAAAAAAGTTGATCTCTCGTTTTGCTTACTTATAAAAAACCTATTTGTTCAAATTTGGTAACAAAATCTTTGGTTTTACACTTTATTTATATAAAGCCAAAGGCTTTAAAACCTTTATTTTAGTTCTCAACAAAATAACTGTGACCTAAAGTGTTCGGTTTGAGAAGAGCTGCGAGTAAAGCGTAAAAGTTACGGATCCCGTGAAGTCAAGTGTCAAGTTTGCCAGCCAGTCACAGTCGTAGTGGGATTGCTCGGATTAGCGGCGAAAACCGCGCCAGAGACGCGGACAAACAAGTTTTGAGCATTAGTCGTAATCGGATGAGGGGCAGAGGTCCTGGGTTGAACCGATGGGGCACAGAGTCCCTTGAAGCGCACTTAATTCAATTATTATTGCCACTCCCAAAAAAAAAAAGAAACGAAAATATGTGAGTCAGTCGAGGAAGGACGAGACAAAAGCCATGCTGGCTAAACAAAATGTATTTTAAATAAATATGATTTATTATGTTTGACATGACCGAAAAAATGGGAATGGATGGATGGGGGGGATGGGTCCCCCAACGGGGAAGGCAATCTGCTCGAAGGACTGCTGCCGCACTGTGCCGTGTACTCAAAGTAAATTTTGGTTTAAGGTACACATGGCTTTTATGGTGCCACGGGAAGGTGATTGGGGCAAACGACCTGACCCCCGGGGGATGGATTGTGGCTGCCACCTCTCGAAAGGCTTGAATCATCAACAGGTTGGTCGGGGGATTGGGATTGGAGGACTGTAAATCCCCCTCGTTTCCAGTGTTCGGCTTTGGATTGACAAACGCGAAGGGGAAAATACGTAACTGCAATATAAATTTACTGCATGATTGATATTGGTTATGCTCCACCAAACGCGTGTCTATATACTTGTGTGGGTATGGAGCCATCCTTAATGGTTGCGATATAATATTGACACAGAGCACAACAGAGCTGACTGGAAAATATTAAAAAAAAAATGTAATACCAGGAGATTGCCGGTTATTAGGGGGATGTGGGCTGGAATCTTTTGAGGTTATCGGAGCCAGAAAATTGAGGGAAATGATGAAAATCACAATGAACATAATCCAATCCCCAAAGACTTTAAGCCAGTGGAAGTGTTAGAAAGTATCTGACTTGTTTACTTCAACAAATTTTCACACTCACTTGAAGCTTTAAATAGAATGCAGTGCACAATGAACCAGATTCTGGAAACAAACCAATCCCCTTTGTGCCACAATTTTCACTTTTTTAAAGTTCACTTTCTCTTCAATTTCCCTCAAAGAAATGGGGTGTAAACTAAAGCTTTTAAAATAAACTATTAGGGTGCAAGTAAACGCATAAACTTGTTCAGGCTAATGAATATGTGAATGTAAAATATAGACATCAAGCTTGCATATTTAATTGTATTTTGAGTTTGAAAGGACGATGGAATTTCTTCCAATTATTTTGCTCCGGAAAATTGTCCAAGCTTGTGTGCCACAAAATTTTGAAATTGAAAACACAAAATAAATGACATTTATGCAGCACTTTAAGGCTGTTCTGTCTGAAATGCCATAGGAACAATCATTAGGTTCTGACACACCTGAAAACAATGAATATGGGCATCTACGCTCATAATCCCCAAAGATTAACGCACAATGGCTACGAGTCTATTTAGTTGGGGGGGACATGTTCCATAAACTCACACAGGTTGCTTCCAATAAACGGAACAAAGCTTACCCAAATACCCCGTCCAACTATTAAACCCAAACTATATGACGTTGGGGCAGCAGTTTGCAAGGTGGGTAGGTAGTGGTGTGTGCTTTTGTGCGATGACAACCAGTTGAATATGGAATCGATTTAGTATTGAGCCGGAGCAGAGTGTATCGAGACTAGGACATTAAAGGAAAATAATTTAAAAGTGTATAAGTAATATTGGTGTTTAAATATTTACTCAAACGGAATACCTATTTTAAGTGTATTTTCAAAGTGCAAAACAACAACTTCATATCCGATGCATAAGCTTATTCCTATCTGCTCACAGTTTATTCGCCATTAGAGTATTTCGAGTCTCTGCCAGAACTTTTGGCCTGCGGTGGGGATTTAGGGACGGATCGAGTTTCGTGACGGGGGAAAATAAGTTTAAGTTCAAGCTCGACAAACCCCAGCAGACCCGAAAACAATCCCGCTTAACCCTAAAATGTTTAGTTTATGGTCAGTTCTGGAAGACTGCAAAACGCTTGTAGGTGAATTTATGGACCCAACTCAGCCGAACATGCATACTTACTTTTTGGAGGTGTGCGTTTGTGCTTCTGCTCGTGCTCGTGCTGCCCATTTAGGCCCTTGGCCAGTGTTCCAAGCAAATAAACCCACACAAAACAAGGTCCAAACTGAAAATATTTAGTCGAGCTTTTATGCATAACTAATTGGCCCAGCCGGGTTTTGGTTCTCACTCCAATCTGCCGCTACTCCTGCTTATGCACCTAAAAGATTTTGGGTAATTTCTATATACATATGCTATACATATTTTATTAGTATAACTAACTCTAGTAGTATTTATCATAATTATGATTGAATATATAATAAATCTTTAATTTTAGTTCATTTGTACTGGGTTATCCTGATATCATACTTTGCAACAATTTATTTCCGAGTCAAACAGTGTGCATAGTTACACCATCACGCTTTTTCTCCAAGTGTGCTCGTGTCCCTTCGCCTGTTTGTGTGGTCATCGCCCGGCTGGTCCGTCTGCTGGTGGCCAAATATGCTGGCCTGCGATGCTGGTTCTCGGTTAGGTGGTGCGTGCCGGACAAACGGACGGACGCATCAGGAATGTTGGCGCCTTGGGCGATTCCCTGGCCGAAAACCCTGCTCCTCCTTTTCGACCAGCCCCTGCAGCCCGCAGACAAAGTGCACAATTTGCCACAATGTTGCTTGTTGCCTCTTTTTGTTGCTGGTTGTCATCAACAACGTTATGTTGTTATACACATCATCATCAGTAGCTGACCCCCCTGCCTCCTTTGCCTTCCCACGCACACGCACACCATCATTATCATCATCATCCGCATCATGGTTGTCACGCTCTTACTGGCCCGTGTGCATTGTCAGCTAATTGAATTTTCAGCATGAAATGAAATTTAATTTATCTTTATTGTTTGTTTATGCCACCAAATGATGAGAAGAAAAACACGGCAAAGCCGAAAAAATCAAAAAACAATATTTAATATACAACACCCTAAAATATGATAACAGGATTTTAATGCGCTCTTTGCCAGCTCATATTTGGTTGTAATTTCAAATGTTTTTTTTTTAATTCTTCCCTTTAAATGACACCGCTTTTTAGCTCCCAATTAAATAACAATTGTAAGGTATGCTTAATGGTATTTACTTGTAAACCTACTTGTTCACCTGCAATAGTAAAGAAAATCTACCTTTTTTTTGGAGCATTCAAAACATCGATTTTTTTCTTGTTTTCTCTTTGTGTCGCAAATCTGTTTGTTTAAGCTTATTGCTTCCAATGTTTGCCGAGTATAAAATCAAACAAACACTTTACGTTTATTTTGTTTACTCTTTGCAGGCCCTAAAATGAAGCTCCTCTCGGGGCTGTTGATGATCTGTTTGGGTTTGACCCTCGCTAAAGGTTAGTACCACGAAATACACCTTAAGAAATTCCATAACCTTACAAACTTTTATGTTTTTAAAACAGGAGAGACAAATCTGCCACCCGTGTTCACGCAGACCCTGAACAACATTATTCTTTACGAGAACGTGACTGTGGGTACGGTAGTTTTCCGTCTAGAAGCCTACGATCCCGAAGGCAGTCCGGTTACCTATGGAGCCATCGGTGCGGATCACTTTAGCGTGGATCCGGTTTCCGGAAACATAACTCTGATTAAACCACTGGACCGCGAGGAGAAGGATACCCTGAAGTTCCTGGTTTCGATAAGGGATCGCGTAGATCCCGAGGGAGAGTCGGAAAGGGATAATGTAGTCGAAGTGCCGATTACTTTTATTATTCTTGATCTGAACGACAATCCACCAGAATTTCAAAATGTTAGTACAATTGTTACCTTATAAGCTCTGTTTTGAATGTATTATTAATTTATTAAAATGCAGACTCCCTATGAGGCCGATGTAAACGAGGATGCGGCGGTGGGAACAACCATATTTGATAAGATTACCGTCAAGGATCGCGATATAGTTGGCGAAAGTCTTGACTTGAAATGCTTGCCCCAACAGCAAAGTCCCGAAGCTTGCAAAAAGTGAGTAGTAGCTCTCGAAAAATCGAAAAAAATACCAAACTAATTATTTTCATTCCCAACAGATTCCGCTTGCATATTATAAAGCGAGATGCCACCATTCTAGAAGCAGCAGTTGTGCTGAATGATACCCTGAACTACAATCAGCGGATGGTTTACCACTTCCAAATCGAAGCCACCGATGGGCCGCACAAGACACAAACAACTTTTGAGGCGAGGGTCAAGGATGTCCAGGATAAACCGCCTGTATTTCAGGGCTCCCTCTCGACGGTTATTGATGAGGACAGTCCCATTAACACCTTGGTGCTTACTGTCCATGCTCGCGATGGTGATACGGGTGAACCAAGGAAGATTGTCTACGATCTCCGAACAAGTATGTTGGGTCAATATAACTTTGTTTCAACTTGTACTTAAATGTATATATATTTTGCAGATCCCAATGATTACTTCCTGCTGGATGCTCAGACAGGAGAACTTCGCACAGCTAAACCATTAGACCGGGAAGCTTTAGAGGATTCTACTGGTATTATCTCGTTGGTAATACGCGCTCGTGAGCTTGTGAATGGAGTGCCCAGCGATGATCCGCTGACAAGTGCTACGGCCAAGGCAACGGTGACCATTAGGGATGTAAACGATTCTCCTCCCGTCTTCAATCACAAGGAGTACTCCGTGTCCCTCTTGGAGAACACCCTCCCTGGCACACCGCTAGCCCTGGACATGAGTGTCAGTGATGCCGATGTGGGCATCAACTCCAAGTTCGCCCTGCGCCTGGATGACGTTTCCGGCGTATTCGATGTGGAACCTAAGCTGGTCACCGGTTACTCGCAGGTCAATATTCGCGTTGCAAACGGCACTCTGGACTACGAGAATCCCAACCAGCGGAAGTTCATCGTTTTGGTGGTGGCCGAAGAGACAGACACAAATCCACGGCTATCCTCCACGGCAACGATTACCGTGACTGTTTTGGATGCCAACGACAATAAGCCAGTTTTCGAGCAGGAGAGCTACTCTGCAACCGTTTCGGAGGCGGCGCTACCGGGTCAGTACATCGCCACCATTACGGCACGGGATGTGGACTCCGGAAGTTATGGTGACTCGGGCATTCGGTACAGCTTATCCGGAACTGGTGCCGAACTTTTCCATGTGAATGAGCAGACTGGTGTTATAAGCCTAGCCAATTGCCATGGCAAAGGGGAGAGCAATAGACGCGAGCGACGTGATCTGAACGAGGATGAGCATGCCGTGGAAGGCGAAGGCGACAGTCATCTGGAAATGCTCTCCATGGAGGCGGCTCCTCGAGAAATTGGCACAGAGCCCACCGTCCAGTACACGTTAATCACCCAGGCGCCAGAGGAGCAGGCATTGTCGGTTCCACTATCAGCTCCAGTTCCACACGCAGCTCCATCTGGAGTTCCCGCAGCGACTGCTAATGACGACAAGGCACCGCAGACGTGTCTGGACTACGAATCGGAGACCACGTACTTCTTGTCATACAAGGTGAGTGACTGTCTCAATCTTCGTGTGCGGGTGGCAAGGTTTTTTTATGTGCGTAAGCCGGTGAGGGGAATCATGTGGGATATGCCTCGCGTGGCAGATCCCTCCATAACATGTAGAATATAAATAACAAAAGAGGATTGAAATTCAGGTCTGCGCTTTGATACATTTGATACCTTTCTAACGCCTTGAGTCTAATTTAAACCAATGTTTTCGATTTTATCATTTAGATATATAAGTAACCATTTTTGTTGTTTACCTTATCAAAGTAACACTTTTTCAAAAATCCTTGCAGCTCGATGCACATCAATTATGTCGTTAAGCTAAATAAATTTAAAGCGTAAAAAACTATTATATACATAATCCTATTTAGTGTTCCGTAGTTTTATGAACTCTGAATGAGCATGAGCATTCAATCACAAATTCTAAAAGTAATCCAAAATCATAATTCCAGTTTGACTTTTTTTGAATTTAACGAAGTTTTTAATGAAATCTTTCCATTTTCTTCTTTAGGCCACCGACGATAATGGGCGTGGCTCCGCATCTGTAGTGTCTCTACGTATTTCTGTAACTGATGCCAACGACTCCCCGCCAGTCTGTGAAAGTCCTCTGTACAGGGCGAGCGTAGATGAGGGAGCCGTGGTCTTTGATTCCCCGCTGATTGTCAAGGCAAGGGATGCGGACACCATGTCCAGAATTAGCTACAGAATCCGGGGCTCTGAGCAGGTTGAGAGCATTTTCGATATTGATCGTGAGACCGGCCAAATTATCATCAGGCCGAATGCCACACTAGACGTGACCAATTTGAATAGTGATCAGCTCATCTTCGCTGTGGAAGCCAACGATGGATTATTCACTGCTCACTGCGGGGTGAACATCACGGTTCGGGATGTGAATAACCACGTACCCAATTTTGAGCAGCAGAGCTACAGTGCCGTCGTCGAGGAGAACTCGGAGATCGGAACGAGCGTGGAGCGGGTGCATGCAACCGACTTGGATACGGGCAAGAATGCCGAACTGCGCTACCGCATACAACAAGGCAGCTTTGACGACTTTGGTATCGTTGAGAGCACCGGCGAGGTGTTCGTTTCCCGGAAACTGGACTTTGATCGACGCAACACCTATCAGCTGCAGATTCAGGCCTCCGATCTGGGAACACCCAGTCTTACGGGAACCGCCACCCTGACGATAAATGTTCAGAACAGTAATGATAAGGATCCGTACTTTGTGCCAGCTACACAGCATGCTGAGGTGCGAGCGGACGCTCCTCCCGGGCAATTGGTCTACACTTTAATCGCCTTGGATCCCGATGTTGCCAACCATAATGCTTTGGAGTTCGCCGGCACCGATGACATCACTGCAATCGATAAGGAAGGCAAGGAGTTGCCGCGCTATGATCAGTTCAAGGAGTACTTTAAGATATCCAGAAACGGAAAGGTTTCGGTCAATAACCAGTTGGATCGCAATTTGTTTGCTGTGATGAGGATTAACGTTCTGGTTACGGACAGTACAGCTCCCAATGTCCAGCAGGTGGAGAAGTTACATATAAAGCAATAAACTTACAATTATAATCGTTTTCTAATTTTGTAGGGTCGCGGTTTGCTGATCATTCAAATCATTGATGTCTGGACCTGGACCCAAGCTATGCGAATCCTCGTTGAAGGAAACCAGACTTGCTAAGTGATTGTGCTGGTCCGAATAAATATTCCTTAGACGAATATTAATGTTATCTAGCTATTTTCTAATATATATTATATATGGGCTTACAGAACGGAGATGCTACAGACAATCTTCACTCCCATCTTCATGAGGAAAAAGATAAAAACAGCTGTACTTTCAGGATAGAGATAGCACAAGCTGCCGTAGCCCAACATGATCTCGTATAGATTTAGGATTACATTGTCAATGGCCTGCACTATGATGGTAGGCGTAAGCATCTCAGCTTGCGAATTTGTTAGAATTGGGTATCTAAATGTATAAATATTTAAAATTGCTAAATGGAGCACCTGCGTAATAGATTCACTCACATGGCCACAATGTTAGCAGCTAATCCTACGAAGCACAGGCAAAAGCGAATCACTATGAGAACACTGATGAGGAATGTGAAGATCTCCCTTATCCAAATCTCCTCATTGGAGCCATCCACGCTAGCTTTAACATTTTTCAAGTCTGCATATAGGCGGTATACATTCAAATAAGTGGCACTGTGCAAAATTAAAAATACATTGATGAACAGAAGCTTAAGCTTAGGGGCGGATAGCTCATTGATCATTCTTCTGAAGAGGATTTGAATGGCATAAATTGAAAATTTACGTGAAGTTTTAGCTAATAATTTTGATTCTGTTCTCAAAGCCACAATAACAAAAATATACATTTTCAGCGTTTTAATGCGCCTTGGAGTGTGGAGCAACCGCAAATCAAGCTACAAATGGTGGAGGAGCAGCCTATGGGCACCGTACTGACCACTCTACAGGCCACCGATGAGGACTCCAGCATTGGGGAGTTTAATATAACTGACAACGACTATTTTGCCATTAACCAGACCAGCGGAATGATCTACACCATTGCCCGACTTGATTACGAAGCCGTCAAGGAGGTCAAGTTCCAAGTGACCGTCAGTGACACGGGTGTGCCCGCTCTAACAGCCACCGCTGATGTGGTAGTGGACATTATTAACCTGAACGATAATGACCCAAAGTTCTCTCAAACTGATTACTACTTTAACGTTACGGAAAACTCTCCCCGTGGCACGGTGGCGGGAAAAGTGGAGGCGCAAGATGGCGATGTTGGCGTCTTTGGGGAAATCACTTACACGCTAATCGGAGAAAATAACAAGTACTTTAGCATTGATGCCTATACGGGCAACGTAATGGTGGCCAATTCCACGATTCTCGATCGAGAGCAGATCAAGGAGCTCACGCTCTCCGTGGTGGCTCAGGATAAAGCTCCGGCTGCCGTCCAGAAATCGGCAACGGCAACGGTGAGTTGAAAAGTTTTCAACGATTTACTTTGTGCATAACTTTTGAATTTACTTTGTAACCGACAGATCCACATTAACATTTTGGATGTCAATGATAATGCTCCCGTTTTCACACGAGATGTATACAACTCTACGGTGGCGGAAAATGCCGCCTATCAGCCGCCTGCAGCATTGCTCCAAGTTCAGGCCATTGACCAGGACGAGGGTCTATATGGGGATGTGCGCTATATAATTATAGCTGGCAACGAAATGGGTCTCTTCAAACTGGATGCGCAGTCGGGCATTGTGTATCCCGCACAAAGTTTGTCCGGGAAACATGGAGCCTACGAGCTAACCATTTCGGCACGCGACACCCAGGGGTCGGGAACCATGGAAAGCACAACGAAAGCGATTATTACAGTACTAAGGGTTAACCGCCATAAGCCGGAGTTTGTTATACCCGCGCTATCCAATGCCACCATTGAGATACCCGGTGATATTGTCCAGCCCGATTACCTACTGCTCACCGTCAGGGCAATGGATAATGATACTGAGGAAAACGGAAAAATTAGTTACCACCTGCAGGTGAACAATAGGAACGAGCAGCAGACCGGGGAATTCAAGATCGATGAAGTGACAGGAGAATTGCGAGCCAAGACACAGCTGAACCGTAAAAACCGCGCCAAGTAAGTATGAATTATAAGTATAACGTAAAGCTTGTATAATGTGTAACCTCCAAATCCGTTAGCTACGATATAATACTGGTTGCCCGAGATGCAGGCAATCCTCCATTTGAATCCCTACGTCTCCTCAGTGTCAGCATTGTGGATGCCAACGAAAACCGACCGGAGTTTCCCGATGCCTCCAATCCCTACAAGGTGTCAATCAACGAGAATAGCGGTCGGGATGTGAAGATTGCACACATTCAAGCGGCCTCACGCAGCAAGCACAACCGGGATATATTCTACTACATGCTGTTGGGCAATGAGGATGGTGCGTTTTATGTGGACAAACTAACTGGCGATATTTACACAAACAAGATCCTAGATCGCGAAGAAACGGATGTGTACACCTTATACATCCTAGCGAGCATCAAGGCGGATCTGCATATCTCCGAAGAGGAACGCGCCTCTTTCTCGATAAAGACTCTTAATCGGGATAACACAGTCGCAAAGGTTGCCATCACGGTGCTGGATGTGAACGACAATCCTCCCGTGTTTGAGAAGCCCACCTACTACGCCGGAGTAAATGCCAATGCCAAGATGGGCGCAGCTATTACGCTAGTCAATGCAACGGATGCAGATCAAGGCAAGAACGCCAAAATCGAGTTTATGATCGTCGCCTCGAATCTGTATAAATTTGGAGCTACAAAATCCACCGGCTCTATTGTTCCCAGTCCGTTTGCTATTTCGCAGGATGGACGCATCTCAGCAAACACGATCATGGCTGAGTACAACCAGGATCGTTTTGAACTGGAGATCGTGGCCAGAGAATTGGAGCAACCCCAGCGCTCGGCCAGTACTAAAGTGAATGTAAGTAATATTATTATATTTTATGCAACTATCCATTAAATTATGTTTTACCTCATGCAGATTTGGGTCTTTGATGGCACGCAGCTGGTGCGTGTTATCTTGTCCCGTCCGCCGGAAGAGGTTTACCAGGAGCAGGAGGAGATCATTGCTGAGTTGCGCAATGCCACCCAGCATCGCATCATCGTCGATGAGATAAGATTCCACTTGGACTCCATTGGCCGCATACGTATGGACTGGTGTGACTTGTACTTCCATGCAGTGGATCCTCAGACCCATCAAATTGCACCAGTTGATGAGATTCTTAAAGATATCGACAGGAACTACGATTATCTTAAGGTAATTTCTTTAAACTTAATGTTCTTAATGTTATTATACCCTTTACTCGTAGAGTAAAATGGTATACTAGATTCGTTCTATTCGTCACTTTGCTTAGTGACGGGTATCAGATAGTCGGGGAACTCGACTATAGCATTCTCTCTTATTTTAACTAACATTGTTTTATTTTAGGACTACTATGCTGGCTTTGCCATAGAGAACGTTGTGCCCGCCTACATAGCAATTGTCCAAGATGAGTTTGATCTGGCAGTGGCTGGATTGGTGGCGCTGGTCATTGTTCTTTTCGTTGGCGTTATTAGTTTTATTGTGCTGTGCTGTTGCCTAAAGCATTGGAATCTATCTGTGCCCGTGGAGACTCGTCGCAAGGAGGCCCTGATTAAGAAGCAGATTATAGAGGACCTTAACACTACGGAAAATCCGCTGTGGATAGAACAGTGAGACCTTATAAAAATTAATTTTGAATGGTTACTGATTTTCTTTAATTTCTTCCAGAAAACTGAAACTATATGAGGAACAAGAACTGACAATGCAGGTTTTCTCGGAGCCCGATCACATCTCAAACTCTGAGGCACCGGGCCACCTGGATCATCGTAGCTCTCTTGAGCAGGTTCATCATGTGGGCCAGACGGTAGACAACACGTATGCCACCATTCAGCCGCGCAATAATCAAAATCGCCTTACTGGAGGCGGTGGCCCCGGTGGTGGGTCAATGCGCAGCGGGGGAGGTGCCAGCGCCGGCGGAGTGGGAGGGGCTGGTCTACTTCTAGCCCGCGTGGACCCGCACATGAATGAATTTGCGGACTATGCCACGTTGCGAAACAATAGAGCGCCATCGGTAAGAATCCACGTAGCGGAATGTAAGGAATACAATTTATATTTACACTCTTCCCCCCTTCAGTTGTACGAGTTTACAGGATCCACATTCCAGGCTCCCATTCGGGACGGAGACGATGCCGTGGCCGAGCTGATCTAAGGGTCGATGGGAAGTGCTGCCCTAAAAGACGTGTAAATTATGTAGTAGCTGTGTATCTGTGTTGTAGACAAGCCCTCGCCGTGGTTAAGTTCAACCGAATCTGTTCTGTTGCACCTTTGAGTTCGTCGTTGCGTTTCGATCAACAATATTCTAGACACGTACATAGCACATATAAATACTTATATAAATAGCGTAGTTGTAACTGGTAAGCCAGCGTTTATCTAGAAATCAAGTAATCAGGATAGAGAGCCAGGAGCAAAAACAGAACTACAAGAACCCATAGAGGAAATTCTCCCGCATAATTAATGACAATAATATATATGTACTATTATATATTGACAATGTCTAGCCGTAATGAAACGATATGAATATTTAAGAGTTACTAATGTACATCTACATCTGCATCTACACAATTCAGTCTTTACTCGAAAACTTCCGCGATATTAGTTTTAATGGCGATCAGAATCGTCTACAGTTTAAGTTGTACCACTAAAAAGACTAAATTATTTGCTCTTCCAATTCCGTAACACGTTTAGTTGTGTGTTAACAATTAGTTACTTAGATCCTAGGTTAATTAGCCAAACTTGCTCATACTTATAGGTCATATTTTAAGTTGGAGTGAATTGGAAATGTGCAACGAACTAAGTTACTTTTGACCGCTGTCCGACTCCTCACGGGCAGAGCCAGAAACTCATTTATGTTTGCATTTACATTAAACATATACACATACATAACATAAATGTGGTTTTATTTGAAATGTAGGGCCCGTGTGAATAGTATTTTTACACCTGTTGATATTTGCGAGCTCAATACATCTATAAACAAAAACTGAAACCGTTGCCGAGTTGCGCATGGTTGCTAGAAGGAAAAATAACAAACTTACATCCCCTGGAATTTTCTTAGCACAGGCATTTCTGATTTTCTAATCATTGCTGAACATACTTGCTGAATTCCAGAAGCACACAAGTTTACATAAATTATATATATTTTTTTGAGATAGAAATTGAGCAATTAAAATAATAATACCAACAAAATGGAGGAGCTGGATATAACAAGCGTGGGTCAATTCCAGACCCTGGTGCGCTACAACAATCCGGTGCTGGTGGTGAAGCACCCGGACAAGAAGGGGGGCGCTCCGCTAACAGAGATCGAGATGAAAAGGCCCCAAACGGCGGGCGCTTTGCTAGATACCAAAAGGGAAACCGAGGAGATTCTAAATTCCATTTTGCCACCGCGCTGCTGGGAAGAGGATGGCCAGTTGTGGCAGCAGTCTGTGTCAAGTACTCCAGCAACACGCCAGGATGTGATAAATTTGCAGGAGATGCTCGATACTAGGCTGCAGCAGACCCAAGCTCGTGAGACAGGTATTTGTCCCGTGCGCCGCGAGCTCTACTCCCAGTGTTTTGGTAAGATGAACTTTTTTTTGCCCCCTTCCGTCTTGTTAAAAGTCCATTATCGCAGACGAGATCATTCGTCAAGTTACCATAAACTGTTCAGAGCGTGGCCTGCTACTGCTGCGCATCCGCGATGAGATCGCCATGTCAATGGAGGCCTATGAGACATTGTACTGCAGTTCCGTAGCCTTCGGCATGCGCAAGGCCTTGCAGGCACATGAGGAAAAGGAAATGCTCCGTGACCGGGTCAAGACTCTTGAACTAGACAAAGAGGCACTAGAGGAGATAATCGCGGACATGAAGCTTAAGCAGGAACAGGCAGAGCGTCGTAATGCTGAGCTGAGAGCCTCTGAAGAGAAGAAGTTCACGGAGGAAATAACTTTCCTGAAGAAGACTAACGCGCAACTAAAGGCTCAGCTAGAGGGCATAACCGCACCCAAAAAGTAGAAGGAGATTTATGGTGTGTGGTCTATGCGTTTTCTATTTGTCACTTTAACTTTGTTGTAACTTATTAAAATTAAATTATTTGAGCAATCGAACAACAACTAAGACTCTTCAGCTGGAGCGGACTCCTGGGTTTTATCTTCATCAGTAGCTTCCTGTTGAATCTGTTCGCTTTCAGCCATATCCGTGTCGTCCACGTTTATTTCGTTAAGGATAGGGGTGGGCTTAAAGACTTCTGTTGTTTTCTTTTTGGACAATGGCTCCTCCTTAGCTGCTCGTTTTTCCGGTGGCTCCTCGGATGCTTCTTCTAGAACAACTTCCCCATCTTCCTGGGGAAGCTGGTTGCGCATTGCTTGCAACTCTTCTTCGGAAGGCAGAGTGCCCTTGAGCTCTTCCATTTTCGCCATGTACCGCTCGTAAACAAACTGTGCCATTTCGGACATGTTATCTACCGTTTTGATATCTTGACTAGCCACATCAGCACTAGCCAAACGATCCGTGGGGTACTTGTCTTCGGGTACCAGACTTAACTTCAAAGGTCTCTGTGTTAGCTGAAAAAGTGTCAGAATTATAAACCCCGTAAAAACTATAAAATGTCATTCAAACTTACAAGCTTAAAAGTTTGCTGAAGCTCCAGACAGTTCTTAAACAAGGAGACCCTGCCAAATACATATAATCCAAGGCGCGCTCGACTCATGGCCACCACTAAACGTCTTACATCCCGCAGATGTCCAACCGCCTTGGTCCGTACCAAAGAGATAAGAATATAGTCGTTCTGCTGACCCTGGTACTTATCCACGGTGGTGATCTTATGCGGCCAACCAATAAGAGGATTGTTGCCACAGCGGGCGTTGATTACGTCGCGGATGAGATGCTTCTGACCGTTGTAGGTTGTCAAAATGGAGATCTTGGCTGCAGGGTAGCCCAGCAGGCGCATGTACATGTATACGGCGGCAATGTACTCCGCCTCAGCAAGATTCTGTGGGTTTTTTAAATGTTGAGATACGAAAATCCTTGCAATTATTTAGTTTCGTCTTACCTGGTAGAAGTAGGGATTGGGCTCGCTTTCACCCACTCCTTTGAAGTCTTCCACATTAATAAGTTGGTAGTCGTGAGCAAATCCTGGATTAGCCTGTTTGTATTCATCCCGCTCAAAAATGTGCTGTAGGTCTTCCAGCTTCTTATAACGCCACTTGTACAGCGAACAAATACTGGCTCTTGCACGACCCTGTCCGTCAAGATCTACGGTAGGCACTCCGAGACGTACCAGCCTGGTAAACAGACTCTGTTCCATGTTAGAGTACTTTTGGAAAGCCATGTTTTTAATCACAGGCGGCAGCTGATGGTGATCCCCGATCATGATCCAACGTTTTAGACGATTAAGTCCATCCAGCGGATTCTGCAGCAGCAGCGGAATAAACGTTTCGATCTCCAGGATCTGTGCCGATTCTTCCATAAGGATATTGTCATACCGAAAACCGAGATTGACCAGCTCCTTGCGTTTGAGTGCAGCATGTGTACAAGTCATGGCAATGATCTTTGCCTCTTTGACTAGCAAATATTTCGATCGATCCAGTCCCGTGCGCAGCAGTTCAAAAGCACGGAATTCCTCAAGTTCGTTAAATATATCCGAAATGTATCGGAAATTAGAGCAGGCTATATCCATAAGTTCTTCATAACTCGCACCCTTGAACAGTGGTTGGGGGGCATCTGCAAAGAATTTTCCAAAGGGAAACTCCTTATCAAACTCCGCTCTGAGCTTTTCCACATCAGTATCTTCCTTGTGTACGGCTATCTGACTCTGGAACTTCTCCCATCGCGCCATGACATTGTACAGGTAAAAATAGCCGGCGGTCTCACAAGTGTAGGCATTATCACCACTCACACCAAGCGCCTCTTGCAACTTTTGCACCTGGCTAAGAAGATCCATACGCTTGGCCAATACATAGTTAACGCGTCCATATCGACTGTAGTCTTTTTCGGTCTCCAGCGCTTCCTCGCCGTGACCAAGACGCAGCAAGTGGCGCTCATCGATGTCCAAAGCCATGATCTTTTCAAATAACTGGTTCAGCGCCTGATTGGAGTGGGTCACAATAAGGGTTCGTTGATTGGGGTGGTTGTGATAAATATTCGATATGATTTGCACGGCCACGTCAGTTTTACCGGTACCAGGCGGACCGACCACCAGTGTCAGTCCCGGTTGCATTCCCGCACGAATGGCTTCCACTTGAGTGGGTGTAAAACGGATAGAGTTTCTAAAACAAAGTGGTGGGTCATATGTATTCAATTCCTTTCAATCATATATGAGGGATATAAAATATATTAAGCTGGTTATTAGATTTCAGTACTTACTGTTTAGGCTTGTCGCTGGGATATGGACCCCTGGCCTCATATTTGTAGGGTTGCACCAAAATAGATTTGGCCAATTCTTCTTCAGGTTTCTCTTCATGATCCTCTCCATCGCTTTCCTTTTGAATAGGCACATCCTCGAATATTAGCCTAAAGGGAGGTTGGCGGTTTTCATCCGGCACCTCACACTTCAAATTGTAGTTAGGGAAACTGGCCTCCAGATGATGGTAATCCAAGAAGGTATCATTAAACTCCAGACTGCGTTCCTGATTCGGCATGTTACTGTAGTGCGCAGCTCCAGGATCACCATAGCCCAGGAGAATGTCGTGCAGCCAAGGTGGAACCACGCATTCTGTATTCATTAAGTGACGTATGGTTTCCAGCACGGCCTTGAAGTTGTTCTCCTTGGGTTTGCGGCGCATCAGGATGTTAAAACTCTCGTAGACATCGTCGGCCCCCTGAATAAAGAACATATTAATAAACACTGTTGACAATTCAGCATTAAATAATTGGAAACCTACCTCCTGAAGGTCGTCCATGTCCAAGCGGTACTGATTTGAGTCCAGCCAAACGCGATAGCAACGATTCTCACCCTGGAGCTGTGGCCTTGGTTCTGGGCCATCTTCTATGACTCGGCCATTGGCATCGAGCATGCCCTCCACCTCGCATCCACGGACACTGACCAAGCCCACCTGGGGAATAAAAGGTTCGCGGTGCTTGTACTTGGTGCCATATGGTTGCGTTGGCTTTACTGTTATGAGGAAGCACACGTCGTGCTTGCGAAGATTCTCCCACTCCGCCTTGATCTCTCGACGCACGGAGAGTGTTACGCCCACATCAGCACGCACTCTTGACGGTTTCTTTTCGCCCAGATGAGGCTTGGCCACTTCGACCACGGCAAAGCTGGCAATGGGCAGAGCCATTCTTGCCCACCCACCGAACACAACATCCCCGTCTTCTGATTGCCATGGCAACATGCGGCTGACAGCATCCTCGATGTCTTGCCGGATTTCGTAGGTGGATTCCAAGCGGAATAGGTTAAAGTTGCGTAGCAGATAGTCGTGGAGAGTCAGGAACTGCAGATTAAGCTTGGGTAGCGCAAGGCAGCTCTCACCGGAGTAATACTCCGAGGGCACCACGTTCTCGTCCCAGATTATCTGCTCCGTGGGATACAGGGGCATCTCGTTGAGCGCCTCCAACTGCGAGCAGCGTCGCTCATGGCGCGTAATCAGCAGCTCACGCAGAAACTGCTCGTCTACCCGATGCCAGTCTAAGGGTGAGACCACCTCCTCTGGCACCAGATTCAAGAACGTGGCAATCTGAAGGAGTCCATCGCCATCCAACCCACCAAAGTGCTGCTCCAGCGACTCCCTGTTATCCACTGTGGCCACGTTGGACAAGGCAAAGACCCGCAGGCTGGGAAACTTGGCGAACACCGCTCGCTGCAGCGAGGTGATCTTCTTGTAGTGCAGCTGGGTCATGTCGTGATCCGTGAGCGAACTTCCAGTAACGTCGTTGATCTCGAAGCGGGTATAAAACTTGAGCATGTCCAGGAGCTGTATGTATGAAATTGTATTGTTAAAGCACTTAACTAAGATGTAATTATATCTAATTAAGGCATATTACAAATGAATGATCAATCATTCTTAACCCCATTTTGGCTGATCCGCTCCTGTTTGGTTTCCCAAACGCGCGTGTTGAATGGAACGTGTTTGTTGTATTGCTACCTGCCATCGTGAATTCTACAAACTCACGCGAACATTGAGCGTTTCTCTTTCCCTGTCGAACTCTCTCCTCTCTTTCTCTTGATTTCAACTGCACTACAGGTATTCAAAGCCAGACAGACACGCTATGTAAGCCAAGCCGGTTGGTGTACCCCAAAAGGCTGATACGTCATCATTTTGGGCAAGACCACTCACACAGTTGCAGCAACTAAGTTTGACTGTGTGTGCGAGAGAGGTAGTGCTAATTAGACGAGCCAGGTGAGCGGAAAGCGGAAGTCCTTGCTGTTGGAATGGGGGACTTTCCCTGAAACCAGATACATGCGTGTGTGTTCAATACAAATCTGTGTTGAAGGTTAGCTGAAGGGTGTTGCTAGCTAGCATTTGATTAAAGGGAAGTCTTTAACGAACTCAGAAGACTTCTGTCTTTATTATCTTTCCTTCCATTTCAGCAGAGTTAGTGGAGGTGCGAGAGGACAAGTGTGTTGACAGGGCACGCGTCAATAGAACACTGCACACAGCTGCATCTTATCGCACCGCATCATCAAGTCTCATCCTGGCGCAGGAAGCGAGGGGCGGGGGAGCACTAGAGAGGCGCTGGAGGAGCAAACAAAGCCGTCGCATACTCATACAGGCAGACATTGCCGGTTCCTGCTTCACTCGTACTGACTACTTGCTCCAATTGATAATTTCCGTCGCTCAATTTAAAAAAAGAGAACACGAAGAGGGAGAGAGGGCGCGAATTCAAAGCCCTGCTTCAACATTTTATACCCTCGATGGATCAAAGGGTATAGTACAATGCTACCATAAAGTAAATAAGACATGTTTGGATATTCATTTTCGAATGCTTTTAAAAAGTCAAATTGAAATTGCATTTCATGTTATAGAAACCGTAGTATGCCTACATACATGCCTACATGGATCCCCTTACTATGTCTCTTAAATATTTAATAGCAAAGGTATATTTATTATCTTATCCTTCAGGCAGAGCACTGAATAGTCGGGGCACAACGCTCAGTCTGGTTTTCCAATGCGAGAGAGGGAGCTCATTGGTGGGGGTTGAGCGCTGCTCTCGCAACTCTCCACTCTCTCGCCGCCTTAGTGACTTGATATTAAGAGCAGGGGACAGAGAGTCATTCGCTTTTTGTCGTCGCTTCGAATCGGTTGATGTTGCTTCTTCAACTTTTATTTCGATTTGAATACTGTTTAAAGAGGAAGTAAAGCGCGCATTGTTTATTAACCGAATACGAGTCTGAATCCCAGACGAAAGTGCCTTTGTGGGTGTGTGTTGAATCAAAAAAGTGTCGCTTTACTTGAGTTCTGGCATGCAAGTCATGATCTTGGCTCACAGCCGGCACCTTGATGACGCATTTCTTGGCAAGCGCAGATCCACATAAACACCAACGGCAACTGCCTTTTACCTGTGTATTGTATCTGTATCTGTATTTGTGCCTGTATCTGTGTCTGTGTTACTAAGCAAAAGATGCTCGTAAAAACGCTTGGCGCGCATTTTGCAGCCGGGCAAAATGCAAAAAAATGCAGCTGCTCCGCTCTGCTGATTCGCCTGCTCTGCATATCACTCCTTAGTCTAAGCCCTTTACCAGCCAGCAGTCATGTCACTAGCGCCGGATCTTCAACGGGGCTATCTTCCGATCCCAACCTAGTGCTGGTCAACAAATGCTGCGAGAAGTTCGAGATACACGTGGACCATGAGTGCCTGCAGGTCAACGAAACGAGTAAGTTCAACAGCTGGCCAGGCGGAAAACTCCTAGCCCCTCGAAAAAGTTGCCATAACAACCACAACCAAGCTGTTAGCTGTTGGCCATTCAACTTTATGGATTTTCCCTCCTGGCATGCTACACATGTATGCCCAACATTAAATGGCCCATTTGTTGGCTATCAGTGGATCAGTGGAACGAAGCCAACAGCTAAATATCCCCAACTCCACGCTCGTACTCCCCCAAGAAAGTTCTCAAAACAAACAGAGGGTGGCCTCAATCCTGATGGGAAATATGATTTATGCTGTGGGGCATGTTTCTGTTTAAACATTTAAGTAGCCACTTGATGAGGGATTCCCAAATCGGGAATATCATCTCTTGGAAGCAAAACGAGGCAGAAAATCCATTAGTAAGCTACTATAGATGCTTCTGTTCTCCATAAATACAAAACCGAGTAATTAACGCTTGTGGAGCGAATGGTGAAAAGAAAACAAGAAATTTTAATAGTGTCAAAGAAGCCAAAGCCATGTATACCTTACACTGACTTTTCGCCTTGGATGAATGTTTTATGAACAATAGCAACAATTGTGGAAAATAGAAAATCGTACTCTAGCAACTATATCGAAATTCTAGCTCGGACAGCAAACAGCTAAAACTGAATAAAACATTTACGACCATGGATCGGCCATATAGGTGACACATAAAGTGTAACTTTAGTTGATTACTGGTAGTTGAATCATTGCATTGTACTGATCTCATCCCATTTTTAATTGCAGTCATTTGAGTAATCCCAATACTTGAATATGGCACATAATCAAAACATGCCATCTAATTTCCGTGTGCTTAACTATGATTAACATATCAATGACTGAGTTGAAAAAAAAGGTTTTCGAACTGCGATAATTGGAGAAGAACCAATTCGCACAAATGGCAAAACCAGCTGATGAAGACGCATTGCACAGGTCAAGTTCTTTGCCCAGAAGCGTAAATATTTATATTCGCGGAGAGAAAAGAAAATCTGGCTCCCCTCTGATCTACCAGACCAACAAAAGCCGCAATTACTTGAACTGCCTTAATGATTTTCCACGGTCTGTGTTCTCTATTTATCGTTGGTTTCCATTTGCAGACTACTTCCAGCCGATGTTCACTAGCTATGGAGGAGAGCAAAACAGGCCCGTCAACTTCAAATTCGTCATCGGTATTCCAAATTGTGGATCCATGCAGATGTGGCCCATATACCACTATGCTGGCGTAAGTCCCTTGGGGTTCCTTTGCCCGAAACTTCTGGACAGTCATGTTTATTTTTATATTTTCCAGAGCTCTGATAAGCTGGTGTTACTGGATGATGGGAAGCTAAGGCATTACACCAATGCAGAAAACGAGGGAGATGAGCGTCGTGGAATACAGTCGGATTATGAGGAGGATATTGCCGGCAGTCTGGAGCCGCTATACCATGACTACGAAAAGAATATGTATTGCATCGACAAGGTAAGCGTAGTTACAGTCCAAATAAATTGCATGGATAAACAAAAAAATCCATTCGCAGGCCACTTCCAGTACTGGAGAGGAAAATGTGCTCTTCGCCAAGATTTGCTTGGCTCGCAAGGAGATCAAGTGGAGTGATTCCAACTTTCTGCTTCGCAAAATCTTAAACCCAATATTCCATGGCATCTCGCTTATTATTCTGCTGGTCATCGCCATTATCTATTTTATACTCCCTACTCTCAGGTGAGCAATGGGTTGAATCTGACTTCCTGCATGCGTTAATTTTGAATCCATTCAGCAGAGATCTGGTTGGCAACATTGTGACAACGATAGCCGTGTGCCTTATGGTAAGCCAGGCAGCGGACCTGGTGAGAATATTCACCGAGTTTACCAGCCATGTGAGCTTCATTGTGGCAGACATTATTCTGTGCTTCAGCCTGTTAGCAGCCTTCTTTTGGCTAAACAGTTTCGGTTTTTACATTTGGAAGACCTTTCGTTCGAGGAACGTCTTCCTGCGAGTCACGGACGGCAGGAAGTATTGCTACTATTCCGCGTATGCTTGGGGATGCACAGCTACGATGGCTGCACTGGCCGTCTTTGCACATTTCTTCCTTGACGCCGACTCCTACAAACAGGAGCATATGGTGGGCGAGCAGGAGACGATCGGCTGGCTTGGCATCTGCATATTCTTTGCGCCAATTGCTTGTACCATTTTGGTCAACATATTCTTCTATGTGACCACCAGGAAGCTAATCAACCGCCGGACGGTATACGGTCGCATTGCACACAAGTTGAAAGCCAAGTAAGTAGAACGGCATCCCGGCATTGCTCATAGGATATGAAAAAGTATATGAAAACAATCTCTTTCTTACAGTTTCATCATGTTCTCGTTGATGCTGTTGGTAATGTCGATAGCCTGGCTATTCCTCATAATGTCCTGGTTGCAAATGGAAGGTCTGCTTTATGCCCACATCGTAGTCAATGCACTGCAGACACCGCTGTTGCTTTACATCTGCGTGCTGCGCCAGCGACATGTAACGTTTCTGCTAAAGAAGACCTGCTGCTACAATGAGCCGCCCTCGGCAAACGACTGGGGCGATGAGCTGCATTACATGAACGGCAACGATTACTGAGGAGCCACGGTCCACACTAATATAAGTGTTTTCGTAGTTTAGCAATGTCCAACATTGAGATTTGTACTTAATTTTAACTAATTTATGCTGTACGAGATAGTTATTAAAAGAGAAGTCTGACACCTACCTGGCCAAACAGTTTTCCCTCCTCGCGACGAACCAAGGGTGACAGAAGTGCCCGTACAATCAGATGGCAGTCGTCTAAGACTGTGTTAAAAAAGCGCCGCGTCGGCAATAGAGCCTCCAAGTCGATGATAAACTCTAGGAAGCGCTCACAGTAGTGAACCACGTTAGATGCCACCGCGCCTTCGGCGGGAATGCTTTCGAGTATGTGCAGGAAGTCGATAATAAGGTTCTGCATAAAGTGTCTTTCCCAGAGGACCTCTGGTTTGCTGTCTTTCTCCTTCTTAAGCAGGCGTTTCCAATACTTTCGCCACTCGGGAACTTCCCGAAGCTCCTGTTCTCGGCGACCTGCAAGAAGTGCATTTAGGATCACTACGGTAGGTGTTTGGACTTTTGAGGAAAACTTACGGGGCTGCAGGCAATGCCACATGGACAGGGATACTAGGCGCTTGGCCTGTTCTCGGCACAGCTCTATCTCCATGCTGTTGAAGCAGTGGTTAATGAACATCAATAGTGCTGTCCTCTCCCTCAGCGTGCTGCTTGCCTCCTTTGCCTTTTTGCTTGGCAAACAGCTCTCCAGCACGTGGCGGAAGAAGGCCGGATAATGATCCGGAAGCTTTTCAAACACGGTCCAAACTTCGACGCGCTCCCTGAACTTCTCGTTGGCCATTATTACGATGGACATAAGGTGGGCATGGGTGGCGGTTTCCCGCTGGTAGTGCGGCCACAGATACTGCTCCAGATACTGACTAAACTCCAGCATGTTGATCCTCCGCGCGCTCTGGGCACCGCCATCGCCGATCTCTTCTTTATAGATGCGTTCGATGATATTGGCACTGTACGGCAGGTGATCTGCCTTCGTATCCGGCGTCCAGTACTGCGATGCCAGCTGCAAATAGGTTATTTCAGATTTAATTATATTTCGCACTAAGTTTTGTCCAGCGGAGCACCCACCTGCCAAATGACATCGGAGCTGAGCTGGGCCACCGTGAGCGATCCACTTTTCTCCTTCGTGGTTTTAGCTGGTGGAGCGGCTTGTTGGGCCCTAGTTTGACTTCTTCGCTTCATGTTGCGTTTATAAAATTGCACTAAACGGAAAATAAACACAAAAATCTGCAGCAAAACAAACGCTGCCGGTCGCCAGTGTGACCGTTGTAGGGCCGGCAAAAAACACCAAAGTTTTTCACCCGAAATACACTGTTTCCACTTTAGTCCACTGCAAAACTCATTACAAAACCGTTCCTAAATTTAAAAAATGCGCGTAATAAAATAAATATATAGCTGGGCAGAATTTATTTAGTAAGCGCTAACAATTTTCTCATCAATTTTAATGATTATTATTAAAAGTGCACATACCCTTTATGTCATCTTCACCGCAGTGGCAGCACTATGAAGCATATTGCACAGATCCGGCAGCACGACAAGAGGTTTTGTTTACAGCACGCCGGCTGCAGTTTTAAAGAATTAAAAAGATATTTATTTGTAATTTAAGGCAATTTTTTCACACACGAACTCACCATGTCGCAGACCATGCCGCCGGAAAACTTAAGCGTGAGTAGCGTGCATCAAGCTAATACAGATTGGGCCCTAATGCCATCCCATTCCAGAGCCGCCTGTTGACGGTGCTCAGTTTGCCTCTTTTCGAGCGCGTGCACGAGCTGAGCATCCTGTTCGATCGGTGCTCCCTGCGCCAAGTGCAGGAGATCTTCCCCCACATTGTGCACTCCATCTTCGGGATCAGTGGCAATCCCTTGGGCTGGGGCCTGCGGACCACGACGCTGGAGAACAACCCTCTGCACTTCCAAACGCTGCAGCAGTTCTTCGGCGTCTGTGGTCCTTGGATGCACGTTTGCCACCGCCTGCTCCTCGACCAGTACAAATTCGAGCTGGACATCAACCTGCTGCCGGTAGGTGGATTAATTATAAGGGTACCTTGACTTCCTCTAATACATTTTGTTTCAGGCCAAATTCGTTAGCCTGCTGCAGAATGGTCAAAATCCCCGGTTTTATGCGGAACTCATCAATGTAGATGCGATGGTGCACCAGGTGTCCACGCTCTCGCTCAACGCCTTCGACTTCTACGTGATTCACTTTGTACTGTACGCTCTGCAGCCGCTGCACTCTATTAATCCCATAGCCATGCAAATTCACAACGTGCGCAGCAAAACGATTTACCTGAAACTGGTGTCCGAGTACCTTAACAACTTCCTGCCGTTGGTGCCCGATGCACGCATAGAACCGGTGCAATTCAGCAGCGGCGTTAAGGCTCCACAGCCATTGCCAGCGCAGGCATTACAACCCCAAAGACAACCGCGCTACATTAAGATCCCCAGCTCCTATCGCAATGGCGGAAACGTGTCGGGCGGAGGTGGCAGTCCCAATGCAAGCGTTGGCGGCGGTAACACATCACCACAGTCCAACAGCCCAAATGCCAGCGCGAACAGGGCCTACGCCTGGCGATCTGAGAGTGTACTCCACTTTTTCGTAGACATCTGGCTGCGCTACGACATTGAGTCGGAGCATCATTTGCCCAGCAGCGATTTTGTGCGCGGCGTACGCACCTTGGTCAAGCAGGTTCACTTCTTTGCGAATGGGGCTCAGCACGATCACAGTTCGCTGTGCGCGCTGCGTAAGGTATCGTTGAGTATGGTTAAGGCAAGGATCTACGCCTTTATATGTGGATTGATCGATCGTTGGCCCCTGGACAGCTCGTTAATGGTGGTGCTGGAGCTCTGGCTCAGTTACATTCAGCCATGGAGATATACTATGGCGGCGCTGAACAATAACACGTAAGATCAAACTTATAGATTGAAATAATGTTCCATTATTAATACTCTATTTTTCTTTTCAGACCTAGTCTTTCTTACAGGCCGCCCATTTTGTCCTGCTTCGATGGCTTTATCATCGACAATCTTATTATGTACACACACATATTTATGCAGTTAGTGCCACACTTTGGGCGGTTGGATTACACCGTATATCGCAACGCATTCATGCTGTACCGTCTGGCCACAATCTTCTCTCAACATGATTTAGTTGATAGACTGCAGCGTTTTGAGCGTCTTCATGGAGGCAATGCTTGTGGCTTTGACTCGCCCCAGCGACAAGTCAACATGATGAAGTGGGTTAAAACTATTTAAATTAACAACAGTCCTTATTTTTTAACAATACTAATTCTTTTTAGCAAATCGTATTCTCCGGGCTCTCAGTGGAATCAAGTGGTTAGCACAAGCTCCGCCAAGCTTTTTAGTTATACCATGCAAACGCAAATGGAAAGCTTCTTGTTCCTGATCAGTATGGCACGAAACTCGGTGCTCAGAGACATCGCTAAGCTGCGCAACGAAATTGCGGAGAAACAGCGCTCTGAGGGATTTCTTAAGAACTTTTATAACAAACTCTTCGGCGAGTGCACCCAGGATGAAGTGACCCTGCGCGAGTTCAGTCGCATTCCGGAGGTTTTGCGTCAATGCATCGACGCATTCTGTCGAACGTTTAATGTGAGTTTACTGTTCGTTTTTGTTTAACATAAAATTTAAATACTTGAATGTCTAACCAGGTTGATCAAGCGAATCTATCTATGCATGAAAATCTGCCAGAGGAACCATCATTGCCTACTGCGACTGCGGTTCAAAATTTCAGCTTTTTCGACGCCAGCGACTCCCTGGACACCTCAAAGCTGAACCCACACCAAATGTCGCTCAACGCGTCTAGCATGCATGCCACTGTTGATCCTGCGACGCTGCCCATCCAGACCAATGAGGTTAAAGCATTGGTAAGAATGCTGCACTTCGTATCTGACAAGATAAACCAAAAGGTAAGTTTCAATTTAATGGCCTCTGAATTTTGCTGATGCTAATAAAATATTGGTTTCAGTATGGTAGTCAAATACAGGGATTCTACGGCCGCGACGATTACTGCGGAAAAGTTGCTCGGCAGCTATTGTACGCTCCGATGACGGAACAGTGGTTTGACAAAAGCTCCGGCCAAGTGGACATATGTGAAAACATGGTTCCTCCGCGAGTTTGCCTACGACCATTGGGCTCGATACCCGCTCTCACAACAATCGGTTGTTCCCTGATCCTGGGGCAACTGTTGTGGGGTGCCCCCATCTTGGGACTATTTATTCTGGCCACTGTGCTCTTGGTCTATACCTTGCTGCAGGCATTGTTTTCCTAGTTTGAAATGTTAACTAGATAGATTACGAAATATGTGACATTTATATATTTGTATAAAACTAAAGAAACTACGATTACAATTACGATTACTGTTAGTTCTATGATTATGTTTATGCGTGTATGACTGTATCACTCGGTTCGCGGCCGAAGGGCTAATCGCAAAGTCTGATCGGGCACGGTGACCATGCGCAGCACGCTGTCAACGGGCTTCTCGTTGAGGCATCTCATCTCGAACTGGGAGGCACATCGGCCCAGCAGGGAGTGCAGCTGCTTGAGTGCCACACGGCGACCAATGCAAGACCGCTGGCCGATGGCAAATGGCAGACTACCGTGTGACTTGTGCACCTGCTCCGTCTCTGCAATGCACCAGCGCTCCGGGAGCACACGTTCCGGCTGCTCGAAGTGTGATGGATCGCGACCTGCCGTGTACAGGGAGAGCAGCACCATGGTCTGAAAACGGAATGCATGAACGATTAAGCTCTGGAAGATACTTCATTAACTCACATCCTTTTCGATAAAGTGACCACCAAGTTGCGCGTCCTGCGGCAGAAATCGGCCAATGAAGGGAGCTACGGGGTACAGACGCAGTGACTCCTTGATCAGGCCGTGCATCAGCCGAGAATCATTGGTGGCTCGCTCTTTGGCCAGCCGTTTCTGGAGCTGGGGCTCCTGTGAAAGGGCAAATAATGCCCACTGACTGCTAAACGCGGTCTAAACGAAGTATGACTACGATTAGTAATTGGTTACACGATGCAATCGGATCGCTTACCGTGTCACCGGCAGCAATGACCAAGTCTACAAATATCCGCTTGATCATATCGCCTGGCACATCCGCCGCCTGCAGGCGATGGTAGAGGGCCTCCTCGTGCGGGCTCCTTTTGTCCTCCTGCACTTGGATGCAGTGATCGATTATGGCAGCTCCGTCGCGCAGCACCTCATCCACATTGGCCTCGAAGTCTCGCCAGATTGGCAGGCGCAGCATCTGAGCCAAGCGAGGCGGGAAGGTCATCAGTCGCGAGCTATGCTCAAACACCTTGTGCACAATCTGAGTAAAGTAGTCCAGCGACGCCTGGATCTTGGGGCAGGTGAGCACGCTGGTGCCGAACATGATGCAGCACAGTACTGCAAGTGGATAGTGGGTAGTGGGTAGAGTAAGGATGAGATCAGCACTTAATGCGTGACAATCGGTACCTTCTATAGACCAGCGGTAGAGCTGTTGTTCCAACAGGGGCAGTTCGTAGCTTCGGATTTCACCACTCTCCGCTAGCGGAATCGCCGCCGCCTCCGCCGTGCGTCTTCGCCACTGATCCACCATTCGTCTGGTACAGCTCTCAATATGCACGTCCATCCAATTCAAATTTCCGTTGAGCAGCAATCGATTAAGTATGCGTCGATTGTGCAGCCACTCGGCGCCCTCCCTAATCCCGTCGAAGAAGAGACAAGACAAGACAAGGGATCGGTTTCGACGGCTCCAAAAAATTTGCAATTCAACGGACTCATTTGCTCCACTCCACTTACATGAAGAACAGTCCCCGTTGGCAGGCATGTTGCTGGTTATACAGCGTCCAGGCATCCGGCAGCGGATGCTGCGGATACTGACCCTCGTGCTGGAAGACGGCGCGCATCAGATTCGCTGACGACACGAACACTGCATCCTGGGTTCCGCCCAAACGCTCCCTGAAAATGGGTCCATACTGCTTGTGCCGCGCATCGATGTACTTGTGAAGGCTGTGCAGAGGAAGGATATACAGGTTATAGTAGCGATCCTTTTGACGAGGATACATTAGGACATGTGTAGAACTTCTGATAGTTGAACTCTCTTAAGTCGCAGGCTTTGTTAATAGATTTTCATTGCGTAAATTGTTCTTTCGTCCTTGTATTTTTCTTTGCTTTAGTTTTGTGAATTTTAAGCTGTTATTTCGATTTGAATTTTACAAAACTGTGAGATTTGAATATAATTTTTCACTTTATGGAGCATTTTAGATTATAACACAGTTGCATATAAACAATTCTATTACGTTTTGCACTTTTTGTTAAATCAGTAGAGTTAAGCACTTTCTCAAAAGAAAAATCAACTAATAATCACTTTTTGCAAAAGGTTGCCAATTAAGGTTGAATGGTTTAACATTGAACTAGTCCGGCATAAGCCAATTTTATAGAGTTTTTGGCGACAATTGTTATTATGCATGCTCTCCGACTTTCAGAAGTTCAACTATACGGATTTACTGCGTGGCTCCTCCGGCGGCAATGAGATCCACAAGTGTCCCGACCAGCGGCAGTCCCTTCACCCGCGGTATCGGCACGTATTTGGCGGCAGGCGGTAGTTCCGATGCGGATGCGGGCAAACGTTGCGCAGGCGGTGGCGCGCTTCTCGCGCGGAACATGCTCAGGCTAAGGATGCGCACCAGGAGCTGGTCGAGCAGGTGTCTCAGCCAGCGCAGCGGGCCCGGCCGCTCCCTCTTCTCGGTCATCGGTGTATGTACGTCACGGTGGCAGCGGGGGGTAACCACCTGCACCTGCACTCGCTCTCGGCTGTGAAACGCTGTGGAAAACGCGTCCCGACAAAGGGCCAGGCCAGGGGCAGACTGACTCGACCCGCCGGCCGGAGCGGGCCTTTTAACCCATCGAGAATCGAGAGCCGGCGACCAAATCGCCGATCGGATCGGATCGCATCGGAGCAGAACAGAGCGAAGCGGAGCGGATCGCATCGGCTGGCTACCTGCGCTGCCTGCCCACGATCAGTGTGACAGCGATGCCGGTGGGCATCGAATCGGACACAGCGGACATAGCGGACACTGCGGACACAGCGGACACAGCGGACACTGCGGACACTGCGGACATAGCGGACTTATGGAACATATATCAATAGTGCTGCGGATTGATATATATGCGCAAATCAAATGCGATCGGCATTGGCCAGACACCGAGCGCTGAGTGGACACTAAAACTCTGCTGGCCATGCAAATTTTGTGGAAGTGTGGAAGGCTGGAAGGGCAAGGAGAGCGAGAAAGTTGAGGTAATTGCCAACTTTTCTTCCATTGTTTTGGTCAATTCTGTGTCAAACTGCTGGTGTTTATATGATTGACAAAGTATGAAAAGCGGTGCGATCAAAATTTAAATTTAATTCAATTGAATGCACAAAGCAAATGCTGATATGTTTGCAGATTACTCCGTGCATAACATTTCAAAGAACACAGTCGGCTTGTTTTTTTCCCGCTCAAATGTTATTTATTTAATTTTTTTTGTTTTGAGGTGTATATTTATTTATTTATTTAGATATATTTGATTGGTTTTTATTGAACATTTATTTATTTCGAAAATCCTTAATCATATCAAAAAGCAACTGTTTCAAAAAGGTACACAGCATTATACACTAATTGTTAGTGACTGTTTAATGAAATTTTCAGCTTATTAAACAAACATGCCTAAGTAGTCATTTTAAATAGATGAACTCAATAAATAGTATTTAAAGTGTGTGTCCTGTGCATACATTGTGTGTATATTTCACCTCTGATTTTAAGCCAATGCAATCGCATTATTTTAAATCAACTCGGTGACAGCTTAAAGTGCTCTTTTTCACAGCCCCCGCATATTTTGAATGCTGCGGAGTGAGAATGGGAGGAGAAAGTTGAATATGGAGCATTAAAAGTGCCATATTTCGCATGTTTCACGTTTAGTTGACACTAAAAATAAATCAAATAGAAACACACTAAAGCCAGATAAACCCAGCAAATGCACCATCAGAAAGTTGACAGGAAACAAAACAAGCAGAAAATGAAGTCGACAGAGCGAGTTAAAAATGTGGCCGAAATGGGTAATGAAATTTATGCATTAATAGTTGCAATTCGAATTGGGTTATCGTACGACGGAGGAGAGCAGAATCGTGACCTGAGAATAAACTTTACTTCTTGACGAAGGTTGTGGAAATTGTTCTGTGGCAGAAAGGGAGGCAAGTTCTAGGACTTGTCATATTTATGGTCTATTAGGGGGAGCAGTGTCACAACTTGTTCACTCCCCCCACCCCACAAAGCGAAAAGGGTTGAAATAAATAAATATTGTTTTCCATCTTTGTGGGGCAACACACGCGACATGCATACATAATAATAAAAATAATAATATCGGGCAAATGTACAGGGTTCAGGGTGTAGGGGATCCCCAATTCATATAAAGATAATGCAAAATAACACGAAGGACAACAAATAACCAAAAATAACAAGCACCCCCCGCCATACTTTCCCCTCCACTTAATGCAATAATAAGACCGATGCGCAAAGAGCATAAATAAAAAAGTATATACAAGTATAAAAGCGATGGGGGCGGAAAACAAAGCTCAAGGCAGCATGACGCCATTTGGAAAGCGACGCCTTCCGCTTTTATTGCCAACTTTGGTACGGGGAACGCGACAGCGGGAGACCGGAAGTTGGAGCGAGCTCCTTTGGAGGATGGGCTCGGATATACTCGTAGGTTGGGCCACTCGCGCCGCGTGTCATGCAGTTCACATGGAGTAAGTGGAAGACTGCCATCGCCTCAGCTGGAAATGAGAATGCTGAGATGGATGAGCCAGGATTTCCTTGTCCATTAATATTGTGTGTGTCTGAATAGTTTGCAGATAGGCACGTAGATTGCCGATTTGACTCACAGTTTACATTCTCTAAATGACTAAAGTGTATACTCCTTTTATGGTAAATTGATTTTCTAGCTTGTATTTTTAATCCAAGTGTCAATTAACTCTGTTACTCTTCAGCTAGAGACTTGCAAGCTTGCTCGAAAGTAATAGCTTACCTTTACACACAAAAAGGATTCCCTAGAAAAGTACATCCTTGCCACAAAATGCGGCGGAGAACGCAAATCCAAATACTTTTTCAGGCCAAAAGGTAAGTGGGGAAAATAGCCAGAGCCAGAAGAACTTCAGGTTTACTGCAACTCGGTTGGAGCATCCTGAGCGAAACGTAAGCGGAAGTCCTTACAGCTTTTGCATATCCTAAAGTGCCACTAAGTGGTGCTATCATTCTTTCATGTGTGCGGAATGTGATGGTTATCACACGCCACAACAGCATTTGGATTCACATACAGATAGGAATAGGGGATACAAATACACTTGAATTCGGAGATACAGACACCCACGGATGGAGACACCACTCTGTGCATCCTGCATATATCCTGTTTCTATGTTTGTGAGCTTCAAGTGTTTGTTGATTCTAATTCACCGTCCCCATTCCTTTCCTCGAATCCTCGATTCGCTGTGGTTTTTGTATCGCTGACCACAACAGAATTTCACTCTTTACTGTATTTTTTTTCCACCACCAAAGGACCCTCCATGCTGCTCCACCTCCTGTGGAAACAGGACTGGGTCAGGACTGGCGCTACCAAAAAATGTGTCCAAAACATAAATGACATTTATATTGGTTATAGTATTATAAGGCCCCTCCGCTTATACGTGCCAACATTTGGGCCATAAAAATAAACACAAAAGCAACAGCAAACAGTGCTCAAACAGGACAAACAATTTATACCACTGGCTAAGGAAGGAGAGGTCAAGCCATGATATATGAGAAATCGCACGCAGCCATAGTGTGTATGCTACTTCCGCATAAAGTGCGTTTCATAATCGGATGACAGTCGAGAGGTCTGCCCCCCGCAACCCGCACCCTCCTGTTTATATAGCCAACACTCACAGCCTCGTAGACTATATCAATTTATCAACATATGATTCATAGTTAAATAAAATTAATACTTTTAGATATTATTGCTTCTATTTTCTGACGCTTTACCAGTTGCGAAGCGTGGTGTATTTTGCAGACTGCGTTCAACTGCTCCGCGTTTATATTTAGAATTGGAAACTTTTGCCAAGTTCTGGGAGCCATAGCAATTTTCTGGTCACGTGGTCAGCAGCGTGAGCTGAAACAGGGCTTAAAGAGTCAGAGTCAGAGTCGGAGTCAGAAATTACGTATACGCCGTGTGCGTCAAAACGCAAATGTCAAAATTGGGCAGGCCGACGGGTCAAATGGCCAAAAGGGATGTGCCGTGGGTTGGGATATCACCAAGTGTGAGGGGCGTGTGTGTGGATGGGTTGTTGGCTGTTGGCTGTTGGCTGTTCTGGCTCCAACGAGTGACTTAGGCTATGTGCGTGCCATTGGCATATTTGTGTGCCAACCGCACACATTCGAGTGGGTATGAGTTGATAGTAAGGACCGGCCAGGGAAGATAGCAGTGGCAGCAAAGCCAGCAAAGGCAGAGTGAACGATAGCGAGGGGAGCAAGTTCAATGGCTTCGCTCATAAATCCATCGCCGCAGCCAATACAAATAAACAAGGCAGTCGGAAAAATGAGAAAAGTCCCTCTAACAGCAGGCAATATTCGTGATGGAGCGGATAGATGGCCAAACACCGAAACAACAACCGATCCGCAGACCCACGAGGACCTGCGCAGGGTGCATGCCACGTGCAGATTAAAACCTTTTCGATATGTTACCCGAACTTCGCGAAGAACCTAGTTGGTGGGGCATGGCATTTGGTGGGGCTTCAGCGTGGTTAGCAATCCAAGGGGGGTTACATTACTTCCTGTTGCGCAAACATGTGTGCAGCCACAAAAATAATTAATTGGCGCGAATTCAATATTGGAAATATACATTTTCAATATTTGGACAGTACGGTTTGTAGCAATACGGTTTGTAGCAAACGTTTTGATTACGCCAAATATTTATTGCTTCACGCAAAACGTTTTAGGCGAGAGCATAACAATAAAAATTATGATTTACTGAATAACTGAAAAAAAGTGTTCGATTAAACCAGCTAATCGTTGCGAGTATTGTGGTTTATGGCAATACCTTTAGTGGCCAATCAAATGTTCATTTGTATGACATTTGATTTAAGGTAGTTTTCCGAGTCGAAGTGTTGTATATTGGAAATATCCTTTGACATATAGGTGACCAAAATTAGCACTTGTATTGCCAACTTCTTTCTCTGCTCTGTTATTTTTCCCTCAGTTTGCCCTTTTTGCCAGACGGTGGCCAAAGGGTTTTATTTCCTGGCTCAGTCATGCACGACGAGGGACCCAAAATACAAATAAACAACAAGGAAAAGGGCTACACAGTGCCTCGACTATCAGCTACCCTTTACTCAGCTAGGAAGATGGATATGCGCATTTCCGCTTCTACAAAATATTAGAATATTTTAACATTACCTCGAAAATTGACTGTTTACTGCAATGTGTCAGTACGGCACTTAATTTCCAAGAATTGTGCATACCCCTTTTGCCCTACAAAGTATGGGTATCGCTTTTTTCGTTGTTGTTTTTTAGGATCTTTTGGAAGGTTTTCTGCCTTTAAGCTGATGTTGTTGTTGTTTATCCTGTGGGCCTAAATCATATTAATGAATTTTCTTTCGGTCATGACTCGGACCTCTATCAAGTTAGGAAAGGGCTGCGAATGGAAGTTTGGGGAACATTAATTACGCAAAATTAAATTTGATATCCTCGCATTAGCCGTGAATCAAGCCGAGCAATGTACAAAACTGAAACGCTTCACCGGCTTTTATTTACTTTCGGAGGTCATTTTCTCTGTGGAAAGTGGCAAGTGTGGGCGCTTTGTGGGGGTCACCACTTGAGCGGCTTAGTTAAATTTATGTTGAAAATAAAAGAAATAAATGCAAAGGAAGCACAAGAAATAATAATTGCCTGCAATGCGAAATCCGCTTTTGGTCATTAGCGGAGTAGCCTTCTTTTTTTTTTTTGTGTGTTTTTGTGCCAGGCAAAAGGGGTGAATGCGTGAATGCGAGTTCAAAGGTTAGAGGTCGGCCAGCTCCCTGCAGAATTTATTTGCCTCGCGCACTGCGGCCCTCATTAGCCATAGTTTTGTTTGGCATTGTCTGGTTTTCGGTTCAGTTCAGCAGTTCAGTTCGGGCCGAAATGTTTATTTTGATTCCCCTTTCCCTTTTCTTTTACCCCTGGCAAATCCACACACATAAATCATGGCCCAAACTGCACTGACAGTTGCGGCGCCATCGATGATGATGATGGCATTTTGTGGGCACAGGCGGGGCTTTATCAGTTAGCCGGCACTATAATAATTCCCGACTTGGCTCCGTACTGCGGCGCAACTAATTAGCCCACAAATGTGCGACAAACGCGTGGGGAGAGGGGGGTTTAGTAGGTGGCCAGTGGACAGTGTCCATATCCATGGATAAGGACAGCCAATTTAAATGGAAACAGCGCGAATCAAGTCATTTCATATTCGGATTGTCTGAAAAGTTTGACAGGAGTGCGGCCATTTATCATTTATGGGTAGCCAGTACCTTGCAACTGATATGTTCGTTACTCCTCCCTACACATTTTCATATTTTCAGCAGAGCCTTGTTGTTTTAATTACTCTTCTATAGCAGAGCCAACCTTTCGCAGGGAACCCTTTTTAATTTATTCAGTTGCTATGCCTACTTCTTCAATTTGGCATGAGTCGCCTCCTGCCGCATTTTCACCGTATATCAGGTGTCCTTGGTAATACCAACCCATTTATTTAGCAGGGCAAAAAAAGTAGTCAAACATAAAGTACAGGAAGTTATTGTCTTCGTCTCTGGCAGCTTACCCCGCCTACCCCCCCGCACCACCTGTGTTCCTTCTTCGGCTTTGACTGTCATTCAGTGGGCGGAATGCTGGGTGGGTGGGGGGTGGTGGAGGGGTGGTGAAAGGAGGGGCTTGGCTGGTTAAACGAGGAGGCCAATCAAGCTGCATGAGTGCATCCGACTGGAGCTCAGCTGCATCTTCCTCACACACACACACACTTACGCACAGCACACACACACACACACACACAGAAAGAGAGGGGCAGGAACACGTGTGTGGCATCATCATTAACGGTACCGAAAGGATGGCTGTTTGAAAGGAGAGAAAGGAGAGAAATGGGGGTCTCAGACTTTCTCCATTCACCTTGCCCCTTTCACCTGCCTGTTGTCTTTGCTGATTGCCTGCTAAAGGCAGATAGCACAAAAGGAAAGGAAACTTAGTTAAATCCGAATTAAGTCAGATATCCGATCATCGGAAGATTCCGCAGTATATCTGCTAGCAGAGACCTCAACGTAGAGTTACCTTCCCAATACTTTTTAGTATATATAGCACTGTGATTGGTGATAAGAAATGTTCATCTGAGTATCAAAGTTCTTTTTCGAGTAGGTGGATGTGATAATCAAGTGAGGCAGTTAATTCTGGGAATTCGATTTGAATTTGATTTTGATTCAAAGCGGATTTCCGAGTGCGCTAATTGCATATTTCGTGTTAAATCGGCTTATCCCCGCTCGAAATGCTAATTTATTTGTCAGTGTGCATGCATGTGTCCGTGTGTGTGTGTGTGTGTGTGTGTGTTGCCAAACACCCGCATTTGTGAGTGTGCTGAGCCGAGCATGAATAATTCAAATCAAAATTAATTCGTTATTAGTTCACAGCAAGCACAAGCAACAGGCTCGAAGCGAAAGTGATGCAGGAGCAAAAAGCCTGCACCACCAATAAGTATGGCCGGGCATAAAGCCAACCTCATTACCAACTACTGTATGCATACATATATATATATGATATGGATGTATGTATATATTGGGGAGTGGGCGCAAACCTGGCTCCAATAGCGCCTTGGAAAATTTACATAAAACACTAAAAATATCAACAGCAACGTCCGCTGTCAAAGTGAAGAAGCGAAAAAACGCCAAAGAAAAACTAGGAAAAAATGAAATTCAAATAAACCTTAAAATTGACTTAGCAACGACGGCGGCAGTGGCAGTGGCAGCGACAACAACAAAGACAACATCATCGGTGACAAAAGCAGCGTCAGCAGCAAAAAACAATACACATACATATATACATATACATATTTAGTATATTTGTGTAGAAAAAACGCTACATGACATCAACAAACAATCAACGACGAAGAAAAATGAAAATGAAATGCAAATGGTACGAAAGCCTGGCTTAAATGAAAGGGGCAAAGGTGCAGCTTTCGTTACTTAAAGTAGTAGTTTTTTGTGGCAACATCGAATAGGTTCAATCGCAGCGGCTCCTTAATCCTCGTTACCTGTTATTTATGCTCGTCAGCCATCTGGGGAGTTGTGGGCTCCACTACGAGTGCAACTCATCGAACTCAAACAGGTTGGTAGACCAAGAGTCAAGCGAGGGTGGATTCAAATGTTCTATGTATACGTGACTACATAAGCTGGTTTCTTGGTGCTTAATCGACAATAATGCAGTATAAATACTTTATATTTAAGGATATTTTATAATTCTAGTAATTAGACAGATTTTGCAGTTTAGTGGTTTCATACCACTAGTAACCCATAACTTCTAATAATAATAATTTGTTATATCCATTAATTCCCACTGCAGCACAGCCCCAACCACCCCGCTTCGTCATCCTTCAAACATGTTGCAAGTTGCCTGCTGCCATCGAACGTGCTTGAAGCCGGCTGCCATTGTGGGGGCTGCCCCTCTGCCTACCCTCGGCCGCGTCGCTGCTGGCATTGGCGCTCGGCGTCGCTGCTCGGCTACAGTTTTCAGTTTGTTTATAAACTTTGTGCTGTGCGGATGTGTCGTCGCGCGTTTGTCGTCTGGGGAAATCGCTGCTGAATCTCGCTACTAGCCACGAACTTTGAAACCACTAGCTAGCCGCTAAGCGGTCCGTTCTGTCCCGTTCATCGTCCATTGTGCATCGTGCATCGTCCCGCCGTCGTTGCCGTTGTTAACGCTTCGATCAACCCAACGCCCACCCACGCGGTCGAGGAAAAGCTGAGGAAAAGCGCGCGCGCGACAAGTGAAGCGCACAGGTTAGCTGTGCTCGTATGGGTGGTGAAACAGTGAGGCAGTGAGTGTTTACTTGTGTGATTTCTTTTGTTTGCTGGCCAATTGTGGGGCTTAATTGAATGCTTGTCTCATATGGCCCAACAGAACCCACAGGCCAACAACAACAACAGCAACGACAACAACAACAGAACCAACAACAACTGCTGCACAAGCCTACTCGAGTGTTTCGCAACGCCATAAAAAACGCATATATATTGGTTAAAAAAAAAAAACGAGGAGAAATACCAAAGCAGCACATATACACGCACATATCGACGGGACGAGAAGAGAAGCTAAGCCAGAAATACTATATGTACATATAGCAAATGGCATATAGCATATAGCATACAGCGTATAGAGTATAGCATATAAAAACCAGTTTCGAATCGCCGCAGCAGAATCGAAAGCAGCGCAGTCGCAGCGTTTTGACCGAGGTGAGTTGTGCAGTGGTGTGCGTGTGTATATCTGTGTGCGCGTTTTACCGCCCACATGTCGCGGCTTTCGCTGCCAACGTCGACGTCGACGTCGACGCCAGCGGAGTCGCAAACTGGCTTTTGTCGTATGTGAAAAGTAACTTTAATTTGATCGCAGAATCTGTCCCTAACCATTGCCACCCTCTTCCCCTCTCCCCCTCCCTACATACGCCGCAGAAAAAAAAATAAAGTATAAAAATCCAGCAACAACTTGTTGAGGCATTCTTCATTTGGCCACGCAGAAGCGGAGACAACTCTAATTTGATTCGAGAAGCCAGAAAATGTAAATCATTTCGGAGCAACAACAAAATGGCAGTAAACTAAACTAATTTGCACAGTTTTGCTTTTGCCAAACTTTGTCTCTCAATGTGGGCAAAAAATAGATAAGAACTGACAACTTTTAGATACACGAACTTTTTATACGCTTGCAGTTTTTGTGCCACATTTCAATCATAATATGCAGTGGGTGATATTTGATCATAAAGAAAATGAGTGATTAAAAGAGCACTAAGCAGTATTAGTATTATATTCAGGCATTTTTTAATTCTGGTTTTAATTCAAAATAATTAACGAATTTAACTTAAGTTTTTGTGTACATGGATTTTGGTAAAGTAGGATTTCATTATTGAATGGAAAAATACAGATTAAATTCGGAAACTTATTGACCATGTTGATGCAAAAAGTGCTACTGCTCTATGTAAGGGTAAAAAAACGAAATCAGACAAGACACAGCAACAACAACCGATGGCAAAGGCAAATCAACAACAAAAGAGACTACAACAAAACACGAAAAGCTCCAAAAAGTTTTTAATTGTCAACTTTAAGCCGAAGCCAACTTTGTCGGAATATGGAAGAGTTGTTTTTTTGGCAGAACTTCCTCCTCCTTGGATGGCTCTTACTTAGCCCTTTTTATGGCGAGGTACTCACTAATTGAAATTCAGTTAACTCGCTCTTAGCCCCCACTTTCTACTCTGATTTCGATTTCCCCTTCGTGGGGCTGCTTTTGGGTACATGATTGGCTTACTGTTCAATGTAGAACAATTTGGCTTTGCTTGCCTGCATTATTTATTGGCCTAATCAATACCTAATCACCGAGGGAAATGCCATGAAGTAATGTTGAATGGAGTTTACTTGCCTTGCTCGGCATCGCTTTTCCTGCCTTTCTTTTTACGCAGTTTCTATGGCATGTATAACCAATAAAGTCCCTTAAACAAGTAAAACCTTTTTATATATTGTATCTCGCTGCATTAAATCTTTAAGCCAATCATTTTGCACCATTATTACAAGGATATCAGATACTTTGGCTACATCGGGTGCAGTCTTCATCTTTTTGCGCACTCACTTAATTATCTTTCAATGTCTGTATCCCGATCTACCCCAATGTTTGCCCCTCCAGCCTGCGCCTTTTTAATTTGTTTGGCCTGCTTTTGCCGAGACTTTACGTACTCGTATTTCACAGTTTGCCTCAATTACGAGGAACTCCTGTCCCCCGTCTCCTTGTTCGGTGTCCATGGTGTTCCTGGTGTCCATGGACCAGCATTCGTGCGTCTACTTTTTATACGGAACTTTTGTTTTCGTGCCATTTTTCATATACTTTCGCTAGCTACGCACAAATTAAAAGTTTATGCCGCCAGAATGATGAAGGGAGTTGGGTAGGTTAATATGCAGCATGCAGTTTGCAGTTTGCAGTGCAGTGCATGTGCCACTGGAACTGAGGACTAAAACTGCCAACTAGTCCAGCAAGCCACACTTAATGCGCAACAATATTTTTTCTATCGCACAGCAGCAGGCCAAAACTTTATCCAGCCACCGAATATTTTCCCCTTGCCCCAATCCTTCGTCCGGTGGCGCCTCCCTTTCGTCCTTATATCGCCGACACTTTCACCGGGCAAATATTTGGAATACATTTGCTCGAGTTGCCGGGGGACAGACTTTTGGCATAATTTGTATGCAAAAATCTCAAATAATATACATGCATGCTACGACACCCACTCGACGCGTGTGTGTGTGTAAGTGTTGTGTGTGTGGGAGTGTGGGAATGTGTGGGTGTATCTACGCATCCGAGGGATGTCCCTGCTGGTGACAGTTTATAATTTCAATCAGTGTCACAGTTGTGACAACTTGTTATGTTTTATTGCCCTGGCCAGGAAGGAAGTCCATATCCTTGAACCCTTTTGAGCCAATTCAATGGAAATTTATTTCTGTGGCAAATGTTCATGATATGCTCTATCTTTTTGCCCAATTTCCGCCCACTTGAAGTCGCAAGGCCAATGAAAGAAAAACAACGAATATTTTCTTTAATTACTTCTCATGCCAGACGCATGTCCAGCCAAGCAAACATCCACAAAAATGGCAAACAAATGCATTTATATTTATGGGGCGGTAACTTTAGACCTTCGATTTGACAGGCTAGGGAAAGAGTTTTACTTTCTGTATTTGAAACTGAGCCACAAAAATATTTACCTTTGTTTTCGGATATTTACTTAGCTTGTGGCTTGGCTACATCCAAGGGATGTGGATAATTGCAGTGCTCTCTGCTTGAAACCGGCCAATTGCGGATCGAATTCTGGTCAGGTGGTTGCCCTGATTGCCAGGGAGTCGAAACCAGAAATATCCGAGTGTTTTTTAATTAAATTAAATTGCCAAAATTGTTCTCCTTTTGGACAAAGAATATTGCAAGTCAAAGGAAAGTTAATGAAACTGTGCAGCTGGCCAAGTCAAGCTTAAATTTAATAAAGCAAAAACTACTACTTCTAACTTGCAACTATGTTTTCTTATCCCTAAACGCAAACATCTATGATCATTATACAAAGTATATATTCTCAGGCACTTAATAAACAATAACAGAATTGAGCCAAATACTTTAAATCTTCCGTCTGTGCTTTAGTCACAGATAAGTGGAAATCGGTTGTTTAATTTTCCGAGTTTCCTGTCAATCAAAGTCAGTCAAGAAACAAGGATAAGCGTTCTGCAACTTGATCACAGCCTGCAATCTGCAATCTGCAACTACAGCAACTTGAAGTTTGAAGTTGGGGGCAGTTACGCAGCTGCAATTGTTGTGTTGCTTGGAAGACAATGCCAACTAAATTGCAAGTGCGTCAAATGCGAAGGAATGAGCCAGCTTTAAATTCAGATACAACCGATTCTTCCGTTCCCCCGCAGAACTTATGCTGATATCATGGCGAGAATATTTGCAACAAAAATACACAATACCCAAAGTCCCGACGGTGGGGATGAGTCAGGAAGAAGAAGGTGCTTTGCAAGTGGAATAAATATTCCATAAAGCGAGTAAAGCGAGTTGAGCCTGCAAGGGAAATTTAATTCAATCGACTGGCAGAACTGTAAAGAATCTGGGGCTTGGCCCAGCCAGCATTTGCATAAAATCACAATTAAAGCCATCGCCGGCTGCCTTTAATTGTTTTGTATCTCTCAGATACATTGTGTAAGCCACGCCGCATACATTATCTTTATCTCTCACCCGTCTGGCTGGCTGCGTTTATCCCCCTTCCCCCCTCACACACACACACTCCCCCGGTGTGTGTCTGCGCCAAAAAAAAGAAGTGTAAACAAAATAAAAAACGTGGAGGCGTCGAAGCGAATTTATGACTCACGGCTTGATTTTTCTCTCCATTTTCGGCCGTTGCTGTGGCTGTTGCTGATGTATCTGTATCTTGCAACTGCAACTGCGGCAACATAATTGTCGCTTACGTGTTAAAGAGGTGTGCTACTAAAGTTCCGGTGGGTGGAGACGTCTTCTTCTCCATTTTGCACCTTTCCTCTTTTTTTTTTCTCATCTTTAGCTTTGGCACGCCGAATGTCTCTCTATGCGTTTTCTGTCTGAGCCACATTTGCCTTTGAGGCATGCCACAAGTCTGGACGCCTCCCCCCTCGCCCCTCCATCTGCCTCTTCAGCACCGCTCAGGTGTGTGCGTGAGTTTGTGTATGTGTGGGTGGAACGTGCCACAAGCAGTCAGGTTCGTGGAAATTTTCTTTTATCATTTCTGCCCGCTCTGCTTTCTCCAGCATCTTTTTAGTCCGCAAATTTTACAGGGTAGCAGAAGTTTTTTGTTCTACTCAAATTTAGAATGAAAATAGAGATACAACACATTATAATTAAGTCGTTGAAAATGATATAAGCACCCCAATTATCGTATTATCTTATTATTAGTGTTATAATGGTGAAATTGCTTGGTAAACACTTAACCACATTCCATGCTTTTTAATGGGTATCATTCGTGCTCTTACCTGCGCAGTGCAAAATTATATTTGTTGTTTCTCTCATTTTGGCTGCCTGTCTGCGGCTTATTGTGTGAATTACTGCCGGGCCATTCTCCTTCCGTCGGGATGTGGAAAAAGCGGAAAGTAGGGTTTCTCTGACGTGGTCTGGGTTGGGTTGCTCTAAGCTGGTCGGATTACAGCTATCAGCTGCTGCCGCCACACTCCGCTTGCTTCACCCCATTTCTTTTAAGGGGCTGAGCCTCGAAGGGGCGTGGCAACATCTTGATTTTGGCATTAAAAGCAGCGCCAATGGCCTGTCAAATTTTAATATAATTAGGCATAAATTGTTGCAGTTTGTAGAGCAATTTATTGCGGCCACATTTAGGTGAAGCTCTCTGGGGAGTGGGTGCTGAATTAATTGCGGCCAAATGTTCATGAGCCACGTCCTACGAGTACAGCTGAGATTTTATTAAGTTCAAGAGTTGAATATAATTTGAGTTATGTAGTTCAGGGTACTTGAATGAGTAAAACCAGTACTTGATTTTGAAACCATGCAAGTTCAATTTATTTCATAAAAGTCGTCAGCCTGCACACCACTTCAGCTTTTAAACAACCTTGTTATGTCTTGGTTTCAACATTGATTTTACCTCTCAGAAATAAGCACATGTCCAATGTACACTTTTGTATTATTCATTTCAATTGAACACGAACATCGGCTGGACTACCTCAGATATTTTTAGTTACTCCTTCCAGTTGGAGCAGCCTTCAAACTATTTTCGTTTAACTGAACTTTTGGCCCCGCTCCAAAAGTCGCACAGGATGTGTGGATGCCCTGTAAATATTCCCATCGTACGTCGGCTGTCTTTAATTGCAATTCGATTTGAGTTTTAAATAAATGCAACAACGATGCCAGCGAAAAAACCAACTGGGAGAGAAATCACGACAGGTCGAAAAAGCAATTTATATGTAGTGATGAAAATCAATCTGAATGGAAATTTTAAAAGTTCGATTTTTTTTCCACAATATCCACAATTGTATGGAATATTTCTTTGGAATTATGAGGGGTGAGTGCAGTCTGGCCGAAAAATTGGGGGAAAATGCTATCGAAGTGCTAGGTGGAGTGTACAGGCAGCCCGTATATCAACACAAATTGTGGCAATTGATTGCGAATGGCAAATACAAAGCACGGTCCTTGAATGCATTCGCCTTTAGCTGCCATTTCCCATTCCACCTGGCTCATACCATACCAAGTCTGCCCAACCGAAGGACCCAAAAACCCCTTCATTATCCACACATTTAGCATTGCCGAAGGCGCATGGGAGCAAACAAGGTTCCATCCAAAGTGGGTTTAGTTTAATTTGTGGCCAAATGTGAGCACATTTCGTGCAACTCAGCGGATGGGGGGGTAGCTAATTGCGGGGGGCGGCAGGCCAAACAGGGCAGCAATGTAGCAAACAAATGGAAATTATTGAATTCCAAATGCGGGAGACGTAAGTGGGGCCGAGTCCCAGTCCCATGTTAACAGGATTACTCACTGAGCCGGTAGAAGAATGTGGAGCTCAGAATGGGGAATGGAGCAGGCGTGGATCAGACGTGGAGCATGCCAGCTGGAATGGAGACAGCAAGTGGGAATGGGCAGTGAAATGCGAATGGTTGTGTCTTCGGGACAATTGAGAACACATCTCCAAGTGGATGTTACAAGTTGTAACCTACATGGAAATCTAATCAGCAATAAAGTATTTATTTGTGCATAAGACCGAAACAATTTTCCACTTCAGAAAGTAAGTAAATAAGGAGCACCATATCTTATTAAGTCTAAATTGGAAACAACAAGAACAGCAGTACAATTTTATGCTTTCAAGCTCCTCTTTTCAAATGTCAGATTTCATTTCAAATTAGGTTCATCAGCAAGTCATCATCATGAGCTATCAATAGGTGTAAAAAAGCCCTTTCAATGTTGCTTTCCAAAAGTGTGACTAAAAATTGAAACCTGTCAGTAAATATTTTATGGCATCTGTAAGCTTGGTAAATGCCACTTGGCCTTTGACTTTTGGCTTAAAAGTAGCAACCTATCAGTCAAAGTCCCCCTCGATTGGCCCCCAAATACATTGGGTAATGGCAAACATATTTGAGATGTGAAGTGCTCGACTTTGATTACATTCGATTGGAATGGAAACCGAAAACTTGAACGATTTATTTGCGTTAACATTGCAGGTCACGCCCAGTGTACTAACATCCCCAAAAAGTGGAAAGTGGAAAGAAAACCAGGCAAAAGTCAATGGGGAAAATGCTGGTGGCTCGTTAAAAAAAAAAAGAAAAAAAAAATTGGGAAATTTCTGATTTATTTGCCCAGCAAGCGCGAAATGAAAAATTGCGTAAGCAGTGGAATTACTTTTGAGAATGGCGGGCGAAAAATGGGAAAGCCATCATTAGACGAAGTGCAAAGGGGTTTGGGGTATTGGCAGCCAAGTATTTGCACAAATCTAATGAGTATTGGCTGTGGAGCGAAGGATTTCCGTTTTATTATTTTATTTTTGGACCATTTTCCACTTTCGGGATGACTCGGGGAAAATGTTTGCTATTTCATGTGCTGGGAAAAACAAACGAGGAAACCGGGAGGTGGGCGAAAAAAAACTCAGCTCTGCTTCCAGATAAGAAACTCGAGCACTTGTCTATGGCCATAACTTGGCCGCCCTTCTTCTTCGCCCCCAGGGCAGCCATTGCAGCTCCATATACTCCATGCCTGAGTTTTTCCACCCACCCACATATGTGCTAGGGGGCTTGGGGGCGTGGCATTGTCTGGCAGCTGCTGCCCAAAAATGCCGAGCACCAGGACCTTGGTTATGAGCTTTTTCCTTGTCGTCCTTGTCTTCGTGGTCTCTTGGTTACTTTATTTGTTTGCCGCTACACTTTCGACAAGCGGCACTTGAACTATTTGGCCAAGAGGAATGATTCCGTTGACTTGAGCATCTTGAGTTAGTAGTGACAGTTCTAGAAAGCTACCTTTTGTTTTTCTGCGTTCTTAGCTTACTACATTTAGTCATGATTTCTTTCTTAAATATAAAAAAGTGTAAGTGTAATTAACCACTCCAACTTTCGATACCCACAAGTTTCGCCTCTACCTTCAGGGTATTACAAATTCGATGGGAATTCCGTTTATGTTTTGCTTTGTTAACCATCTTTGGGGGCTTTTACTGTAGTTTGTGTTGCTTTGTTCCATGGCCATTGGCTCCATTATTTTGGCCTGTCTGCCCTCGGGCCAGAACGAAAGTATTTGGGCCACGAAGGGTTCGGGACGCAAAAGAAACTTCAGTTTGTTTGGTTGTTCGGCTGTGTTTGGTTTTGGTTTTGGCCGTGGCGGGAACATCGTATTTCATTATCTATATATGTACGGCAGGCAATACTTTAAAGATTCCCATTTCGTTTTTATCGCATTTCTTTGCCTCATCTGGCCCGCTGCATTATGTTCGCCTGATTAATTTTTGAGTCGCTTTTCGGATAGGAGTCGGTCTTGGCCAGGATATGGTTACTTTCCCACGCATTCGCTGGGCTGGTCAGAACCTCTATTCCCCCCAACCCTTTCCTTCTTTTTGGCCCTCTGCTTAAGTGCAGATTTTTGCCTTAAATGTGCGGTTATTGTGTGTGCTGTTGTTGTTTATCTGGGCTGGCTTGTGTTCTGGTTTGTTGGCTGCGCTTATTAATTGTGTAATTTAGTTTGGGGTGTTGCCTGCTGGCCGCCTTCGTGATGGCCTGGCCAATTAAGGCTGGCAGGAGGCCAACATTTGTGGTAACTTTGTGGGGAGATCACATCAGAATTTGAGTTTTGTATCTGCCGGAACAGTGTGATAAAGATTGAGCAGTTAGCCGGATGCAATTAATAGATAGAAAGTTTGGGGTATAATTGAAAAGCTCGAATTCATCAGACATTCAAAGTTGAATGTAAGATATGAGATTGAGATTTTCTTCGCACACCGAAACTCTACTTAAATTCAAGCCCAACGACCGTTAATTCCACTTTAAATGTTATTCCCATTACATGATTTTCCCGCTATCGCTATACTCGGTGTACTCCAGAATGTTTACCCTCTTGGGTTTGCCACTCAAGGGCACAAACCTCAAACACTCAGATCGTTTGCACTCCCCTCCTGGTTTGCACCGTGTCCCCATTTGGTTGGGAAAATTATTGAATTTTTCGCCTAATTTACTGCGTTTACTTCTTTTTATATTCATAAGGCGAATACTTTATGTGTTCGCCAACGTTGCGTATACGTAACGTAATTTATGGACCACGTTGGCGAAGGGCAGCGGTGTGCCATAAAACTTTACCCAGCAAGTCAGCAATCTGCGGAGCGAGAAGTTCATTCTCCCCACCAGATTTGAGTTCGACTTTTCCATCGCTTTGGGGCAGCTTCATCTTGTTTGCCGTTGTTGTCGCGCTCAAATTGAATTCGGGCGGAAAACTTCTGCCATCTCTTCGCTGTATGCTGATGACAAGTTTGTATCTTGTTGCCCACAATGTGTGTTTCTGCTTGCAGTTTTAGTAGTTTTAGCAGTTTTAATATCGTAATATCTGTGAGGCATTGCGAGATGTTAGGCGTGTTGCATATACGAGTTTCTCTTGCCCATGCAGGGCAAACACTTTGCTTATTAAGTGCCTCTGCACTTTGTTCCCTCCCAGACAGAAATGGCAAAAAAAAAAATAACAAAAAAAAGTGGCGAAAAAAGAGGAGAAAACGTTGAAACCAATTCTCATTCGCATGCCAAGCAAAAGGCACGCACTCGTCAGCCTTCAGGCTTGGGCTTGGGAGTAAAAAATACGAGAACTGAAAACCCGAAACTTGTTTAACAGCATTTTTCCCTGTCTGCTCCGCTGCCGCTCTGCTGCTCTGCTGCTCCTCCCGTCCGCCCACTCCTCGAAAAGGAGGCGGACCTGGTCCATAGATGGACTGGACGTTGCCCTGTTATACAAAGGAGGTGATCAATCGATCCTTAGATCGCATTGAATCACAGGATGTAGTATTTCAGACTTAAGAGTCTTTTGGCATTCTGAACAATACAACCTTCATATGTATATTCTATCTTGACCCAATCCTGCATACCCTCATTCATACCCTGTCGGAAGCTCATTATTATAAAGCCCAAAAAAGGGCAACAAAAAACGAGTTGGGTATCAAGACAAATGCGTGCAGCGACAACACGATAACATGGCACATAACAAGCCCATATGAGTTATAAAGCGGAGCTTATAGAACTCCGTAGACACCCCATAGCCATGGCATCTGTCCGCGAAATCCTCGAAGCCCCCCACAAAACCAAACATTTCCATTGTATTCTCGTTCTCTTTTTTTCGAGATCTCTTTCTGTTTCTGTTTTTGTTCGCATTTTGCTTTATTTGTGCACTGTTTCAGTTTCTGTTTCGGTTTCTTTTTCTGTTTGCTGATGCATTCGCATCTGCAGTCGATGCCTCGTATAAATGCATATTGGTGTCGCCGCCGCAGTCTCGCATTGCCCGTCTCACTCGCCCGCTGTTGGCCTCTCGCTTGCACTCGCCACAGACGGCGGAATGGCCATCAGGAATAACAATAGCAACAACAATGAAGGCTGAGCGGAACGCGAACTGAAGGCAGGTCCTCCGAAGGGAGATGGGGATCTGGGCTTATGGGTTTTTCATGTAGTTGGCGATTTTTCGCGGCAGAACAAAAACACGAGAACGTGAAAACAAGAGCATTACGAATTAAAAGTTTACGGCTTCCTTTAACCGACACCAAAGTTTTATATTATTATATGGTATAAGAGCTATGAAATGTGATTTTAACTGATTGACGATGGCATTAATTCTCGATTTCATCTGGGTTAAGTGGTCAGTCATACGTTTGCACATACACTATTCAATATGGTATTGCACTATAAATGAACAGGGGATGTCTATACACTAAACCAAATCAAATAATTTTATTTAAAATCAATAATTTATCTATTTTAAATTATCATTTTAATAAAAACAATAATTATTAATACTTTCAGATTTTATGGAATGGTATACGATTGTACAAACTTAATTGGCTTCATCACATTAATTGGCTTCATCACACAAACCTCACTTCATAAAAGGTAAGTCAAATTTGTAACACCACCAATCTTTCTCCTTGGAAATCATTAACGATTAATGGTACCTAGATAAGCGGATACATAAAAAGTTGTCATTAAAAGGCATATACAATCCTTCGTTGGTTTTTCGTAAACCAAAGAAAAACACACCCCCGCCATGTCAAATGTCAACATTGACGTCCATTTTGTGTTTTCATTTCCGTTTCCCTTCCGTAGTTCGTTTACTAGCCTTTTTTCGAGTGTCATTTCATGAGAACTTATGGTCGGGAGAGGAGTGGAAAATAAATATAAACATAATTTTTAATTGCACCCAGTGGGAGAGTAAAGCTGCCAAAAAGACAGTTAGATGTTTGTTAACCGAACCCCCTTCCACCCTCTATATTCCCCTCATTTCACCAGGGGAACAATTAATTCGACTGCAGACTGGGGAAATTTCGCTTATACATGGATTTTCATGAAAATTCCACAAAAAACAGTCCGCTTAGAATGTTTATGCGGTGAGTTTTGTGACTTCGTTTAATCATACATTGTCCTGTATACCTAATACTCCAGTTGAAATAACTTAGGGGTGGATTTTTATAAATTTAAATAATATTATTTACCTAAATGTGCCATCGTGTAAACCTATGTATAAGTATGGCATTTGACAGCTGTTGCGAAGCTTGACATTTGTATTCTACCGTTATAGGCTTGCGGTTGACACTAGGGTTGCCACTCATTAGCAGGAAAGTAAATGGCTTGGTGGAAGGCTACAAAAGGCTGTTATATAGGCGAATGCTCACTTTGAAGCCATTTAAATTTTAAATGTGCCACCGCAAGATGCCACAGTCGCTCCCTTCTTCAAAAGTCCGCCCATTTGCATAGCTAAGTGTTGAAAAGTTTTCGCCGAGACTGTGCCGAGATTGGTACACAATGAAAAGTGATTACACACTCGCTGTCTCCCTCTCTCTCTCTGTCTCTCTTTCTGGCTTATAGTCTCGTCAAACTAATAAAAAATAAACTTTGCCAATTAATTTAATTTATGCGGTATTTAACGTGCACACAATGCACGCGGCACCCTGTTTGCACAACTCAAAGCAAATATTGGCCAAGAGTCCTGGCCAAAATGTGCTGCTGGCTCTACAGAAAGGCAACTAAAGAATTTTCAGGTTGGGCAGGAATTATTCGGTTTTATTGTTACTCAAATTTGCAGAATGGAAAGGATAAGATGAGTGTGGTTAGAACCCTGCCTCATCATTGCTCCCATTGCCATTTCGTGGTTAATGACTCATGATTCATATCTTTATTAGAATGTAGCCACGAAAGGGTTTTAAGACCCGACTGCAAATCCAATGAAGATAAAGATTATTACAATGAAGATGAGGTGCTTGGAAATGTTTTCCATTTAGATGGATAGTTTTAGTAATTTTGTGGTTTTTAATGAACTGACAAGAATGGCATGTACTTTTTATAGGTAACTCAAATAAAGTAGAATTTATATACTGCTTTGAGTTTTTAGAGGTTCATTGCCTGGCCAAAATTTATTCACTCAAAAAAATATAACCAAATTTGTGAACACATGCTTAGCTTATCGTTTCTTTCAATGCTGTCGACGCATTTAATTTGTGATTCCCCAGCGCGTAGCTGTCATTTTCCTTTCATTGCTTCCAGCTTTTCATACATTTTTCTTTCAGAAACGTGACTCTGAAATCGCTAACAAAAAAGTATATAAAACTTAACTCAGTATCCGTGTCTTTACTCTCTCTCTTTTAATTTAACGAAGCAATGTGCATGTCGCTGTCGAAATATTTCATGACAAGGATTATTACGCAGGCGATATATGCGCGATAGGAAGCCGGGTAAGGAGTACCGACATTAATCATTGCTCAACTTTATAATTTTGTCAGGGCTTACCCGACCCTATATCCCTCTTACCATTTTCCACTCTGTATGCAACTACAATTTTTCATACAAAATGATGTCATTAAACAAAGAACAGAAACGAACCGACGACAATAATGAGCCGGAGCTGTGAGCCGAGTCTGGGGATTGGCACGCGGGGGGGTGGGGGAGATGGTCGGGGAAAGGCAGGAAAATCGTGCGACTAAATCCCAAAACAATTTATATGAACCAAGCGAAATGACACGCCGGCGTAGCCAGTGCGAGTGCGAGGGAGAGAGAGAGAGGGTCAGATGGGGGAAAAAGAGACAGTCTGCGAGTGAGAAAGTGAAAAGTGACATAAACGCAGTAATACGAGGAAGAGGCCACATAATGAAGCGAACGCGACTTGTTAGCCGCCGTTGGAGCCAAGTGGATATAGCCAGGCCTGCTCGGAAGTCCTTGATCCGCTCCTGGATTTGCCTTTCCTCGCATTCCTATTCCCACAAATCTAGAACAAAGCTCCAGTTGCCTTTTAGCCCCCGGCGAGGGTGGCCCTTTAGATGACGCTGGAATTGGTAAAAAAAAAAAATATCTGAAAATATGAACTATTTTTTAAAAAATGTTTAGAAACATTTCAATATTTATTTCGAAACATTTCAATATTTATTTCGTTATCTGAAACAACAATATTAATTCCCTAATTGCTTTTATTTTCCATAATTCTGCCCTGCTTAAATCCTAATATTCTGTAATTCGTAAAGTTTTTATAGGGAAAAACTCATGATGATCTATTTAGTTAATACGCAACTATCTTGGATCTAATAACCTCCAGCTGGTGACAATATCCGCTGATCTGTACAGTGAAACCTCTTGAACCACCCACCCGTTAGCGGCAGCTCGTGGAACTTGGCTCATGGCCTCGTGGCCCATTCAGCTGCGGCCCAGGCCAAAAAGTTTGGCCAAAACGGATGCGTCAAGTTGAATGGCTATAAAAGCGTTGAATGATGTTGCGTTGATGATGGCCAGAGGTGGTGGGATAGCAGGCGGATCCAAAGCGGTTTCATGGCAACCGGGGGGTGGCAAGCCGGTAGGAAGTTGGTAAGAGGGAGGAAGGACATTACGTATGCAAGTCGGCTACGCAAACCAAACACAGACACAGCAACGCACACACAAACGCACTTACTCACCTCTGAAAGCTTCGCCCCCCCCCACCGTCGCCCACACCCACTTACACACCCACACCCCTAGCCTCTACCCGAACCCCTCCCTGCAGTCCCTTAGCTCGACAAACATTTAGTCAGATTCTGATTCAGCGGCAGCAACTGAATGACGACGAATTTTGAATACGAATTTCATTATACGCAGCACTCAATTATTCAGTAATCAAGCTAGGTCAAATAAGAGGCGAGGAGGGTGTGATTAAATCCAGTGTTTCTACACTGCGAAAAAATATATACCTAATAGTCCGCAAAGCAGCATGTATCATTGACTTTCATACCAAAAACTTTTGGTACACCAAATATCTGGAATTATTTTTAAAAAATCCATAAAAATTAGTTGACATCTATTAAATCATTATTTCTATCTGAATAAATAATGCTTCCTGTGGCATAAAATGTTGATGTAAGTTTATTTTTTAACGTGTACCTCTTCCGCTTTGATTGTTTGGGCCCTATTTTAACAATTTACAGTTACACGCCCTTTAAAACCATACCGCTTCCCCCTCATCCTACCAACAGCTAATTAACATGGTTCAAATCGGTGGGGAAACTCATTGCAGAAAAAAAAGGGGCTTGGGGTTTTCGAGTACAAAAAGCTGGCTCACAAATTGCCAATTGGTTTTGAATTTTCGATGAAGTTGCTCTTGTTGTTTTTTGTTTATTGTACGAGTAGTTTCCTCCGAGCAATGCGACTTCATTAGGCACCCATCCCCCCAAACTGATGTTAGTTGGCAGTTAGTCGCTGCTGGCTGCTGGTAATTATAATTATGCATGTGTAAATTCATTAATTATGCAGGCCAAAGTTTGCTGGGAGGGCAATTTTCCGCAGATGGCTCAAAGGGAAGTTGGTGGGTAAAACAGAGTGGTTTTATGTCATCCACTTGGTGATGAATTGTTGTTGATTTGGTCCCTGTCGAAATGCCGAGCGACAGTCAAGAAAAATGATGATGGGATAATGTCTGGTTTAGATTTAGTATTTATAGAGATTGATGGATAAAACTGCGGTGAACCGATAAAAGAAAACATTATCCATGAATTAAGCATATACATTTAGATGAAGAAGATGTATTGACAGTGGAAAATTCCGAGTTATTGAAAAACTTTAAGTTTATTAAAGAAGGAAATCCGAATTAATTATCTTTGTCTGTTAAGTTTTCTGTAATATTTCATATCAATGGGATATATGTATGTGTATATACCCATACGCCAATCTAATAAATATAAGGCTTTTTTTAGCTACTTATTTCTTTTGGAAAATTTTTGAAAATTCGGTATACTTCCCCGCATCTTGCCCAATTTCCATTTCATTTTATTTGCAAGTTTTCTTATTTAAGCCCAAACTAATTTCAAGAGTCACCACGAACTGAAAAAAAGTCGTCAACTTTTTGGCTCCCAACTCAGGTATGAGGAAAAGCTGGCCCAGACTCCAGAGCCTGGCTTTTCATCTGGATTTCCTTTTTGGCCGACTTCTTTATGCTGCTGTGCTTGTTTCTTTCTTCTCCATTTGGGTTGACACATTGCCTTGTCGTCTGTCAGCTGGCCAAGTTTTCCCGCAACGGAAATAATATATAAGCAGAATGTTTAAATAAGCTCAAGCCAGACAAGGGAGGAAGCGAGACAGAGAGAAAGAGTGAGAGAGAGAGAGAGAGAGAGAGCGGGACAGCGGCAGCAGCAAAAGCAAACTTCCTAGTTTTTCATCCAACAAGAGTGACAAATGACATTGGTAATTGGTGCTAAAAATTGTCAAATTGCAAGCGAAAAAGTCAGGCTTATTCACAAATCTCAATAAATTCTCATCTCTCTTAAAGCTTTAAAACTTTTGCGACCTACATATATCAGTGTTTGTATGAATTTGCAAAAATATACATACTCGTATATATAAAGTTGGCACATGGTGCGCAAAAAGTAGTTTAAATGTCGTCTGTGGTTGAACTACATCTGCGTTAAATGGGTATAATTGTTTGCATTTTGCACACACCCTTTTTAAAGTGCACTTTAATTGCGGCATATGGGCTAGCGCCTGTAGTATCTCGATTACATCACCGGATTTCACAAAGGGAATCGGAAATCGACCGATGAATGATTAACCTCTGTATTGAAACGCCATGACTTTACCACGATTTTTGCCTGTAATTGCATTTTGCAGCAGCATAAGGAAAATGCTTTAAACTCTCTGACATTTTTTCGCATATTTAATTTAATGCGATGCATTGCTTGGCTTTAGTGGTGCATTTACGATTGTACAATATTGCTCGCTTAAGAAACGAAGAGTAGTTGCCAGTCGGCATAGTCTTTAGTTTCAAAATCCGTTTACTTTGTTTATTATGCCGCGTGTTGATTAGCGCTACTTTCTGCCGCCGGTCGCCCTTCTGGATAGAGCCTTTTATTTGCAATTCATTTAATTGTTGGAAATGCTATTCTATGAACGCTCTCAATGACGCCAACAATGAAAAAATTCGTAGTAATGAAATTAAATATGTATATTTGCATATGAACCGAGGGCAAAACAACTCAACTCAACTCAACGAAGTAGAACAATACCGCAGAGGCGTAGTTTTAAATTACAATTTCCGCAAAGCCGCAAAACTTTATTCCTACCGCGATTTCGGGTTTGTTATGTGTTGATTTTCATGGCTTTTAACTTTAAATGCCATCGAGATGGGTGGTTGGTATGCAAGCGGCAGGTGAAAGGGGGTGGTGCAACCAGTGCGGTCAGCTAAATGGCCACAAAAAAACAGGATGGGAGCTGAAAATAAAATTATATGGCATCAGGCAAAAAAAAAAAGAAAGAGGAGCTACGAGGAGTAAACAAGAAAAAATTCGAAATTGAATTGTTCCGCATTATATATTCAGGCTATTGGGCGAGCGGAACATTGGGCCAACGGGGCGTATGGTTATACGAGCCATTCAGTTTGCATTTCGGTATGAGCTCGGTAGTGGATCGATGCGATGCTAGCTGGCATTAAAAATAATTGAAATGGAAGCGAAAATTGACAGGACGAAGCGTGAATGACAATGGCATTAATGGTAGAGGACTTGATTTAATTGAAGTACATATTTACTATACCTGCACATCGCAATTGGCTACTTATTCGCTTAGTTAATTAATCATGCGAAATCCGCTGCAATTACAGAAATACGTTTACTATCATCTATGCAACATTCGATTTTATTATTTTCAGATTCATTTCAAAAACTGTTTTTCAGTTTTCTATCTTTGTGGCTGTCCTAGTTTAGAAGACCGAAAATAGGTCAGTTCTATGAAATATTTGTTCCAAGTAACACAGGAAAATTAGGAACATAATAAATAAGATAAAGTCGGGGAAAGCCTATTTAATGATATCCAATAATCATCAGCACACTGCAATAAAAAGTTTCCATCTGATCCCACGCTTAGTTGAGTACAATGAAATAAATTAGCAGCTGTTTGATAAATTGAATAGGTATACATCGTTGTGTTTAATCTTTGGATCATCTTACACAGAGAGAAATAGGTCTGTACCAATTATTAAAAACAAAAATACAATTTTTTCGCCATTTCTGTTAAAATCATAAAATATGTAATATTAATTTCAGAGTGTACTTAGTTGTGTTTAACGTTTTTTTATGATTGCCCCCGCAAATTGCATTTATATGCCGACAAGGCATTAACGTGTAACAGCAACAATACCTTTACAACGTAATGACCCCAAAAGCGTTTCTATTAATAGGAACCACAGCGCAGAGCTAACCGTAAATTATGTTCTTTAGTCCCCCCACCCGACCTGCTCCCTTTTCCCTTTTTATCTGTGACAGGCGCAACGCAACATACGCCCACTTAAATGGTTAGACAAGAAAACCAGAAAGCCCCCCCCCTTTTGTTACTCGTAAAGCAATTTCTTGTATCGGCCTTTCTTTTCCACCATTCTTCTAGCTTTCTTATCACCCCTTCACCCCTCTCCCCCTGGCCCACGCACTTGTATACACGTGCATGTGTGCGTCGCCGTGCAATGGTGTGTGTGTCACCAAATGTCATTGACACGATTTGCTTTATACTGCAGCTCGCTCTTCGCAACACAACCGCACAAAAGCGAAGCAGCAACAGCCACAACAACACAAGCTGAGGAAGTGCACTGAAAAAAAATTGTTAGTTAAGCTGGCGCCACATTTAGACCTTAAAGAAAAGAGGTACAACCGGCAATAGTTCGTCTATAAATTGAGAAAATACAACCAGCAATCTGCAAAACTGCTAACCTAGAACGTAGGGTGAATTATAAGTAACCTTAATTACTATAACTAACCTTAAAGCTTAATATAATGGCTAAATTTTGTTGAAAACATTAAAAATCACCCAGATATATGAACACACTTGCATTCCAGTGTAGATGCATGTGCAGCAACGTTTACTTGCTGTTTGTGTGTGGAGCACAAGGGAGCACAAGGCAGAGAGAGTGAGAGAGAGAGAGGGCGCATAGCTAGCAACTAGATTGTTATCAGTTTTCAAAAAAGGCGCCGACGACTTTTTGCTGAAATTCCTTTTGCTGCGCGCTTTGAAAAATTATTGAACCAAATTCTGGGCCAGCGATGCATGCGAGAGTGACAGAAAGAGACAGCCTAAGTGGCGGGCGAGTGAGATGGGGCGAGATGCTGGGGAATGAAAGCAGGTGGAAGTTCGGTTGCATAATGCGAATTTTAGAGCGAATTGCCAATGGGCCTCATTAAAATGTCGCCATCAATCAGTCAGCCAGTCATTCACTTACTCACTCACTCACTCAATCATCCAACCGAATGTTTCGCATCAGCTGAGCACATTAAAAATGCATTAAAGCCAAATGTTTGATTTGCATTTGGTGGCGCTCATTAGCAGATTATAACACTTTCCCACTTTCCCACAAGTATGCAATGCACTTGTGCATGTTTAACGGCTTCCTCCACTCAGTTAAAATGTGCAAGTTTGTGCATTTAAATAATTTTAAATTGCTTAACATTCAGACTCGCATCGATGCACTGTCCACTGAAATCAATCAGAATATGCGTTGATTATTATTTTAATTGAATTCTTTAGATCGCGCGCTGCCGGGCGGTTAATGTGTTATAATTAACTGATTAAAACGAATTATTATTTTTTGGACTGGCCATACTTTTAATAAACAGAATTCGTAAATATACGAAAAAGCAAGAGTGCTTCTCTTAATATAGCCTTAAAAAGACATTACTCGAATCAGATAGTCATAATATGAATAGAAATCAAATCATTTTACTGAAAGTTTAATACCGACAAGTGGCTGCTATAGATTCGCATACAATCTGCGTTTGTGTTGCGTCTTTAGCATCACATCTATGTATAACAGTTCAAATTCAGTTGTCTGCCAAACGCTTTTCCGGGGGATCCCCCGCTGCTCGTCCCATTTTCTAGTCCATATCGCATGCCGCATAAATTTATTAGAAAGAATGTTCTGCCAACTGTCAAAATGCCCGACAATCTTCACCCACACTCCCACCCCACTCCCCCTTCTAATCCGCTCGTGTGCAGTTTATTTGAGGAACGTGAAATGTTTGGTCTCCACTTTGTGTTAGACGACCACATAGACCAACTCTCATTCTCGTTCTCTGTTTCATTCGTATTCCTATTTTCATTTCCATTCCCACTCCGATCGCATTTCCATAACCATTCCCACTATATAAATATATGTGAGCATGCATATGGATGATTTTCTATGCAGGCACTCGGAGAAATAAAGTGTGTGTTGTAAATAGTTCTAGGTAAATGAAATATACTCGGTATATTATTAGGCATTTAAGTTGGAAAATGACAAAAAAAAAATATAATATTGCTAGGTTTTCATAAACTGTTTTTGAACAAGTTCTTTAATTTCATATGTATATATGTAGTGCTTGCGCAATTAAAAAAAAGTTCATATTATTCACCATAAAATATGCTCTACCCCATTCCAACAATTTATAAAGCGTGCCGAAAGTCTTTACATTGATTATTCTAACTGCATTAGGCTCGACATTTCTCCGAGTGCACTTATGCATGTAGATGTGAGTATTTGTCTGCGCCGGGGCTTGCATGTTTACTCATGTATTTGCATTTCGTGTGACGTAAATCACGCACCCGACACGCCGCCCGAGGCACAAAGCACAGACCATGGAAGATTGGGTGGCGGGTGGGGGGTGGTGAGGCTGTAAGGTGAAGGGGCAAAGCGGAGACACTGCGAGAAAGCGCCGGAATGGTGGTGAGGGGAGCGATGAGGGGTAAGCGTGGGCGACACCTTCAGGGCGACATTCATGAAGCGCAATCCAGCTGAATCCCCCCCACTGCCCCCCATTTCCTACGACTGCATTTCGCCTTGCCAGCGGCAGCGGCAGCGGAAATGTCGCACTGCATTTTTCAATGGGTGCGTTGATTATTCTCGACTCCCAGCTCTTGCCACAGCACTCCTTGGGGCAACTTCTTGGACGTCAATATCACAAGAGAAAATGACGAAAGAGTAGGAAGGAAAACCAAAAAGTTGAAAAAGAAAAGCTTCCGATGGAGAGGCAATGCGACATGGCATAAGAAATTAATTAAGCTTCTGAGTTGTGTTTGCATTGGTTCCGATTTAAATACCCTAAAATTAAAAAAAATGTGTTTTCAGTTTCATTTTACTGAATAAAATAATTACAATAATATTTTAATGAATAGTATTAACTTGAAAGTGTCTATAGTGTCATATATGTACATAAATCTGGCTCAAACATTTCCAATTTCGAGAATATATTAGATATGCACAGATTAAATATTTATAATTATTAACTGATAATTTGGATTTCGAAATATTTGATTATTTTTCACTGCCCTAAGAATCCGCTTTGAGAAAGGGCATTTCAACTTTCATTTCAACAATGTTTTTCTCAAGCCTTTGGATATTGCTTGAGGTTTTCCTTGCCAAGCGCTTGAACTTTATTAATTTTATATTTTATTCTAGCCCTTACAACTTTTGTGGACATTTTCCCTCTGCCCCTTGGCATTTCCCTTTTTCCCATTTTCACTTTGTCACCAATCAAGAATCTCGCATTTGCCTGCAGTCCAGTCCAATTTTCGATTGCATGATTGAATAATGGGAAAGTAATAAGCCTATGCCGCTCAAACACATTGAAAGGTGCTTTACTTCGAGTGGAGTGGAGTGGGGTGGAGCTGGGTGACTGCAATTAGCCGGACATAGCTGCACGGAAATCCATTTAAGCATTAGCCCACAGCCGAGATTTGCGATTCGTTCGTAAGAGCATTAAGTGGATAGTGGATCTTCCTCCGGCAAATCGTTTGATGAGCAATTTCATGCAGATCCGACTCCATTAAGCCGTCGACTACCTTCGCAGGGCCCAAGGCAGGTGAAATTTAATTACACCACATCCCACATCCCGATTGAAATGCCTGCGACAAGGATCAAGCCAGAGACGTACTTTACTATGGAGGCCTAGATGGTCGAGATGGCAGAGATGGCCTGTCGGTTACACTCCCATTTGCATTGATTTCGCCCAGGGCCCGTCGCCACTCAAAGTGTCGGATGGCACACAAACCGCACGCAGAGTGACTTGATCAAGGTTTACGCAGGCAGATGTACTAATATATACATTAGGGTGGGCCATCAAGGTTGGGCCCATTGCATTTCAGCTGTCGGTTGGGAAACTAAATCACATTACGCATACGCACCGTTGGCCTAGCTGTTTAATTAAATTCCTGAAAGATGGAACTGGAGACAAGTATATGCAATTGAAGCAGGGACATATAAACCTCTAAAAATGGATTATTAGAGCGGACTACTCTCAAATAAAGTTCTAAATCCCAAGTTGTCTAATTTTGGAGAGCAGAAAGGCACCACCCTGATGCTCATGCATATGTATAGGCATCGACGGCGGCATCTTTTATGGCACACTTGAGCGGCAAATCAAATCATCGCTTAACCTCCGGGGAGGTGGACTACTCTCGTCATGAGTCGCTGATTCAATTAGCGCCCGAAATAGTTATCGAAATGGATATGAAAGTGGATGTGGATGTGGATATAGAAGTGAATGTGGATGTGGGTGTGTATGTGGCTGTGGTTGCGAGTGATGCTCTAACTGTAACTGTGCGCCGAAGTGGCAGTGGAACTGGTGCCACTTGCCACTTCCCATTTGCCAGTTGCCAGTTCCCAGCTGGCTTGGCTGTGTAATTGCGTATAATGTGCGCATAAATCGGCTCCGATTCGAGGAGGCAAGGGGGCAGGGGACACTGGCTGTTTTTGCGTGCCTCCATCTGTGGCTGAGCCTCCCGCAACGGATGCTCTTACACCACTGACACGCTACTTTTTAACCATCTACGGAGCAAGGACACATATCAACAAGAGTAGGGTTTTCTGACCCTAGACCCTAGTTTTGTATCAAAAAAGTGAAACAGAATAATTACATTGTCACCCAAAAATTGTATAATTTTCTAGTGTTCCGCTGTATATGATTTAGTTTATAACTAGATGACAGTTGTATTCTTGTTGCAACACTTGATTTTAAATTCAAATAGATATTTTTCGTATCCAAAAGCAAAACCTGCTGCTCAGTGTAATAAGCACTGGCGAAATTTCAGCGGCGTTGGCGGAATATACAAATTCTAAAATGCATGCAAATGCTTTGCCACTGCTAATAATGGGCATTATCATGATGTTGATGCTGGCTTTGCTCAACCGCCTGCCCTCCGACCTACACCACCCTCCCCCTTACCCCTCCCCCCCTCGCTCAGATTGACGCCCCTCAACCCCTTCTCAGCCACGCTCCGCTTGATGATGATGAAGCGCACTCCGGCTGGGTAACTCGATAACGATTCCCAGCCAGGCAACCACTCCGTTGGCGGTTCCGGGGCGGGGAGTGGGGGCAACTAAAGTATGCAGCCCGGTTGGAAAATGGGAAGAACAGACTGTCGCTTAGTTTTTGGCTTACATCCCCCCCCCCTTCCACCATCCCCATCCGCATACCGCCCGCGCTCCATGGAGACTTTGTGTGACTCTGACATGCATTTCTCATGATGCGAAAATTTTGTTTCACTTGACATTTTGACATTTGACAGCTGGCGCAAAATTAACGCAACTCGCGTTGGATAAGGGGGCGTGGCTCTAAAAATGCAATAACATTCTAAGAGGGCAAGATGATGTTCCCAATTGCCCCACTCCCCCCCTTTCATTTCGCCAAACCAACTGGCATTTTCCCACGAATTTATCATGTTCGACAAGTGGCTATGGGGTTAAACGGGTGGCATTGCTGGTGGGTGGTTCTTGGGGGGCAGCGAGTTGCTTGCGTGTTAAATGCTGTCAAAATGCATGGCGATGATGACTTAATTGAATGGCAGGCCGCAAGCGAAGGAATTTCCCACGAAGGGGGGGCACAAGGAAGTTGCAGAGGAAAACAGATAAGGAGGGAGATTTTGCTGATGAGTTGGCAAATTTGATTTTGCCGGAATAAGATGTCTGCGTGTCTATGTGGCATGTGTGTGTGGGTGAGTAGCACAGATATGGGACACTTTCTCTCTCTTCGCAAGGAATTTCCGCCTTAAGCTAATGAAATTACAAATGAAAGGAATGTGTGTTAGCCTCGTGCACTGCAAATGGATATCAAGTATTTGTCTTCACACAGCTATCTTTTCCAAGTTAATTTAGATTTATTAGTGAAAGTATATTTTTTTCTTGAATAAATGAAAATATTAAATTCATTTTATGTGTCTTACCCCAAGTTTTTCATATCCATGTCAAACTCCTGCAGTGACGCCCGAATGTAGGCTACATTTTTGTTGCCTCTTTTGCCTTCGGGTCTGCAATTTAATTTTTTGATAGCCAAGACTTCTGACATCGACCGCCCCCCGAAGGCCGAAGTCCACCTCCCAACCACCCACCTGGCCAACCCCTTGGAACATGTGCATTACGATGCCTTCGGTCCACCGACAATAAATCCTTCTTCATCTCCATCTTCAGCGGGTTATTGTTGATGCCTTTGTTGTTTCTGCAGGGGCTGCTGTTGTTGTTGTCCTTTGTTGTGCGGTTGATGGAACACGTTGTCAGACTGTCCGTCTCTGTCTGTCGCAAGATTTTCTCTCTCTCTCTCTATCTGCCTGTTATACACATGTCGGCTGCAGATATATCCATTCATTGTTGTCAGCGCCTTTCTGCTGTTTTGGGACAAGAAGCAGAAGTTGGTAGGCGCTCCAATCCAATTCGGCCTGATTTTGACACCCGGCCACTGGGAATTTTTGTACGGAATTAGAAGTCGGGAAAATGAGTTTTGTTCTTCCAATCAACTTTTTATTCCATGGAGGACGCCTGTTGACAAACAGTCGGGATGTGTTTAAAACAGATATTTGCTGTATTTGTAAATTAGTTTTCACTACTTGTGCTCTAGTGCCTTCTTGTTTTTAAAAAATATTATTCAAGATTAAATAGGTCAAGAATAAAGCTGCAACAACTGAAAAATCAAATCAAAGAGCAAATTTGCACTCTGTCATTTATCCCTTTGAATAAATTTATACATATATGCCAGCTGGCACAGCTGAGAACATTAAGGCAGAACAGCTTAGAATGGGATATGCAAATTTTTGTTACCATTTCATAGTTGCTTTGCCTGTCACATAAAATGCCATAGAAATGTTCATAAACATATCGACAAACACAGAACGAGAGGCAGATAAAACAATGTGAAGTACGAACAAAAACGACAATTGACCCACAATTTTAAGGCTAAAACAATTCCCCATTTTAGCCTTGTTTCCTCAGACTTCTTTATGGGATTGGGATTGGGCCAACAAGTCGTCTGGGTTGACTTAAGTTAAGTTTTTATCTTGAAGAGCATCACAATGGGGCGGGGAGAGGGTGTAAGAGTAAGGTTAACAAGATGGACAAACAGAAGAAACCATTCGATTCCATGGAAACCTCCTTTTTGTTGGGTTTTTTTTTATCTAGCTCGTCAATAAATCCTTGTCTTTGTTTTTTTCTGGGACAACGTCACTTTCTTTATTGTTGGCTGGAGCAACTATTTATGCAAACATACCAATACACAACTTTAGTCAGTGTTGAGTTGATTAGAGGAAAATTAAATTAATGTTATTGAATATGTGAAGAATTTTTGTACCACAGTTATGTTCATATCTAGGAGCATATTCCATCAATATAGGAGAATACGCAATAGTAAGTAGTAAGTAGAAATTTTAAGCAATAAGTGAGCTCTCTTTGTGATCACAACGTGAGCATTATTCTTCAGAACTTCCCATTATTTGTATTTATATTTGTTTATAATGTTGCTTTCACAAGAGTTCCAAGAAGCGCCAATCAAAAGTTCCACCAAGGCGAAAGAAAAGTTGGCGGAAAAGTATATTTCAAAAAGTAGGAGCAACAGTAGGCGAAGGAGCCTCTGGCTGTGGGAAAGCATTCCAATTGAAAGTCAAAACAAACGAACTGCTCTTTGGGCCACGCCCCCTCACTAGGAGTCTCCAGTCAGACGCCCCCGGATCTGACATTGTCTTTGCTGCTCATAAACTTTTTGGCATTCGGCACGTTTTGCCATTATCCATATGCTGTCATAACCCCAACGCCCCCCGATGGCGCCATTCGCCTGGCATGCTTTGCATATGTGCAGTCGAAACCGGAAACGGAAATGAAGCACAAAAGTTCAGCTCTGCTCAGCATACGCTCCAACTCCTGGCAGCCATAATAGTTAACTACACATTTGTGTGGCCCTTGCATCGCATCCCCTGCTGGCCCACTTGCCAGCTATTGTTTAAAGTGATTTTATGAGCCCCGAGTCCGACTCTATGACTCCATGACCATGATTTACTTAACCCGAGAAGGGAGAAATATAAAAAAAAAATATGAAGCAGAGAGCTCATAATTCATGGCCGGCACTAATTGTCCATCTGTCTGGCTGCCTGTGTAAGGCCATAATTAAATGCAGACATAGAGGAAGACGAAGGGTGCTGGGTTGTTGTTGACTTGCAGTTTTATTTTGATTACTGGCCGTCAGAAATCGAGCTCTGGACCTGAAAACTGTTGCTGAAAGCGGCTTTAAATTAAGTCCTCAGTCGAGCTGATGGCATATTGCGCATACGTCATGTGGCCCACAGTAGACGACGAGAAACTGCTGGAGGCCCCCTTTTGTGCTTAGTCGCCTTCCTCTTGACCAACCGTAGTTAGACCCTGCTGCTGTTGAAGGGATTGCCCTGAGATTTATGCACTAAATGGACCGAAACTCTCGGGGCTGGGTCATCAGAATATGACAAAGCCACTGGACCATCCATCGAGGATAATAATTAAGCGCCTTGACAAGTGCCTGCCGAAAGCCACTCTTCATCTGCTTAAGAACCAAGTTGAAATCCGAAAATCGAAAACGTCCTTAAACACACTTGATTCATGGCATTAACCCAGCACGCTTTAAAGCCGCCTTTTAATGCCACTCTTTTCAATCAAAATGAAAGAATAATTACTTTCTATTGATTTTTAGTACCGGTGATCATATGTTTAATTAAAATTGCACATAAAATGTTGGTCATGCACGGGGCTTTTTCAATTAAATGCTAATATTAATTTTTTTGCTTATATTAACGGTTGCTGTTTTACGAGATTTCATCAGTTAATTTATGAAACACTTAAATTTTGACGTGGAACTATAATTTATTACCGTATTATAAATCAGGGTAAATCGAATGGTTTTGATTAGTTAGCTCTACTACCAGTCATAACGCACTAAAAAGTTTTTCTCAATTTATCCCTTGCAGAACTTTGGCGCCTAAGTGAATTCCAAACAAATCAGTGCAACCGGCAAATAAATAAATCATTTGAGGTAAGTTTGGGAAGCTGCACGGGTTAATGAAAACAAGTTAAAAACTGAGGGCGAAACAAAGAGCGAAAACTGCAAACTAAAAGTCATTTGCAGTGCTTACCCTCGCCACATCCGCAATTTCAATTACACAACTTTTCGTGGACCGTGAAGCATTTGCTCATTAAACCAAAGGGAATCTCTGCCTTCGCTCTTTATCTTTTGCGAGGGAGCCAAACACAAATGCGTCGGAAAACTCTTAGTTAGGACCATGTCAGACTTAATGGTTTAATTAAATGGGATTTCAACTAAAAGGGCATGGGCTGGAGGCTGGAGCTTAAGAATCGGGTAACTGCCTACGAACAGGGGAGCCATTCATGGGGGATTTCATAACAAACATGGCACTCCTACTTTTGTCAGTCTCCGCACTGCGTTAAACTCAAGAGATCTCGATGTTGCTCATACGCCGCGTTGCCTTCGGCACCAGCGCAAAAAGATGGAGCAGCACATCGAGCTGCAGCAGCTGTTTGCCTTGCCATCCTCGTGGCTTAAAAGTGGGGGAAATCCACGTACAAATTTTCCCCATTCCTAGCCGGCCCGAAGATTCTCATCAAAACGAGAGCGAAATGCAATTCAAGCAATTTTCAATTTTCATTTTTAGAGCCAGAGACGGATAAACCGCTCAACAAGAAGCTATATATAAGTATCTAGATACACTTAAAAAAAGGATTTAGAGCGAGCAACTCTTGAGTTCCATTTTCAAACTGTTTTATTGCAACCGAAAGCTATGAATCGGTTCATCTATTTAGCATTATAAAGTAGTTGTAAATGAGGTTTTTTCCCACCCCTTATTTTTTTTTAGTGTATGTCTATGCATATCGCTTGCCCCTGCAAACTTGTCGCGCTCGCAAGTTCCCATCATTCCTGCTGGTCTAAGGCCAATTTCTCGATTCGCTATCCTTGAGCGTTTGGCGAATTGCAGTCGGGCGTTAGGCCATAACAAGCCCCCCCTTTTCCTCTGTGGGCCACCACCCCCGCCCCCCTTCTGCAGCGATACCCTCGAGGTTTAAGCAATGCGTTAAAATCGAGAGGAAGGAAAAGCGAAAAACTTTGGCTAAAGATTCCGTTTGCCTCTTGCCACTTTCAAGTTTTTCTTGGCCTTTTCTCCTTTTCCTTTTTGGCCTTGTCTGCTCTGCTAACTTTCGCTGTTGTTGAGCACAAAATGAAGGCATTAATGCTAGATTTTATGGATTCTTTTCGCTTCTTCTCGCAATTTTTTTTCAAATGGCATCGAGTTTCCCTTTCTCTTTCGGTTTCTGTGTCTATCTCCTCTTTTGCTTCTGGACAGAAACTGAATCGCGAGGTGTATTTAAAGCTGCGGCAAATGAAGCCGAGTTAACAACTGGCAATGAGCTTTCGGGTTCGCGTTAAGTGCATTCGAATTACCGTAAGCTACTCCGGTTAATCTTCACTTGCTATTTTATTCCCAACTTTGCTTTGGACGTGATCCCTTTGATGTTGTTTAAGCTCCTAACCAGTTAGCGAGTGCGAAATTAGTGCAATTGAAGTCGAAAATGGTGGAAATCCACTGAAAAGTGTGCTGTATTTTATTTGGGAAAAGTTTTATAGGAACTATAATTATAAAATTTCAATTTGTGTTTCGTAAAAAAGTCTTATAAATATATTTAAAATTTAAAAGCAAATAAGAATCATTACTGACTGAATTTATTTATACCCAATGTGCTACAACTAACGTCTAACTTAACTGAAAAATATTCCGTGTTTTAAAACCTTTCATTTAATTGTAATAATATTAGCACATGCTGTTTTTTGTTTGATATTGTAATTTGCATTGCTCTATTGCCGCAAATAGGAATTTCCGGAAAAAAGGCAAACTATGCTTGGTAAGCGATTAATATCTGACCCTGGCAACAAAACTGACAAATTCTCACAATTAGGATAGCCAGACGAGGCTTCTTGCCCTTTTCACCATCGTACTGTGCAGGCTATGCAAATATTTGCGCGCAATTTTTCATATTAAACGACAGGCGCAGGGGGCGTGGCGAGCGGAAGCGGAAATAAAAATTGCAGGCGGGGCTGCAAAAACTTTGGCCAACTGTGATCAATCTTCATGGCAGAAGAAGCAAATAGGGTTAAAAAAAACGAAATGGGAATGAGTCAGAGGACAAGGCAGTTGCAGCACATTTTGGAGGTCCCCAGGCCATGTCCTGTCGGGAATGGGCAGGATGAAAAAACGAAAAAAGATGAGAGAAAGTTGAAAAGGAGAGGCAAACAAGCAACAGGAAAAGCAACCATTGACCTTTGCTCCCCAGCCGGGAAATTGCAACATATTTGCAATTGTCGTTAGGACACCGAAGTGGACGATGAAGGAAAAGGACTCGCAGTTTAAAGGAGGCGAACAGGATGGGAACTTTGTGCAGGCGACAGGCGGGCAATTGCCCAAATGAATGAAGATGAAGTGAACCGGGCTTGTCCGGCACTTGAACTGCCTGCCAGCACTCCGGGCCCAAGATTGATTGGCCTCCAGTCGAAGTCGACTCCGATGGGTTGAAAAAGTGTCACTTCGCGTTTGCCCTTCACTGGCCTCCGGCGACTTTTCGTCCTTTCTGCTTTCAAATTAGTTGGCCTGTCAAAAACTTAACGAGGCCAACGGGTGGCGCATCTCAAGCCTCTGGAGTGCAATCAAAGAGCAACAATAGAGGAAAGGGAATTGCGTTTGAGATGAGAAAAGATATATGCAAGGAGTTTAGAGTACAGAAAAAACTAATCAAGCCTCTTGTTGGACCTACTAACATCCATTATTTGACTACATAACACTTTTAGTCACTTTCAAAATAATGGTTATGAAATTTAAAACTTTCCAAATTCTTATCTTAATGAACACAGGAATATTCAGGTTAAATAACTGCTGCACCTTACTGTTCCCAGCCTTGTTAACAAAGTTCTCCTTTAGGTTATTTTAAGCCCTCGTTAAAACGTTTTTAACGCCACTGACCCAAATCGATTTATTTCAATTTCCATTCCATTTATGCTAGCACCTTTTTCTGCGCCCCATCGTGTTGGGTAAATATTTAACGTTTTCTTTTTGCGGACGCTCGTTGTTGTTTTCTGAAACTATTGCTGCTTTGTTTTGCAATAAACACTTGGTGCTCCTTTCATCTGGGTAACTGCCCTGCCCATTGACATTACCATTACCGCTGCCCCGCATCTTTTGCCGACCTCCAACCTCCGACCTCTTTGGCGCCCTTCAACGCTTGCCAAATGACTTTGGAATAGTTTCTCTCATTTCTTTATGGTCTCAACCATTCCCTCTGTTGCGGTTGTATACGCAGTGGCCGACCTTTGGCCTTTCAAGTCATTTGTATTGCTCTCGGTTAGAGCGATTGTGCTGTGCTGCGCTGTGCCTTGCTTTGCTTTGCTTTGCTTTGTGCTTATCTGCTTTTCAGGTGCTTTGCTGCGTTTTTGCTTTTGCTACCTTGTCATTTCACTGCTTCGGCTTTGTCGCTTATCTGCTTTCGTTCATTACTATTACTTTTTGTGCCTCTTCCTTTGATGCCAGAGTGCTCTTGATCATGTCCTTCATCCTTATTGTAAGTTAAATCCAAAAAGGTCTGCTGGTTCCTTACGATTTCGGAATTCCTCTTATAATTTTAATTTATAACATTCAACATACTCAACCTGTAAAGGAACTATTAAAAACTTTTAGGGGCAACATTTCAATTAAATGTACTCCCATTTTCATCACTACTCATTTTCATTAGCAGAAAAAGTGAAAAACGTTTAAACTTAATTTGCATAAAGACGCTCGTTTATTATTCAATTAAATTCAATTTTTTAAAATGCTCGCAGAAAATGCATCACAGAACGTGTGAAAAAAGCATGGTGGATTTTCCGGTATCTCTATGCTTTGTTTGCGAACTAACCACAGTGGAGCCATGAACAAAGTAAGTCAACACGAGCGTTAATATTCCGCATACGCAACGTTGGTCAGATTCCACATACGCACTGTCTGACGGAATGTTTGTTTACCAACTCGGCTGAATTTACTTCTATTCCCCTGTCGCTGGGGCCTTGCTACCTAAATATTTTTATTCATTTTACAAACCTTAAGAAGTTATAGGTATATTAAATTAATGCAAATTTGTGTAACAGGAAAGTATGCTTTTGAATATGAAAGTCCATTGACATCTTTCTGGTCCATTTAAAAGCAATAATTAAGTAATATCATGAATGATTATAAAACCAGTGACAACCTAGTCCCATTTGTATTTCATGGTAAAGGAAACGGAAAACGTCGTGTATGTTTTGCGCGCTGTTACCACCTCTCCCCTTGCATCTCGACCAACTGTTGAGCCTAAACGGTGACCTCTTCACCCCGACTGTAACCCAGTGTTATCCCTCTGCCCCCGACCCCGTCCCGCTCCTCTTGAAGCCTTTGGCATAGTTCTTGGTCCCAAGGCGCCTGCAACTATTTATAGCCCCCACTCATCTCGACTGCTCGCTGCCCACTTTCCGCTGCTCTCGAAAGCGTGCTACAGTTTTTGTAGCTCTTCGACCTCCACGCCCCCACCTAACCCCCTTTTGGCAACTCCTTGCAGCCACTTGTCAACTGTTGACGTTTCTTTGTTGTCTGCCTCTTGCTGCCGGCAGCTCTCTCTTACTCTCTCCCGCTCTCCTCGCTCGTGGCCGCTTGCTGTTGCTGTTGCTGTTGATGTGCCATCTCTGTCTGCCGCCTCACGGGAATGTCCATTTATCTGTTAAAGTACAAGGCAAACAGCAAACAGCCAACGGTAAACGGAGAAAGGAGAACGGAGAACGCAGAACTGAGTAGCAGAAAAACAGGAAGCGAACAGGCTTGTACAGCTGTATCTATCCATCTCCCTCTGTGCTATACACTTCGAAAAAAGGTGGGGTAAGCAATTAACTAATTTACTTGTATAACATTATATCATATAGCTATTTTTTAGTTTGGTAAAGGGCTTGTTCTAAAACAAATTAATTAAACATTACATTAAATTGCCAGGAACAAAAATACTCTTGTAATGCTAGGCATGTACTGAAAAAGTTTACGTTTCATATTAGCCTGTTAATTTTATAGTTATCTGTAGCTTTTTGTGCTGTGTGAAAAGGACACGGGTGTGTCCTCCATGCATGGCAATCCAATTATCATGCGGCCCCTAGGTGCTGCCATGGCACCGGCGACTCTAATTGGAAACAAACAGCTTGCCCCTGTCTGCGTCCACCCACCACCCTCTCCCTCCACCAAGGCCCTCCATCAAACCGCCCCAACACCCCCGTTTTCCCGCCAAGAGGCCAAGTAGTCAAAAGCCAGGCCAGTAAAAAGTTGAGCAACAAAAACAGCGCCAAAGAAAACAGGCGGAGCACAAAACGTTGGAGGGGCGGAATAAAAAAAAACAAATTTAGTAGATTTACATTTCCCCAACTCCTCGAGGCCCAAAGAATTTCCAATGCAAAAACATTTCGAGCCCAGAAGAAAAGCTTCAGCTTTCGGTCGAGCCTGCGTTCATTCGAAATTCATTCATTCGCAGTTTTTATGCCACCAAATTGTTGGCCAAGTCTGGGGGGCAGGCAATAAATAGAAAAAGGGAAAAGAAAAATATAGAAAAAATAACGAAACACATTTACCGACAACGATGGAATCGAAAATATTGAATTGAAAAGCCAAACTCGGTGTCACAAAGTCGCAGTGTCCCCTCCAAAAACAGTTTATACATTTTTAGGTTTTTTCCATCTGTTTCAGTTTGGGCCACAACATAAAGTTGATGGACCGAAAAGCGTGGAAAACGGCACAAAGAACGCTGACCGTTGAAAAGTTTCCAATGAAAATGGTTGGTCAGATGTGGGCGATGGGAAATTGGGAGCGACAGATTCGATGGAGCAAAGCGTGTTGCCTTGCAGCTTTATTCGCGGTTTTGTTTACGCGAAAAGTGTTTCACAAATTGGATTGATCCCGAAAGTGAAAGCGGAAAGCGGCGAGTGAAAACAAAAGCAACTTGCTCGTGTTAACTGAAAAGTTGATGCAACCGCAAAAATGTACTTACTAGTGATTTAAGAACATTATTTCAATAAGCAGAACAAATTCAAAGAATTTCCATCAGCCATGCAAATAATTTGCTTTGCCTTACAAAGTCAAACGCTAAGCTGCTTAACATTAAATGATAATATTTGCATAGCTGCAAACTATTGATTCTATAAGTATTCAATACTAATCATTTTCTTGTTTATTATTCTGTGCTAATTGGCGTTTGCTCATACAACTTGTAATCTGATTTGCTCTATTTGAAATTAACATACGGTCTGCGATTATTTTCCTTGCAAATAAGCTAATTGTGTTGTAAATACAATCAATTGAAATCAGCCGAACTAATTTTTAACCTTTTCAAAGTTATTTTCCTATGATATTTTCCTACGTCTAACTTGCTTATTTGCTTACTTAAATACCCATAAAGTTTAAATATCATTGGTCATTCAACAGGATTTAATGTTTTTATTAAACACATTTTCACGTCGTTTGCGGACTCAAAGCTCTTTGAACCGCAGAAAATAAGTCTAACAAAAAGTGTTATGAATTCAGTGCTTTTCACTACCCGCTGAGGTTTTTCCATTTGACAAATAAAAAGCCAAAACTACAAAAACCAGCCCCAAAAAATATGCAAACGAAAACTTTGTCGCACAGCGGCTGTGCAAAAAGAGAGGGAAAACAAAACATGCGAAAAACACAAACGAGAGAATAAATACGACATGCCTTTTGAGGAGGGAATACAAAAAAGGGGCGTGGCTTGGGCGGCAGGCGCTGTGCGTTTGCAATGCGACCGCTTTTAATGCAATTGGTAAGTGTCGTGCGAGTTGGTCGCGTTTTGATCGCGTTTCGGCCGCGTTTCGCCCGCGACTTCTCTTGCATAAATTTGCGAAACAAAAAGAGTTTGGAAAAGTGGAGGGGAATTTCCGGCCAAGCCCTGCAATTCGTAATTGTCGCGTGACCATTCTCTCAATCTTCCTAAATTCCGCGTGTGCACTGAAAATACAGTTTTGAGACCATAGAAAAATTATAAAAAAAATGTTAACTAATGTGTATTAAATGAAATACAAAGAACTACGTATGTGGGTTATTATTTGTTAACTAAAAAAAAATTAATTTCAAGAAATACAAGAACAAATTTGAATTTTTTGTATGTATGTCTTGGAATCTTTTGTATAATCTCTTATACTCATTTTCTTTCAGTGCACACCAGCTTCCCTTCAGTATTCGATGTATTTTTGACAGCAATTCTAGTTAGGAGGCGAAATAGGGTTCGAGGTATGCTGATGCTATAAATGCTGTTCGAAAACGGATTGCAAATGCCGCTTGGATTTTTGTTGCTACCGTTGTTGCTGTCGTACTTGTTGTTTGTGGTGTTTTTGTAGTGGCTGCAGTTCTTGTTGGCAACACGTGCAATTTTCCGCCTGGCTATATGCACTTGGCCAAGTGTTGGCAACGTGTTTCGGCTGTTTGTGCATCTGCATCTCTTTCGATGCGTTCGTTTGGGGCAGGAGTGTGGGTATGTGTGTTTGTTCATCTGGGCTTCTCGTTTCTGCATTTTATTCCAATTACCAATTTGGATTGGATTTACGTTTTAAAGCCACACTGGAGTTGGAAGGAAAAACGTAATTTTTTAAAGCGTGTTTAAAGAAATAGTGCTGTAGAGAAAACTCTAAGTTGGTTTAAACGGTAATTTTTATGCTGACCTATTTTGTTTTTAAAACTAACTAATTGAATTTCATGACCTAGAGAAAACATTTTTGCAGTAGAAATTACACCCCCTAAGTAGCAAATAAAACTTCCGCTAAAATTATTTTATTGCAGTTCGCAAAACACGTGCTTTCCACAGGTTTATGCCATTATACAAGGTGTTCTCCGCTTTCCCGCTATTGAACCCACTCACCTAATGACCTGCCCCAGCAAATCTGCCACGCCCCCAGTGCGTCCCGCCTGCAACTGGTTAACCACATCATAAACCTGGAGTCTGCTCCATGCCCCAAACCATTGCGATATTGCCGGTGGTGCATGAGTGTGTCTTTAAAAGACCGCAAAGCCACAATTCACACTCTTGGCCAACTTTCACATTTCCCTTACATTTCCCCCGCAGCTTTTCCGTTTGGCGTGTGAAAAACTTCGCAGACTTTCCGCCTCCAGCAGGGGGAAGCGGGGGTGCGGGGGATGGAACTCCACTTACTTGGCCATTGAAGTGCAATTAGCTGCCTGCTAATTACATAGTCCAAGCGGATGCGAGGGCTCTGACCAAGCTACGATGGCGTGAGGAGATCCTTCGTCTCCTTCATCTCCATCACCGTCTCCGCTTCCACCTCCAGCTTCTGCCACGCCCATTTAACACCCTGCCATTGTGGCTTCTGTATGCTGTCAGACTCGTATATTTTGCACTTTGCACGGCGCACTCATAATGAAATTATGAAGCCAACGTGCACCAATTTCATATTGCGGCCGACACCCGTCCCCGTCTTTCGTCCTGCATCCTTAACACCGCACCCCGCGCGATTTTCCGCTCCTGGTGAACTTTCCTAATTGAGTTTCATGCAGCCAGGACGCGCAAGAGGACAGGATAGTAAACCATGCCGGGACTGCAGTCGCGTTTAATTGCATTGGCAAGGAGAGCGCGCTCCTCAAAAGCCATCGCCAGCATCTGAGCAACCGCCAGCAGGTTGACAATGAACATGGCCAAGCGGGGAGCCCAGGGGCTGGATGGAATGGGATGGATGAAGTGAAGTGGACAGGGACTCAGATGGCTCCAGGGGAGGAACCCCGACGAGTGTTGCCTACTTACTCGCGCGCAGTCAATGAGGGCATAAACAACCCAGAATAAAGCCGTCAAAATGGACAAACAGTTTTGGACGTAATTTAGCTGCACACTGGGGGAAAAAGCTATGCCCAGTAATCAGAAAATAAATAAAGCCACTGATAAAGCGACCTAGATTCAATACATTGAATACATTCAATTCATTTAGAAGCTTCGAAGTAGATTATGCGTCCATTTCATGTGCAGAAACTTTTACTTTCCTCATAGATTTATGGGCATAAAGTTTGAAAGCACGATACCAGGGCAGTGTACCAAAAAGTCTTCGAACTAGTTTTCCCCCGTAGAGTTAAGTTTATTGCAGCTACGGCTCGATTTCCTTGATGTTAGATTAGTGTTTTCTCGCTGGCAGCCGTACTTCGCCTACTTAAAAACCCCAGGCAGCCCGCTGAAATTTATTGCCAGCCCAAGAACAGTTAGTTGGCCATTTTTGGCTACTGGCAATGGACCAGGAGTTGCACAAGGATCTGCAACTGGAACTGTAGCCGGAGTTGGCGAAAAGCTTTTAAACATTTCAACATTTCTCACTCCCGCTTAATGACTGCCGGGCAGGACATTAAACGCTTGTTGGCCGCATTAGGATTTCCGTAATGCAGTTGGCACAGCGAGGCGAGCAGCACTTCACCAGCACCTCCTCCAGTTGCTTCCCATTCTGCTGCTGCTCCCGCCATTTACCCAGTTGGATGCGAATTGCAGCTGCGAAATTCTCTCTGAAGAGCTTTTCATTCGCAAGTGTTGCCCGAAAGTATGCAGCGAGTTGTGCCAACAATGAAATTTGACTGGCGAAACTCCCAAGGACGCTCCCTTCTCACCCAAGCCCGCCCCTCCGCCCGCCACCTTCTCAAAAAGTGGGGGGCGTGGCATCGCCTTTCAGTGCGAAAAACCGGTAAGAGCCTTGGCCACAGCATCCGATTGAGGAGAGCTGCGATAATGGAGACATCTGCTCAGCAATTTTAAGGGGATCCTGAATGGGCGTGCGGGTTATTTAATGAGAAGAGCTTAAACTAAGTGTTGCGAAATCCGAGCTAGTACTGGTACTATGAGTGATATAAGAAGTTAACCTATAGTTAAAGACCGGTTGAAAGAGGTTATTTCAGCTTGTATTGTCATTTCAGTGAATAATTTAAAGGTGAAATCTGCATTCTAAACTAGTTACCACGAAATTTCCGATCAAAAGCAAACCGACTCGAAATCAGAAAATATGATAAAATTGGTTTTTCGCAAATGTCGAATGGTGATGGTGATAAGCGAAAATGGTGGGCTATGGTATAGTCGAAAGTGAACCTAATTGGCTGTCATTTGTTGGCATAAGCTGAATTTTGGGTACAGCTGTGAATTTCCTCTGGGATCGCCTGACACCACCCCGCCACATCTATTCATATGCCACCATACAGTTATGCTCTAATTAGACCAAACAACCACACAAAGTCAACCACACATGCACGCGCGCACACACACACACACTTATCACACACACGCACACACACACACAGCGACGTCCAAAGCTCGTTCTCATCGTGCATTACAAATTGAGGGACCACCTTCAATTCCACTCCCATATACGCCATTTTCCACCTGCTCCTGCTTCTGCTGCTGCTCCTCCTTCTGCTCCTTTGTATTGCAACTGCCAAGTGGCTGGCACTTCACCACTAACGAATTAAAGGACGAGCGGGACAGAGGAGGAATTAGAGCGGGAGTCATGCAGAGGCAAAGCACGTACAAAAAAAAATCGAAAAAAATATCAACAAACAAGAAAGGTATATTTGCCTCGTAAACCGAGGCTTGGCATACCTTTACAGGCTGCTTTAAATTACCAAAGAATGTCCATCTATGAGTAGCAAATTGCATAAAGTCACGGAGTTTCAGGTTATATATAGTAAGTAAATAGAAAGGATTGGTTTGCTAGACAAGATAAAGAAAATATTGCTATGCAAGTTCGAAAAGTAGAATAGCTTGAAGGACAGCCCTTTAAGATAATAAGTAGAATGACATGCCATCGTAAGGTCAACTTGTCTGAGCCAGATATTTATGTACTATACAACCAGCGACATAGAGTTCCACTTAAATGAGAAATACCCTTCGGAAGGGTATAAAGACACACACAAAAATGTACAGCATTATTATTTTACTTGCGCTTGTTACATACACATTATGCCGCTGTTATTGTAGTTGTTTGGCTTTGTTGTTTCTGCTGCTGTTGCTGCTGCTGTTTCTTTTATGTATTATTATTATTTTACGCGCATGCATAAATTCCAGCGAGAAGCGAGCCGAGTGCAGTAAAGAAGGAACAAATGCTGTTTGTTTGCCTTATTATTGCAGTGGAATGCCCACGGGGCGTAGCAAGGGGGGTGGAGATGGGGTGGCAAGGTGTATGAGATTGCAACAGTAAACACACACAAAGCAAACAACAACAAAGACACAAAAAAGTTGAAATTAAAGTAAAACGGCAGGGGGGCAGAGGGGGTACAGAGCGCGGCTGCTTGTTAGTCCGACAAACCGGAAGTGACTCACACACACGCAGCGTTTACTTGCAACGGAAGATTCAAGTGGAGTGCAGCTTTGTGCTGCCTTTCAACCTTGGCTAAAAGAGAAGCAAACGTTTATGGTCGAAACGGGGGAGTGCAGAGAGAAAAACTAAACACTAAACGAATGCTTTCACACTCCACTTATCTCGCACTAATTGGTAAATATTTCCGATTTGTGGCGGATAAATATTTGTAAATTTGGAAATTTGTAAATTTCATTTACATACGATAGACCATCATAAATTGTAGTCCGGGAAACAAGCTACATAATTGCCAGTTCACGTAATTAAGTGGCCTTCTGTTTGGTGGGTAGCGAAGGTCTCCTGCTGGGGCCATTAAAACGCAGTTAGTTTTCAATTTTCCTGCCAGGAATTTGATTCGCTCATTAGCATCGAGTGACCCTTGGCCAGGCGCCTAGTTCAAGAGCAGCAACATCCAATTGAAAGCACCCTCTTAACAGGCAAATTAATGGTCACAGAGATCCAATTCACGCCAGGATAGGGGCTTCATTCCGGCAATTCTGTTTCACTTCAAATGCTGCCCATTTTCCAGCAACCCCATGGAATTCCGGATTCTTTAAGGCTTGCAAACCATCTGGCTTTCACAGAAAACTGCCCCAATTTAAGCAGCCCACCTTAAAACTGAGCAAAAATGTTTGCCTAAACGGCACTAATTGGTCTCACAATTTGTTCTATTCCCATTGTTACAGTGTTTGGTTTCATGAACTCTATTGTTTTTCCCCAAATTCCTCTTCTGTATTCATTATTGACGAAAATTTAGTGTTGTTCATTAAATTTAACACAATTTATTGATGTCTCTGTTTCTGATGGAGCAATTTGGGCTTTAATGAGGTCTGCGTTTTTGGAAGACCAATTTAATTTTTACTGTCGGTTAGGTAGAACATACACATTTGATCTACCATCTTAGCTAAGTGTTTCGGCTCCAGCCTTAAATATTTTACTTGCCACCCACTGCGTTTTTCATAAACTCACGCATAAACACTCACACACACTCGATGCCACTAAGCAAATAGCAATAAAAGCCGAAAAATAATCAGGTTTACGGCTGCTCCTCCAGTTTCTGTTCCTGTTGCGGTTGGATGACTGCCACAGTCCGCCGTAGTGCCCTTCAGGCGTTTGTTGTGCCCCCGACGCCGAAAAGTTTGCCAGAAAACAGAAATTACCCATACGCCGCGTGGGCCGACGATTGAAGTGGGCCGCGGAGGATGGGAGAAGATAGCCTCTTCGCTGAGGTGAGGCACAATGCTCCGGCTTTCATAAGCACATAAATCTGCAACTTGTGGAGCATAAATAAGCTGTCTGCTCGGTGGGAAAAGGGTGGCTTTGGCTAGTCAGGCACCTGTACAAATTCGGAAATCCCTGAGGCATGTGCGCCACTACAAAATGCATTATCAGCCAATAAACCGTTTTTTCTATAGCATACGGCCAAAGAATATCTGCGTTCAAGCCGATAATTTCTTATCCAATATCCTTACACCTAAACTTAAAAGGAACTTAAGTTGCAAGATAGGCACTATTTGAAGAAGAAATATTAAATAATATAATGTAAATTATTTTTGTTTGCTTTGAATTACTTACAGGCTTCAGCAAACATAAAATCATGCAACCCACCGAACTGAGGAGAATGATCCAGGTTGTGGCCATCACTGCCATTATCCTGGCGATCGGCGCAGGAGGAGTCCTTGGCGAAAATTCGTCCAGTTGCGGACCGAACTTTCCGGCGGCGTGCAGTTGTGGCAAGGAGCTGTACGAGAGCGAGATGCAGTACGTGGTGAACTGCACGAACGCCGGACTGGTGAACACCAGCGTGCTGGAATTTATGCCCGACCAGGTGGAGGTGCTGATCTTCACGGGCAACCGGATCACTGAGCTGCCGTGGAACGTCTTTGGGAGCATTAACAACTACAAAGAGCTGCGCATCGTGGACATGAGCAGCAATCACATCCGCGAGATTCGCGGCAAGAGCTATCACCATGTGCCGCGCGTGGAACGCCTGATTCTCAACCACAACAATCTGAGCATCTCGAGATACGAAGACGAGGTGAACCACCATCACCCACGCGTCTTCTCGAACTTTATTAATCTACAGAGTCTGCATCTCACCGATGCCTTTGAGGACAATAGCTCGCCGCAGCTGAGCGAGGATCTGCACGACATCTTTGTGAACAGCCAGTTGGTGAAGTTGCAGAAGCTGCATCTGGAGCAGAACGAGATCACGCACTTCAAGGACCGCAGAGTCTTCTGCGACCTGCCCTCGCTGCGTGACCTCCATTTGGGCGACAACGAGCTGCGGGACCTCAACTTCGAGGTGCGCTGCCTGAACAACCTGCGCTTCCTCGACCTGGAGCGCAATAAGTTCGGATTCGTGAAGCCCACCGATCTTCGGGTGCTCAATGAGCTGGAGGAGCGCCCCAACCGCACGGCCAATTTGATCGTAGATTTCAACCTCAATCCCTTCGCCTGCGACTGCCGCACCGCTCCGTTCCGCGCGTGGATGACCACCACCCGGGTGACGGTGCGCAACAAGGACAGCCTGATGTGCTTCCATTCGACGGGACACGTGGACGCCGAGCCCGCTCACCTCCTGCAAATGGATATGGCTCAGTGTGCGGATGCCATCGCCGCCGCTGCCACGATCCTAAACACCGCCGAGGAGGAGCCGCATTACGGGGACCCGGAGGCGTCTCATCTCCAACCTCAGGCCCACATCAGCGGTCACACGGCCACTCTGATTTTCCTGCTGATCGTGCTCACCATGATCCTGCTGGGACTCCTGGTGGCCCTCGTCTACGTCAGTAGAGACAAGTTGAAGTACATGATAACGCCGGTGTTCGACAATGTGGCCAAGAAGGTGCAGTACACATCGATCAAGGACGAAGACTGCCCGGAGGTGCACGTCTAGGAGCAAAAAGAGAAAGGGAGAGGAATAAAGCTCGGTTTCCACTTTTAGTTTCAAACAGAAAGCCATTCGATTTCCTGCAATTGCATTCAGGCCGCCCAAGTTCCTGCAATTTCTATAGGATTAACTTTGATGATTCTTCGATTGAACTTCAGCTTATCAAGAAATGTCTCTTACTTTCGGTCTTCTATATAACACTGCTTGTTTGAAATTGAATCCGATACCGGGCCAATATCCACAGATTCGTTTTTGCCATTAGCGTTTCGCAAAACGTGTGCCATTCACAATGGAAGAGGACGAGTAGGAGGAAACAATAGGATCATACTGAAGTCCCAACCAGCATCAGAGCATCAGCCTTTGTTTCGTAGTACTTAAGGCAATTGTTGCATTTAACAGCGGATGGAATGTGGCCACTTAAATTACTGCAACAAAACCACATTACACAGACAAGAACACAATTTCTTTAGAGTTAGCGGTTTTCTATCTTAACGTTTAAGTCAGTTATGCGTTCTATGATTTCCAAACAAAGGAATCGTACGAAAGGAAAAGGCAAAGCGGGCCTGTATCAACCGATTTGACCACACATATATAGTGACATATATATAAAAAAAAACAGACACATACATATATATATACATGCATATATCGTAACAAACACTTTAGTGTTATCTGTGATTTAAGTTTAGTAGCTTTACTTTGTTAAAACTCTGCAGAACGAACATTTAAAATCGAAATTGGTCTAACACAAACTTGAATTCTTTTTATAGCATTACAGATAATTCTACACTCAATGAAATGTAAACTGTTTCGATGCTTAATATGTTATTAATCAATTAATTTGTCAATTATACTAGCTGTACGATGATTTCTCCCTTGATTAACTACCAATAACAAGCATTTTTTATAAATAAACTTTTGAAAAATGGAAGTAAATGCGTTTTAATTTTATGAGGACTTATTTCGGGTTGGTATACACCTAAAACTATATCCAATAATTTGAATATATTATTAAAAACTTATTTCCAACTGAAAAATCGCGGCAACGATGAAATTATAGTTTGAATTCGATTTGCTTTCGATATAAGTCGGTTATCGATGTGATCGATTGCTTCGTGCGTGATTTGATTGGCATCCCTGGTCGTCGTTTATCGATAACAGTGTTTCAAGTCAGCTATAAATTTATAAACAATTCGTAGCTTATTTTGTGAGTTACAGGTTAATTCCCAAATTCTAAACTATTTTCAAAGTTTTTGTCAAGTTAAGGAACCAATATATCTTGCGTGTCTGGTTACGAGTTATTTTGTATTCTAGGTCAAGGCTGTCAACTAGAGATGATCGTGGATTTAAAGCTCGTTTAAGATGTTATCAATTATTTAAATTGGGAAATCTGTAATTTCAAAGGACAGCTGACATTGTTTTTGGTTTCCTGCAGCTCATTTTTGGTGAATTTCATTACCATTTGTATTTTGCGGCATCAACGTTCCACGCAATTGTTTATTTGCATATTTTAGTTTACATGTGTGCGTGAGCGCTTTAAAACAAAATCCTATCGCATATAGATATTCCGCTATTCTAATCACAATTCAGTGTCATTATGCAACGTCACCGCGCATTGCAGGCCTCCAGCATTTAACTTCAACAATTGCATTTAAAATTTAACCAGTTATACCGTTTATTATTACATTCGTGATCAGACAACAGACCCACAGAGACGACAGGCAAAGTGCGTGCTTATCGCGCAATAAACAAACCAAACACGCGGTGATAAGGCGAAGGGGAGCAATCAGTCACTAAAGTCACCTTTTTACAGATGCTACGCAGCTGCCAGTTAGCCCTCTCCGCTGCCAAGAGAAGCCTTCGAGAGCAGTTCCAGTTGCAAGTCCTTCGTCACCAGCAAACTGCCAGTAATATGGAGAAATTTGATCTGCCCAAGCGATTGCAGGGCAGCACGCCCAGCGTCTGGAACGAGTATATTGCCCTGGCCATGCAGTATAAGCCCTTGAACCTGGGTCAGGGATTTCCCGATGATGCCGCCCCCGAGTACGTAACCCACTCGCTGGCCGACATTGCCAAGGACGAGAATCCTCTACTGCATCAGTACACTCGCGGTTACGGTCACGTGCGCCTGGTCAATGCGCTGTCCAAGCTGTATAGCGGTCTCGTCGGCAAGGAGCTTAATCCCCTAAGCGACATCCTGATTACAGCAGGCGCCTACGAGGCTCTCTACTCCACCATCATGGGCCATGTTGATGTGGGCGACGAGGTGATCATTATTGAACCGTTCTTCGACTGCTACGAGCCCATGGTCAAGATGGCCGGTGGAGTGCCCCGCTTTGTTCCCCTAAAATTGGTAAGAAGCTTTATAGAAAAATAAGATCCCTCTTTTAATATGTGTAATTTATAGCAAAAGACAAAGGGACCAATCAGCTCGGCCGACTGGGTGCTGGACGATGCCGAATTCGAGAGTTTGTTCAACTCCAAAACAAAGATGATTATCCTGAACACACCCCACAATCCCATTGGAAAGGTCTTCAACCGGAAGGAACTGGAGAGAATTGCCGAGCTCTGCCGCAAGTGGAATGTGCTGTGCGTTTCGGACGAGGTGTATGAGTGGCTGGTGTTCGACGGAGCCGAGCACATCCGTATCTGCACCCTGCCTGGCATGTGGGACCGCACCATCACTCTGGGTTCAGCGGGCAAGACCTTCTCAGTGACCGGTTGGAAGATAGGCTGGGCTTACGGACCCGCTCAGCTTATTCGTAACCTGCAGATGGTGCACCAGAACTCTGTGTACACTTGCCCGACGCCGCTCCAGGAGGGCGTGGCGCGCAGTTTTGAGGTGGAACTGGCTCGGTTGGGTCAGCCGGAGAGCTACTTCCTTAGCCTGCCGCGCGAGCTCAAGCAGAAGCGCGACTTCATGGCCAAGTTCCTGTCCGAAGCCGGCATGCGTCCCACCATCCCGGAAGGTGGCTACTTTATGCTGGCAGACTGGTCACCACTGGCGGACAAGATCGATCTGAGCTCTGAGCCGGACAAGCACCGGGATTACAAGTTTACCAAGTGGATGACCAAGAACATGGGCTTGCAGGGCATACCGCCAAGTGCCTTCTACAGCGAGCCCAACAAACCTCTGGGGGAGGACTTTGTGCGCTACTGCTTCATCAAGAAGCAAGAGAACCTGGACAAGGCGGCCGAACTGCTGTCCAAATGGAAATAGTCGCCGGACAATAAACGAATTGCTATCAATCGCTTTGTTTATCTCTGTCCGAATGCAGTTCCCTAACCTGGGTGTTACGTAACCAACAGGGAAAACAACCTAGTGCTGGTGTGGTAGCCTTACTCCAATCTCCATTTATTAGTAATCCAACAACATGTTCATCCGCACCATACATTGGATGGGTAGCTAGTGTCGCTGTAACGTGTATATTGTGTTCTGTGTGTGTAAACTAGAGTACTCCGCTTAAGCATCGTACACGGACTTCAGGGCCAGCTCAGGCTTGTCGTAGCCCAGCTCCTCGATGGTTGGGATGCCCAGTTCCTGCAGTGTGGGAGTGATCTTCTCCAGCAAGTAGGGATAGAGGGTGGCCTTCTGGTCGCCGCACTTGTCCTTGCATCCCTCCAGCCACCTGATGGCCAGGGCAATGTCGTTGACGCGACGGCTGGCGCGCAGACCGGCCTCGATGATCTTGGGGCTGGGCACCAGATCCATACCCAGCAGATCGTTCATGCCCTTGCGGATCTCCCAGCCGTCGATGCCCTCACGGCTGAAGTACTTCTCGTAGCGCTTGTCGAACTCCTCTGCCGATTCCTCGGTTCCGTGCAGACAGCGCACGGCGGCCACGCGCGACGATGTGCCGACGAGGCTGCTGCGGAGGGCGCTTGCCAGGTTACGGGCCGTGATGCTCAACATGCTGCCGTTTAAAACAGTAAAATGCTTGTTAATTGCAAAAATTTGGTTAAGTAACAGCTCGACTCACTTTTCTTGTTCTTGCTACTTTTCACACGGGTATGACAGATCTGAGTGATGGTTGGCAACACTGGCTGTTTCAGGGATGGGCACGTACCATATCATTGGATTTAACCATCGGTGTCATAAAACACTCAGATATTCAAAAAGATAGTGTCTCAGTTAGTTTAATTTCTTGCTTACCTTTTATTTCTTCTGACTTGCCCAAAACATGCAGAAAAAAATAATCATTAATAACTTCGTTCATTTTCCACTGTTCCTTCGGCGTTACCTTGACACGTAAATATATAAAAAGTATTTCACTGCCAGGCGGTATATTTTGACGATTTAAACGCGGTCACACTGCATCTTAAACTTGACGCGTGCTCTCTGCTCAAACTCTCTGAAAAATCGTGCGAATTATTCGTTTAAAGTTAACAAAACAAAGATATTGGAAGTTGCAGCAATACAGAATAAGGTTAGCCCGCAGTTCCGCCACCAGGTGTGGCCATTAGAATCGTATATATTGTGTACGAGGCCAGCAAAATGCCATGCCCGATTAGGGGTGACTAGAAATCAAAATGGCGTACGCGGTGCAAAAAAGAATCGCATCAAACAAGCGTCGCAGTTGAGAGGAGAATAACCGGCTGAAAAAAGTGCATCTGCAGCCACTAAAAATAACCAAAACTAGTTAACCAGTATCTAATAGTTGTAACCCATCTGGCACGCCACCATTTGCAGACAAAGAGCGAGTGAAAAATGTCCAACGCAGACGTGCAATTCAACTACGGCCAGCAGCAGGGAAATGGCGACAACTTCAACGACGACAGCAACCAGCAGCAGGATGACGAAGACCAGTTCGACGAAGATGGCGGCGTCAAGATCGAGAACGTCGGCGAGAGCCCCAAGTTCGTTCGTTTGCGCGGTCTGCCCTGGTCCGCCACCCACAAGGAGATCCTCGACTTTCTGGAGAACGTGAATGTCACCAATGGCTCGTCGGGCATTCACCTGGTCACCAGTCGCGTCGACGGCAAGAACACCGGCGAGGCGTACGTGGAGGTGGCCAGCCAGGAGGACGTCGAAGAGGCCCGCAAGCTGAACAAGGCCAGCATGGGCCACCGCTACATTGAGGGTTTGTTTACTTGCCATTCGCACGGGGGTTGACTGTACCACAGAAGTGTTACCAATTATAGGCCTAGCTCTGTAACATCTCTCTGTTTTTTTTCTCATTCCATAACTGTCGCGAAGATGATTCAGCTTTGTATGCTAGTAATGTTTTTCTTGCCTTTCATTCATTCTCACAATGACCTAATAATAAGCAGTCTTTACAAATATGACACTTTGTTACCATTATCCCAACTTCTATCGAGGTAGTATTCTTACAAGAAATTGTTGTAGTATCAACACCACTTAAAGAAAGGAAGATAGTAGATTTGACATCATCTTATAACTATACAAATGTGTTTATTATTAGTATAATATTATGTATTTATTCCTTTAGTTTTCACTGCCACGCCCAAGGAGGCCAAGGAAGCCATGCGGAAGATCAGCGGACACGGCACGGCCTTCGTTGTGAAGCTTCGTGGTCTGCCCTATGCCGTCACCGAGCAGCAAATCGAGGAGTTCTTCTCTGGTGAGTTTCCTGACCCTGATCCTCTTTCCATACTAGTAGGCACCAGGATCGAAGACAGTGGTTGACCGCATGTATTATTTGTTCACTTCGTTGAGATATGGCCTACGGTCCCCTTTCATCTACACCTTTCATATCAATTACACATGCGCTTCAACGTACATACACATTGTCGGGCAAAAAATTGCACGCCCTTGCATTTGTGTAATGGGTTCGGCGGTCCACGCAGCTCCTTCCAAACAAAGTAAACGGCTGAGAGTCGACGGCGGTCACGTCCACTTGTCCGATAAATCATTATTTCATTGGTTACATAACCCAGTTCACTTGGTTATATGAGCGATCATTACTCACAGCCGTCAACTGAGCTTCACATGTCTACACGTTACAGGATCTCAGTTTTGTAATACATTGTGGTCCGGGCATCACGTTTGCAACAGTCGCATCTTGCCTGCAGATCATTTTTTGACTGAATGGCTCTAATTATTAAAGCAAACGTTGCTAATGCCGCGAGCCTGCAAAAGTTCTGCGGTGTTAGAACTAAACAATAACATTTATCAACCTCTGTATTTCTGTTTTTCTATCTAAGCTTAACCTTGCATAATGTATATATATGAAATCTATATATTTGTATAAATCTTTGTTGGTTATCGTCATGGGCAGGGTTGGAAATCAAAACGGATCGGGAGGGCATACTTTTTGTTATGGACAGAAGGGGTCGTGCAACTGGGGAAGCTTTTGTTCAGTTCGAAAGCCAGGACGACACTGAGCAAGCCTTGGGCCGAAATCGGGAAAAAATTGGGCACAGGTGGGTTTCTAATTCATCATATCTTCTACAACAAAACAGCTGAAATTAAAACATTAAGTGGTAATCAATTGCGAACTTGTTGAAACATACAAGGACTATACAACACCATAGATTATTCACAAAATATTTAATTACTTTTATCACAAATAATTTCTATTTCAGTAACTGAGAATCCATTTAGCAACAATTTTTCCATAGCTACGGGTCTGGTGGGGCTCTAAATACACATATGTATATATATATATATATATGTTTAAGCGCCATCATGTGCTTAATCTAACAAATTAATCAAACTGTGAATAGCATTTTTATTTAGTTTATCAGTTCAATGAATTTATTTTGATTTCGTTTCCATTACGTGATATTTAATAGTTGATCATTTGAAGAAAACGCCACCGACCCTAGCAAATTTCAAGTACCACTTTTGACTTATATACCTTTTCCACTCTTATTCATATAGGTATATTGAGATATTCCGCAGCTCGATTGCTGAAATGAAGAGGGCCACAGGCGCCGGCGGTGGCGTCGGAGGACGCCCGGGCCCGTATGACATACGTGATCGTGGTGCCAACCGTGGTGGCAATGACTTCGGCGGAGGACGCAATGGTAAGGTTATTTGCATTTGTTAAATATGAAATACTGCAATGATTCACTTTGTTTTTAATCACAGATTGGGGCAACAATGGCAACTTTGGCGTTGGTGCCAACAACATGCTGGGCTTCAACAATCTGCCAAGCCTGATGAATTCCGGCAACTTTGGAAACAACCAAGGCGGTGGTGGAAATAATGGAAATTTTGGTAATAACTCTGGACCCAGCAATTTCGGAAACTTTGGTGGCGGCAACAACGGTGGAAATTCCGGCAACTTTGGCAACGATAGTGGTAACAGCGGAAACTTTGGAAACTTCGGCAACAATGGCGGTGGAAACTTCGGCGGCAACAACAACGGCGGCGGTGGTTTCAACAATGGCAACAACTTCAATTCTCCAGGAGGCGTTAATAACTTTGGCAACAATGGCGGCTCAAATTTTGGCGGCAACAGCGGAGGAGGTTTCAATAACGGCGGCAACTTCGGCAACTCGAGTGGTGTCGGCAACTTTGGTCCGATCGGCGGCGGTCGCAACAATAACAACGGAAACTTCGGAAACTCTGGGTTCGGTAACTTTGGAGGAAACAACAATGGCGGCTCGAACTTCGGTGGAGGCAACAACGGCGGTGGCGGAGGATTCAACAACGGCTCCAACTTTGGCGGTGGCAACTCCATGGGCGGTGGTGGCAATTTCGGTCCCATCGGCGGAGGTCGGGGCAACGATATCGAGTATTATACAATCCACATGCGAGGGCTTCCCTACACTTCGTTTGAAAACGACGTCTTCAAGGTGAGCTTAATAGTAACAAAATTCAACTAAAATTAAACATGCTTGGGAAATTTGATTATTCAATTTACTTATAACGAACATTTATTATTATTTTAGTTCTTTGAACCAATCCGACCAGCTAACGTGCGCATAAACTACAACAAGAAGGGTCTGCACAGTGGAACTGCTGATGCCTACTTCGACACCTACGAGGACTCCCAGGTGGCCATGAAGCGCCACAGAGAGCAGATGGGCTCGCGATACATTGAGCTGTTCTACGACGGAAAGACGCGGGGTGGCCCCAATGGAAACAACGGTGGTGGTAACGGCGGGGGTGGCGGCGGCGGTATGGGAAACAATGGCGGTGGTGGTGGCGGCGGCGGTAACTTTTCGCGACGCATCTAAAGCTCTTCCATAGTTTGATTACATTGAAATTAATGTAGACGCAAGTATTTCGTAATATTATGATGAAGCTGAAACTATACCGCTAAACCGCTAAGGAACCCTTACAACCACGTAAACCACTTAACTAAAAGATTATCGAACAGATTTCAGACAGAGACAATTGGTCAGACATAGGAAACCACCAATGTATAATCAAGAATAAAGAGCACATTTTAGTACTTTATTCTGTAGAAATTTCAATTGTAATATTTAAGTTTCAATTATTAATTTAGGTTTTTCTAAAATAAATTTTTGTTTTAAACTTGAACGTAGTGTTTTTGGGAGTTTTAATTAAACATGGATATTGTCTGCCCGGAAATGATTGAGAGTAAAGTATATGTTGTGGATACAGATGAGATCAATATGTGCACAGCTGTCTTAAAAACTTTTTTATACCGGCACTTTAGTACACAGAAACTATTAAAATAATAGGGTATGCCATGAATTGCACTAAGACTATTTGCATTTCTGGGCATGCCGCAACACTTCGATAAAAAACGTGGGAATAAAAGTAAACTTTTTATTGAACTACTAATGATCTCAAATAATGAGCACATCTAGCTGGGAATAGAAAAACCTAATCAACCCAAAACATCATTCGGTAAACCAGGTATAATGAATAATAACTTGAAATTTGATATCGAAAATATGTTAAGCTCTTAAGTGTTTTTACATCTCTAGCCATTTTATTTAACGAAATCTTACTAAAGGTATGGAATTTGCGAGCAAAAGACAAAAGTTTTACTTTTCACTTTCTTAAAGGCCCAGTTGACAGGCCAGTATCATAGCTGCGATGTAGATAGCAAACCTGTCAATAAATTTGTATGTCTATTTTGATCCAATGATCATTCTCATAATTATACCAATAAACTGAAAGCTGAAAATACATAGATAACGTATTACGTAGTTGCGAGGTATTTGTATTTGCCAAGCGGCGAGTTATGAGATCTCGTAAAATAAAGGAAAACGTATTTAAATATACTTATTACTCGAAAGGGTGTTTTCGGCAGCTTCAAAGATACTTCAGTTTTTTTGACAGGCGCCGTGGCAGAGCTTTTCTTTTTGCGATAAGTGTTCAAATTTTCTTATTTGAGATACAGAAATGATATCACGCTAATCACTTGTATCTATTTGATAGGCCTGGATGCGCGTGTCGCCAACAAAAAACTCTGTCGCCTCGACAAACAAATCAAACAATTTTGCCATAATTGGGTAATTTTGTAAGCAAAAAGTGTTCTCTTTTTTGCCAGCTTAAATACAAATAATTGCTATGGGAGGCCTCTAAAAATTAATCATCTGAAAGCATTCGCAAATAATATTGCCTGACTTTGTTGTATTTTATCGCTTCTATTCATAACCAACTGTTTGAAATGCCTGCGATTATTTTCATACATTTCTGCCATAATTTTCACCCTGCTGTAGTCCGTCTACTTACCAGGTGCTAATGAATCGGCCATGTTCGTTGATTTGTTTATTGCGAGGCAGATTTCAATTTTACGCAATAAGCGTTGAGCTGCCGGCCCAATACAAGTAGCATTTTCGGATTACGGGGAAATAGAATAACAAGTCGGACAACTTTTTTTTATTCACCAAAAAAATACCCCTGATTCGGGGTTTCTCCTAAGGCCCTTAACTGGATTGGATAGGAAAATGCCGTGGCGAATCATTGAATTGATTAATAAATTTAAATAGCTATTCTAATAATGTGGCCTATATATTTGTATGCAAAAATAAAACAATTCATACCAACTGTATTTAAAAAAGAGTTATAACTAAGCTTTAGCATTTAGAGTTCAAGAAATGCCAAGATCTTGAATAACACTCAACAAATCCCATTCATAAACGCGACCAAAGTCAAATCCGGAGACTCACGCGTTCAGATTTTTATTTCGGCCCATAAAGAGCTAGTTTAAGATAAGCGTTTCGAATCGCAATCGCAACTGGCTCCCGCATTTTCACTCTCTTCTCGCTGCGGCGGAAGGCAAATCTTCCAGCTGTAGTAGGGAAATCATAAGGGTTTGGATGAGCTATACTACATATGCTATGTCAAATCGAATCCTATGCAATCGTCGATGGACAGTCACTCAGTCAGCTGATCGACGCGCGCTGGCGAATATGAATACGAATACTCTGTAACTATATGGACGTCATTAATCTTGGCCGAGACCGCGACCGCAAAAGCAACCGCAACCGCGGTTGATAAGCAGTGGCTCCAATCCAACACCACCTATTCAGCGAGAATGAGCAGCTACGGCGGCTACGACGACGACTGCGACGACGACGACGACGCCAGTCAATGCCAGAGCGCGAAGCGGTCGCGTTGACATCGGGAGCTGCTCTCCAATAATTCTCCAATACCATATATTATTCCGATCCGATTCGAATCGATTCGATCAGTTCCGACCGACGTACAGACGGACGGACGGACGACCAGCTAATATATCGAGCATGCTAATTGTCGCGCTGTGATACGCGATTCGGTTCCGAGTAGACGGTACACGGTATACGATAGACGGTACACGCCAGCGGGCAAACATCCATGCGAAGTGAGTGCAATCAATCGCAGGTCTTCCACTTGCTGTGTGAAACCATCTCCACCTCAAAGCACTGCTAAGGTGGCCGAAACACGCGCCACAGGTGTGAGCAGGTGGAGCAAGTGGAGCAGGTGGAGCAAGTGGAGCAGGTGGAGCGGGTGGAGTGTCTGCTGTGTTCTTATTATTCTCGTTCGCATTCATGACGTTTGTGTTTTGCATCTTTGCGGCGCTTTTAATTGATTTTATAACTTGTACGTATATAAGGCCGTGTTACTACAGCCAAGATATACATACATATGTATGCAAATACTTACAACCGAAACAAACAGATACAGATACAGATACATTCGCTGGTAGTTCCCCCAAGCGCGGAATATTTCGCTGATATAAGGTGGACAAAAAATTATAATTATATGTAGTAAAAATGGTCTACAACAAATGCTTTGCTTGCCGGATTGCCTGGCCATTGTTGTTCTTTGCAAAAATAATATATTTTGTGTGCTTTTGGCAAGCTTTGTGCTTGGAAAAACATTATGCCCTGGAGTATTTTTAGAGCACAGCAACAAGTGATCCCTGCATTTGTGCGTATCTCAAGTGTGTGCACTTCTGAATGGCCATTATTGTGCTGAGATTAATTATAAGGGCCTGGCTTATAAGCCCATTAAACAGTATGCCAAAACTTGAGCGGCCAATCTGGGTCGCTGTCCTATACCGCTTTCAACAAGATTCGTCTTCCCCATCCAGAGTACAAGGCTTATTCTTATCTGTTCGAGCAAATATGTGCACTCATGTTTATACATTTTTCGAGTGCCTTTGCGAAGTCCGTGCCGTAATGGCCTGACTCAGATTTGCCATTACAAAGGTATCTCAGCTATGCGGGGCATTTTTGAAACTATTCTCTACAAATTCAATAAAAAAGTGTGCGCGCTTCACTTCCGCTTGAAAGTGTTCCCCAGGAATTTCCAATCAAATGAACTGCTCTAATTGGTTTACCAACGCATAAATCCATTCTAAACGTCACGAAGCTATTAAATATTTTGGGAGCCATTTAAATTCGTCATGAATATCATCTGGTTTTTAGCAGACCAATAAAAACCAAATACTCGTACATATGTGAAGTTATTTGTATGTTTTTCGTTCAGCTTACTTACTGAATGCAAAAATCCGTGCCGCAACCTGATAAATCCGCATCCCACTTGATTTGGAGGCTTTAGGGCGCAATTCAGATTGCATTAGGACTGTCACTGAAGGCATTTCGATTTGCAAGGCCATAAATTTGGCAAAACAGGCGCCATAATAGTGACAAAAGATTAAAATAATGTAATAAATCGTAGAATTTTAAAAGTTTGCTCACGGGAGCTTGGCATTTAAAGAAACTAATACCATCATAACACCATAAATTATTCCGCCCTAATCCACTTTACGGTAGAATGGCTCCTGCCTGCTGCACACAGTTCGAATATTTGATGTCAGGCTGCTCCGATGATAAGGCTATACTCATGTATAGTGGGGTCTATAGTACACTCGCCACTCACTAAGCGAATCAAAACATTCAAATTTTACCCACTAGATGGTAGCAGCCTATGGCATTGGTAAACAATTCATTCCGCTATCGCTGAGGTTAGATGTTTTTCTATCGATTGAGTGTTGTAAATAGCCCTGTTTAGCTTAAAAACTCCGTTCTTATTATCTATCCTAAGTATGTTCAATCAGTGCTGTGTCGTGCCGCTTTGAATTACCGCCGTTGTTGTTCACCTGCTCACTACCCTGATATACACCTGTTATTATTTTGCCCATCGCCCATTTCGCGCCACTTATCAGTTGAGATGCTTGTTTGGCTTGTCGACAAACAAGCTTCCTCTCCTGCTAAATTCATTAGCCGATACAACGCGCGATTCATTAGCTGAGTTTGCTTGCTTGCGTTTTATATGTATATCTCTATATTATATACATATATATTTATTCGTTACAGGTCGCCGTGCCGCCTTGCTGACACCCACATTGATAAGCGGATAATTAAGGAGTAATACACCGTTCCCGATTTGACTTTCGTCTGGGGAGTTGCTTTTGCCGGTGTTAATTAAGCCTTCACACACTTAAGTGTGCCACTCGAAATGTACGCATGAGCACTGTCTTATCGCCAGCCGGATTCGGCCAACGGAGTAGACAAAAGTAAAAGGTGATCTCACAGATAACACCGATTCGTATTCGCATTCGGAATCGGATTCAGATTCAGATTCAGATTCAGTATCAGCAGCAACAGCAGGAACAGCAGCATTTTCCCATCTGAAGTCACAGACGCAGTGCATCGGCAGCAGCTAAAAAAGCAGCAGCATATTCATAAGTAATCTTTGGCCGCAGCCACATCGGCGGATCAACTCCACGCCACTGGCCACTGGTCACTGTCCACGGTACACTGTCCATTGAAAGGAAGTCGGTCTTGTGACTTGGACGTGGTGCTGCAGATAATTGAATTTAATGCACAAATGAGCCCATGAGGAATGTGCTTTCATAAATCCGTCTTGCACAAGTGACGAATGCAATTCCTTCGCTGCGCGCCACTTGCATTGTCTGCCATCGTCGGAGAACACTTCACTTCCGAGTCGCACACCACCACCACCGTCCTACTACCACGATGAAGGCGACCAGGAATGGAGGCCAGCTGCTCATCGCTCCTTCGCCGCAGAGCGCCGCCCGTCTGCTGCCCCTGCGCACGTACTCCAACGCCTCCTCGCTGGGCCACCACCACGACAGGAGCACTCTCTCCGACGGCGACGAGGAGGAGGGCGGCCTGGGCTACACCCACACACTGGTGAGTAAGATTCGCGAGCTATTCACATTCCACGAGTATAGAACCCCTTATATTCATCAGAGTAAACCCCTTCAATTATTCAAACTTTTATGATATGACTTATCTCACATTTTGAGGCTCACCATGTATTCTATTAACAACTTTGTAAACCAATCCCCATGTACAGCAGAAAGTGTAGCCATCGTGGGGAGATTCAAATGTCATTACCTGAGATTTTATAACTCGCTAATTTTACCTGAGATGGATGTCACATTCACTTAATATCAGTATAGGCATGCGTCATTATATATGTAGTATATTCATGTATTGTATCGCGGTTTTGAATTCACATTTCTATTGAGATGTTGCTTGCGGTTGGATTCATTAGGTTTTATATATAATATGTATATAGTTTTATACTGGATGATAAAATGCTCTTTCCATGCTAGGCTTTAACATAAGAAAATCGGTTTATTCAAATTGTAAAGGGTAAAATATTTTTTTTAATTTCCATACTTGGTTTGGCTTTTAACAACTTGGCACATTGGCAAAAAAATCATCGTATATAAGTAAGCAAACAATTTGATGTACTCGCAAATTTGCACTTAACATGATTACTTCAAATGTAACTATTTCCCATTCAAATTGACTGTGATTCATTCCTCTAGCCTCGGAAGCTATAAGTTGAGTCCATAAAGTTTATGGGGGTTGGCGTGAAAAATGTACCTGTTATCACAAGCATTTTATTGATCGAGAATTGATTGATTGTTTTACAATGTCAAACGGATTCAAGAGCATAAAGTTTATTATACACCCGCAGCAGTTTCCAAATGCTAATCTATTAAGTGGGTTAACACCCAAACAAATGTTGCACAAAAATTAAATGATTCGATTAATAAGAAAGCCGTAAATACCCGTGCTAATAGGAAAATACATTTATCTATTTAAGACCCACAATTGTGTTTGCATTGGAACGCCTACAATGCCCCAGCTTGTTTGTTATTAATTTTTTTTTTTTTTTATCGTAATTGGTTGGCTGGAAATCCCGAGTTGATAATAAATTGCCGTCTACTGTATTTTTATTTACATAAACACGTCGATATGGCGCTTAGATTTGGCAATTCCAGCCTTGTACAGAGGTGTTTTATTAATGGCGGATTGCTCGTTTTCAATTAAAATAAGCCAATTAAAGTTTATAAATAGTCATAAATTCAAGCAAGCAATTTTGCTGTGTAGAACGTAGTACTCAAACGCCAAGAGATTTTCGCGAGGGTATAATTAAGTTCGATACGCCTTTACACACATGTTTCTTGTTTTACTTTTTCCGCTCATGTGATTAACATGTGACTATTTGCTTGTTTTAGCTTTATTTGCTTTGCCTTTTCTTTTTTTTTATTAATCTTTGTCATGTGCGGTGACAGATGTGGCTCAACATACAAATGAGGTGATATTGAGCTTGAGGATAATTCGTAAGCATTTTGTTGGGAAGATCCAAAACTCCCACGAGTCAAAACAAAAGCTATACCTTTACATTTCAGATCTATTCCCAACCAGATTGTGTATTGATTTCGCTTTCCTATACTCCAGATAAATCCAACGCAAACCAAATTCATTAAAAATTTGTTCAGACACGGTAATTAACACCTTGTGCACAAATGGATGTAGAGAATGTACTCCATTCTATATTAAAAACGTGGAGAACGTTTAACTATGGGATCGTTTCCCTTGTCAGCGGTAATTTCAAAACACCGATTCAAACATGCAATTAGAGAGCAGTGATTACTACACCTACTAGTTTAAGTGGTAACTTTTCATTTAATGGCAATGGACTGCCGAGCAATTAATTACACTATAGCCCGGAATGAGGTATGTATTATCCACTTGGATTTGACGTACTCTTATCGGCGCTATATTAAACCATCCATCAAAATCAAATCGTTATCAATAATCACCAAATATTAGTTGACCGTTTCACGATTTCCAATAAAAAGTGGCTACTTATTTGGCGCTAGCTTTGTAATAGATGATGCTTTAATAGGTCATAGAGATATATTTTCTTGCTATGCTCATAAAGCAATTTGCTTGTTTTAGCTACATTTATATTTCTTTATGGCCTGGTATTTGCACTCTAGCGTTGGATGTTTATCTTTTCCGCATGGATATAAGAAAATTACCGTCATATGCCCCCGAATGCTGAGCACGATATTTACTCAAAGATCTGGTTCAATTTTTAATTTGGTTCGGCTGCTTCTGTCCCCCATCCTGAATCATTTTTTATTGTTGTTATTTGGACCCTTATCGCGGATTTTGCGGCTCGAAAGGTGTTGCTAGCACCATCTGAGATGCTGGCCATCCAGTCGCCACACGGTTTTAGCCAAGATCACTTTGTTTTATCGCAAGCCTGCTAATTTCTTTCATATGAGTTCGAAAATGGCGTTTCACAAAAAAGTACGTAGATTCTCGTTTCATCCAAACACATATCTCTGTAACTGTTTGTGCTACAAAACGCAAAAAAAAACGATTAATTATAATAGCAAAGTTAATTGTTTTACGTGTGACACAAGACTTGTGCCACGAAAGAATCTAAGCTAAGGAATAATTATTATACAAAAGTTAATTTTTGAAATGTGATTTTCTTGATTTGGAATTGAATTCAAAATGTTTAAGTAAAACGAATTTGAATAGCTCCACGTGATCTCTATATAATGGAAATATTGAGTTGAGTTATGTAAATCTAGCCCCAGTATAAATTCAAGATATAAAGATACAATCATAATTCAGGCATCTGAACTATTTCTAAATTAACAGACACTGCTTAATGGGTCAAGCAGTGCGCCGATATCTAACAGCTAGTGACAAGAAAAAAGCTTTCTTTCTCTTTTTTAATTGGACTCTCTTAAATATGTACGGCTATATCAATATCCCGAAAGTCATTAAAGTTCAAGATTATGGGCTGAGTACGCGGTTTACGCCCAGACCAACAATCTATACCCATTTAGGGTTGCCATTATCATTATCGCAAATTAGGGGTAGAAGTTGTAGATTGACTAAGACAATACGAAGAACCAAGCGGTACTCACATTTAATACTTAAATGTGATAAATCCAACGGATTCTTGAAGACATGTGACCCAATGCCTAGTCTACACATTGAGACTATTAAAGCAAGTAATCGCAATTTATGCGGCTTAAGTGATCCGTCACAGTGGGTCGAGCCATGGAAATAACAAGCTGAAGTGACTAATGAGCTTACGACAGATGCTCATTTTCCAGATAAGAAATAATGAAGAACATTACACCTTGCTGCATATTTAGTAATATGAATGAAAATGAAAATAATCATTTTCCAGGATAATTCCGAATGGAATCTAGACATGACCTAGGATATGAGACCATGCCCACTGTGCAGCGCACTTCGTGTCATCCAAGCGCTTGGCATTTTCACTTTTTTGCCGTTGACCAGACCGCAGATTATTAAATTTATGAAATTCTATTGATGTTTACACGCAAACTTTGACCGCTCGAGAGTCACTGGATATACATACTATGTACATACAGATACAAATGTGGGAACTATACGTACAAGTGTATCCGCAAACTTGATACTGTTGAATGGGCAGACGACGAGTGCGTCGGTGTCTGTGTACTAAATTTAATGGAATCTTGAATTTAAGCGGGACCGGAGCGGTCTATCTTCATGACACTATTCAGTTGGACTTAAGACACTGCTCGACTCACATGCGGCCGCGAATCGAATTGGAATTCGCAAACTGATTTCAAACGGGAATACGGGAAATGAGCGATATCTTAATGCCATGGATGTGACGAAACCGTATCGATCCCATCTTTGATAGTAGTGTAGTGTGCTATAAACCCATTAAAAACCCATTCGAACTGACAACAGCAGTATGGTTTATTTTGGCGATCGGCAACGCGATCGCAATCGCGATCGGAGTAATCAGAAAGTCGAGCGTATCATTCACGATGAAGAGTTTGGCGAGGAGAACGTCGAGCTGGTGGACTCGGAGTGGGCGGACTTCGAGAAGTTCATTTGCCAGTTGCGCAAGCGGCGGAACAGTGCCATGTCCATGGAGGAGGAGCTGCGTCACGTCCAGCGGCATCCGAAGATCAAGTCGCACGCCTTCTATCCGTGCCCGCCGCCTGCCGAAAATGCAAGGGATTCGGACTCCTCGGACGAGGATGATCCCATTGGATACATCGATACTCTTGTAAGCACACCTGTCGATCTGCAATACAATTGCTACTGTTAGGGAAATCCAATTCTGTGTTATCAAACTAATGCACGACATAAAGTTCTTATCTGTATATCTGTCCCACTTGCATTCGCTTTGTGTTAGCCAATTTCATACACATGCGGTCAACGTAATAGTAATTTTGGTAATACTCTACGTATATAAAAAAGATGTAAATTTATTACTTATGTATGTCTGTTTGCTTAATTTGTAGTGTTTTTATAAGCATCAAACTATGGTTATATATTCTATTCCTTGTTTTACTAAAATTACTACAAAGGAAACTCTTTAAAAATCACACTTTTTGTGGCATTTATTAGCCGCAGGTGTATGCATACAGATACACACATATCGTCGTGACTATACTGCCAATTGGTCTGATTATCCGACTTTCTTATTATTATTACCCCTTTCTGATGACGCAAAGGGCGTTCAAATTTTCCACTGCTCACGTAGAGGCAGTGGTAAAATATTTGAATTACATCTGTGATATTAAACAAGCTGCTAAGATATTGTAAAACAATCACTAGATTAAAAAAGCAAAAATCACTGCCACCATATAAGATATCAATCATTGCTACGCATTCGCATTGTTTATTATTGCAAACTTAACAATGTTGAAAAGTGTGCTTTATTTATTTAAGCATTTTCGGTCACGCCCGCCGTTTGGTACATCTGCCGTGAAGCCATCGATCAAAACAAAAACTTTCTTGTTTTCTGAATGGTTTTCCAAGCTTTTCGCTCGCCGCTTTTCCTGCCAGTTGCCAGTTGGGCGAGGGCGATTTTCCCACTGCTATTCGCATCTGGGCCTTTGTAAGAGCAATGCAAAAACAGTGTACGAATGACAAAACAGGCAACAACATTAGCTATTTTTAATCCGATTATAACGAAAAGTGTTTATTATATTTAAAAAGAAGGCAGCAAATATTCCATTGCTAAAGGCAGTAGGGTGGCGTAAAAGAGTGACCGTATCGGTAACTCGTAGGTGAGTTATGAATATTCCAAATATATATATTCCGTATACCCATTACCCATAACTCGAATAGGAAACTCGCGAGCACTTAAATCACACATGTGCAGTTATTTCAAGAGCATATCCTAAATTGATAATCCCATATCTTGCAATTCAATTTATGAACCATTTCGAAATACAAAAGAATTTTGGCTTTGATTGCCAAACGAACGAGCGAATTTGGAAAACAATGCTAAGATTCATATTTTGTTTACACATCTAGTTTTTCCTGCCCGTTTTTCATTTTATTTCTGGCCATTTTTTAATATCGGCACAGCGTGCTACCCTGCCGCAGCGTCTAGCCAAAAGAAATTTCAATAATTTTCCACACACAAAGAGCGCCGAAAGCTCGACAAGTCAGTTTAGTTTCAAAAAAGTTTGGGCCAATACAAGAACGCTCGGTGGCAGTCGGTAAATCAAAAAAAAAAAAAAATTAAAAATCAATAGATAATGGAAATCATTAAAAAGTGCCAATAATTCGCCAACTATATATGGGCAAATGCTGAGGTGATTTGTGTGCATTTTCCGTGTGCATCGCAGCGATAAATGAAAATTTATGTGAATGGCATAGCATAAACTAAACAACGACCACGACCAAGACCCAGTGTAAAAATGTTAAAAATAAATGGCAATGCATTTTAGAATAGCCGTGTTTCCGAGACGGGAGCTCAAGGGCAGTGGCGTCCACCTCTAATTACGTCTGGCAGTGGGAACTCAATTCAATTCGATTTGAATCGAGTCGAGTCGAGTCGAAAACTAGCGCTGCACTGCATCCGCGAGATAACCCAAAAGCCTAAAAATAATTTCCGAACAAGATGCGACACAAATATTTGGCCAACAGCCGCGGGCATGTCAAAGGCCGCCACCCAGATCCGTGCAACAGCAGTGCTGACTGTGAATTCTGATTCTGATTTTGATTCTGATTCTGATTCTGATTAAAATTTGATTTGCGATTACGATACCGAGTACGAGTACGATTCCGATTCTTCTGATCGTGATTTTGAGTACGGGACGTCGTTCGTGTGCATCGCTTGCTTCATGTTTAACAACAGCCACTCGCACCAGGATGAGTACATTCGCGAATACGCCTTCGAGCCGGAGCTGCTGATCAATCGCGAGGACTACCAGCGCAAGGAGGAGCGCTCCCAGAAGTCCACATCCTCCGCATCCTCCGCCTCCACGCCCATCCGCCAGCGCTGGGATGAGGTCATTGCCAAACAGAAGGAGCAGCAACGCCAGCAACAGAGCATCGAGATCGATCCGCCCGGCGATGATAAGAACCAGATCGAGATCGAGATCGAGGCGTTCTACTATGTGAGTGGCCCACGAGCCACCTGTCCATTTCATCCGTGAGACCAAGGGCCATCATCGAAGCAGCCACAGACCCTTTTAAGCACTGGAAAAAATTACCCTGAAGTAGTTCCTTCATATCGAATATAACTCCTCACACGATTCCCCCATTTCAACAGTGAAGTGCAAACTAACCAAGTGAACTTGATGATTGGCAGTGGAAAGCATGAATATCTAAATCAAAATAAATTAAGCATTTTTTAGGCCCTAGTTATCTGCAAAAAGTGCCAAAAGAGCATCTCTAGATGGGGCATTAAATCTGCACATTATTACACAGTATTTATTTATTTATTTGGTTTGTTTTCAACGTCTGCAGCGACGAACCTCTTGCATTGACCCTCATGGCGTACACCCCAAGAAAATCACCCTGAGTTTTGCCCTTCAATTCGCAAATAAATCAGATTCTGCAGCGGAATTCATACCATTGCACCTATGCCGAAAATAATCTTGATTTTCACTTTCTCAAATATTTTCTCGAACCAAACAATGACGCATGTAAATGTATTACTTTTTGGACAAAATGTTGCAGCTGTCAGACATTTTAGTCGAAAGCTACTTCAAAATAAAACTTCGTTTCGAAAAAATATATTAATTAATTTTTTGAATTTATCACAACTGTAAAGAATACTTCTTTTTTATAAGTGCATTGTCTGTGCACTTCCTAATCTGTCATCAGTTCTTTTTCGCTAGCCATTTGTCTAGAATGCTCAAGGCGATTGTAATTGTTTGTTTTCAACACAGGTAGCACAAAAAGCTTCTTTGTTTGGTTTTCAGAATGTGCATAGACGCAGGTTATAATTAGAAAAGCATATAATTATGACCTTTTCAATATTTATAAAAGCTCAGGACGCGATTAATTTGCAATTTCTCTTCGCAGATGTATGGTCGCTATACCAAAGATCTAGGAGAATTTGCCAAGGATGAAGCCAGAAAGCTCAAAATACTCGAAAAGCGACGAAAGCAGGAAGATAAGCAAAGGAATAAGGTAAAATAAAATAGATACGTTCTGGTAATTTATAATCCCTTGGATTTTCTCTTGTGATTTACTATAATGCCAACCTAATGAGAAAACCAAATATTTAAGGTATGCACAGCCATTTGGCCAAGTAGATTTGATTTGAATGATTTGTAGAGTCGAGAGAACGTATCTTGCGTTGATCGTTGATATTCGTTGATATTATTTATAAAGCAGCAGTGCTGGGAAATATTTACAGGAACTGCTGGGCAAACACTCGACCCGGGCGAAGCGGGTGTCATCATGGATCTGGAGGCACACGGTGGCCCGGCTGGGCGAGGATTGGGTCTTCCTCGCGCTGCTGGGCATCATTATGGCCCTGCTCTCGTTCATCATGGACAAGGGCATATCCATATGTACAAACGGTAAGGCGTCTGTCTGTTCGATAATCGATTTTGCAGCTCGTCTCTAGTATCTATGGGTTTATTTTTTTCCCCATATATCTATTACCCACAGCGCGAATTTGGCTGTATCGCGACCTGACGTCACAGCCTTTTGTTCAGTACATCGCATGGGTCTCACTGCCGGTCTGTTTGATATTGTTCTCAGCCGGCTTTGTCCATCTCATCGCACCGCAAAGTATAGGTAAGCGTTTGCAATATCATACATCTTATATCTTCACATTTTCTCATCATAACAGTCGCCCCTAATCACTAATAACAGTCACTTCCTTAGTCTAACTTATGTACGTAGCTGGGTATTTAGTGAGTATGTTTTGGAAGTAGCCTGCTTGAGTAAATCATTTGATAATGGCCCTAAATTGTCGCACTCTTCCATATTAAAGCTGCCGTCGTCGGTTTTCCAAAATTGTAGAAATTGTATGAATTTTGTGCTTACTTACTTTACTTCTATGGTTGATGACTAGGGCCACGAAACGAGGGAATCTTGATTCTTCTTTATAAAACATAATATGAACTCTACTTCTTCTTCCCAACGAATCACTGAAAGAACTTTTAGGCAGCTTACCTTTTTATATATATATATATATCGAACTAATAAGTACTCATAGTACCACTGCACTCTGGCAGCTGCCCACTCCAAGCACTCTTGGCACCTCCAATCTAAGAATCCATTGTGTCTACATGTTATATACTCGAAACCAAAGCAAACACACCCAGCAATTCTGCTTCTAGCACACCTCAGACCTCAGAAACTAACCACTAACTATAGATTTAATTATTATAATCTAACAAACACTAACAATACCAACAACTGCGAGTATGATCAATGCAAATCTACATAACCAAACTGTGTCTAGGTTCTGGTATACCCGAAATGAAGACCATACTGCGCGGCGTTCAATTGAAAGAGTATCTCACATTTAAGACACTGGTGGCCAAGGTAATTGGTTTAACGGCAACTCTGGGCAGCGGTATGCCATTAGGAAAGGAAGTAAGTATAAGAATTGATCTCACACTGCATGCACAGCGCTGCTTCGAAGCAAGTGCAATTTGGAAAATCTATCTATGTATCCGTTTCCGTTTCCGCTTCTGTATCTGCGTATATCTACTTCCGTAGGGTCCTTTCGTACATATAGCAAGTATTGTAGCACAATTATTAAGTAAACTTGTCACATCATTCCAAGGCATATATGAGAATGAGTCGCGTAACTCTGAAATGTTGGCGGCCGCCTGTGCCGTCGGTGTGGGCGCCTGTTTTGCCGCTCCAGTTGGTGGTAAGTGCACATACTCCATATATTTTCTTCTTCTTTTCCTTGACCTCTGACCCCGCTCCGCCCGCAGGTGTGCTCTTCAGCATAGAGGTCACCACCACGTACTTTGCTGTGCGCAACTACTGGCGCGGTTTCTTCGCCGCTGTGTGCGGCGCCACCGTCTTCCGGCTCCTGGCCGTTTGGTTCCAAAACGCGGACACTGTCCGTGCCCTGTTCCTCACGAACTTCACCACCGAGTTTCCCTTCGATCCTCAGGAGCTGTTCGTCTTCGCCTTGATTGGGTACGTGCTTGAACTATATCTAGTTGCCATGGTTGCTATATCTTATGTTGCCTTTTCAGACTCGTCTGCGGTTTGGGTGGCGCTTCATACGTGTGGGTCCATCGGCGGTATGTGCTCTTTATGCGATCCAACAAGCGGATGAACAAGTTCCTGCAGAAGAAGTAAGATTCCAAAGGCATAACTCTCAAAGTGTATCAATAAATTAATATATCTATCTTTTAGTCGCTTTCTGTATCCGGGATTCCTGGCACTGCTGGTGTCCAGCATCTCGTTTCCCCTGGGAACCGGACAGTTCCTGGCCGGCGAACTGAGTACCCACGAGCAGGTGACACAGCTATTCAGCAATTTCACGTGGTCACGAGATGATCTTACTGTGGAGCAGGCGGCTGTGGTTACCCACTGGATGACCAGTTACACCAGCGTCTTTGGCAACCTTGTCATCTACACCCTCTTTACGGTAAGAGATTGAAGAGATTGATCCCTTGCAGATACTGATCTGTCTGGTTGCAGTTCGTGTTCTCCATTATCGCTTCCACGATACCAGTGCCGTCGGGCATGTTCATTCCGGTTTTCAAGATCGGTGCCGGCTTTGGTCGGCTGGTGGGCGAGTTCATGGCGGTGACATTTCCCCACGGCGTCCGGTATGGCGGTCGACTGTCGCCCATCATGCCCGGAGGCTATGCCGTCGTCGGAGCGGCCGCCTTCTCTGGATCCGTGACGCACACGGTCTCTGTGGCCGTAATCATTTTCGAGATGACCGGTCAGATTACGCACGTGGTGCCCGTGATGATTGCCGTGCTGGTGGCCAATGCCGTGGCGGCACTGCTCCAACCGTCGATATACGACAGTATTATATTGATTAAGAAGCTGCCCTATCTGCCGGATCTGCTGCCCTCCAGTTCTGGCATGTACAGCATATTCGTGGAGGACTTTATGGTGCGGGATGTGAAGTACATATGGCACGGCATCTCCTATCAGAAGCTCAAAGAAGTCCTCAAGCTGAACAAGACGCTGAGATCCCTGCCACTGGTGGACAGTCCGGATAACATGATCCTGCTGGGATCCGTGCAGCGGTACGAGCTAATCAAAATGATCGAGAAGCACATCGGACGCGAGAAGCGCATGGAGGTGGCCCAGAAGTGGCAAAAGGAGGCTCAGGAGCGAGCCCTCGAGGAGGAGAAGAAGAAACAGGAGGTGGAGCTAAAGATGCGGCGTCCATCGCGATTCGAGGTCCTGCCAGCTCCGGATATACTCAGTTTACGGCAGATTGCCAACGACGAAATGCTGCCGCCCAAGAAAAGGGCGGAGACCATGCACAGTTCGCTGGCGCCCAGGAAGTCCATTCTAAAGAAGACCAACTCCTTCAACCTGAAGACCTACGCCCAGCCCATGGGACACAGTCCCAGCATCACGCCCTACACCACAATCACCGGCAATTCCGAGTTCCGCATTCGCTCGGCCTTCGAGGCCATCTTCAAGAAGTCCACCACGCTTCAGGACGTCCAGCCGGATCCGGAAACGGGCTCCATCTCTCCGGCTGCCAGCCACCACGAGGTGGAGGTGCCTCGAACTCCTAGTACTCCCGGTGTTTCCAAAAAGGTTCAGCTGGTAGGTGCACACTTTCTATTTACCTCATACAGATTAAGTGTTGGGTGTGTCTAAGTTATTAAGTAAACCGGGAGATGGCATCTCTCTTTTCAAGCCTGCACAAAGTAATTGGGATTTTGTAACCGATCAAATTATGCTGGTAAGTTACTGACTAACAACATACATGTCATATCATTTCATTCATTTTCTTGGGAGATGTGTGTTTAACTTACTCTAATATCTGCAAGCAAGTAAACCCTATTTCAACGGAATCAACAAAAATGGTAAGCCTCAAAGCAAAGTAAAAGAGTAAACTATAAAATAGAAGTAGCATTCAGTCATAGGTAATACTTTTATAACGCTAATACAGTGGACTGCCTGAAAATAGACCAAATACTTGTTAGTTGCAGTAGAAGATTGAACTAGAGTATGGCCAGCTTAAACTACCTATCTATACATATAGTAATCTGCAGATTATTGTTTGAAAAGCCTGCCGAGAAGGATAGCACGGATATAGCATTATCGAATAGTGGAGATAGTTCGACGCAGTCACCGAGCATTAAATTCAAAGCAAATAAAGTTGCAGATGTAAATAGATCTCCTCAGGCGGGAAAAAGGTGCACGAAAATACGATTTGCCAATGAAGTTGGAGTAAATGGTTCGCCAACTCGAACGAAATGTAAAATAAAACCGGAAAATGAATTGGGTTACTCTATCGAAGATGTGGATGAAACAACAAATCCAGAATCGCTTGCTGAGGTAGGTAAAACTGAATGAAACTCTTGATTATTGTCTATTGCCAACGAACTTTAAACGCATAATGTATCATGAACTCTCAAAGTTAACATACCCATTTCTCTCCTATCTTGTAAACCCCAAATAAGAGCATTCAAAAGACGAAGTCAGTGCGATTGGTACGTTTAGAATATTATTCAGAATATATTACCCTTTCTTTCATCGTATATTATAACTAACGTTTTGATTGATTTCCAGCCCAGGGAACGTGTTATTGACATGTCGCCGGAGGATCAGAAGCAATGGGAGCTGGAGGAGATGTTGAAGCCCATCGATCTGCAAAAGGCCAATGTGCACATAGATCCCTCGCCATTTCAGCTGGTGGAACGCACCTCCATACTCAAGGTTCACTCGCTGTTTTCTATGGTGGGCATTAACCACGCCTATGTCACCAAAATCGGAAGGCTTGTGGGCGTTGTGGGACTCAAAGAAGTAAGACTTGTTTTATATCCACCGATGATTCCACCTGTAACACATGTTATTCCACAGTTGCGAAAAGCCATCGAGGACATTAATAGCAATAGTTTCGTACCACCGACACGAGATGAGGATGCGGATGAGAAGCCAGCGGTGGAGAAACCCCTGCTGTCGACGAACTCTAGTGATAAGGCCGTGGACATGACCGTCACCTCGATGGACTCGGCACTATCCAATTCCGAGAACTGCTCGGACATTGAAATGGAGCACATAAAGCACACGGATAAGGGCACAGTCACGCTCACCATGCCGCCACAGGAATCTAAGCAAAGTTCATCGGCGGACACAAAGAACACAGAAAACGGCAATCATGCTTGAAACAATATGATCGGCTATCACAATAGTTACTACGATACGTATACGTAATATGTTTGTAAAGATCAGCTAAACACACCTATCATAAGTTACGTCTTACACGAGTTAGTCATCAATGTTATTATGTATTTATATCTCGTTAGTTCATAATGTCAAAGATATCGTGATTTACATTTAAGATGAAAAGAAATCAAGTCACCAACGAAGACTGTGTTTGATTTTTATTGATATCTTTTGGGGAGTATTGATGAAGTGTAAAGTAAAATACTTTTTCCACTTATTAATTGTTTGCTAATCGACCCACAACTCTTCGATGAATATGTAACGCCAAGTTTACTATTTTTCAATTGATCTATTAAGCGCGCGCCGATTAATTTGTAGCACAGTCGAAAACTATCGATACATTGAAAGCGCCAATAAGATATCGACACATTCCATCAGCTGATGCATCAAGTGTTGGCTAACTCGTGAAAATTTTTGTGTATTGCATCTATCTTTTTCTATGCGAACTTAAAAATAATAATTATTGCCCCGAATTCCTTGAGATTGCTGGCAGTTAGCGGGGATTTCGGCTGCAGCCGGCTGCGAGGTATGTGCGCGGATATATATATATAGATTGGCCCGTCCGATTCCCGGCGAACTATTCCACTTTGCGTGGCGGGGTGTGGTTAAAGAAAAAAAAAGAGTGAAGACCAAGACTCGTAAAGCCTGAAAAACGCCTCCGGGCGCCATAGACAATACAATAACAATTCGGCCCCTCGATCGCCGTGGAGCTAATCATTTATGCCGAGCGCAGAGACGGAGCCTAATTAGCATATCAAATTGAATGACGGCATTGGCGAATAGTAGCCATCTGCCGCTGCCCCAGCCACAAGAACGAAACAAAAAGCAAAAAAGAACCCAAATTCCAAATAAAACATCTTCAACTCTTTGTTCCGCAGATTTGGCTAGTAAAGAGCCGTAGGATCATAGGCGACTGGCCGGCAATGTGGTGGGCAAGATGTCCCGACTCGCTGATTACTTCGTAATAGTCGGCTACGACAGCGATAAGGAAAGTGAGTAGTACATCCATATGCCCATCAGCCTTAATTAGCAATTCCCTGACTTTCAACCATTTCAAACCTTTCCCTTTCCCCAGAAACTGCCAGCAATGTGGGCGGCCAGCCGACATGCGGCAAGATCGTTCAGCGCTTTCCCGAGAAAGATTGGCCGGACACTCCGTTTATCGACGGCATTGAATGGGTGCGTTTCCAACATTCCACACTTAATTCGTAGCATATCTGACTTTTACCTTATCGTTCCGACAGTTCTGCCAGCCGCTCGGCTGGAGTTTATCGTACGAGAAGCAGGAGCCCAAGTTCTTCGTCTCTGTGCTGACGGACATCGATGCCAACAAGCACTACTGCGCCTGCCTCAGCTTCCATGAGACGGTGGCCATTACACAAACGCGCAGCGTCGACGACGAGGATGAGACCATCGGGAGCAGCAGGCTGCTGGGAGCCACACCCTCCTCGACGGATGGCATCACGTCGACATCCACGCCGGCTGCCATCACGCACCACAGCGTCATGTATGCACCAAAATGTCTGGTGCTCATATCGCGCTTGGACTGCGCCGAGACATTTAAAGTGAGTTCAGAACTCTGAGCTAAGAAACTAAGATTTACCCATAATTTTTGCTTTGCAGAATTGTCTCGGCACCATATACACGGTGTACATTGAGAATCTGGCGTATGGATTGGAGACACTCATAGGAAACATTCTGGGCTGCATACAAGTTCCTCCAGCGGGTGGACCACAGGTGCGCTTCTCCATCGGAGCAGGCGACAAGCAGTCGCTCCAGCCGCCACAGAGCTCATCCCTGCCCACAACCGGAAGTGGAGTCCACTTCCTTTTCAAGCAGCTGGGCATCAAGAATGTGTTGATACTGCTTTGCGCCGTGATGACAGAGAACAAGATACTTTTTCTTTCCAAGTGCTATTGGCACCTGACGGACAGCTGCAGAGCTCTGGTGGCATTGATGTATCCCTTTCGTTATACTCATGTTTATATACCAATTCTGCCGGCGCCACTCACGGAAGTGTTGTCCACACCCACACCATTCATTATGGGCATACATAGCTCACTGCAAACTGAGATTACGGATCTACTGGATGTTATTGTGGTGGATTTGGATGGAGGTCTCGTTACCATTCCCGAATCGCTTACTCCGCCTGTTCCTATTCTTCCCTCACCGCTGTGGGAACAGACGCAGGACATGCTCAGCATGATTTTGTTTCCAAACCTGGCGCAGGCTGATCTGGCGTTTCCCACATTAGAACGGCCTTCTGCTATGGCCAAGACTGACGCCCAGATTGATAAGGAACTTCGCGCCATATTCATGCGCCTTTTCGCCCAGTTGCTGCAGGGATATCGCTCTTGCCTGACAATCATTCGGATCCACCCAAAGCCAGTAATCACCTTCCACAAGGCAGGATTCCTCGGTGCCCGCGATCTGATCGAGAGCGAATTCCTGTTTAGGGTCCTGGACAGCATGTTTTTCACGACATTCGTCAACGAACGAGGACCTCCCTGGCGTTCCTCCGATGCCTGGGATGAGCTCTACAGCTCAATGAATGAACTGCTTAAATCGGAGTCGCAGAATCGGAATCTCGTAAGTAGATCGCAAGAATTCAAGGGATATTTATGTAATACCCTTTCATTTTCCTTTCAGATACTCACACATATCCAGGAATTGGGACGAGTACTATATGAAAATGAGGGCACTATCGCTCACATCAGCTATGCCCAAAAGGTACTACGTCCGCCGGACGGCGCATTCCAGCGCATACATCAACCCGCCTTTCCGCGCATTAGCTCGGAAAAGGTTGAGCTTATCATACAGGAAGGAATACGCAAGAACGGAGTGCCACAACGCTTTCATGTAACACGTAATCAGCACCGGATCATTCCGATGGGACCCAGGTTACCCGAGGCTTTAGATGTGCGTCCCAATGTCCAAAACTCCGCTCGGCGACTGGAGGTGCTGCGTATCTGTGTGTCATACATCTTTGAGAACCGGATCACAGATGCCAGAAAACTGCTGCCGGCTGTGATGCGCACCCTGATGCATCGGGACGCGCGCTTGATCTTGTGTCGCGAGTTCTTTGGATATGTGCACGGCAATAAGGCAGTGCTGGACCATCAACAGTTTGAGTTAGTTGTGCGATTCATGAACAAGGCACTGCAAAAATCATCGGGAATTGATGAGTACACAGTGGCTGCGGCTTTGCTGCCCATGTCTACAATCTTCTGCCGCAAGCTTTCTACTGGAGTAGTGCAATTCGCGTACACTGAGATACAGGATCATGCCATCTGGAAAAATCTGCAGTTTTGGGAGTCTACGTTCTTTCAGGATGTCCAGGGTCAGATAAAGGCATTGTATCTGCTTCATCGCCGTCAGAACGAGCATCAAAAGGAGGCAAACTGTGTGCTGGACGAAGTTCCTCTTGAGGAGCCCACGGCTCTTGAAATTACAGCGGAGCAGCTGCGCAAAAGTCCCAGCATCGAGGAAGAGAAAAAAGCCGAGCTGGCCAAGTCAGAGGAGTCTACGTTGTACAGCCAGGCGATTCACTTTGCCAACCGTATGGTTTCCCTGCTGATTCCACTGGATGTCAATGTGGATGCAGCCAGTAAGCCAAAACCGGCTTTTCGTCTGGAGGAAAATCAGAGTGTTTCAAATAGGTAACACTTCATATGTTTCTTACATCGATTTTATATTTATATATGTATTTTAAATTGTAAATTACAGTATTATGGGCTCACACAGCCTAAGCGAACATTCCGACGAAGGATTCGAGGAGAACAATGCTTTGGAAATAGGTGTCACGGTTGGGAAAACCATTTCACGCTTCATTGACTGCGTTTGTACCGAAGGTGGAGTGACCTCCGAGCATATACGCAACTTGCATGACATGGTGCCGGGTGTTGTGCATATGCACATCGAGTCCCTGGAACCGGTTTATCTCGAGGCCAAGCGTCATCCGCACGTGCAGAAGCCCAAGATTCAAACGCCATGCCTGCTTCCTGGAGAGGACCTGGTAACCGACCACCTGCGTTGCTTCCTTATGCCGGATGGACGCGAAGATGAAACCCAGTGCCTGATACCCGCCGAGGGAGCTCTTTTCCTCACCAACTACCGTGTGATTTTCAAGGGTTCCCCTTGCGATCCCCTCTTCTGTGAGCAGGTGATTGTGCGCACTTTTCCGATTGCTTCCTTGCTAAAGGAGAAAAAGATATCGGTGCTGTACCTGGCTCATCTGGATCAAACGCTGACAGAAGGGCTGCAGCTGCGTTCCAGCAGCTTTCAACTGATCAAGGTCGCTTTCGATCCGGAAGTAACTCCCGAGCAGATTGAGAGCTTTAGGAAGATTTTGAGCAAAGCTCGCCATCCGTTTGATGAGTTTGAGTACTTTGCGTTTCAATCATACGGCACCATGCTCCAGGGAGTGGCTCCGTTGAAAACAAAAGAGAAGTATTCCACCTTAAAAGGATTCGCCAAAAAAACACTGCTCCGCGGGGCCAAAAAGGCTGGATTCAAGCAGAAGCAGCAGACCAAGCGCAAATTGGTTTCTGATTATGAGTACGGAAGTGCAGATGCGCAGGAAACGCAGTCCATCGACGATGAGCTGGAAGATGGAGATGAGTTCGAAACCCAAAACAATGCCATGCCCAGATTGCTAACCACAAAAGATGTCGAACGGATGCGGGAGAGGAGCTATGTGCAGGACTGGAAACGACTCGGCTTCGATGCGGAGTCACAGCGCGGTTTCCGTATAAGCAATGTTAATACCAGTTATGCCACCTGCCGCTCCTATCCGGCGATAATAGTGGCCCCTGTGCAGTGCAGTGACGCGGCAATAATGCATTTGGGTCGGTGCTTCAAGGGCCAGCGCATACCACTGCCCACATGGCGGCATGCGAACGGAGCGCTGCTCATACGAGGGGGTCAACCCAACAGCAAATCGGTCATTGGCATGCTAAAAAACACCACGGGGAGCACGACAAACGCTCATCACGATGTCACGCATTATCCCGAGCAGGATAAATACTTCCTAGCCCTTATAAACACAATGCCTAAGCTAACGCCCTTGGCTCTCAATCAGTATTCGGGCATGAATCTCTCGATGAGCTCTTTGATAGGCCACGGCTGCTCCGAGGATCGACATCCTCTTACTCCGGAACTGTCGCGCAAACACAAAAACAACCTGGACATTAGTGATGGCAACAAGTCCTGTCAAGGAGGTAAAACCGGAACTATGAAGGGAAATTCGAAAAACTCATCGGCACATCCTTTTCGCAAAATGCGGCTTTATGCATTGGGTAAGCATGAATAGATTTCTCTTCTAAAGCATACATTTTCTAATATTTATTTTACTTTTAAAGGAGAGAAATCCCAAGCCAAGTCCAACATGAATGTAGACTTTTGCGCGGACTTCATTCCCGTGGACTATCCGGACATCAGGCAATCGAGACCCGCCTTCAAAAAGCTGATACGCGCCTGCATGCCATCACACAATACCAACGAGGCGGATGGACAAAGCTTTGCCAAGATGGTGGAGCAGTCAGAGTGGCTGCAACAGATCTCCTCACTAATGCAATTGTCTGGCGCCGTGGTGGACCTGATCGATTTGCAGGAGAGCAGTGTGATGCTATCTCTGGAAGATGGCTCCGATGTGACCGCCCAACTCAGTTCAATAGCCCAGCTGTGCTTGGATCCCTACTACCGAAGTCTGGACGGATTCCGTGTGTTGGTTGAGAAGGAGTGGTTGGCTTTTGGTCACCGCTTTGCGCATCGCAGTAACCTGAAGCCCTCGCATGCGAACACAAATATTGCGTTTGCACCCACTTTTCTGCAGTTCCTCGATGTGGTTCATCAACTGCAACGCCAGTTTCCCATGGCTTTCGAATTTAATGATTTCTATTTGAGATTCCTGGCATATCACTCAGTGTCGTGCCGGTTCCGCACCTTCCTCTTTGACTGTGAGCTTGAGCGATCGGATTCGGGGATTGCCGCAATGGAGGACAAACGAGGATCGCTTAATGCAAAGCATATGTTTGGAGTCGGTGGTATGGCGACCAATGGATCAGACGATGAGTGCAGCGTGTACCCCCTGGATATCAGAAGCCAAAGGGCACCCGCTCCTCTGAATCGCATTGGGCACTCAATCTTCGATTATATCGAACGGCAGCATAACAAGACGCCCATATTTTATAATTTCCTATATTCGGGTGATAAAAGCATGACGCTGCGACCGCAAAATAATGTGGCTGCTTTGGATCTATGGTGTTATTATACCAACGAAGAGCTTGCCCAGGGAGCGCCGTACGATTTAGAAGTGACCACTGTGGACGACGAAATCGATCTGTCTGAGAGGAAGGGAAAACGCATGGTGATCACCGCCGGATACGACAACATGGAGAAGTGCAATCCCAACGCCTACGTTTGCCTGCTGAGTGAGGTCAAGCAAGCGGAGACGGAGCGAGGACACCTTCCCCAAAAGTGGCTGCAGGTGTGGAACAGCTTGGAAGTGCCACAACTGGAGCCAATTGCTCGCAATGCATCGCTGGGAAACATTTTCGTGCAGACGCATCAGCACAAACGCTCCACACTGGAGATCATCATGAAGGGTCGTCTGGCAGGTTACCAGGACAAGTACTTCCACCCACATCGTTTCGAAAAGCATCCATACACCACGCCCACCAACTGTAACCACTGCACCAAGCTGCTCTGGGGGCCAGTTGGCTACCGGTGCATGGACTGCGGCAACTCCTATCACGAGAAATGCACGGAACACTCCATGAAGAACTGCACAAAGTACAAGGCCATAGACGGAGCTGTTGGACCGCCGAATGTGAACATGTCGCAGGGCGACACGGCAAGCATCGCTTCCAGCGCGGCCACAACGGCGCGCACCTCAAGCCATCACTTCTATAACCAGTTTAGCAGTAACGTGGCCGAAAATCGGACACATGAGGGGTGAGTCTTGTGTGGCTAATTAATGGGAAAATTATGAAATGATTTCCTAAATATATTTCTTTGATATCTTTTAACTTCCTATAGACATTTGTACAAACGTGGCGCTTTGCTCAAGGGCTGGAAACAGCGATGGTTCGTGTTGGACTCTATCAAGCATCAGCTTCGGTACTATGACACTTCCGAAGATACCGCTCCCAAGGGCATCATTGGTAGAAATATATTCATTATGTTGTTTAAGAACTTTTTAATAATAGCTCCATTCGCTTTTAGAACTGGCTGAAGTCCAATCTGTAACTGTTGCACAGCCTGCACAAATTGGCGCAAAGGGCGTAGATGAAAAGGGATTTTTTGATGTGAGTACAATAGACAAATACGAGCGCAAGCGCCTATTTATAATTACTTTTGTTTTTAGCTTAAAACATCAAAGCGCATCTATAATTTCTACGCAATCAATGCAAATCTGGCACAGGAATGGATCGAAAAGTTGCAGGCATGTTTGCAATAAGTAGATGATGCAAAACCATACTTTTTTCACCACCTGAATTTCGTTAAATTTCCTTTCTGTTTTGTTCGGCGATCTGAAGTTTTGTTATAGGATAAATCAGTATGTTTCCAGTTCTACGTATTAATATTTTGAATCTGTGGCTCTGCCATCATATCATAGCTAAACTTAAATAGCTCACTTTAGAATTCCCTTAGTTGATTTGAGAAATCGCTCGCACCCATTAACATAAATGTTAGCAACAATTATGCCAAGCAACAAGCGAAACTTTAGTTAAAGAATGAAATCCATTTGTAAATGTGAATGTAAAGAAACTATAAAATTATGTGATTATATAAACAAAAAAAAATCAGACTATGATAAATTAACGATAAAATGGAAAAGCCACGCCCGCAAGTTTTTGATATAATTTTTTTATATATATACATATATCCTTATGCCTAAACTATATAGGTTTATAGTGAATTTACCAAAGATTATTCCACCTTTGTTGCGCAATTGAAATGCATTTCTTTATTGCTTCCTTTAAACTAAACCCTATTATTAAACGCTTTCCTTTATTTATACACTACATGATAATCAATATATAATACATACTTTAATGCAATTATTTGTGGCTTACAAACGATAATATACATTTTTAAACAAATGCGCTTGGTATTATCATTGTTTACGCTCTATTCCTTCGGAGAATCTTTTCCATCCATCATAGGAACGTTGTCCAGTAGACAATATTGAGTATAAAGAACGAAAACGGGAAGAAAAAGCGCGAGAATTTGTCTATATAAATGGCTGTGGCATGGCCATGGCAGAAAGTGTCGTACTGGGGCTCAATAATCGATTCGCGATGATGCTGTAGTGCAGACTAGGAGTCGTCAGCTTGAGAATACCTCAATACATTTCCTCCAACTCACCTTTAGATCGTCCAGGTCACTGATGTTCTCATCCGAATACCCCTTCATTGCCTTCGTGGCCACCGGCCCCATAAAGTTATTGACCACCGCGAACTCCATTAGAGAAAGGAATACAAACACCGAACAGGACGACATCCAGACGTCTATAGCCTTCACATACGAAACCGGCGGCAGCGATTGCTGCGACTGTGTGTTCTGGGTGGCCAGGGTCAGCAGTGAGGTCACTCCCAGGGTTACACGGGCCGGTATCGCCTCCGGTTTTATCCAAAACGATATCCACGACATGACCACGATCAGAGCCGAGGGAATGTAAGTGTGGAACAAATGGTAGCCCAGGCGTCGGCGCAAGTTGAACACAATGGCCAGGCAGGTGAAGTTACCTTAAAGTATTATAATTATTAAATAAATATAATATATTATATTTAAGATGTTGTGAGCCTTACCTGTTGAGTACTCTATGGTACAGTCGGTTGTGTAGTTATTTGATATGTCTAGCTGCGGCAACTCAATCTCCGTATTAACCACAAGTGGGTCGGTCATGTTCCAAATGAAAACTAAATCTTCCACCGTATGGGATACTGCCAATCAGAACTCGATTACTTACGGCATCAAACAGCACTTTTTCAATCAGATTAATTGTGACTCAAGAAGCGGAATGGAATGTTCCAAGCGATACAGGACTTGCAGGGAGTGGATATGGATAACCATTGCATTGCCACCTACAACTCTCGATCATCATGGAGCAGATCTGCGTATCATGCGGATAGGACTCAAACTTCATGGCGCACGACAGGACCAACGTGAGTTTGGACATATAGAGCAGCGTTTTGTCGTGGTACAGCCAGAGATAGTGATTGGGAATGCTCATCTCATGGAAGGTGACCTTCTTCGCGTTTTTGAAGAAGCAATCGGGCCGCCAGATGCTGTGCAACCAGTCGACGTCCAGTATACGATACTGCTCGCTCATGTTCTCAGGCAACCGCAGGCGGGGATCACGCCAGCTTTGTGCAAGGAAGATGTCCGTCACATAGGTCTGCAGGAGCAAGAATGTGCAATTAGTGTTTGCTGATGAGTATAAAAACCATGGAAAAACTGACCATAGACTCCTCGTTGATGGAGTCCAGCGAGAGGACGGTGACGTGGAAGTAGACTACTGTGGGCTGACCGAGCAGCTTAGGAGCCCGGTTCTTGTCGTACGTCTTGGAGGGAATGGGCAGAATGTCCGGGAGCGAAAGACTCGACTCGTAGTGGGAGACCAGCTCGGCGCTCTCCGTGTTATTTCTGCACATGTGGAACAGAACAGCCCTGTGGCGTAAATCTGATGAAACTGGGCAAACGCACTCGGACTCACCTGTAACCATGAACACAATGGCACTGCTGGATCGATTGCTCCAGCGCGTGCAAATATATTGCCAACGCAATCAGGCACCTGAATTCTACCAATTTGCTAGCTGGGCTTTGCATTATGAACACACTACCTTCGGCTTTGATAATGTTCCACTGGGACTCATTGCACCGCAGTCCATGTCAGTACCCAAAGTAGCTCATCTCTGGATGCGCTTGGATGGGAGTGGAGGTGAACTTGCTTGGTGGATTAGTTGGCGAGGAATTATATTTTACTCGTCGCGCTGCAAAAACCAATAAACAAACGGCAGAGTTATCGCGACGATTGTGATGTGCTGCAAAGTGTGATAAATTAATTTCTAAGGTTTCATTCGCTTTCATTGGCATTCGCCTACACTACTTTTCAAATTGACAACTGACCCCGGCCAGCGAAATGGCAAAGAGGAAATGATGTGCGTACCGACTGACAAGGGCATTAATTTAAATGTACACTCTGTATTTGCGAGAAATATATGCGAAATATGAAAAACCGTTTGACTGCGCGAATTAAGCGAACTGGGCGCCAACTGTCGATGGCAAAAATGATTTTAGCGTGCAAGTTCCGGCATTTGCTTTCGAGAAACGTTTTCACAAACTGTTCTGGGTTTGGTTTTAGCTTGGAATCACAAATATTTCCAAAATACGAATACGTTTTCTTCTACATCTTAAGTAAAAAGACGACTGAAAGTAGAATATTAATATATTCAATTTATGTTAAATTGGGGTAATGAACTCTTCAAGAAACATTTTACTTTAAATGTTCAATAAATGTTGAAATTTTAAATTCAAGATAATAATTTAAAGAGAAATATTTGAAAACCGGAACTTCCCTTTGATGTAACGGGCCGCGTTGCCAACCACTTCCCCCATCTGGCAGCTCTGGCGCGCAATCAGCTGTTCGCGGAACTGGCAACTCTATGAGGTCAAAATATTGATTGTTTCACTTGCCAAGAACCTTTTTTTTTGGCAATTCTAAAATGTAAAAGTGGCGAAAAATCTGCACTTAAAGCCCTGAAAGCACGCGTAAAAGAAAACGAAAACCACCCAGATCGAAAGTAACATGGAATCCTGCGATACAATCGCAGGTGAGTGCCAAAATCGGCGGGTTGTAAATTTAATCCCGGTGCTATTTTACAAGGGGGTGGTGGGTCAGGGGTCATTTTCCTTTGTGCACTGGCGCGATTTCGCTGCGGCGCATTGTGCAACTTGTGGATATTGATTAATAGCAAGAACGCCGAGATACACAAATAATGGTTTGCCGACTTTTGAAATTTTCCATAGGTGAATAGACGAAAATCACTGCGTAGATAACTCTTGACAAGTGCGAAAATCACAAATCGAAACGACCATGGAATCCCCACTGTTGCCCAAGGCCAACAACAATCTGGGCATGGACAAGATGAGTTCCAGCTTGAACAGCAGCACCTTGGAGGACACCACGCCTAGCGATTCGGGTGTACAGCTCTTGGACTCGGAAAACAGCGATGTGATGGTAGAGTCTATTTGCTCCTATGAGGAGAACGTGAAACCTATGCCCCTCCCTTTGGTGGATCCAAATTCCAATGTGACTGCAGCGCCGGATGAGTCTATGACCATCAGCGAGTGCTCTACGTTTGACACCACAGAGAAGATTGTATACCGTCGCAAAGTGCACAAAGCTTCGTCCGCTTCTAAAACTCCCAAAAAGCGAGTGTCCTTCCACGAGGACATTCTGAAGAATACGCGTACCGACAACATTCACATTGAGCATGGCTTTATCACCTACAAGAACGGACGGAAATTGGCCTTCGCTAACTCAGCGGGCGTGGCCGGTGCTCCAGGACGATATTCCTGGTGTCCGGATCGGGAGCGTCCGGAAGGACCAAATGAACTTAGCGCCGCCGGCAGGGAAGACGATGGCGAGGAAGCTACCGGCGTCGGAGGCGCCAGGCGAAAGAGACATCTGGTCTACCGAAATGCCTGCTCGGATGTGCTGGACTACGACAACATTTTTGACACGGACGAGGCGCCCGGTCTTCACTATGACACCTCAGGTGTCTTTGAGTACGGTCCAGCGACCCTAAAACAAGAGGAGCAACCCCAACTTTACAAATGCGTATGTAGCAGCTCCAACTCTAGTTTGGATTCGGACGAACAGGACAAAAACTCCAATGCGAATCGCAAGCAGTACGAGCAGGCTAAGAGCAGCTCCTGTGATTGCATTGGTATGAGCAATGCTAACAACAACCTAATCGGTAAGATATATAACATTTCATTCCAATTCATGGGATAAGTATTGATTAATGTTTGTATTAAAAATAGGCGACAATTGCTACTATTCCGAGCCCAATATCGGAGATGCTGACAGTCCCAAAGTCAAGTCTGTATGGAATAAGGAGAAGAAGCCAAAGTCGAGCTGCTTGAAGAAAACTAGGCTACAAACCAATGTCATTCTTGAGCAGGATCTCAATGGGCGGGTGAAAAAGTTCAACGTGCACGACATTAAACACCAGCTGCTAGACAACAGTAGCAAGATGATATTTGGTTCGCTAAAGAGCATCTTTACCATGCCATTGCCGGAACGTGGAGTTCCAGAGGGCTCCGAGGATCTGCAGGCGGTGGTGGAGTGTGTCCCAGAGTTGGAGCAAACACCAGAGCACAAATCGCGGCCAGTGACCGAGTCACCACCTCTTAAAGCTAAGCCATTTCTCAGCAAGAGTCTCGACGGCAGCAAGCAGGCACAACCAGTTAAGAAATTTGTGCACAACGTTGATGAGCAATTGCGGCATAAGAACGAAGACGATGGTGCCAGCTCCACGGAAGCCTCGCCTATGGAGTCAAAACAGTCACTGATGTTGCACCGCCAAGAGGAATTCGATAAGGAAACAGTGCCAATTGGCAGCGCACAGGGCGAGTTCCGCAGCAAGTTTATAATTAATTGTGAGAGCACTGTCTTCGAGCACACCGGAGTATCCTACGAGACGGGGGATCTGCAATCCGAACTCTCATGCGGCATTCAGCACACCAGTGTAGCCAGTCTGCTCGAGCAAAACACTCCTATCGCAGAGCCGGCAGCTAGTCAAATTAAGAAATCATTTCTGGATGCTCCCATTGCCAAGACGTTTAGTAATTTCTTTCGAAGCTTCAAAGACAGCTCAAGTGCCGTGGCAACTCCAGTTGCAAAGGACGAGCAGGCAGTCACAGATAACTATTTTGGTGAGTAATTAGTATTTATTTAATTTAATATTTTCTGCAATAACTAACACATTTTATTACGTATTTATAGCTTCAAAAACCCCCAAGCCGCAGCAACAAGCACCACCCGCAGGCAAACTTCAGCGGAATTTTTCCTCATCCACCATATCCGAACCTAGTTCCAACACCAACACCAGTAGCAACCATCAAATCGCAATGAATCCGCAGCTGGGCAACGCGGAGCGTCAGTCCCGACACCTTCCTTCGCCGCTCAAGAAGCGTGGACAACCCCTACAGCCGCCCCGTTACTACGACCAACAGCATTCACACCAAAGCCGAAGCCTCCATAGCCCCAGTACCTACCTGGCCGCTGGACGCGGGGGACCAGGAGGCAGTGGACGGGACTCGAAGAGCACTATTCTCAGCGAAGAGTTCGATGATATCCTAACTATAACTACCACAGATACGACTAATGCGCGCTCAATGGACAGCGATTTGGTCATCGTAGACTACACAGACGTGGACTATGCTCACTTGCTAAAGCCGCCAGCTCCGGCGGCCAAAACTTCACTTATTAATCGGTTCCTTCGCAATGTCACGCAGAAGAAAATTATGGAAACCTCCATACGCAAGAACAATTTCTTCGCCGATAAATTGCGAACCGAACAGAGGCATGCAGGTTCTGATCTCTATGTGAAGGGTGCGCGGCCAAAGAACTACGAGTTGATAGATGACTTAAATGCTGAGATTGCCATGGAGATTGAGATGTGTGGCACGAATTCGCCGCGCCGGGAACTAGCGATTAGTTTGGATAACGATTTCCAAGGCAACTTGCCCAATTACGAACTTGGTATAGGGGAGATCTCAATAGATATATTCAAAGGGAAATCCTTGCTCAATCTAAAACAATCAAATGAGCAGCTAATGAAGGTAGATAGTGATTTTAAAAAGTATAACAAACTATATAACTATAAAAACTGCTAATCATTTCAGGCTTTCAAACTGTACACAGGATACAGTGTAGATGGCATCATGACACCTGTACTTGTCCTACTCACTGATAAAACTCTGTATGTGGTGAATATGGAACGCAATAGTCTGTGTGTCAAGTTTGTTTTGGCGTACAAGGACTTGGATGTCATACTGGTAAATGTTAATGGATGACTTCGTTTTGACTTCGAGTTTATACGACATATTTTTTTTAGATGGGACCTTTTGGCAACACAGTTTTGCTTAGCAACAGCAATCGGGATATGCAGCAGGTCCTTCTCGCAGGAGGACCCTATCCAGCCGGATCCCTGGTTGCCAACCTGGAGTTGTGTGCGCGACGCAGTGGATCCACCCTGCCTGCAGTTGGTCAACTTACTCTAAAACATTTGGCTCCACTCCAGGCCTTTGTGCGTGCCAATAGCTGTGTTGGCGTAGCGGAACATTGGATGTTCTATGCAGTGGTTAATGTGCCAGCTGGAGGGTCGATGAGAGTCGAATCGCCAAGCGAACTGCTGGGACCCTCAATGAAGGGATTCCTCATGCACCGACGACTTAGGCAGACCACCAGCACTTCAACTTCGAACAGAATATATTGGCAACCAGGATTCTTTTTACTAAAGTTCGTAACCCTTCTATATATAAAGAAATTCAATTTAATGTGTGTTTATTGCTTAGAGCTGGCGTGTTGTATATGTTCAACGATTCCACCCAAAGGCTTCCCAGCTGGGCCATGGCCCTCGCCGAGTGCCAAGGCGCCCGGCGAACTGTGAAATCAGAGCGCCCCCACTGCTTCGAGATAACGCTAAAGGGCGAAATCCTGCAAATGGCAGCGCCCGACGAGTATGTAGCCTCCGAGTGGCTGCAAGCCCTTTTACAATCTGCCAGTAGCGTAAGTAGCTAATTAATAATTCAAGACCTTGTTTTCAATTTAGTTTTGTGTTTAGGTTTTGGTTCAAGAAGAGAAGCACAAAACCCTTGGATGCACATTAATCGTCACGGAAAACCATTTAATAACCCTGCGTGAAGACTTTTCAGCTCCACTTCGAAAAATATGCCAACAGGCGGATAACAAAGCAACCATTCAGGAAAATACAGAAATCTTGTTAGAGGAGGATATGCTCAGTGTTTTTGAAACCAGCAGCTTGGTAAGTGTGCTTATCGTATCAGCAAATCTAACTTCGTAATAATATTGACTTCAAACTTTAGATGGGATCCACCATCAGTACGCCAACGCGTGGCACTCAGCATTCATTTTCATCGTTGAGCTCCACGCCCACAAAGCAAGCAAACGAGGCTGCAGCTCCAAAAGAAACTGTAGCATCGCCTGGAAAGTCGCAAAGAATGACCAGTGTTTACGGAAAGAACTCCGGCCTAGCCATACTCACTTGTGCGGACATCAAAGAGATGACTGGCATTAAGATAACCTCGCGGAGCGAGACTTGGTGGTGCATACTGGAGTTCTCCTGCCAGGAGGCACCCCTGGAAAATCAGGACGATTTGGTTATATTCTTTGCCAGCAGCATGGAAATGCAACGTTTCCTGCGGTTGCTAGAGCAGCTTTGGCAGTCTAAGAATGTATGTTTCTCGTTGATTATTAAGCCTTAATTCCGAAATAACCAAATGTTACACTTTTACAGAACGATCTTTTTCCAATAACCATACTAGACGACGGTGACTCTCTGGCCGACCAGTATAATCAACTCTATATGGACACAAATAGGGCCTGGGAGCCATTGCTATCAGCTGCGCTGGGTTAACGTGGCTATAGCAATAAATACTCCATTTACAAATAGAAAATTATATTTCCATATACATAACTCAAGCGTTAAATATTCTATCCTGAATACTCAAATAGCTAATGAACAAAAAGTATTGATATTTATATAGTCTGTATGTATTATGTCTTATGATTTTGTAATGCCTGCCTCCGCTTGACTCATTCATTCGTTTGCGCTTAGTGACATCTCATTTGAATAATTTTTGTGATATTAAACTTAAAGTCTCTGATCTTTGGTATTCTCTTTTGTAGGATATTTACTTTCTATTGATTTTCTACATTCGTTATTTTTTACCTTTTATAAATACATTGTGTACAAATATTGCACAGATAATAAGAAACAAAATATTATACATACATATGTACGTAATCTAACTTATACTGAATATTGAACAAGTAATCGGTAATGTTATGTTTTGGGGGTGCTCTTTTGGTCCAAGGATCATATCCATATGATATACGACAAACAATATGTGGCTATTTATAAAATAAACAAAACAAAAGCAACATTTATAAATGTGTATTAGGAGAAGTGTGTAAGGTGGAATTAATCTTATTTTGCAATGCTGTGCCTGTCCTTTTCAATTAACATAGATTAAATTCCCCTCCCAACGCTCGACTTTTCGCCGTAAGCCTTTCAGTCCACTAAAAGCTCATGATAATTAATAAAACCAATAAACGCCATTACAAAACGATTTTTTATTTCATCCTAAGCTCGCTTGTGATGGTCCTTGACATTTTCAATAATTGCAAGTGGTGAAAGGGTTTACAAAGGAAAGGGTTTTCTCGGTTCTAAGTCATGGTAGGGTCCCATACGAATGGGTGTGAGGGAGATGGAAATGGGGGGTCTTGAGAGGATGCTGAATAAGGAAACAAGTTACATACAAATATCCTAACATCAACATACATTGTGTACATGTACATATGTATGTACATACATACATCCGTATATCGAAGTATCTGCAGGTACATTCTGTACCCATGTGTGGAAGTGTATCTAAACATTTGATAGTGCCGGTGATCGAGTTTTGGGAACATTATCCGATACTCAGAAAATATCCATCTTCTAACGCTCGACAATAATTCATAATTGAGAAATGTGCATATAAATTCTAGATAAACACATGTAACAGTTGCAATTGCTCGAAAATCAAGCTAAACAAAGCATTGCATTCAAAGGTTCAAGCGCGGCAGAAAGAGAGAGAGAGGAGAGAACGAGCAAGTGAGTGAGAGACGAAGCAAGGAGAATGTGAGAGAACGTAAAAAACTCCAACCCTCTGTATTAAACGAGTAGAAGACAAGACTGCAACAGGAAAAAACAAGAATGAGAAAAGACATACAGACATGCACACAGAGGCGTTTATGCAAGTGCACGTGTATGTGTGAATTAACACATAAAAACTAAGGTGCAGTCGAATCGACTTGCCAGTCTCCTGCGCCTTTGTTTTTGCTTCTTAAGATCTCAGTTTTCAAAACTAATTTTATATTATAATAGGTAACGCTTATGTTTATGTATATTAAATTTATTTATAGCTATAAAACGAAAAATTACAGACACAAGTCATTATTTATCTTCTACTCAAGACTTAAGGAAAGACTTTTGATTAATTAAACTTATGTAAATACCTCTATTCGGGTTATATATGTACATATCTATATAATAAGTACTTATCTGTCATCAAAAATCATGATGAAGACGGATTACCAACTTGGAAATGGGTCGAAACTCTAAGGGGGGAGTTATTTTACCGATCTCTAACCCCTAGCTGTGGGTCTGCAGAACATGACAGCACTTGCAATCCGAAAGCAGGAGAACAGAGGCTGAAACAGAATCAAAAACAGAACTTGTCTTAGTTCCACGGCCTGCTTTCTTTCGCCGCTGGACTCACTTTCATTAATACAACATACAGCCAGCAGAAGCAGAAGCAGAATCGAATGCAACGAGAGCAATGCGCTCGAGAACGCTGTGCTCTCTCGGTCTCTCCTCTCCCTCCGTCTACACATGTCCGTGGGCAAACAGATCCAGATACATGCACACAAGCATATAGCCAAACATAGATACTTGAAAACACAGCGCACATACGCCGCTACAAGCTGACATATTCACATGTAAGCGTATAAGTGCACAGCCATACCACACAACCCCAAAAAGTTGGAAAACCAAATAAAAATACAAGGCGCATTGTATGTGCGTTTTTCTTGTGGACACTCTGCGCCGATCTGTGAGTACCCTTCCTGCAAGTTAATAAGAAATTTCATTAAGATTGTCTCAAACAACATAGTTATTTTTTGGCCCAAATTTTATGTAATATTTTTAAGAGTTTTTGTTTAATTCGTCTACTTTTTTGGGTAAATTACTTACGGCACAATCAAAAATGGGTTAATCCTTTTACCCTCAACCCACCTACAAATAGTTTAGGGCATCCAAAGTGATCAAGCACCTGAATTTTGTAATGCAAATAAATTTATTTTCTACCATTAAAATGCATAAATGTAATCCTAATGGCCTTTTCTGCGGTGCTTTAACCAAATCCAGATATTCAAAAAGTCATCCTGCTCGGCGTTGTCAATACATTTGTTGTTGCCTCGACGGCGGTCACAAAAAGTAGCTCATCTCTCGCTGGAAACCAGTTTTTATGCTTCGCTCCCAACCGGTTTTCATCCTGATAACTTACAGCGAATTTCGTGGCTCGTCTCGCTGCGTGTCTGGCTATGAGGCTCGGATCGGCTCGGTATCGGTATCGGCCTCAGTCCCAGCATAAATTGCACTTCGCCTGCACGGATCGCGCATGAATATTCTGCCCAGCAAACTGGCTAAGTGACCACAAAGCCACCATTTCGGGAGCAGGGGCCTGGGGCCAGTGTCATATGCCCGGCACTCGGTGCAGCGAAATGTAAGGAACGTACAAATAAACGCGCATTTTCCAGAGAAGTAGAAAAACTTCCACCCTCAAAGCGGCACACACACAGCGCACAAACATACAGACAGTCAGTCGTACAAACACACAGCGAACTAATACAGACATGTAAGAATGCTGCAGTCGTGCAGTTGGTTGGTATGCGAATAGTTGCTACCCAGTAAATGCGGGGGATCGTTGCATGTGTATGTTCAACTTGATCTGGCAAATAATTACGACAAACGAATTATGTGTTGAAAAATGAACATTAGAATATATCGGTAGATCAGTTATTTTGTTAATTTCAAAAGAATCCCTTTGTAGTATTAAATAATTTGTAAAACTATTTTAACTTAATAACTAACTTAATAACTTATAGGTAAACTACCCATCTTGACTGCTAAACAGGAGAGGTTGGATGAACCAGCGGACGAACTATAAAACTATCAATCATCTAAAGTAAAAGCGAGGAATAGGGGTGCGGCTACCACCCAACCGATATACCCTGCGTGCCCCTGGGCACTGTCACTGTCATTTGCGTCGCAGCGCTGCCGCCGTCCGCGTCCGCGTCGTTTTGCCTGGCCCAGTGTTTCCGCTTTCTTTCGCCTCGTTGTAATGTTACTTTTAGTTTGATGTCGGAGCCTCGACGAGCCGGTCGTAAGCGAAATCGTAAGCGAGACTTTAGTGCGATTCCGCTCCGTTCCGCCGGGTGTGTGTGCGTGTTTAGTTCGAGTTGACTCGAGCTGAGGCGAAGCAGAAGCAGAATCGGAATCAGAATCCAGCGGAATCGAGAATCAGAATCGAAACCGAAAGTGGTTCTCCGCGTGTGCAAGCTATAGTGTGTGTGTGTGTGTGTGCATGTGTACGTGTTGTGTTTGGGCCCGCTTTTCTGCTTTTCTACCCCCGAAAAAGCAAAGCACAGCATAAAACTGTGCGCTCGTAAGCGCGTCTATGTGCCGCCTGAGTGTGTGTGTGTGTGAGTGCTAGTGTATGAGTGTAGCCAGGGGAAAGGAGGTAAAGAAAAGAAAACCAACCCCCACCAGCGACGGCGGAGAACAGGAAAACAACAACAGAAGGCACACAGCGCACCACCACCATCATTACCATTACCGCCACCACCCACTACAACACTTCGTCATCGTTTCGCGTTGTGCAGAAAATAATTACAAATAAAATATAACAAAAAAAATATATAAAATATAAAGTAATACTAGCTCCCGATCGAGTTATAGTGCTAAAGCGATTTGAAAGATTGTCTTGCTTAAACCAAAAGGGCCCCTCGAGGCCCCGTAAACCGAACTAGTATCCAATACCCCGCCGATCATCCCGATCCTGACATGATGAACTTCTCCGCGTTCGGCGGCCCCTTCTCCGGCATCCACCAATTTGCCGCTAAATTCGACGCCCAGACGCCCGGCGCCTTTGGCACGCCCCCCGCGGCCGCCGCGAATGCAGCAGCCGCAGCGGCAGCGGCCGGCACCGATAACCATGTGCAGCGCTATCAGACCAATGGCAATCACTTTAATCAGAATGTGCCCAACGGTAAGTGCGTCTGCCACACCATTACACTATTATTACATTATATTATACACCAAACACTATACTACACTGTACATCTACACTCCGCTACACATACGGACAGACAATCGCCTGCAATGCACATGCAGGCACATGTGTCTGTATAACATAATCACTAAAAATTTATTTTATTTTTATCGATTTATTTTCGCCCGCTGCGGGCAGCGACGCCGGCGTCATAGCGTCAGGGGGTATACACTCTCACTCGAGCGGGGTCGGCTACTGCCTCGCCTAATGCCCTACACACAGAGGGTCTTGTTTTGGGGCAAAGGGCGCCACTCCAGTTGGAACGACAACTTCTGGTTAGCCTTCTTGCAAAAAGGAAGTAATGCTGATATAGAATAAATGGGCGTACAACTATTGGTCAATAAAAATTGTAATTTATGGCCAATAATAATTGCAATTTTAAAGGTTAGTTCTTACAAAAAAGAAATGTTTAAATCATAAATAAATAATATAAATAAGTTGTAAGACATTGTATCTCTAATATCGATGAATATCACTTCTTGACAGTCCAATTGGTTCGTAAAGTAAAAAAGAATATTTATTCATTTATGAACTTGTAAAGTAAGCAAAATTAATTAAATAAATTTAATACAAATTGCTTATAGCTGTATTTTTATACAACAACATCAAACCGTTCTCGAGTTTGAAAACAAAGAGGTTTATTGATCTTTACATTGAGTTCTTTTTGACCTTCTGTTTAGCAAGCTTTTTTGATAAAAAAAATTATAGAACCTGCAGAGCCTGTGATGATCTGAATAATTCTTAATAGTTTGTTTTCTCTGAAGTTTAGTTAGAAATTCCCTTCCAATAATCAGCTAAAAAAACGTCCCACTTGAAACTCGAACAATACTTTCCTTGAATTACCAGCGAAAGGTGGCTTCCATCTGGTTCTACTTACTGACATTCGCATAAAGACATGTGTGAGTGCTAGCGGGTTTTCCACCCCCATCTACGAAATTCTCGCTTTCTGGCTAGCAAAGACATCTTCTTCGGGCAATTTGTAAACCGCACTACAATTTTTTGGGGGTTGGTTGGCGGGGTGGAGCGACTTAGTACGAGCACGAGTACGAGTATACCCTGTCATCAAAGCAGAATTTAACGATTTTTTCGTCGTTGTTTTTGTTTTGCGCTCTTTTTTATACGAGTATTCCGCTCTATGTTTTGAGTCATTACCACCCACCCCCAAGTGGGTGTAAAAGCGTGTGTGTGCGAGTGTAAGCTATGGCTGTTGTTGTTTTGCGTGGCTTGAAAATGCAATGAACTCAAATAACTTTTGAATTTGCTGCATTTCACTTTGTTTTTTTGTAGGGGTGGGTTTCACCGCTCTCTTCAGCTACTTAAGCACATACATAGAAATACAATTAAATGCATATACGCGTATGTGTGCTGGCCGAGAGTAAGTGAGTTAGTGTGAGTGTGTGTGTGCCTTTGAGTGTGAGTTACAACCCCCAACCCACGAGAGCCAGCCTGCCTTTGCCTTTTTAATTGCACTGACTTCCTGCCAACTTGCAACTTTTTTTGTTTTAGTGGAAGGGTGTGACCGGTTGGTCGGTTCTACCCCCGATATATAGAATACATAACCCCTATACTACTATACTAGTCCCCAACCGCAGGGTCCTTCTTCTTATCAATTCTAATTAGATGCATTTGCTTGCATAATTAGATTCCCAGGCAACCCCCATCCCCCCAGATTGCGTTTCATAATTTATTTTTCCCCTGGCAACTGCACAGATATTTTCCACTTGCATTTATTGGAAAGTGGAGAACGAACCATGGCCCAAACCCAAACCCAAACTCAAACTCCTCTGCATCGGCTAGGTTCATTGATCCCGGCTTTTGAGCTACGCATTATATTTCCAGTTTAGCGTTTTATATTTTTTTACCTGCCATAACAGGAAAATGCGTTTGCAAGTGTGTGATGTGTATGTGAGTGGGTAATGCTGCTCTTTTATACATTCGACTGGATGTAATCTACGGGTCTGGGTATTTGGTATCTGGCGTACTGTGTGCTGCTGATCCCAAATCCAAGGCAGGTAAAATGTGTCCCACGTACTCAAGCCACTGCATTTTCATGCTGCTCCCGCTTATTAGCTGCATTATCGCTGCCCTGCGACTCTGTGACCTGCTCGAGGTTTATCTTTCGATACCTACCCGATAATTTGCCTGGTTTCCTTGTATGTATAAATCATTATTGGGTTACCAGGAAATGTGCAGTGGTAGATGTATGTAGATATGGCCGGACCCTTGAAGTTGCCCTCTGGGTATGGGTCTCAGAATGTAAACAGATAAATACCTGACCAAGATTGGGAGAGTTTGCTCAGAGTTCATATGTTGGAAATCCCAAAGCAGCTCATTATTAAGAAAAAGCAATGCAAATGAATTGAAAACATATCAACTCGAAGGCAGAATGAGCATTTTATGAGCATAATATTGATTATATTTATAAAGACACCCCCAACGTAAATAATTTTCAAGACTGCTATTCACATCACATTGAATATAGAATTTCTAATATATAAAAACTTTTGTACTTTGCAGTATTGAGCACTTAAAAGATTTTACTTAAACCGAACATTAATAAATACATTTAGGGATAAAGTGGTTTTCGTATGCACATCAGTAATTTCTAGTTTTCCATCCAGTAGTGTCCAGTATTATATAAGGGACATTTAACTTATAATTGTATACCTCTAACCCTTTATACCCAAACATTATGAGTTTCAGTGGACACCGGGTATTTTGTTGTCGAGGACACAGTCCTCTCCCCTTTATTAACGCCCCCCTAATGTTCATCAGACACCCCAGCCATAAACCATTTGCATTTTTTATATGCATACATATGTATGTACATAGCTACGTACTTATGTACCTATGTGCAGAGTAAATAGATGTATGTATGTGCTCCGTGGGTGTGAATGACTGGTTACACCCCCAAATCGTTGCCTGGATGTATGCAACACTAAAAAAGTGAGCATGATAAAGCAATTACGATGGGCACATACACCCCAACCCCTAAAAAGCTCTTTCATTTGAATGGGTATAGATAAATAAATATTAGCACTCATTGATTATTTATTTCTTTGTTTTCCCCTTTGACTTTAAGCCTTAAAGCGACCGTTGAGCTTTCATTTTTTAATTTTTTTATTTTTCATCCTGTTGACGCTGATGACTTAAACTCTGCCGATGGCGCCGTTTGTTTTTTACCCCTCTCGATTACCTATGAGTACTCTCCCCTAAAAATGCACTTGGAAAAATTGAGTTTACAATGTTGTTGGAAAAATGCATTTTAATTCTTTTCAAGTGGCAAAACTTTTATTTGATGAATGCAATATTTAATATATGTACATTTTTACATGTCTTCTAAATAATTATTTTTCGTCCTTAAACTTAAATAGGCTACTCTATACATTCTCTCGTTCCGAGTGTAAGCCTCTCACACCCTTCTATTTTCCCACCCCCACTCTTTCTCTCACTCACTCTCTGTCTCTGCTTGGGGTCAAGTTTCGCCCAACTCCGTTAGGGGTTGCAGTTTTTCCCAACCACGCTATGCTCTCTCACTCTCCGGGCCAGGCATTCTCCTCTCACCCAAGCGCTCTCCCTCTCCCGCGCGGGCGCTCTCACCGCTTTCACTGCCTCCCGCACACACACACACACACACACGCATACGCGTGTGCCGTGCGACACACATAGACATGGACAGGAGCAGATAAACGCCATGTTTTTCAAATCGCTGCCAGGCGCATTCCTTTCCATTTTGTTCCACTTTGCTGGCGGATACAACGATATGATCCGCCCAGAACCCCACTTGGCTCGCTCTCCGTATCCGCCACTCTCAGCCACTCTCTCCACTCTCACCGCTCTCTCACTCTCGCTTGGCCGTGTTTCCGACTTCACCGACTTTGACTCGCTACTCCGGCTCCGATTCCGATTCTGAATCCGGCGATATGTTCGTCTCCTCCATGCCGTGCGTTGTTTTCCCTGTTTTGCCTGTTTTCCCTGTCGTTGTCGTTGTCGTCATCCCGTTCATGGGAAAGTGAAGTGAAAAGTGAAATGCCACGAATGCCGGTTGCCATTTGCCATCCACGCACGCCTCCCGCTTTTGTTGTTGCCATGGCTCCGCATTTTCGGCCACTTCGGCCGATTTTTCCGGCTGTCTTTGAACCCTTTTAATGATTGCTCTTTAATTTCCATTTAGTCAATGCCATTCTGCAGACAATCTCTTCTTAGTACACCCATTACAACTTAATCTTTAATCTTATACTAAATTTAATCGTTTAATGGGTATTCAGTTTGTTTTCTTTAAATTTACATAATGCATTTATAGCGAATGCAATTCAAATGAATAAAATTAATCTTTTTTTAATTTCGAAAAGTAGTTTTGATATTTTAAAGGGGAGCTATGGAGTTCATACTTTTTAGGCAATTTAATTGAGGAGTGGGTTTATCTTCCACATTCTTCCTGGAATTATTGAAGAGTGTGTTTATCTTCCACATTCTTCCTAGAATGAAGAATATATTAAGAGAAAAACAAACCAGAAAGAAACAATATATTATATTTGACTCTAATTCGATTAAACACTTGCGCCTAATCATTTGCATAGGAATATGTTTTCAATTTAAATTATTGCTGCTCCAACGATTTTATCAAACACACATTTCGTACATCCTTCCAAACCGCAAAACGGCTAAGTCCTATGCAGAAAAATTAAAGCATTCGAAAATATGTTAAGTTGCTGCCCAAGGTCGAATGGTAATTTATACAGCGACTAAGACTAACGCAGACCACACGCACGGAGACACATAAATTACACCACGTCAGCCAGCAGGAAAAGCAGCCGTGGAGGTTTGTTTTTCGTTTCGTTTCTTGTGCTCGGAATAATGTAAATTGTAAAGTACAGCTTCCTGGATGATTCCTTCCCAGAAATCGTCCCATGTATTTTCATAAGGAAGCAGGAGCAGTCTGAATAAAAAAAAAATAGATGTAACAAAACCAGGCAATTGGCAACAGCCCGAAAATGTTATTTATAAAACCGAGCACCCGGCTAAGAAAACGCCAAGAAGCACGGAAACCCCTTGGGGGTAGGGGGATCGGGAAATCTGCGGGGGAGGAGCGGGTGAATGGCACACACCCACCGAAAAGCCACCGAAAATGTGGGGTACGCTTTTCCTATGGCATACATTCGGGCGTATGCGCGGCCGGCATTTTCAGTTTCAGTTTTAATTTCCTTTTTCCTATGTATGCGTTGTCGGGGCCCGAAAACACGTGTGTGCCTCTGTCTATGTGTGTGTGTGAAAATTTGGCCTTGGCAGACGCCCGAGCGTGCTGGTATTGGTGTTGCCAGGGGGCGGGGCTGGGCGGCCGTGGAGGCGACGACAGCCAGCCAGCAGACAACAACAGTTCGTAGGCACACGCACGTTCGGCAAGTAGGAACAACGTGGTTAACTACACTGTGCGGATACATATTTATGGGCTTTAGGGTGGAACTTGTATTAATACTAATTTTGTAGAAATTTTATCAAGTTGCCTATATATATGTTGTCTATACTTCACTGGCATAGATATTTTATATTCGTATTTAAATCAAATAATTAAATCGAGAGAGAAAGAAACTTGTTTATTAAATAGGAAATTATTGCCATAATAGGAAATGTATAAAAGAATCATATAATCATAAAAAGAATCATACATAGTTTTTGAGTTTCAACAAAGGCAACGCTGCGTATACTTAATATACGCCAGTATCAGCGTACGAGTGCTAATCTTTAGCGGACATTAAATGTAATTTCTCTTAACTTACTCGCACACAACCCAAGTCCGGCCCAATAATTGTATATGCTGAAAATGTGGCTGCCTACACACAAGCACAGCGTTACTGGCCCCAGATACATGCGTAAATATACAAATCTATATCTATATAGACGTGTTGTATGTATGTATATGCAGTGGGTACATGTGTCGTGACAGAGCGTCGTTACTTTGTCGGCCGTATGTTGTTCTTGTGCCGGCACCCGATCCTTTATTCGGCTCGCCAGCTGAGCCATGGGACTCGACTCGATTCGGATTCGAATTCGGAGCCGGCCGGAACCAGGAGCCGGAGCCGCCAAATCGGGAAACTCCGGACAGGCCCAGTCGCTTGTAGTTAGTCGGCCAGAGTGCGTTGTGCGAGAGCGGCGGCCGATTTGAAAGTTGAAAGTGGACTTGATTCGCTGTGAAAAACCTCTAATCCTAAGTCGTATAACTAATCAACGATATACAACTACATAACTCAACACAAAGGCTGTGCTCGCAATGTGTAAATGTCTAAACTAGTGCTACAGTGCTACATCCCTGCACTCATCCCAGCCCCAATTGAAGTCCTTAATAATTTGTAACCATTTCTCTCTTTCAGTTTCGGCTGCCAACAACATGCAATATGGCCAGAATATCTCCATACCGTACTCACAGCCGCAGGGTGATCTAAACTTTCTCAATGCAGCCGCTGCGGCCGATCATAAGGGTAAAATCCATCCAAAAATCGAACGTGACCGGGAAGAAGGTGAGTCGCCGACCCGCAAGTAGGGGGAATAGTGGGTGGCTCCCTGGTTCCGTCACTGGGCGGACAAAAAAAAAAGTGGGCCTGGGCTCGGGGAAGCTGAGCTGTATGTAGTATAGTATGTACAGCGCTTTCGGGTTGGTATATGTGTATTTCAAGGACGCAGTCATCACTCCGTCGTCGTGCGTCTCCCTTCGGCTTCGTTATTTATAAATGTTTTTGGGCCTGTCTGCTGTCCCCCAAGCTGATGTGGATGGTAGGGGAGTCAGAGGCGTCAGAGGCGTCAGAGGGGTGCTATAATGGCACCATAGCATACTTTTTCATCCAGTTTTTACGGCGAGCCACCTTAAACAAGTGGATGTTGCTTTCCTCATCCTGATGATTACGACCGCTGCAAAGGCGTAAAGTTTGCACCGCTCGAACGAAAAGCTGGGCAAATGGGGGGTGTGGGCGATTTGTCCTTGGCAGTAAATGGTTACTATCCTGGGATTTTTGAGAATAGACAGCCCTTTCCGGTCACAAACGTTTCGACATATTTCGTACAAATTGTAGGATGGTTGCTACGGTAATTGGTAATTACATACATACATAAAATCTTGTTTCCTTACATTCCAAACACGTTTTCTTTCCCTTGGATCCAAGAAATGCAAAGAATGTTAATCATTTTTATTAAATTCTTAAGACTTTGCAAACGTTTTTATTTAATTAAAATGAATCTTTAAAATAGGAAATTAGAAGCATACTATTATAAATTCTACCAACATCTGTGCTTGGCTTTCAAATTATATCACTCATACGCAGTGGTTGCCCATGACATTAACTTCTTTTCGTATAGGTGGCGTAGATTCCAGCCCACAAGCTGACACGCCCCCAAGTGTGGGAAATTTATCGCTGACTTCCTCTTTCTGAGCTGAAAAGAATTATGCAAAGTAGGAATGGGCTTATAATAATATTGATTAAAGACATCAGATTAGGTACTGAAAAGTATGCAACTTTTATTTAGGGTGAGGTAAATTAGTTTACTGGTACGATTAGGAGACATATACATAAGGTGGAAATGGAAATTAGAAGAAAATGTATATTTGTAACTATAATTTGTGCATCTTCTTTTCGCTTCCGCAGTCCTCAACCAGCAGATCCTGCAGAATGTCAACCAATCCTGGCAGACATTGGCCAATACGGCCAACACGGTGGACTACTCGTCGCACCTGCTCTCCGCCACACTGCCCATCTCCATACAGCACTTCCTCAAGTACTCGGAGACGATCAAGAAGGAGTCCACCGGCGATGTCCTGAAGAACGGCACCAATTTGGCCAGCCTGGCGCTGGGGGGCGTGGCCCTAACGCCCAGCAACAACGGAGCGAATGGTGGCCACCACAACGGACTGGTGGGCATGGACCATGGCGGTCACATGACCAACATGACGGACGCCAACGGAGCGGCGCTGACGAACGGTGCAAGCAACGGGGTGAACGGCAATGCCAACGGCACCGTGACCAATGGTGGCGCCGGCGCTGTCTCGAGCACAGGATCCGTGGGCACAACAAACGCCAGCGGCGGCACGGGCACGGCCAGCGGCAAGAAGACCAAAAAGAAGAAACCACCAAAGGAGAAGAAGCCGCGCCCCAAGCCGGGTGAAATCCGCGAGACAAAGGCGCTGGATGGCTCCACGCTCTACTGCTGCCCGGAGTGCCAAATGGCCTATCCGGACCGCAGCCTCATCGAGCAGCACGTCATCTCGCACGCCGTGGAGCGGCGCTTCGTCTGCGACATCTGCAATGCGGCGCTGAAGCGCAAGGACCACCTGACCAGGCACAAGCTCTCCCACATACCGGACAGGCCGCATGTGTGCAATGTGAGTGGCTCAGAGAGCCGAAAAACTTTAATTATTATTTTGCCCTTTAATATATATCATTAATGTCTATATATTGACATTTTAAAAACTCGGCTTCTTCTCCACAGATCTGCATGAAGTCCTTCAAGCGCAAGGAGCAGCTCACTCTGCACATTGTCATCCATTCCGGCGAGAAGAAGCATGTTTGCATTGAGTGTGGAAAAGGTGAGTGAACTGAGAAGTAACTCCTATTACCTCCGATTACTAATCGCTGCCACCTGCAGGTTTCTATCGCAAGGATCACTTGCGCAAGCACACGCGATCGCACATCGCCCGGCGCGTCAAGTCGGAGGTGTCGGCGCAGAACGTAAACGGATCCGCCGGCGGAGGTGGCGGCGGTGGAGGCGGCAACAGTGCGCAGAGCAATGCGCTGCACGGCTCCTGAGGATCGTACAAGGACTTCTGGTAAACTCCCAGCCGAATTTCAAGCCATAAGAGGCGGCCAGCCTGCTGGCGGCGGTGGACAGTAGGTATCCGTATACGAATTCGACTGACTGCCGCCGGGAGCAGGCGAGCTGCCTTTGAAATTCGCTGGGGGCTTACCGGGGGTCCTGCTGAGCGTCACCCAACTCCAATTACAATAACCCTCAATAAACACGAGTTATACTTACTGGATGCAAGTATTAGTTCACGATTTTGTTCACGACACTTTCAGTTCTTTAGCTTTAGTTCTTTCAGTTGAGATTTTCGCACAAACAGTCGAGCAAAGTATAGCAATCGAAATGTACAAATCAGCAGAATGACAGATTTAAATTCGAGTTTAGTATGCGCATATGTTAAGGGAAGATAACGCTGCTTAAACGTCGCTTTCGTTTCTTTTTGGGGATCTGTGATCTGTAGTCGCTGCATAAACTAAAAACAAACGAGACGATCGTAGGCGGTCGAAAGCTGTTCTAAGAATAAGTTAATACGAGTTACGAGTATGTCTGCAACCGATTTAATTATACATGTGCAATTTATAATCCTTTTGATTTGCCTTTTTGTTGCCCTCGCGGCGCTTTTGTTCACTACATTTAATGCTAAATGTGTTTTCCCCTCAGACCAAAGGGGGAAATTCTTATTGAATTATGCACACTTTTTAAGGAAGTAAGAAGCTCTACAAGCGAAATTTGTACTTCTAGTCTTGTATTTTATTTTACCGATAGGCATAGAGGGAAACCCGAAACGAGGTCATGTAATCTTAAGCTTTTAAACTTGAATGTTCAAAGGAAAACCTTCGACGCGAGTCACACCAAACACTAAACAGAGAGCCGCAATACGAACTTGCATCTTGGCATGCCCAACTTCCAGCCATCGTCATTGCTTGCAACTGCAATAACCAACAGTAAACCTATATTCCGCTTACCAATCAATACCAATACCAATACCGATACAGATACAGCTACAGATACAGATACAGCTACTGATACTGACACCGATAACTGATAACCACAAATAGAGTTAAGAGCCACATATACAGATACAGCAGCAATAGCCATAGCCATAGCATTGCAGATAGCACGGGTCAACAATCCAACAGAATCGCTAAACTTAATCGAGCAATTGCATGAGAATGCAAGAGCAACAATAACCGGAAACACAACTGTATAAAAGGATATTTTTATATATATAAATACAAAAGAGAGAGCATATGAAAACCGAATAGGAATAAAGGCATAAAACAATAACCGAAATAAAGTGCAAACACTTCCAGCAAGTGAAAACGTAATTTACTGTTCAAATACAAAGCATTTTGAGATTAACGATTAACGATAAAGTAAACGATTTAACAGATCCAAACGCATACATAGCAATATAGCAATGCGACATATTGCAAGCCCTTGTATAGTTACATACGAAGCTTCAAACTAAATACGCTAACCTACAGATACACACATATACATAGATACGGATGCAGAATCAGATATTGTAAAGCGAACACTCAGCCACTTGTTTGTTTGTCTCTTTCCTTGTTTGTTTCGATCACCCCAATTCAATTCGATCAAATGGCCCACTGAGCTCAAACTTTAATCTCGATTTGATTTTGAATCTAAATGGAAATGGATATTGTTTCACATTCCAACTTAAATCACATTTTAAAGTCATAATCCGGTTATAACAAATGGATCTAGGGCAAAACAATTGCAAAACCAAAGTAAAAGTAAAGTTTGAGCCAGAGCGACATTTCCATGCTTTTTTCACGTTCAAAACTATTTTTCCGGCACACTTCCTACGAAAAATGTACTTAATCAGAGAGGTAACCTTCTGGGTTGGTGCCAAAAACTTGTGTATTTATTCGATCCGGTGCCAGCCAGTTTGGATCTACGGTAGTGTACAGTGCGGAACGTAAATGAAACACTTGCAGTGAAGTACAAATATTTTAACTACACACCTAAATACATACAAGAGAAGAAGCACCCATGACACAGCAGCAAGTTGCATATAGACAACCGAGTAAACCGAGTAAACCGAAGAGGTGTATTAGCCAAAAATTAATGGAAAAACAAACGAAACTAAGCAAATCTCAATACAGTTACTACGCTAGAGGGTAGCATATTATTAATGCGTTTTGTTGGCCCGAAAGACAGAGGCAATTTGTAAACAATAACGTGACAACATATAAATAATTAAGCAACCTTCACAGCAAACAAGGAGTTATTATTTTGCCATTGATTTTCTCGGTCTCACCCACTCTCTCTCTCTCTCTATCTTGACACACTAAATCGAATAAGAAAATATAAAACAATAAGTTTATAAAGAAAAAGTTGCAATAAATGACAAACAAATGAAATTAAATCACTCAGGGATAAAGCCTCCAAAAGAAAAACATAAAATAAAAATGCAATATTTTAAACGAAGTGAAAAAAGAAAAGAAAAATGAAACAAAACAAAACAAATGAAAAGAAAAAGAAAAAGAAAAGAAAAGAAAAATTTAATCTAATGAGGAAGTACATTTTAAAGTTAAAAATATTTTAGTATAATACGAGAAGGACAAACTTAAAAAAGTTTTAGAAATTTGCACAAATTTTGGCATTTTATAAACGCAAAACGAACCATCAACCAACTAAAATGCATAACGAACGAACAAACAAATGACGAAATAGATACATATTTTCACACACTTCATTGGCTTATCGAAGGTATAAAATCGACAATTACAGGATAGATCTAGATCGCAACTACCGACTTCATAGGCAAACGGTCCGTGCAACTTTTAGTGCATTTAAATAAATTATAAACACAAAAACCAGGGCAAACACAAAAATTATCGAAAAGAAATACACAAGCAGTTCATATTTACGGGAGCTAAATAAGTAAAAGTAATGCGGGGGTTTGCGGCCAAAGAGAAGTTTAAATTGTAGTTAGAGGTGGACGGATGAATACGTTAGGATGGCATTTGAGGCAAGAAGGAAGATCATTACACCTTTTACATTAAACGACGATACAATGCCGATGCGATTTAGAATGCCGCAACCAATTTGAAACTGTACGTATTGAATTTATGTTTAGTGTCTGCAGCATGCGGGGGATGTGAAGGAAAAATGGAAGAAGGGAAAGAAGGACGGAAGGAAGAGGGATCGACGGGCGAAGAGCTAAATACATTTAAGGGTTAGATTTTCTGCGAAAGGACTGAAGTTAAGGCAACGTAGCGTTTAAATGCAAAATTGAATTGAAGATGAAACCGAGTGTTATGGATAATGGAGCGTGCGCGAATGCGATTGGTGACGAAAATTACTTGTTTTAAGGCTGGACTTATGTAATTTCGAGCAAAAACGATAGTAGCGAAACAAAAACATGTAAAATGCAGATACAATATTTTTATAATTAAAAAAAAGGTACCCCCACCCCTCAATCCCCAGCCCCCCCACCCCTGATCTTACTAAGTTTAATTAAAACTGCAATTATCGTTAAAGACGTATTTACTGTTTGTGATCCAAATTCATTGATTAAACGTAAACTACACAAAGATACAATTGTTGCATGGGCAAGGTTTGAAGTCCGGGTTCGCAAAGCACCCACAAGTACTCGATCCCCGGGTCTCAAAGACGAGGAAATCACGAGTCAATAAGCCAGGTTCAAAACTTGCAGGTGCGGCGTCAATGGCTCGCAAATACTTTCTGGTCGCAAAATATGTATGCACACCTTAAAGGACCGAGTGTTAGGAGTACTTTTGGACACTCTGCGAACCCATAGAAATAGAGCAGTAACAGTAAATTGTACTTAATTGAAAAAATTATATAATAAAACACCGCCACTTTGAAATATATTTACTTGAATCAAATAATATTAATGAGTATATATAACTTTGTACTTGAATAATATTTTATTTATATTTACCTTAAGTCAATAAAAATTCTAATAAATTATAATCACCCAAAAATGCATTTTGTTAAAATGTGGGGGGCGCTTTTTTAATAGTTTTCGACTTGTTAAGTTCTGCTTGAATTATTACAAACTTTATGGAAATGGGGTTTTTTGTACCAAAAGACGGAATTTTAAAAGAACCGCCAAAAGCGTTTACACTTCGTCAAGTAAAATACATGTAGAAGTCATGAGGGCGTTGCCACCCCACTGTAATTTAGCGAATTCAGCCACCAAGCAATCAGCGAAGTTCCTCACCATACCTTGGTAGAGTAGCCATACTGCATTGGAAGCGAAACACCTTAGTATCGCCAGCGTAGTGTGGTATTTTCGTTGCGCCGAAAAACGGCCCCACCAAAATGGCAGCTCCGGCCACACCGAACAATTCGTCGTCATTCGTCGGAATCATTCGAACTTTGAAAATGGATCGGTAGCTGGGAAGGAAACTTAAAGCGAAATACGCAAAGAAAACGGCTTTTGTCCGCTATTCAGCGATTTTTTTTGTGTTGTAATCAGCAGAGGAAATTTTAACGACCAACTCCACCGCCACACCAGCCCCAAAAAATAAAATAGAACTACCTTTGCACCACCATCACCACTACTACAGCCATCTCAACTACAACTACAACAACAGCAGCAACACAGCAATAGCACCACTGCACAGCCAAGCCCACAAAGAGAAGGTGAAACGCAAAAAAACAAAAAACACACAAAATAGCGCAGAAAATAAAACCAAGTCAGATAACCGAAAAAAAGCGGTGCAAATAGATAAACCCCATTTTTTGCTTGAGCTTTTTTCGCCTGTGTGATGAGAGAAATCAGCAGCAGCCATCGATTACAACAACAGCAGCAACACCAACGACGACGACGACTCAACCACCAAACTTGACCAACGAAGAATAAATAAACGGCGGAGAGAGATAGAGGGAGAGAGAGCGCGCGCGAGGAGAGAGAGGAGCATCTGCAGCAGAATTGAATCAGTTTTTTCATCAACCGCCGCAATTCTTGGCAATTGGATTAAAAACTAGAGGAGAAGAACAAAAACGGAAAACAAAAAACATCCCATAGGCGGCCACCATTTTGAATGAGCTGAACAAGAAGAGAGGAAGAGCGAGAGAGCGAGAAACTGCTGTTCATTTGTTGCACTACGCACTGCAGCTGGCCGCGGCGTAACCGTAAACCCTTTTCCAGCTTGGAAGCACTCTACCTGTCTCCCTCTAATCGCGTCCAGGAGCACCGTACAGTCCAACAACAACAACACCACTACCACCAACAGCCACAACATGGTGGAGCTGGAGGAGCACAAGTCCGGGACAGCTGCCTCTGCTGCCAATGCAAGCAACAACAACAACAACAATCACCCCCGTGGATCTGGGGACAGCGGCATCCGGAGTGGCAGCGGCATTTCCTGCAGCAACACGGACAACAGCTGCAGCCAGAGTCAGTCAGGTGAGCACTTTTAATGGTTCTGGGCAACATGTGGGTTTCCAGAACATGGGGCGGAACCTCCTAGGAACCTAATCTCTAGGAATCTTATACCAATAGCTAACCTGCAAGCTGTGGTCTTACTGTGGACTTTCTTTTGAAAAGCACCCGAAAAGACTTTATACTTCTAAAGCGCTTCGTGTGTCACCAGTTTAATTTTAACTAGGAATGATGAAATGATCGCAAATATTAGCTCTGACTGTGGATTTTGGCAGGAACCAATTGGAATTTCACCTATTTCAGTTGAAACTGCGTAGCAAAATGGTGTGTTGCCTAAATTTATAGTATATCTGGTAGGCAACTGTTATTTGCGTGCCAAAATAAAGCTTAGGGTGTAGCTTATAATTTACTGAATTAGTCATTATTATTTTGACAATATGGCGAACATTATCTGCTTCTTTAAAATGTATCTACAGAACGCAGTTCTCCGTTAATAGTGGAATGTAAATTACAACTCCTAATAGTGGTAAAACAAAAGTTATAACGCAAGTTATAGGATAGTTCTACTGAAAAGCAATGGTTTATTGTAATATTTATGACTATTTGTTGATTTGTATCGCCTGCAGTAGTTTTCAGTTCCTCGAAAGTTCCGAAACATACATACATACATCGGGTGGCGGGTTGGACTACCAACCGGGGGTACAGAACCGACCATTGTTGCTCCTCCACCATCATTCCCTCCATTCTAGTCTCAGTTATCGGCAGCACTTTCGATTCGTTTACCCTTGCTAATCAATCGAGCGAACTAGGGAGCATTGACTGGGCCACACTGCGCACCGGTTGTCAGTGTATTTCCTTGACGTCACACAATGTTCGAGAACATGCATGCTGTCTGCCTGCCGGCGCCCAACCCCAACCCCAGCCCCACCACCCACTCCCCTTTCCTTCACTTTCCTTCCTCCCGCCAACAGTCCGTGGGGTGTTTACAGTTGTTCTGTTTCGCCAAGAGAACCACATTGCATCATGCGACTGGGGCCATTAAGCGAAATATATGTATGTAGTGTGTATGTGCCCTAATTTGAGGGGTATTCCAGCATCTGGACTTTATAACCATCACTGGTTGTGTTATTATTGTACACAAGTTCTTAATTATATGTGGGATTTCATATATGCTATTTAATAATATTGACAAAGATCAACTTAATCCACTATTTAAGCATATCCTAACTGAAGGTTAAGCTAGAAGTTTGTTTTCGTTTAGATAATGATTAAAGTCTACGTCTAGTCCATACTTTGTGTTTATTAAAAATAATCTTATGAAGCATGACAGATTATTGTGTAAATATACCAGATAGACCACTGAAATCCACTTATATCCCATATCCTATAAGACTGTGCATAAGTAAGCTGTTTCTGAGATTAATCAAATCCATATAGGTAAATGTTTGATGTAAAAATCTTTACCATTTCATACACTCTGCAATTAGGGATTATAAGTTCGTATTAAGCTGTTAGCTTGTACAAATATGGTTATGCATTTTGGGACATGTTCTAGTGAAATATTCCAAGCACAAGGGTATTCCAAACTTTTCTTCCTAGCTGTTCCTTTTCCCTGCTATTCCACCAACACCAACAAAGAGCAGCAGCTGCCGGCGATGAAGCGAAGAGAGGGAGATGGCACGAGTATCTGTGCCAGCTAGCTGAGACCGAGAAATTGAGCGTGTGCAGGCAGTTAATGGAAATGGAAAATGACTCATGATGGCTGATCGATTGAGCGTAATGCACTGGCACTCGTGTTCAAATGCGTATTCGTGCTCGAAATGCAGCGAGCGCGGTGAAATGTGAACAAACTTCCAAAGCTGCAACCACATACGGTACGATTATAACCTTCATGACGTTTATTGCACTTGGTGACGTTCGTTGCAGCCCAAAATAGAACGTCGAAACAAAGCGGACGAACGAACTGGTTAAAGCAGAACCACCGATGAGAGCGTGGCCTCCCACACATGTGTGCCTGCTCCCATTAGGAGTTTTGCTGGAGAGGATTTTGCAGCTGCAATCAACTGAGTGGAAAACGCTGTCAGTCGGGGCCCACCAGCTGAAAGCTTGTTTTCCCCCATCGAAACAAACCTATTATCAAGAAGTTTTTCATTCTAACGAGGCTGTTTGGAGGACAGCCAGTGGGTGCCTACGTGCAGCCTCCTCCGATTCATAAAATCAGCCCATCCATATCTTCGTCTCTGTCTCTCTCCCTTGCGCAAAAGCCCTGCGAGAAAAATTAATTTTTTAGCTTTGGCAATGCCGCAGCGGAAAAAACGTCAGCTGAATCCCCAAAGGCATATGTTGTTGTTTACTGTGCAAAAACGAAAACAAAGCATGTTAAATGTAGTTTTTGTTTTGCTGTTTGCCCTTTCCACTTGTTTGCTTTTAAACAGAACTCGCGCACATCACACCACCTTCCATACTGCTTTGGTGTTGGAGTATGTCTCTCTCCCTCGCTCCCGTCTTTCACGACATTTTCGGCCTACGTGCGATTCGGTATCGCAAAACGTACAAAAACAATGGAGCAGGGCTCTCTGCACTGAACGAAAAATAACTGTATTAATTCAAAAGAACTACAAATCAAAGCTTTAGGATGTTCGATAAAGTACTTTTAAATTGTGTGCCTTTGTAAAACTAAGTTCTATCCCCTCAAACTCTCAAATACTACAACCATATTTCTAACTGTGTACTCTCTTTTTACAAGAGCTTAATTGCATCATGTAACGCTCTTGCGCACCGGTCTTTTCCAGTGCCGCTCTCTTAATCTCTACCACTGGCTCTTTTTCGGCCACCTTCTGCTTCTCGGTCTGTCGCTTTGTTATTGTTTTTCCTGTTGCTGTTTTTGTTTTGCTTGCGGCGTGTCGGCCACAACCACAAAGCTACTTCTTGTGAAAACTGGTTCTGTGTCCAATGAATGATGTGGCTTTATCGCCGCTCTCTTTCCGCCGCCGATGCGTTGGTGTGCGTGGGCTTATTGGCCAGGTTGTGTGATAACACAGGTATCGTTGAAGGTATTGGTATCGGTATCGGTTACCTCCATGCCTTAATCTGGCCTAAACTAGTGTGTCAATATTTGCACCTCTCAAAGACCAAGATCTCGATCGGCAAAAACAAAGCCAATGTTTTCTTTTTGCCATCGAGTTCTCAACAAATATGAATTTATATCGACTAACTCGATGAATAAACATGGCCGGTAATTGCTGTGCATTCGATTTGAAACCGGATTTTTGCAACCAGAGGCGTTTCTCTTCCGGGCTGCTTTTTTTTAAATTTGTTTGTAAGCAAGAGATCGGGGTTTTGTTTTCGCTGTCCTATGACGAACAATATTTCTGGTCGTTCGACACTTGCAATTATTGAGCAGGTTATGCCCCATACCATCTAACTACGTATCTATGCTTGTACATACATATGAACATACAATGTATGTTTATTGCTACCCTTGCAAACACGTATCAAAAAATATATAAGTACAGCACAGGTCATAGTAATAAAACCGTTGTGTTGCAGATTTACAATGTATAAACTGGCTTCCCTGCTGTTTTGGTCCAACTTGATTTGTCATAAAGATGAATAGTTTGTTGATACCCTATGCGGGGCACTATCTTTCCAACCTCTACTGTTTGTAGATGTCTGTTTGTTACAACAACTCTCGCTCTCGTTTCGGCCGCTCTCTTCGTTCGTCGCCCACCGCTCTTTGGCGCTTTTTTCGCTCATCGCGCACTGCGGTAGTTTTCGGTTTTTGTCGCTCCCCGAAAGCGGGCGCGTGTTTGAATTTGATTCTTTCCTCGTTGGCGCCGCGCGACGTAGGTCCGCAAAGATTTGTCCGTGTTTTTTCCATTTCTTTCAAATTCACTTTTTTGGCCAATTGGTTTTCGCCGCACACCCAAAGTCGCCGGTACTATACTTATACACACTCATTCACGCGAAACAAATCCAATACGAAATTCCCGGCCATTTGATCTGAACAATTTTCCGTGTGCTTCCTATAATAACAATCATTAAGCGTGCAGATTGTTGTTTTCGTTTTCGTCGAACGAAAAGGGAAAAGTGTTGTACTTTAAATCAAAGATGATACAACCGGAATAGGGTTAAAATTAGCCCGATATCGCAATAAAACAAACAACTAAACCGAAACTAAAGCAATACAATATCGACGGGGAGCAATATAATATCGAAAGCAGGCGGTTTTATCTACGCATTGCAAAAAACGTGCCGCCCAGAAGAAGAACAAGCAGCAGAACGGGCGTTGCTTAGACAAATTGCGTTGCGATTAAAAGGCGAACAACAGCAGCAGCAGCAAAGGCAGCAAACATGTTGGGTAAATACAACAACAAGAACAACAACAAACTCTAGGAACGAAATGAGATGAGAGAACTTTCGCACACACACAGATTTGCTCACTCGCACCCACACAACATGACGGGCATGTGCATCTGTGTGTGAGGGGAAACGTTTCGAAATGCCGGTTTTTGCATTTTTGTTATTGTTTTTGGTTCGAACAAGTTTCCGCTACATTTTACAGGCTGTTAATAGCAATTACATTTTAGGCTTGTCTATTGTCTTTTAAAAACTGATTTTTAATTATTTCCAACCGTTAAGATAACTAAAACGACCTTGATATACATTTTATGTATAATAACTATGGTAATAAATCCCATTTGGTTATTCTCTAATTTAATTCCGCACATCTTATTTTTTATTGTCATACGTTATGTTCTGGTTCTCTCGCCATTTTCATACATTTTTTCGCTTTTACAATTTCATTTGCTGCGCAATAATTTTCTGCTTCTTTACAGCACACAAACACATGCGTGCAGATAGCGTACGTGTATGGTGTGTGCATGCCCGTGAATTCATGCTGGCAAGAGATGAAGGTGGCTTAAGAAGAGAGTGAGTTGATGGGGAAGCAACTCTTTAGCGTTCTAGACCTTTCGCAAGGAAACTAATAAACCAATTTGTTAAATTTTCTTAATAATATTTCTTATTCCAAAAGAGTACTTTTTCCTTATTAAAGTGTGTCTTTAAATGTAGGATGAATACAAATTTTAACAAAACAAAAATTTTTAAAATAATTAAAAGGCATTTCAGTTAAAAAATTAATATGTATTTATATAAAACTGTAACTTATTTTTGCCTAGAATTAGATCTGACGTCACAGCTTGCAGATGTTGAGCGCTGCTAATTGAGAATTTATTCGAAGTGCCCTCTGTCGCACTTTCACCCTGCCATGAAGTAATACCACAAATGAGAGCGAGAAAGAAACGGACCCACCTTATCTTCCTCTTCCTCCCTACTCTCCACTGCTCTCTATTTACTAAAAGCTCCTCATGTGCGACCGCATGTTGTTTCTCCTCCCTTTTTTTTTTTTTTTTTTCCACTGGCATTATTTGAATTGAAATCGGCAAAGTTAAGTGCCAAAAGCAAACCTTTTGCTTTGCTCGCTTTTTGCGTAGTTCGCCCGTCTTATCAACCTTTTGTTTATTCACTAATCGAGTGGCCACCGTATTATTTTGCGTTTCCTACCTAGACATTTGATAACTTATTATGGCACTGGCTTCGATAATGTTTGCGCAAAGCCTTAAAATTGAAATTTCTCAAGGTTTTTCTCTAGACGCTTTCGATTCTTGTTTTGTTTTCAGCTTTGCATTATCTGCTAGCTTGTGTTTTTTCATAGCTTTGCACCTGTAGGCGAACTGTCCTTCATCTCGGTTAAACTTTTAAACTTTGAAGAACCCAAGTCTGATCTCGATTCCAATTGGAAGTTTTTTAAAGCAATGTATAACACAATTTTATACGTAGATATGTATGTATGTACATTGTTATAAACTTCTAAGGGCCATGTGCAATTGTTGTTTAAATAAAACAAGTTTACTTCATAATGAAATTTACTTTGTAACGAGTATAGGAGCTTTCCAAAATTACATTAAACTGGCAAGTACACAAGTACACACATAAAGAGGCATCTGAAAAGCCGGCCGGCAAACCATGAAAATATTTTCCTAGGTTTTCGTTCGTATCAGGTTCTTTTACATAAGTTGGTTTGGCTTGTTAACGCTTGTCTAGCCGCTGATGAAATGTTGTAAGGGCATTTCATCAAATGCCTATTGTCGTCATCACCTTATCGACTTGCATCTGAAGGGATCGGATGATGTGTTATGCCGACGTCAAGCACGGACTTTTTGTGCCGGAACTGCGGAAATTGTTTATGCAATTTAAACAAAAATACACACGTCTTCAGCACACTCACATATCTCTTGATCATCAAAACCAAATGATTTGGCGAAAAATAACATACATACATACATTAATAATTAAATGCGCAGAATATTCGGCGGGCGTGTGTGAAAGAGTCCATTTCGATAAACAAGAGAAATGCAAAAGAGTTTGAACGCCGCGTCTGTTTCTGTTGTCTCGGCGTTTATTTACGCAATTGATAACAATTAAAGCTGACCAACAAATAGGCCAAATATTATATTTAGAATAGAACGGAAAGCGTGCGACGAATCACGAAACGTGTGGGTGGTTGAGATGGGAGGACCACACTGCATATAAATTGGACATTCATTTGAAAGATGACGGAACCAGAAGTTAATACATATACTATATTTGACAGTGAGACGGATATTTAAAGCACCCTTACAAAAGAAAATACTTTAATTAGAGTTATTAGAGTAACTGTACCCCAAAGTCGTTGAATCCTCAGCGATTTCTGCTGTAGAGTACTCCACCCAATAACTGCAATGAAGCGATACTTATTTACAATGCGACGTGACTCCAGGCTTATGTATTAGTTCTTTAGTCGACCAGCTAGATCCACCGAAAGATATCGCTCTGGTGCAGCCGTCGTGGACTTTATAAATAGTGACCGGGCTATTGACAACAATTGAAGAACAGGCACACACTCAATCAAGCTGATCGCCGGTCCTCGGCCCCTTTGCTTATACTCCTCCGATCTTGGGATTAGCTCCAGGCACAGACCTAGCTCTGAACGATTCCAACCAGAAGTTTTCTATATAGCGGCCTGTTTGCGGCTGTTTTCTCATTATTTATTTTACATATTTATGCACACTTGCGGCGACTTGTTTACGACACGCGATTTGCTTTCTACGCAGTTAGTGCAAAAGTACGAGTATTTCTTATTTTATTTATATTCCCTCATTATTATTTTTATACATTGATAAATGCAAAAAAAAAAAAAAATAGGCATGCAAATATGGTGAATGTTTTTGATAAAAAGCTCATACCATACCATATCATACCATGGGACTTGTAACGTCGATCGTATTTCGATATAGAGCTAGACTATCCGCTTATTACCAGCTAGAATGCAGAAGTCAAAGGGTCGGAGCGAATTTAATTCGAAACTTTTTTTTTTATTGACATTGTCGCATTTTGTTTTTTACAGACGGACAGAATGAGCTGACGCGCTACAGCAGCGAGGATGTGTCGGGCAATGAGTCCAGCGAGGCGCCCAACATGACCGAGGTGGAACGCCAGGCGGAGCTTAACAGGCACAAGGAGGAGATGCAGAAGAAGCGGCGCAAGAAACGCATCAGTTCCTCTCTACATTCGTCAACCTTTCAGGGTGAGTATGGGGGTCAGAGAATAGCTGACAGGGTGCATTATCTAAATTATTCTTTTCGCCCACTAGAGCTGTACAAGCTGACTGGCGAGATTCTTGGCGAGGGAGCCTACGCATCGGTGCAAACTTGCGTTAACATCTACACCGATCTGGAGTACGCCGTGAAGGTGATCGATAAGATACCGGGACATGCGCGTGCACGTGTATTTCGCGAAGTGGAGACATTCCATCACTGCCAGGGCCATTTGGGCATCTTGCAACTGATCGAATTCTTCGAGGATGACGAAAAGTTCTACCTGGTATTCGAGAAGATCAACGGTGGTCCATTGCTAACGCGCATTCAGGAGCACATTTGCTTTTCTGAGCACGAGGCTTCGCAGATAATCAAGGAGATCGCCTCCGGACTCGATTTTCTGCACAAGAAGGGCATTGCCCATCGTGATCTCAAGCCGGAGAATATTTTGTGTGTCAAGACGGATTCGCTGTGCCCAATCAAGATTTGCGACTTTGATTTGGGTTCGGGGATTAAGTTCACCACGGATATCTCGTCGCCAGCAGCCACTCCCCAGTTATTGACACCAGTAAGTCGGAAATTATTGATGGCTTTTGATTATAAATACTAAGTGCAAGTACTTAATTTTTAGGTTGGCAGTGCCGAGTTTATGGCTCCGGAAGTGGTCGATTTGTTTGTGGGCGAGGCACACTATTACGATAAGAGGTGCGATTTGTGGTCCTTGGGAGTCATTGCTTACATCTTGCTCTGCGGCTATCCGCCATTTTCGGGCAACTGTGGTGAGGATTGCGGCTGGAATCGCGGTGAAAACTGTCGCACGTGCCAGGAGCTGCTTTTCGAGTCCATTCAAGAAGGTTCGTGGATACTATTGTTATTATCATTATTAGTATTAATATCATAATATTATTATTGTTTAGGACACTTTTCTTTCCCGGAGGCCGAGTGGCACGATGTCAGCGATGAGGCCAAGGATCTAATTTCTAACCTGCTCGTCAAGCAGGCTGCAAAACGCCTCAGCGCCGAGGCAGTGTTGAATCACCCTTGGATTCGTATGTGCGAGCACGAGCCACCGGCCAACAAGCATGCCAGGCGCCACAAGGCTCTGCAAACGCCCAGTAACATCCGACGGTAATTAGACAAATTATATTACCATTGATTCGCAGAAATAATTTGGGTTTTCGTATTTCATTTGCAGCAATCACCAGTCGGCAAGGGAAATCTCGCAGTTTGCCGAATCTGCCATGGCCGTCAAGCGCGTGGTCCTACAGCATTTCTCGATGCGCTACGATTATATGAAAGAGCGTCCCAATATCTACCAGCCATCGCAGGCCTACATGGACGCCTATAGCGATGAAAACTACAATCCCAAGCCGCCGGGCCATTACACTCGCAATCGCTCGCAGCGCAATCCCGCTGCCTCCTTGTGCAGCTACGGAGGGCGTATGTCCTCAATGCACGGCCAGCGGGCTAATAGCCGTCAGTCTTCCCGAAATGCTTCTCGCAATGCATCTGCAATTTATCCGAATAGCGGGGGCTTTAAGACTTTGAATGTTCATGAGGAAGATGACGACGATGAAGCTCTCGAGGCATTTGGCCGCATCGACGATGATGATGACGATGAGTGGGCGAGGTCAACGAGGGAATATCAGCAGCGGCGTGAGATGCAACAGCGCCAGGAGGCGCTTAGCGAGGATCACTATAGGCGTCAGAGCGGAAGCGAGGGCGACGATGTGGAAGATGAGGATGGAGAGAATGAGGACTATCAGCACTATAAGCATTATTGGCGCGAATTGGACGAGGACGAGGGCGACGACTATTTGTATGAGCAGCAGCAGCGCGTCGATGATATAGTCGAGGAGGAGGAGTTCGAGGATGAACCAAAGGAGGAAACTCAAGCTGACAATCTAAAGCTAACGAAAGCTTACGTGGAGCAAGTTGGCGAGACCAATGTGGAGAAATCGAAGCCACAGGACGATAACGGTGGGTATATAAGGGAGGACCTTATTATGGATAATATGGATTTGGAGGAAAAAACTCAGCAAAGCGAATTTGCTAAGCTCACCATAATGCGCAAAGATGCGCAGAAGGAGGAGAATGAGATAATGCAGCAGCATGATGAGGAGAAGAAGGAGGAAATACAGCAGGATGATGTTGATGGGGCTAAGAAGCAAGGACCATCAAGTGATATTAGTGCTACTACCATCACCGATAATAACAAGCAGCAAACACCAGTTATGACTACTACACACATTAACAACTGGCAAACTGGCGATGCAATTGAAGATGATGATGTTAAACTATTGGATAGTATTAGTGATTTAAATGAAAAGCTACCTGAAATTTATGAGACTGCAAATATTGTTGTCAACTCAGCGGCAGTGCCAGCAGCATCGACACCAGCAGCATCAGCAACACGCCCACCAACAGATAACCCAGCGGAAGATGATTCGAACGTAATCAAACCGACAACTGCTGCTGAGGGGACAACAATGCGAACGACTTTTGGCCAGGCAGCTGAAGAAGAAAAGCCTGTAGCCCAATCCCACACCGCTGGTCACCACAGCAAGACCGGCCGCACTGTTAACTTTGCCCCCGATGCATATCAGAACGACGAGGATGCCGATATCGATGAGGACGACGACTACGACGAGGATGAGGAGGAGGATCTGCACGAGCACAGCAAGCAACAGCTGCCTTCCAATGCCTACACTCGGAAGCAGCGACAGATGCACCAGCGGTACATTGTGCCACGCTACCAGCCTGCGGATCACGTTCCTCAGAGGCAGCACACAGAAAACTGGCGTTATCGCACCCATCACTCGCAGGAGCAGCAGCCGACAGCGGACTATCGCAAGTATCGCCCGCCGTTTAGCACCGGAGGCGGAGGTGGCCACCATGGCAACCAGCAGCGCAATTACTTGGGGAGCTTCTCGCACAGCGGCGGTGCCGCTGGTTACAAGATTGCTCCAATGGCGCCACCAATGCAGCCGCCTCCGCGGCACAACAGCGCCGGAAGCAGTGGCAGTGGCAGCGGCAGCGGCGGATCTCCGCCATCTGATGAGCAGTCGAACATTCGTAATTGGCGTCAGGATTGTGTTTACGCCCGCAGTTGCGGCATGAACCAGGGGCCGGAACAGCAGCGGCACAACCGTTCGTCGGGCCAGCGTGTCCCGCAGCAACCGCGGATTGGCAGTGGGCGCTTCGCACACCTGCAGGCGACCCAATTGATGGATGAGTTGCCTGATATGAGGATTGGCCTTTCGCCGCCGAGCGAGAGTGTGCTGCTCCAACGGCGCCTACGCCAGCAACAGCGGGCCAACGATTTGTCCGAGTACTGCGAACCGGCCACCGCCAGTGGTTAGGCCAAGTCGGTCCATTTTGGATAGATAACTCTGTTTTTCACGCACATTCTCTAAAAACCAACTTTCCAGTTCTATGATTCTTTTTGGTGCAACTTTTCAACAACTAACGTTTCAAGCAAAAGTGTACGCAAACTATTTAAATTCAAATAATTCCGCCACTGCAAACAGAGTTAACAAAAAAACCCAAAAAAAAAAAAAATAATAATAATAAAGTGATGAATTCATGTGGTAGGAGAAAGGGACTGCAGAGTGGAAACACACAGAAGCCGAGGGAAATTGAGAGTGGCAAATGTCTACGCTGTTTTGAAGCAAGCCAAACAGTCGTTCGAGATGAAAACAACAGAAAACAAATACCTTTTTTTATAAAAAAGATTCGAAAAATTGTAATTTATATTGCAGTATAATTTTTTATTATGAAAAATAAAAACGAATACGAAAAGTGTTTGGTCAAGAGATGCATAAAACCCTTACGACTCTTCTGTTTTGGTGAAATTGCTTAAATACTAAGTACTCTAAAAAAATTTTTCCATGCCTCTTGAGTCAAAATGATGATAATTTTTGAACGCCCGGTCCAAATACCAACATGTACAACAAATGAAAATTGTTAATATTTGTATAGTATGTTTTTATTTCTCATGACAAAAATTGTTATAGGAAAGGATAAACGGGCAGCAACAATAAGTTGAGTTTACAAAGTTAATTAAATTGTCAAAATTTCGAGTGGCTCGCCAATTCGTTGGAATCGAAATTTACACTTAAAAATCAAGCACTGTTAATATTATTTCGAAAAAATTGACATGTACGCAAGATAAACTGCAATATAAATGCAATTTTGTTTACAGCTTACAGTTTTGTACGCGTATATGCCAATTACTTGGAAATAGTTTACCAGTGTACAGTTCATTATTTCAAAAACTATTGAAACATATTAATTAAGCCCCAGTACTCCTCTACACTGACACCCACACACACACTAAGGCCAACTACACTGGGCCAAAATCTAACGAACTCTTGACATTGCAAGTTGCTCAACATTTTTTGATGGGCGTAAATGAAAGCATAGCATGCAAACCAATTTTGTTAAATACATACACCTATAATATTTAAAAAATTGTGATATAAAATGTAAATGTAAATGCACCTGAAGAAATCTATCTATCAAATGTCGCTGTGCCATCAACAACCACTTCAATCTACTGATAAGGCCGCCAGAGAAGGAACCTTTTCCACAGTCCTTATTTGTTTACGTCCCACGAAATCAATGTCAAGTGCATACACACCGATACTTCTATTTTTCCAACCAACAGCAACTTATACGAAAAACTTCCAAAAAAAAAAAAACAAAAACAAAATAAAAGAAAATTCAAACTGACAACAAAACAATTCAATGCAGACAAGTATAAAATGATAAATGATTGTTCATAATTTTAGCTCAAAACGTAGCTGACAAAAAAAAGTTGCCAATGGCTTCGTTTTGAGATTGGTTAAAGTTTTGAACATTTGCTAATAATAACGACAGCGTCCAATTAATTTAAACTATGCATGCAATGGATTCCTACAGAAGCAATCAAAGTTGCACTGAAACTGAAGTATTGAAGTGGAAACTATCGCTTTCGTTTTCTTTGTAAAACTGTGAGGAATGTTTCGCAACGAAACAAAAAAATAATAATAACTATGAGTTAAATTTACAAGCAGCGCTGCTTAAAATCCGATACAACTACACTCAAACAAACAGCACCTTGGTTTAGAAAATGTCCGTTAAGCCAATGGTTAAACTTAAGTCGTTACACTGTCGTTACAGCGCTGTTTTCGAGAAGTGAAGAACACCAACGATAATGCGGAGGAAGTCCTGCAGATAATTGATTAGCTGACCGATTTAATCAAGGAACATTTGTATGAAGAGAATTGGTTTTAAACGAAAAGCGAAGAGAAAAGAATACAAAGCCAGCAATAAACGAAAGAGTAGATATTGTTTTATACATATAAAAACTCAATAAAAACGCAAAATACATACAATGTTGTGTTGTGCATGTGGGTTTATTTCAGGCAGCAGCAAATAAGTATAACCAATCCCAAAAGCCAGATAGCCCAATTCAGGTGCAGGGTACTATCTCCCATGGACACCGCATGGTAGGTTGGAGCCTTCAGTTGGGGAAAGTGTAGAACCATCAAATCGGGATGCGAAATGTTCCTTTGCGTGGAATTTTGCTGAGTCAAGCATTCTTTGAGGAGCCTCTCTAAAAAATAAATCCTGTCGTAGACGCAGTCGAAATCCGTGTAGTATTCGTAGACTGATGTCCCATTTCGAACGAGTTCGCCTCTTTCGTCCACTAGAAACGAATCTAGATGGTGCAGCCGGCTTCTCCCAATCGTGATGAAGAAAGCTCGAGAATCGTTTTCCACGTGGAAAAAGGCGTACGAGTGGTATATGTAATTATTTTGGTAATTGAACTCTTGGTTCAATCGCAGTGCTGGTTTCTTCCGCTTTCTTTTGTATGTGCCTCGGCAAAAATAAACAAATATCTTATTTTTGATGGGCGAGCATTGTGGAGTTATTCCCATGCTAACTTGAAATGAAACTAAAGGAAACTAAGTTTGTGATAGTTTTGCTATATAATATATATTATCTATACAATATAATAAAATAAACTTTTAAAAACAATACATTTTGGGCTTAACTGCTTATTTATTTAGCTTTCTTAAAAAGTTGATGGATAATGATAATTTCCAACGGTTTATTTGCTGACAAATATTTTCAATTACCAGTGTGGCCGTTCTGCAAAACTTTAGTCCACGAAAGAGCTAGCTAGCCTGCATGCGATAGTATCGCCATCACCTCCGACCTGCAAGTTTTTGCAACGTCGAGGAAAAAGTTGTCTGGATATTTAAGTTCGGTGTAGTTGCTGTTATAAAATCGGGTTACACAGACAAAATGATAAACTCGTGAGAACATATAAAACGCAAGTTTGCATGTGCAGATTGTAAATTTGTTCAGGGCAGCAGCTGCGAATGGGAAGAGTACCCCGCCCTCGCGAAAAGAATTGCATTTAAGCTCCCTTTTGTTCCCCAATAGCAGCTGTTGGCCTGCCAACCCCCACCACCCACTCTTTTTTTTTTTGGTCCAATCGGAAATCCGTGCCCGGTTAATAGCGTAATTCTGGCTTCAAAAATAGAGAAAAGAACCCAAATCATATTCGAAACAGACGCATAATTCCTAATAAACATATAATAGCGGTAAGCATTATTTGTGGCCTTTTGTTATCATTGAACAGCTGTTCACAGTTTACCTCCAGCTGAACAGCTGATTTCGAGTTTTCCCCAAAAAGTAGTCAATAGTATTGAAACATGTAAGATACTTAAGAGCAAATACTATTCATAAACTATAAACGTATTAAAAAATAAAAGGCACAATTTAATAACAGCTTAGACATATCGATATGCTGAAATATCGATACTGCGCTCATCCCTATTGCGTTGACTAAAAAAAAACTGATGAACTTAATTAATAATAAGTTGTAATAAGTTATTTAGAGCTTCCGTGGAAAACCCCGAAATACCCGTGCATGGAATCCGATCCTAAAATTTCACTTTTCACGGCTGCGCTTGTGTTTTCTCAACGTAGCTTTGGAATTGTTTGCTAACGGCGATGAAAAACTTGACGGAAAAATTGGTGCTGACAAAAGAGTGTGTATTTGACAAGCAAAGAAAAAATTTTAGTTTTCAAACTCTATTTTGAGCTTCAAATCGTTTTTGGTGCTTATTGAAAAGCTACTCGCTCGAGAACTGTGCAACTCATAGCCCCGAATTTCCATTTGGAGCACAAGTACATATGTAGCTGGCAACAGTTCTGGAACCCAAATACTTAACCCACTGCTGGTTTTTGGGTCTGTTTCCGGACAAAAAAAAAGCAAACTTGTCTCTGTTAGACAGTTATACCTCCTCATACCCGTAAATTAATCATTTGTTCGTACATATACATATTTTTAGCGCATTTTGGGCTGTATGCGCTGCAACACACCTTTGCCGTTCGGTTAACGTTGCCCACTAGACAACTGCAATGGATAGCTTGGAGAACGACCAGGAGGAGCTCCGCCACCAGCCGAGGGTCACCTTGGCGTACGGCAGCGTGGCCACCAGTTCCGGCGCACAAGAGAACCGTAAGGTGGCCATCATCCGGAACCAGATAGTGCTAATCCTCTTGACCTCTTGCAGATTCCCAGTATGCGATGTACTATAATCAGCAGAGAGACCCCCTTTCGGACAGCTACATGCTAATGACGCCGTTCCTCTCCAGTTCACAGAGCCACAGTCACACCCATTCGCCGCCCACGTACACCGCCATGGTGCCGCCACGTCGCGAAGAGAGCTCTGGATTTGAGGGCATGGCCGGGCGGTGTGACAAGTGCAGTTCGCTGGCCGGACTCTGCCGCTGCGAATCGGTGGTGGCCAGCAGCAGTCGCTATGCGGACTCCACACAAAACCAGTCGCAGTCGGAGGCTCAATTCTTGGAGCAGCCTTCCTCCTCCACAACGGCGGTCGCCAATCCGCCCGCTGTTCATGCCATTCCACGACCCAAGCGAAAGAAGACTGAACCTCTGACAATGGAGCCAGAGAGTAACAATGCCGGCGACGCGGTGGTTGCGTCCGACAGCGGCACATGGCCAGCCGGTGCTATAGAGGAGCACGCCATGGACTCTGCGGCAGTCGTTTACGAACTCCCCTCTAGTTCGCTGCAGCTGAGCAACAGCTCCTTCGAAACGGCCCCAAGTGCCGTAAATGCTTACGATGATGTCACATCTAGTGCCTCGGACACGGAGCACGGCCAGTTTGCCCATACGCGTACCACCAACACCACGACGACAACGTCGGCGGTTCAGGCTCACAAGAAGAAGGCTAGCCGCTCCAGTGATGCCTCCAACGCATCATCCAGCGCGGTAGATACGGATGCCACGCCGAGCACGAGTGCCCAGTCGAGAAGACGACAGGTTAATCACTTTTCTTATCGCAAAGCAAGGGTTTTGGAGCCGGAAAACGAGAGCAGCGATGACGGTTGGGATTTGCGCGTGCACAATCCCGCTCCACCAACTGAGCCCTCTGTGACGATTATCCGTGGTAGCAGGGGATCCGTTGAGCCGGAGCTAGGTCATACGGATCACAACTACTACAACAGTCGCCGCGCTGTGGCGGAAGCCCCGCCGGATAGTACCTACATGAGGGCAGCCTCCTGCTCCACGGCCACCCATACTACGCGTAGCGTGGATTACGGATCTCGCATTGGTCAAAGGCCTGCTGCAACGGGATCACCGTCCACAACCTCGGAGCAAGGACAGGAGCAGCACCAGCAGCTACAGCAGGTGGAGGACAGCATTAACGAAGAACTAGGCCTCCAGCAGTCACCTGGACAAGGCATGCGCAGTATGTACAGTGTTCCCGTCGAGTCTAGAATGGCATGGAGTCGTGCGCGTCCCTCTGACGATGCAGTACCGCCTAGGAAGCATGCGCGCATGGAACTGTCCGGAAGGTCGCGTTCCAAACTGTCCTCAACGAATTATAATTCGTTCCATCCTGGAAGGAGCAGACACCGCACCTATGCGGAGCAAGAGAGCACTTCTAGGCGACATCAGATGCCGTTTCCACCATCCTCGACGCCAACTTCAAACGGGTCCTGTGTGATTACCTACGTCGGCCGGCCGAGAGAGAGTCAGCCCGCCGTGGATCTTAATCTTCCGTCCACATCCACAGGAAGGCGTGGCAGCCACGAGACCCGTGCCGATTCTGTAGTGTTGACTGCACCAGACTTGCAGCTGGATGATTGGTCATCGGACGACGATGATGATGACGTAGTATTTGTGCACTCCACTCGTGAGCCCATACTCTCGATCGATTTGACTTCAGATGACGATGGCTTAGCTACTGATATGCAACTGCAGAGGGATAGGGAGAGGGGCCGTGAAAGAGAGCGGGAGCGAGAAAGGGATCGGGAACCATATCGAAATGACACTCAACCCAACCCGGAGGAACCGAGTGATGAGAGGAGACCGTTGTATGACTGTGCTTACACATTCCCGTATGCCCGCAGGACAGATCGTCGCACCGAAGCGAATAATGATGGCACCTCGGCATTTGCATTTTATAGTGGCGCTCTGGCTGATCGGGCTGCCATTTCGGATCACAACTACAGCTACGAGCTAGACCAGCTGATGGATCCTGGCGCCGGTCATTTTTATCCGCCTCGCTGCTCCAGCATGGATCCTCAGCGCTACTTCCTTCCGATCAACGAATCCTCTATGTGGATGCCAGGCCATCCCTCGGCTCCACAGCCACCGCCGCCCCCGATGCCACCAATCCTGTTGCCTGACAACTCTTCCACTGAGGCATATTTACGTCATCAGCAAAGAAATCTTACCTCCACTCCAAGCAGCTCCTCCAGCGAGCAGACACCAACGCAGCAATCCCGTCACAGGCGAACTAGTCCGGCGAATGTGTATCACCGCTACCATCCGTACTATTATGCAATCACAACGCTGCCAACGGTGGTGGAGTCGGACTACCCACCCAGTCTTCAGCCTCACCCTCACCCGCATTTTCAGCCCACTCAAGGTGGGAGCAGTCGCAGTTCTTTGAGTGGAGCTTTGAATGCGGCTGCAGTGGCAGCCACAGCGGCGGCGGTACAGGCGCAAACTTTCAGTGATTTGCTCTCGCAGGCTCATAATGAGGGACGTGCTGCGGCATTGGAAGGCAACCGGACACCTCCACATGCCATAGTGCATACCCAACAGCAGCGGCAATCTATTAATCCACCCGCGCCAGCAGTAGCATCGAATGCAAACCTGGCGGCAGCTGTTTCTCCGCCACCTCCGCTTGAAATGTATTCCGGACGGAGCACCATACCGCATTGCGGATCTCCGCCTTTTAGTGTGCGACGCTCTGAGGCTGCATATAGCAATAGACAGCACTATCAGCCGCAGCCGCACCAAGGCCACCAGGCGCCGCAGAACCAGATGCACGCCCACATTCATCCCCCTCACCGGGCCAGCGCTATTGTGGCCACCTCGCTGACGCCGGCTCCACCGTACCCGGTGCATCAAAATCTGTGGTACCGTCAGCAAAGCATGCAGGAGATGCACCGTCGCCACATGACGCCCACGCCCATCGATCTTTCTTCGAATGCTCCGCTCTTGACGAGCACGCTGCGAAACGGGTACCTGCATAGCATCTGCAGTTGTGTTCATGCTCGAAACGGTCCCGTTTCAAGCCTGGATCCCGCCTACTATCCGCCGTACGACGCTGCAACTGCAGCGGCTGCTCCTCCACCATCTCCGCAACAACATTCGCCTGCTACATCCGAGGGTGCTAGTAGTAGTGGGGCAGCACAAGCGAGAATGAGACACCTGCAGCTTCAGCCTCAACAGCAGCCGCAATCCCAGCAATCGCCACCGGTAATGCAGCACTTGCACCGACAGCGGGCGATTCACCACCACATGTTCCACCACCACTACTCGCCGCTACATCTGGAGATTGGGCTGGCCCCCCTCTCTCTGGGCTCCCGTATCCTAATCGGACCACCTCGTCCAAACCGGGGAGCTACTTTGGTAACTTAACATGCGAAAATCAATAACATTACGTATTAATTACGTTTTACGTTTATTTCAGGAAACCATCGAGAGGAATACCTTGCCACACAAATATCGACGCGTACGGAGACCCAGCGAGTCGGATGAGGATGCCGAGAAGTGCGCCATTTGCTTAACCCTCTTTGAGATAGAGAACGAAGTTCGGTGAGTTAAATGTGGAAATTATTTATACCGTGCTCTAATTATATTGAATAACAATTGCAGCCGCCTGCCGTGCATGCATCTATTTCACACGGACTGCGTGGATCAGTGGCTGGTCACGAACAAGCACTGCCCCATTTGTCGCGTCGACATCGAAACCCATATGCCAAACGACGCCCTTGCCCCCAGCTCCAGTGGAGTCACAGATGCCGCCAATTCCGCCGCCTTATGACATTGTGTCCACGGCATCTTCATGTAAATCCCTCAGACTGAGTTGGTTTTCGGCATGCATCGATATAAAAACAAAGAATGAAATATTCGTAATAACCCCATATACAACCCTTAAAATGTTTAACCCACCGCAACGCATGTAAAAGGCAGTTGCCACCGTTTGCTGCCGTGTTGCGCTGAAGGATATCAAAAAGCTAAATTCGTTTTGGCTCAATTTCTATATCTAAGTATATTAAGTGATTCGGCAAATAATTTCCTACACATATGTACAAATTGTCTACGTTTTGTGAAACAAAATTCTTGTGATAAGAATTTCATAAATATGCGTATATTGTTATAGTATAGAGTTCCACGACGGGCGTATATGATGACTTTGACCCCAGCTTGTTGTTATATTTTTAATGATCACACAAAATACCATATTACATCCGACCCAAAATTTAGGCGTTTAGAAATCAATTCGGCAATTTATTCCTTTTCTGATTATGTATTAATCACCATGAGTAATTAATTTGAAGGATTTAAAATTTGTATAATTTCGCTTCATTATTTAACAAATTTTGTTATGTTGTTAGTCACAAAAATGTAAAGGAGAATAATATTTTATTATATATTATTAAAATACACATATGTTAAATTTAATACATTACCGATTATTGCTCAATATCTCAAAACGTGCCATATAAGTGAATTGATTCGATGCAATTTTTTAAAGCTTGAGCTAAACATATTTTAAAATGGTTGGTTTTATATTAAAGAAAAAGTTTTCTAAAACTTTTAAAAATTTGTTGTCTAAGACGGCTGAAATCAATAAATAATCCAAAAAAAGTTTTCTGATGTTTTTTTATTCCTCCGATAAAAATTCGGTACTTTTATTTCTGTTTGGGATTTATTCTTAATCAGTTCTATTATCAATAACATTTCAATGCGAAATTTAAATGAGCTACTTTGTAAAAAATCGTCGTGCAACACTTTAGGGATTGGTAGCTACGTTTCGATGCCTTCAAAGACGTTCTATAAGTTCAACACTTTACTTTTAATATCTGGATGGGTCAATTTCGTTGATATGACAGAAGACCTATACAAATGAAATGAATCTTTGAACACTACTGCATAAATTAGGAATTTTTAAAACATTAGATTACACGATTCTTTAGATTTGTAGACTCGCCTCTTTTCCAATTGACCCACCAACAGAGTACGACTATAAATCATTGCTAGCCAACATTTCATTCTAAGCCATATTACTGGGTCCAGCGCTCGGATCATGATCATCATCATCCGCATCCTCTTTGGTCAGGTCGGCAAAAAAGTCAGATGCATTGCTGCATTTTGAGGAGGGAAGATTGTGACGCTGCTCCTTGTAGGCATTGTGTTTCTCATTGTACTTAATGTCTCCAAAGTCCTCGAAATACTTAACATTCCAGAATCGCACGTCGTTGTTGTGCGAGGAGGATGCGATGAGTTCACCGCTGGAGTTGACGTCTAGCGACTCGATGGGCATATTATGCTGTCCCACCACGCCGAGATTACGATACGGAGCGATGTGACAAGCTCGAATGTTTCCATCCTCCCCGGCCAAGCAGGCAATCCGGTCTGTGATGGGTATCATTAGACTAATGGGGCTCTTGATGCCCGGATACATGTCGCAGTGGTACCCGAATTGTCCCCAGTTGTAGGTATACAGGCGACCCTTGGAGGTACCCACCACCAGCTTGGAGTCACCGCGATAGATGCCCATGCAGCTTAGCTCCTCTTCGTATGGCTCCGATTGCACGTACATCTTTCGCGCAGCTATATTGAATGTAGTCAGGTAGCCATCGGCACTGGTGGCCAGCAGCAGCTTATTTTGGTCGTTAGTCGTCAGCTGGGTGATCTGATCCTCCAGCTCTTTCAGCTCGAAGATGGCATTCTTGGTGCGTAGATCCCACAGCTTGACCGTGCCTGCATCATCACCCGTGGCAAAGAGATTTTCATTTAGAACGTGCAGCGTGTTGATGGCATCATCGTGGGCCGTCTCGTATAGCTTTTTCAGCTTCTCCGTTTCCATATCGGTGACCATGACGCACTTGTCTTTGGAGCAGGTGAGCAGGAAGCGCCCATCCTCTGTGAACTCCACATCGCGGCATGCTTTGGAATGAACCTCAATAGTGCGCAGCAGCTTGTTCGCTTCGTTGTCATACTCGTACAGATGTACATCCCCGATGATTGTGGCTAGGGCGATGATATCACGGTCCGGATGGAAGCAGATATCTGTTATGAAGTCTTCAAGCTTAATCTCTGGGGGAGCACTGCGTGGCTTCTTAATAGCAGCTATCATGGCACGTACAGTCTCGTCTGTTTCGTCGTCCTCGTTCAAGTCGAAGGTGGCTTCTGATTGCCTGTTGCTGCCCGATGGATTATCGTCATCCTTGCGTCTCTTTGCACTCGTTGCTCCTCCGGCGGATGCACCGCCCGCATTATCTAGCATCGAATCATCTGAGTCGGAGTCCGCTGCATTCGGATCGAAACTATCATCGCTGCTGATACTTTCGTTGCCATCGTAACTACTGTCGCCATCGTTATCCGGCACTGGAGCACCCATGTCAACCAGGTCATATTCGTCGTTGTCGCTGTCCGACTCGTTCAGCACCTCCTGTTCGATTTCCGCTATGACACCGACCACCATGTCTTCGTCCAGATCATCCAGTTCGTCTTCGTCGGAGGGGGTTTTAAAGTTGTTATGCCTGCGAAACGCATGTTCGGAACAAGTTTAGGATTCCAATCCGTTGACCCAATGCGGTGCGTTTGAAAATACTCACGTGTGCATAATAGTATAAGTCCAAGTTGCGAAAAAATGCGCTTTTATTTACCACGTTTGGAAATTGTTTGGATACCACGAGAACAAGAGGAAGCAGAAAGCATGTCGCCACTCAGCTGTTCAAGATGGTTGGCCATTTGGCTAGTTCTTAGCTAATTTCGTTGGTAGCTATTTCTACTTGTATAGAGATATATATTAATTTACACTTGATGTTTCCGATTAAAATAGTTAAAAGTGCTTTTAGCGTCTTAAAATTTGCGTTCTTAAAGACCTTTTTAATCTTATATACTTTTAGATTAAATATAGTTGAAATAGCTATTGGTATATTTGGGTAAGCTACCTCGCCGTTTCTGTAATATTTGAAGGGTGGGCCGACGGTCACACTAATTCCTATTCGCATTGTTTCCATTGGCATAATTGCGCGGGTTTTTAGTCTGGAACTGAACACAATTGTTTTCTTTGCTTATTTGTAAACTAATTTTATGAAAAGTGAAGCGCTGGCAGCTCATTGAACCGCAGGTCGTGATGTCCAAGAAGCCTGTTGCTGAAAGAAAGCAGCTTACACTTAGCAGCTTTATTGGCCTGGATGGCAATTCCCAGAGTCAACCTAAGAGCAGAGGTATTTGGAGCTTATTGACCAGATTAAGGATGCTAACAGTTGCATTTCAGCCGCAAGTGTCAGAAGCAAGCCGTCCGCAGTCTACAATCCCATCTTCCTGGACGCGTCGTCATCCGATGATGAATCTACGGAGGCATCCAGTCAATCCAGCAAGGACACTATTGCTACGAAGAAGTCCAGCAGAGATCCTAGAACCGCAAGGCTCAAAAAACACTCATACATTGATCTGTCGGAATCCCCACTAGCTGAACTTCCTGCCACGAAATCTGACAGAGATTCGCCCATTAAACCAACACAGAGTGAGAGTAGTTACGCGTATCGGAGATTGTCTGAATCTCCTTTTGAAAGTAAATCCCTTGGCCATTTACTAAGTAAACCGACTCAAAATGAAAGGAAAACATCAATTGCTTGGCTTTCGGATTCTCCGGAAAAGAAACTGCCGCAAAATGAGAGGAAGACCACAGACTCTCCAGTCCGAAAGTACTCCTTTGAGGACTTTCCAAGCAAGCAGAATGGAGATAGACATCCTTTACTCACGCTGCCTGATTCGCCGCCTCCGCTGCAGCCTGTCAAGAAACCGGAGAAGACTATGTTGCTAAATGAAACAAAAACGTTTCAGGATAAGGACTCTCCTATAAAGCCACAAGTTACTAAAAATAAGGACACTGTTCCGACGCTGCTTGACTCACCGCGAGCTCCAAATACATACAAAAAGACAGGCAGTACTCGTAATCTTTTTGAGGATTCTCCAGAGAAAAGTGGCAGCGGACAGCAGGGTTATATACTGGGTTCAGCTAAGGAAAATGCAGTCCCAACAAAGCCTGCGTCTGCTTCTCTGGAGAGGAATAGCCTCACCTCCCCACCACCAGCGGCACCAGTGAAGCCCAGATATAGTGTGGCTTTTGACAATTCCCTGGCTGATTACTTGAAGGATTTGGCCCAAAGCGACAACTTTAGCATCGATCCCAATAATCAGAGCGCTGAGACACTGAAGAACACCCTGGGATTTTTTCGCAACACTTATGTGGAGCTCATGGAAAAGTATTGCTCTCTGATTGATCAGATTCCTGCCATGCACTTCAATGAAATAGCAGGCTTTCAGCCAAATACATTTCTTAAGCTCAAGGTGATGCGACAAAAATTTAAGGCGCGGACACAGCTTGTCCAAAACACTTTAGATAAGAAAGAAAGCCAGCTAAAAGCGGAACAGGAAGCCCTTGAGAAGGAGGAAATGGAAATGCAGATGGAGCAGGGCCGTCATTCATTATCAAAAATAAGTGTATCATCTTCACCAGGTAGAAGTAGCCCCATAAAGCCTCTACCCAAAGTCCAAGAAAAAAAGGATGAAAAAATACCCAAGCGAGAACAGCTTCTACATAACCTTTGCGGGGAGCCAGACAATTTCTCACCACCAAGCTCGCCACACAATATGGAACCTGTTCCGAAACGCCAGCAGCTCATCCACGACCTTTGCGGGGAGCCAGATGACTTCTCACCACCCAGCTCGCAACACAATATTCCGAAACGCCAGCAGCTCATCCACGACCTCTGCGGGGAGCCAGATGACTTCTCGCCACCCAGCAAGCAGAAAGACCCGCACCTGACGCGAAAGTGCGAAGAACTGGTTCATGACCTTTGCGAGGAGCCGGACGACTACTTAGCACAGAGCATGATGCTAGACGGCGACCTGCAGGACGAACAAATGAACGGACCCACGCAGGGGACCACAAGCAGCCGGATGGATGATGACGATGATGACTTGGAGGGATTGCTGGCGGAAATCGAGAACGAGCATCAGGAGATGCAGGGCCGCAGATCAGAGTTCAATGGATACAGCTATAAGGAGTTGGAGGCTGTTAAAGTAAAGGAGAAACGTAAGGAGACGCCCATAAATATTTCGTTGGATGATGATGGATTTCCCGAGTATGATGAGGCCATGTTTGAACAAATGCATTCGCAGGCTGCTGCCAATAAGAGCAGCGTAAGTGCCGTCCCAAGCACCAGTAAGAGCGTTGTACCTGCCAAGCTGAGCAGCGCTCCAGATTCGCAAAAGCTCTCAGGGAATTTCCATGCGAACGTCCACAATGACGGCATCACCGGGGAGTTCGATGGCCAGAAGTTTGAGCACTCCACCCGGCTTATGCACGGCCTGAGCTACAGCTTTGGCTTGAAAAGTTTCCGTCCCAATCAGCTGCAGGTGATCAACGCCACTCTTCTGGGCAATGATTGCTTCGTCCTAATGCCAACTGGAGGAGGAAAGTCGTTGTGCTATCAGCTGCCTGCCATTCTGACCGAAGGTGTGACCATTGTTATCAGTCCGCTTAAGTCGCTGATCTTTGATCAAATCAATAAACTGGCTTCTTTAGATGTGAGTATGAGAACAATTCGTTAAGATATATATTTTGCTGAACTTATCTTTAACAGATCTGTGCAAAGAGTCTGAGCGGAGAACAAAAAATGGCCGATGTCATGGCCATCTACAGGGATTTGGAGTCTCAGCCACCTATGGTCAAATTGCTATACGTGACGCCTGAGAAAATTAGCAGTTCGGCTCGCTTCCAGGACACTTTGGACACCCTTAACTCCAACAACTATATAAGTAGATTCGTTATAGACGAGGCGCATTGCGTTTCCCAGTGGGGTCATGACTTTAGACCGGATTACAAGAAACTTGGAGTACTTAAAAAGCGGTTTCCAAATGTTCCAACTATTGCTTTAACAGCCACTGCCACGCCCCGCGTCCGTTTGGATATTCTGGCCCAACTAAATCTGAAGAAATGCAAGTGGTTCCTCTCCAGTTTTAATCGTAGCAACCTGCGGTACATGGTACTGCCCAAAAAGGGCGCCTCGACGCTGGACGACATTAGTAGGTACATCCGCAGCAAACCGGCACACTTCAGTGGCATAATCTACTGTCTGTCGCGTAAGGAGTGCGATGAGACGTCAAAGAAAATGTGTAAGGATGGCGTCCGCTCGGTTGCCTATCATGCTGGTCTCACGGACTCTGAGCGAGAGGGTCGGCAAAAGGACTGGCTGACCGGAAAGATCAGGGTGATCTGTGCCACCATCGCCTTTGGCATGGGCATCGACAAACCAGATGTCCGATTCGTATTGCACTACTCGCTGCCCAAGTCCATCGAGGGTTATTACCAGGAGGCAGGTCGCGCAGGCCGAGACGGCGATGTGGCGGAGTGCATCCTGTACTACAACTATGCGGACATGCTCAGGCTCAAGAAAATGATGGACTGTAAGTGGTCAAGATATTTATTAGGTTTGTAAATTAATTATTTGTATTCCCATTTTAGCCGACAAAGCTCTTCAGTACAATGTGAAGAAGATACATGTGGATAATTTATACCGCATTGTTGGATACTGCGAAAACCTCACAGATTGCCGACGTGCCCAGCAGTTGGACTATTTCGGGGAGCACTTCACCAGCGAACAGTGTCTGGAGAACAAAGGGACAGCTTGCGATAATTGCCTTAACAAACGAGCCTATAAGGCACTAGATGCATTGGAGCACGCTCGTAAGGCTGCGCGAGCCGTCAAGGATCTGGGCAGCGGTAGATCTCGTTTCACGCTGTTGCATATAGCCGACGTTATGAAAGGTTCGAAGATCAAGAAAATCATTGACTATAACCATCACAAAACGCCCCACCATGGCGCCCTGAAAGAATGGGACAAGAACGATGTACACAGGCTGCTGCGCAAAATGGTCATCGATGGCTTCCTTAGGGAGGACTTAATTTTTACAAACGATTTCCCACAGGCCTATTTGTATCTGGGCAACAACATCAGTAAACTAATGGAGGGCACGCCTATCTTCGAATTTGCAGTCACCAAAAATGCCAAGGAAGCCAAGACGGCGGTCGGCAGTGTTTCGGATGGCGCAACGAGCAGTACGGCTGATGGACAGTCTGGAATGCGGGAGATTCACGAGCGCTGCTATACGGATCTATTGGATCTATGTCGAACCATTGCCAGCCAGCGAAACGTTACCATGGCTAGTATCATGAACATTCAGGCCCTGAAGAGCATGGCCGAAACCCTGCCGCTCTCCGAGAAGGACATGTGCAGTATTCCGCACGTGACCAAGGCGAACTTTGATAAATACGGCGCAAAGCTGCTTGAAATAACCAGCAACTATGCCTCGGAGAAGCTTCTGATGCAAGCCGTCCTGGACGAAGAGGAGGAACAGGCGGCCGCCAATCAGAGACCCAGCACCTCCGGATGGAACAACGAAAGCGTGGACTGGGACAGGGCGGTTGCCTCGCAGGGCAATGCAAACACGAGCGGGGCCAGCGGCTTTAACTCTTTCAGAGCGGGCAAGAGAAAAAAGGTATACAAGTCGGCAGCCAACAAGAGATACAAAACGAGTACTACATCGCCAGCGCCCAGAAAAACCACAACTGCGAGGGGTAGAGGTGGCAGGGCGGGCGCCAAACGGGCGGAGAGTTCTGCTTCCTCATCATCGGGCTGGAAATCCAAGAAGACAGGGAACAGCTTTGGCTTCGATTTGATGCCACTGCCAGGATCAAAATAACTTGAAATCCTTTGACATTTTGCCTTAGAAACTACAGTTTTTTATGTTATAGTGTTTATAAGCGTAAGAAAGTAGCATAAGCTAAACGATTTTGGAAGTAAGCTGTTAAAAAGTTACAAATTTCTGTATAAGCAATGTGTTCAGTTTATTGTTTGTCCGCTTTTGTTTCTTATTTGTTATTTAACACCTTAAATTTCAGTTAATAGAATTAAGAACTTATCACTAACAATTTTTACAATAACTTTCATTAGCACTTTAGATGTAACCCCCGCAAGAAAACAAAAACAAAAACAAAAGGATGCAGCTTTGGTCACAACACTATACACTGGTGTAATATAAACTTTTCTTAAGTACTTAGAACCATCCATTATCATCTATGTCTTGGCGGCTTGTCGCACCTTATCCTCGAACTCGTAGGCGCCCATAGACCAAATCAGGTTAGCGTCCGTCTCCACCTGGACGAACTCGGTCGCATAGGTGTTTGAGGTGCTCACCATACCGCCAAACTCCAGTTGTGCATGATCTGAAAATGTTTGCAGTGGCATTACTGAAAGATTCTAGTGATCAGTTAAATTTGGTGTACGAACATAAGTTCCACTTAAGGCCCGTGGTTGTGACGTTGTGCGCGGACGATCCCACGGGCATCAGGGAGCACCATCGCTGGCTGGTGACTAGGTCAACGGGCACCTGTATCGTGTGCTTTCCCGGCCGGAGTAACCACGTCACCGAATCCCCGCTCAACAGGAAGACATTGCAGTTATCCTTTTGCGATTTGTACAGCGTGTTCAGGTTGGCCATGACCTGGTCCAAGCGACCGGAAGTGTCATGAAACACCACCACATCCTGGATTTTACGCTGCGCCATTACGGGCTGCAGCACGGCCATGGCCTTTGTGAAGTCAGTGGCATCCTGGTCGGGTGTGTGCACTTTCGGCGTGGTCTTGAAGAAATCCACCGTGTCCTCAGTGATCGAGTCAAAGTCACCCGTTATCACGTCGAGCGGTTCAAGTGGTGTGGTGGCCGCTGACCCATTGGACTTCTTAGCCATTGCTTGACCTACGACAAAGTCACGCCAGTGATTGGAGCCTCCATCGACAGCACATCGCACGGCGGCTAGAAGCGAACGAAAGCTGTAAGCTGGCTGAGATTGGTTTTATAACAGCTCCAGACCTACCGTTCTTCCACAGCAGTTTCACCACGTGCGCCGGCACTTGGATCTGCCGATTGAGCACCACGCAAACGTGTCCATGGTCGCCCAACTTGAAGTTCTCGTTGATCAGGTTGCCCGGCGTCCATTTAAACTCCTTGGGCGGTATTTTGTGGTCCATTTGCTGCCGGAATCCGATTGTTGTTTTCGTGCACAGGAAGCGGTGGGTGGTGGGGTGGGTGGTGCGTTGGTGCGCCGGCCTGCCAACTCGCGTGACTCGGATCAAGCCGAATCCGTGGCTAGAGCGGCGCATCCAATTCAAGGCGGACCCGGGACCCCATTGGGCCGTCATTGTGCAGCAGCCCGTGCCGTATAATTTTACCAAAAGCATATATTATTGAAATAATACGCCCGGACGATAAGTTGCCCCTTTGAATAGTTTTAAATTTGTTCGTTACAACTGCGGCCTCTGGTCACACCGTTGGCAGTTGGCAGTCCGTTAGCGATGGACATGCGATGTGGCGCGAATTTTAAATAAGCCTTTTATAATCCTTTAAGGGATGTAAGCTAAAACTTATTTTTTGGCTTAAGTCTGTTTCGTGTATAGCCCACAGATTATAGTAGGCTAAATAAGCCAGTTAATATACTTCCATTTTCGCTTGAAAATTGAAAAAAATCCCGGTGATCCATTGGCAACTATTTAAGCCAATTATTTTGACCGCAGCCAACATACATTTAAATGAAATGCCGACATTCTGGAGCATGCAGCCTCGACCAAATACTTATTTTTCATTCAATAGACAAGTTAATCCGTCGGTAAACTTCTGTGGCTTAGGTTAATGAAGCCGCTGGCCGGTTTGATGAACAGAGGAAACAAAAAGCTGGCTGATGGAATGGGACGAATGGGGTCAGCAGACTTATCAGGGGGCGGGATAGTCGCAGTCGCACCACAATACTTTTGTGCTCGAACCTCCGATGCCAGCTGTATCAATATTGTTACAGTTCATTTTGTTTGACCTACACAAATAAAGGCATTTATACGGATCCTGTGGCCAGACCATGAGCACATCCTCGGCTCAGCACCCCTGGCCATGGCCTTTGGTCTTCCTCTTTTCTGGATTCAGATTGACAGCGGGCGATGTTCCATGAACGCCCATTGTTGGCCATCCAGTTGCGAAGGGGTGAAGTTGAATGGCTTTACATGCCACGTCTGAAATGCATTGTCCAAGTCGCATTGTTGGGCCGAACCATTTTATTTCGGTTTCCGTTTTCCATTCTTAAAGCTATGCTGTATTAAAAGAAAATATTCTGAAGTAGTACAAAATTATATTCAACTAAAACTTTAAAGAAAAGTAAAAATTTAAATTTTAATTTTAAGTAATTTAAAAGATTTCTATGTAAAACCAATTAGTTTTAAAGTAAAAAAGTACTTTCCTAACAATTAAATTTTCATAACTTTATTCTGAGTATCACCAACTTAAAAATTTTCATTTTTAACTGCGCACTTAGCTCCATTTATTTGGTGATTTTCGTTTTCGCTGAAAGTTTGCCTTAAGAAACCTCACAAGTAAAAGGAAATTTAACGTTTGTCGCGGAATCGTAGAAAAGTTGCTCCGCCCCAAAGCAGCCATAAATAAATAAAATTACACTTGTACACGCGTGCCTTTGGCGTATGCGTTCGTCTTTATACGACTTTGAAACGAATTACTTGCGTTTACCCCGTGACTTTCATACCCTATCCTAAGGTATCGCCAACTTTGACCCAAGTGCAGTCTTAGTTGAGGTCCGAAGTATCAAAGATTCGGCTTAAACCGTTCTCATTGCGGGCAAAGAAATGGAAAGCAAAAGTCCTTGTCCAAAAGATTTACGTTTTCATTTTGTGGAACACTGCGTTGCACACATCGAGTGCAACATGTTGCACGAAAATGTTCCGAGTCAGAGATTTATGTGCGCGTGCATCAAGGTAAAAGTAAACGAATTTAAGACCTGCTTGGATTTAAAGATAACAACTATTAAATTCTTAATGACTGAGTTCGTGCTCTATTTACCTGGCCAGTTCGCTTTCGCAGCCAACTGCAACTAATTGCATGCAGCTCGAATATGTGTCACATACTCGTATGTAAGTACTATATATGGTTCGGTTTTTATAGTTTGCAAAATTAAAAGCCAGATGCCAACGAGTGTGTGTGTCTTTGCGCAGTCAACTCAGATACCATTGCACTCGCATTCAACGCAGCTACCATCCATTTTTCGCAAGGGTTATCCTGTGGCCCATCCTCCCGTCCTCCCATCCTTTCCCGCTCCACAGTTCGCGGTTCAATGCACCTTGATGACGTGAGTAGAAGTTATTAAGTCACAATGGGCGACGGCTTGGCTTGGCATGGGCTGCTGCTCTGTTCTCTTCTGTTCTGTTCTGTTTGGCGGAGTCGTAGTCGGTGGTTTATTTGACGTCGCCAGGCGGTGCCCAAGTCCTCGAGCGAAAGACCCACCTGCCAGACAGCGAGCGCCAAGGATGCGACAGGAAATTCATCAATGTCTCCGCCGGCTGTCGCCTGCATTCGACTTGCCAAGCGCGGCAACATTTTTACCCAATGCCTCAAATTGCCAATGACGTGGTGAAAAAGGAAGCAAATAGAAGAAAACACATGGACTAGTGTGCCGACTGAAGGATACCACTTAAATTGATGCCACTCATAAATGCACTCAAAATTATAGCATACTTATTGGGGCTTGTAAAAACCTTGAAGTTTTTTAAAATAAATAAAGATTATGTTATGTGTTTAATACTACTTCTGATTATATTTTTAAGATGCATTATTATAAATATAAAGAAAAATAACAAAAATGATTCATATTATTATTTTTATATGATATTGCACAGATTAATCCTTTTCAAATATTTTACACAATTATATTGTTCATGTGGGTTTGTTGCAAATAAAAAGCATTTAATTTCCTCAGCAATATACCCACAACTATCCTGCAAAAATGAGTAGACGATGGAGCTGTGACTAAAGAGTAGGGCAGGTTATTTACGATCCAGAAACAGAAGCAAACCGCCTAAACGGATGCCAACCGTCGGAGCTTTTCCCGCCAAGAGGAAATTATGAATTTCGGAGCGGCTGCTGTTTTGCGTTTTGCCTTTGCCATTGCGGTGAACTTTATTCAAGTGTCGCTGCAGTTGAAGCTGTCCATATGCGCAAGTCCTTGCATTTACCCAGGGATCTGTTCAGGGCTTATCCAGTAGTTTGGCCAGGCACAGAGTTTGACGGGCACAGTGTAAAGTACAAGTTGATCCGCTGTCAAATTAGTGAAGGGCACTCGAATGCACGAAAAACCACAATCTGACAGTGTGGACTGGCTGCTGGGTCAACTTTACTGGACTCCGCTGACCACACAATATTCCAGCTCATTTGCATATTCAAATTTAGTTTACTCAAGCCCAAAAACCTGTGTGTGTGGGCAGTGAACAATTTTGGTACTCTCATGTTTAACCAACCGCCACAAAAGAAAGAACACTTTTTTTTTTTTACCATATACATAGTTGCGTTATATTTGATCTTAACTTCCGCCTTATCATTTTTGCATTTCACTTTCGCTATGCAAATTGTTTTAATTTCTGCGTTTACAATTATTGTATTCCGTCAAATTAGCTTATTTATTACAAATACCGAGCACATTCCCTGGATTGGAATGCGAATGTTGACATTCATAATGGGTCCGTGATCGAATTTTACTGACTGTTTATGGACTCCAGATTCTGTGGTGGAGTGCGCTGTTTTGCTAGCGCATAAATCACATGGCGTATGCGTAATATTAGTATGTAAAGTTGCACATACATTCTTTGCCCTTATACATATGTATGTAGATGTATGCAAATGAAATGAATAATCATAAATCTATGCAGTTTTGATTTGCCGAATTTGTAATCGGATTTTGTGTGTGCACTTGCTGCCACTTGCTGCCACATAATATATGCATATTCAGTGGCACTCGGTCGATTTGCGCTGCCGTTGGCTTCGGCTGCGGCCTCAGTTGCCATTGTAGTCCTCGATGAATGTGTCGATGATATAGCGCTTCACCTCGTTGATGGAGGTGCGCTTGTTGCTGCACTGCAGCCGCTCCTGGTTTTCCGGCAGCACCAGCAGTTGCTGCAGTTCGCCCTGCGACGATAAAAAAAAAAGAACATCGAACGTTAATGCACACAATGTATGTACATAATTATACGCCAATAATTGTTCAATTTGTGAACCGCCAACGGGGCGTATACGCTATCGGCGTCATGCAGGCCTCGCAATAAAAATGGCATGAATGTCAAATGGTTTACGTTTACGTACCAACACCATATATTTAAGCCATCAATTTTCATAAAGTTTTGGTCGCAAAAGAGCCATATTTATTTACAGAGGCTTTGTCTTTGTTTTTTTTCTAAAGTAATATAGATTAAAAATGTATATGCCCTATTGAAATAAAGAGGATGCAATGAGTAATGAAAATCGAGAAATATGGCTCCCCCGGGAAATCTGGTGTATAGATTCTATACTCACATTGAAGCCGCGTCCGATTTCCACATCCGCGTCCACGGGCAACGTGAAAAGTCGCTTGGAGACAACGAAACTGTTTGTCCACGCGCAGTCGACGTAAATCGATATGAAATCGCCGTTCTGAATGCTGCACGGTGGATGAAAATAACAGCGAAACAATAATGGTAAAGTGAGCTATTCGCAAATAATTAAACTATATATATATGTATGTATTTATATATAAGTGGATACATATTGGTGCATTGTTAGTACGTGAGTACGCATGTATGGGTGTATGGGTGTATGGGTGGGCACCCACACAGTGACAGTGAGAAATGTGCCGACGGTCGATGACAAATGGTGCCCACTTGAACCGAGTGTCAATTTGGCTGTGTGTCGTTGTAGCCAGCAAAAAGCAAAAACCAAAAAAAAAAGGGCCTTCGATATTCATGTGCAGCCTGTATACAGTTGCGGTCAAGATAATAGCAATGCAGGTTTAATAGGCCACGTTTCAGCTTGAATCTCTATCGAATAATATTTCTACAGAGCGTGTAAAAAGACTACACAACTTGGTCTAATCAAAATATATAAATATTCATACAAAAACTAATTTTTTGTACGTTTTTTTTTTTAGATATTTACATGGAGACCAGAACCTTTTTCCTTACCACAACTGTGTGCCTGCCTACTATTTGCATGTGTGTCAAGTGTTTGGCAGTGTGCGTTTCATGGCACAAACATTTATGCTAATAAATTGAAAATGCAAATAAACGAAAGTGTCAACGTCGATGGCCATCAGATCGAAGTGAGTGCCATTCGCCCACGCAGAGGCACACACAGAGCCCCAGTGATTGCCAATCACCACCATTGCCTGGAGTGAGGCACCCACTACCCAAATCCTCCATCCAGTTCCTTCGTGAGTACCCCACATACTGCACCCCACATGTGTGTACACCCTCACCTGATGGCCACTTGATGCCAGCGATAATCGTATAAATTGAATTTCACCGGCAACATTTCCGTCGTATTGTCCCGCTCCAGATACAAACGCAGTCCGTCCCTGCAGGCCTCCAGATAAAGATTGTGGGTGGCATTCCGTATGGAGAATATGGTCGCCGTGCTCTTGGTGTCGTTCTGAAATCGTCACGGAATCGCTCATTTCCATTCCATACAAATCCCCCCCCCCCACCAAAAGTGCACCCACCTTAGCCCTTAATGTGACCATCAGGGTGAAGTTGAGCAAGTTCCTCCAGCTGCGCACGTAGCCCATGTTGTACGGCGTCGAGGGCGTTGCACTGAAGCCAGTGCCCATCAGACCCGCCGTGGTGAGGTCCACATTTGAATATGCATCCGGGTAGGAGGAGGCTAGTGAAGCATCCGCGGCTTGGGTGGGCAGATCCTCACCCATGGGCAGTTTCTTGTAGAACTTAAGCAGATCGCTTATGTCATCTGAAATGATAATTTATTCGAGTACTTTCAGTAAACTACTTTTTGCACTAGTATATTTAAGCTGCATGATTTTAGTTTATGGTTCGACTTTGGGGCACTTAATTGAGTGGCAAACTCACCGCTGCACTCGAAACTGTTGCAGTTGCGCTGCTCGATGTTGTAGCCCTCGCAGAGGAGCGTCGACAGGGCCACGCTCTTGGCGGGCCTGCGTTTCTTGTGCTGATTGCTGGCACGTGGCTTCCTGGTCCCAGTGTCCGCTCCCACTCCCACTCCCACTTTGTTCCCACTCCGCTCATTGTGTGCACTCGGCACAAACCTGACACTTTCGCCGGCTCCTCCATCGACGCCTCCTCCATCATCTCTTGGTGGTTCATTACCGCCGCTTGTCTCTCCCAAGGGATCCGTTGCCGGGGGACTAGCATTCGCTTGGGAATGGGCAGGGTCTCTGGTCTGCGGCGTAATCGTCGTCGTGGCCTGGTCAAATTTATACAATGACTCGTCGCCACTTGCCCGCATTATGAGCAGCTCGTTCTCATCCCCGTCGTCGGCCAGCAGATCGTTGCTGCCAACGTCGAAAGCGTCCGTCTCCTTGGACACGGAAAGTCCAACTGCGTCCGCATCAACTGCAGCCACAGCCTCGTCGTCCTCCTCCTCCTCCAGATTGATGTTCATGTTCATGTCCACCAGCGGATTGTCGAGCAGACAGCGCCGGAAACGCTGCTGCACCCCCTGACCGCAGGTGACACTGCACAAGGTGAAGTCGCTCCAATCGTCCCAGCCTGCAATTGATTGCCGATTGTTTGCAGTGAGCTTCTGAGTTTCTAAATTTCTGGGTTTCCGAAAATCAAATTAAATGCAACTTTGTCCCTTTCAATTTTACGCAATTTAAAATGTCAAAGAATATCTTTTGAGAACCAAAAATTCCTTTCCAATAAAAGGAGTTGAAACTATTTTCGTAAATATTGCTGAATTTTATGTAAGAGTTCTAAAAATGTTCTTTTTATTAGTACACTACCCGCAAATACTTTTCTTCGTGTGCATATATTTTTGGAATGCCTTTTCTTCCCGACTATGAGCCATAAAATTAAGACATCATCGTGCCAAATTTGAGTGCCGCTTGTTCTTGGCTCTAAAGTCCTTTCATTCAGTTGCCGCAATTCAAGGCAGATCCTTGCTGGGCGCCTGGCCGCTTGACACAAAAGTCAAGTGTTGCTTCCCTCCCTCCGCTGGTGCGGATTGCCGGCTTTGGAGGAGGCGATGGCCCACATCTGCTACATCTGCTGACACATCTGCTGCGTCATCGAGAAGTTGGCCGCCTCGTATTATGTTTTTTATTTTCTTTTATTTGCTCTATTTTATATTTTGCCCCTTCCATGCGGCGGCATCTAAACGATGGCTATCAATCTTCATCAAAGATTAATCCCCCCAGCTGAGCTCATGAAGTCACAATAGACCGACGAATAAGCCGAATGAGTGCACGAATTTTAAGTGTTCGCCGCATTTCACTGTTGAATTACTCAAAGGATGTAAGCGGCTTTGAATAACACAGTCGCTTGCAATTATGTTGTGATATTCGAGCGGAGGTTTTGGCCCTCCAGTGCCAATTATCGCTGATTGCCACATCCGAGCCCGGGGCTGACCACTGGCCTTTAGTTTGGAAACTCTATACCGATGCTCGCCAAACATCCGACCGGAGCGATTTGCTCAACAATGCAACAACTAACAAGCGAAATGCGATTAACTAACGGAAGCAACGGAAGCCCCAGCCAGGACCTTCCTGGTTTCGGGTGGACGGAGGAGGCAATCGAGTGGCATCTGGGTGGATGCACTCGGAAAATATAGTACCTACTTTCGACCCTGAATAAGTAGTCTTCAAATATATTACTTTAAGGCGCTTAAAAAAGTTATGATACCAATTGTAAAGAAGTAACCAAACTGTATGTATGAAATATTTTTAAAGTATAAATTGAGCTAGAAAATGACAAATGCCACTTCAAACTGATAAGTGCAGGCACAGAGGAAAGCGGAAGTGAACGCTTACCCAAATGCTTCCAGATGTGATTCTCGAACTGCGGCGTCCAGCGATGCAGCCCGTTGACGCTGATTTGCAGCACATCAGTGGCGCCACCCACGGGCGGTCGCTGAAGCTGTCGTGCGGTAGGAGTGCCTCCGGTGGCTGCCGTCGCAGCGGGCAGCAGTTTGCCAAAGGCAATTAACTCCGCCGGCAGCATTTTCAGCATGTTATTATCGAAGCAACGCAGCGGCTGGAGGGTCGCATTCAACTGCCTGCAGTCAAGTGGATGGGTTAAGGGTAGGGGTAAAGGTAAAGGTACAAGTAAAGGTAATGGTAATGTGGACAAAGAGCTGATGATGGTGGCGTTTCCTCGATTACTTACCCCTCGTACTGAAAGGCTGACTCAGCGCCGCTCCAGGAGCCACCACCGCTGCCCGCGGATCCAGCGCTGCCGCCTCGACTGCGGTGTGCCGAGCTCCAGGACATGAGACCATCTCCCAACCTGGCATTCTCGGCTTCGCCATTGCCGTTGGCCACTTTCAGCAGCGAGGCACCCTTGTATATCGTTTCCGGCGTTAATGTTATTAAAATCGTGTCCTGTGCGAGGGACTGCACCGTGCCCTCCGGCTCATCGGTGAAGATGCGCGCGACGAGGGCCTTGACAATCACCGGACTGTTGCGAATCAGCTCGGCCATGCCCTTGTGGGCACATGGATTCACGGGACTCGCTGCAGCCGGTGCCAGCAGCTGCAGCAGGAGCAGAAGGAGCGGGAGGAGCAGGTGGACCAGGTGGAACTGGTGAAGCCCGAGGGTGGCGGAGTGCACCCGCGAATAGATGTCATCGGCTGGCATCACGGGTGCACCTGCATTTGGCCGGGCCATGGATCCTTTATCTTTACGAGTGTCCTAGCGCCACTCGCCGGTTGGCATGGCAGCTTTTATCGCTGCGGTGGCTCAATTTACTTTTGGCAAAAGTCACGTTCCGGCTTTGATTCAACTTAGGATCCGCCGCTCTCCAGGAACAGAGGCACTTTCACACAGCACCTGCACTCATCGTTGGCCTGCGGAAAGATGGGGAGATGGGAGAGCTTGATTGAGGTGGCACTGCCAAAGGACAAAAAGGACAAAAGGACCCCCGGCCCCACCAGCCGAATCTTCAATTCTATTCAAATAATGGAGCCGGGTTTTGCATGATAATAGCTGCAGGTTGCAGTGGATACATCCTGGTATGATTTATATAAAATGTTTTATTGCTATCTGTAACTATGTAAGTCTATGTTGGTTTTCCCAAGGACGCTCAAGCAAAGGGTCGAATTTCTATATGCACGATTTTCATTCAATGCCAAAGATTTGCATATATTTTGCAATTTTTTATTCAACAATTGTCAAAGAAAAAATACATGAATTCGTGTTGCTACTTTTCTCAAAGGGAATTTTTAAAAGGCGCTTACACATTTTCTTTTAAGAAACCGAAGGAAATCTTCAGTGAGTTTAGAGTTTTTAGTAACTTATTTGTTACTAAGTTTTCAATTCTTCTATTTCAAAATTCAACATAAAGTATTTCCTAATGGTATTTTGTAGTAAGCTAATTCATTCTTTCAGATTTATTTAAGGCAAATAACACTCCCTGGCCACCTGCACTTCCTCTCAGGAACACAAAATTTACGAGAATTTATAGCGGCCATAAAAGGTTCTCCTGGTAACAAGCAGCTTAAGGAGCAAGATTACTTCAGGCGCTGCAGGATCACAGGATGCTGGGGTTTGGGGCCATCAAAGTCGCTGCATTCGCTTTCATATCCTGTTGCAGGAAATAAATATCTGGATTAAGGACTTTTGCAGCGACTTTTGCAGCGCAGCGAACAATGGCCATTGGAGTAACCGTTGGAAGATGCAGTGCCCAGTGGAGTTGGGTAACAGGACCAAAAGTTAAATCCACAACATAAGCGTGCAATCAAATAGAATTTTTACGCACATAAGCACTGCAAACGCTGTTTGGTCGAAACAAAAGGGGCCAACGGCAAAACATTTTCGGTAGATAAATGTGCAATGTGCACTTCCAGTGGCTAACAAAAGCTGCGCTCCGATATTTCGGTGGAACCGGGTCGCATCCTTGGTGTCCTGCGGTCCCAGTGCGAAATGGAAAATGTACAACACGCGCCAATTCGCAACCGAATGCAAATGTGCGACGGGCTGTGCAAAATTTAGCCCTCAATTGTTTTATGGCCATGGCATTTTCGTCTATCGGTTGGCCCAGAAAACAGTGCCGTACCGCTGCCAATTCTACTCCCCATCCTGCTGACCATTCCACTACCCATTTCACTTCCATTTCCGTTTCCGTTCGACTGACCGGCAGGTCGTCACTCAACATTCATCGTATTCTCCGGGGGCGGCAATCAGTGTAATTGTTATTGTTTTTACTCCGCCTTTATTGCCCTTAATCCATTTTGTTTTGCTCTCGTTGCTGCTCAGTTGAACTTTTGCAAATTGGCAAAGTTACTGCCAGCGACAATCTGTTAAAAGCTTTTGAATTCCAAATCGACTTGGCCAAGGTGAGCCTCAGCCAAGTGGCCAAGCACGTACATACACTCGCACATAAATCAAGCGGAAAAGTCCACCGGCTAAGCCGAATGCATATTTAACGAACTTTGCCGCGATTCTGCGGCTGTCCGTTCATTGGGGAAATGGCAAATACTCGGTCATCCCAGACCATCAACGAAAATTAGTATTGTTTTCAGTTTTTATGGTTCTTATCACTCGAATTGTGCCGAGCACTCCGCTTTTTGGCGGAGATTTCGAGGAACCGAATCCACACATCGATTTCAATTTACGTTTGAAGGCGGCAAAAAGGAAACATCAAAATTCTTGTTTCCGCCCACGCTGTGACACTTCAAAAATAGGCGCCCATTATTATGAACAAATTGAAGGCCGGCTGAAAGTCAACCCAGCCATGTGGGCACATATATGCACTTCAAAAAAATTTGCTATTTTTATATATTTAAAAAGCAAATGACTTTTAAAAGTATGCACTTTGATTAATGTTGTAAACTTGAATATATAAATGTATCTACTTTTTATAGCAAGGATTCACTTGATTACTCAGTGGATACAAATTAAAAAAGGATTTTTGCTTATTTTGCGAGTGTGCATTTTGTTGCTATTATGGGCTGCCCGTCGCTCGAGATGATTGAATATCAAAAGGCAGTTGGCTCACGCAAATCTCCAACATGTTTCGAGTGCTCCCCCCGGCTGACAACAATGTGAGCAGCGGGATGCGAGTTTAACAAGAGTGGATCCCCGAGGACTCGTATAACTGATAGCCGCCTTTGGTCGACTGGGCAAGTTTAAAAGCCCAGCACGTTTCCCAAACTTCCACAAGTGGCGGCAGACCCCTCGCTTGTGTCCTTTTTATTTTATATTTTTTCTTTTTGGGTCAGGGACTGGCGGAAATATTTTGTACCCAAATTATAGCATGAGTGCCAGGCATTGTACACAGAATGGAACCCATAGACCCATAGACCCTCGAAGGAATCAAACCCACTGACTGAAGTCCCAGGCCGTTCCACACGCATACGCAATTATCCTGGGGGACAACTGTCGCCTTTTATCTGTGCGAATGATTAAGCTCCAAGTGTCTTAAAATTAATTTTATAGTGCTTTCAGCCCAGGGACGAATCCGCATTCGTATACGCAACGTGGCGTATGCGTAATCTTCCCAGCCATTAGCTGAATTCGGCTCAAATTGTATGGGTGTAGGGCTAAAATAGTTTTATCTGCCACGCGCTATCTTCCAGATACTTAATTCCAGCAGGTCCTAATATGTAAATCACTTGCAGCCGGAGTTCGTGTTTCAGGATGGCTGAACTTTTATTCCCACGAACACGCCATTCCTGCCCAGGAATTTCACTTCGTCCTAAGCTCCTCCTCCGCGGTGGCTATATTAAATTCCGGGCTTATTGATTGCGTACGATTGCGATGCGGACCAAGTATTTGTATTCCAACGATTTTTCACGTTAATCCCGTCTCAATTAACTAACAGACTTAATCCCAACGCACGCTTAAATCATAACAAATTGGGGTAGATCCACTTTATAACTAAACAAATATTTGCCGGGGATATATTTCAATTTTCGGTATTTGAATTATGCAAACTCATTTGAGACGAAAGTGAATTTATTGCCAGCTCTGGCCCCCGAAAAACAAAGCCGAAAGGTTGCCGTCTCCGGATGCGGAAGGATGTGGCCATGGAGCTCCGGCTTCCCGGCTTCCCGGCTCCCCAGTAAATTTATGCGCACAATTAATTTGAAAATCCGTATCCAAATCCGAATTTCAGTCAGTGTGCTGTATATTACCCGGTTTACGGGCTCTGTTTGTCGCACAAGGACGAGATAAAATATATACCTGCAGTGGGCTCGATCATCGACGCTGGTACGTTTCATCTGTCCAATTAATTAAAATCCTTGCGGATTATTTGCTAAGCGTATTTGCTAATTGGGCCGGCGCTGATTAGACTGCTCCACAAGTACGAAGTACGAGCACTGGCGTCAGCAGTTAAACGTTAACCCGCCCGACTTAAGTGGCCCCATCCCCCATTCCCCTCCAGCTTAATGAAATGGGAACTTTATCGCCGGGTTCGGCACTCGTTTCCGCTTCCAGTTCAGCTGGCCATGGTGATGCCCTTGGCTTTTGGTCCTGGGTGCAAATTGTAATTATAATGCCACTTAATGGCATAAGAGCGCCTCTGTTATTGTTATTGTTGCGGAAGTGGATGTGGAAGTGGAAGCGGTTTGGAGGAGACAAAGGGTTATCAGACTCCGACTCCGACTCCGACTCCCAGAGGTCGTCGATGAGGATGTTAAATGGATTTAACAGGCCAAGTTAGGTGCACTCCACCCCCATATTCCCTCATTTTCGAGTATTGAGGTTCCTAATCAGAGGGCTCTGGCTCGCCCCATTATCCATTATCTATGCTGGGATTATTTTTATTGCAAGTGCAAAAGAGATTCGCTGGTGCCGAGATAACCGCAGATATTTTGCGCTGACTGAGCAAAAAGTTGCCCCATTACAAAGGGCTGCACATTAACCAATGGCGTGGCATGTAAATGGGGTAAGACCCCTTAAATACATACGTAAATATTCATATATATGTATCTTCTACTTCCACGGATGTGGGTGGGTTTGGAGCCACTTTAGCCCATTTGAAGCGGACAGAAGCGACTGTCAGTTGCCAGTTGCCAGTTGCCAGTTAGCAGTTGCCAGTCGAGCGTTGCCAACGGCCATTAACAATGCAATTTTGTAACAATATGAAGTTGTGGCTGTGGAATGGCTCAAAGCGATGGCTCAACCCGATGCGATGAGGTTGCTCTGCAATTAAACAGCATGCCACACGATCTAGGACTCGTACACATGTGGCAGACCCACCGCAGAGAGACCTACGCACATGCATCAATCTCCATTTCCACATCTCAACATCTCCACATCTCCAAAGGCGGCCACAAGTCAGTTGGAAATATTTGGCAGTGCGTAGAACACCGGGGGATACCTTTTGAAATGTAATACAATTACTTGTTGTGCTCCTTTGATATGTGGCTATGCTAAAATCCTTTGAATTGCAACTAATTTCGGGGCCTTTGTTTAGTTCTTGGCAATATCGAAATCCAGTTCAACTAGATAATATACAATCACTTCTGCTGCTGCTTTAGTTACTCTTTTTTAGACAAACAACGTGGATTATATTTATTTGAATGAATTATTTTTCACTTATTGCATAAACGTTGATTCGTTAAATGTAATTATTAGTTTTAGGTTTAGCCATATTTTGCATAATTTTCTCACTTCAAATAACTAAGACCATTGTTCGTCCGACAAAAGCCAAATCATTCAACTATTTAAGCTTGTAATCTGATTTCAACTAGATTACTTTGTGGCCTTTTTGTTAGAAAAACTATTCGCAATCGGCATTTGGTTTATATTGTTTATTTTCTTTGTTAGCATAGTTTGTTTATTTTTTTTTCCCACTTTTCAGCACATTTTGCGAACCCACAAGCGCACACTAATTACACTTTTTATTGCCTTGCCGCTGCATCAAAAAGCGAGTTCGAGTTTAAAGTTAAGCCACTTGGTTTGCAAGTATTTTCACTTTCTGGAGTTTTCCGGAGTTTCCCGGAGTAGAGCCACGAAGCAACTGCTTTGCTTTTGGCCAGAACAGCGGCTTTTATAGGTGGCAAAGGACACAGTGGACACTGCGCCTGCGCGGATAATATCCTGAATGGACTTCCATCCATTTCCGTTTCCCTTTCGATTGCCAACACAAAGCCGGCTGTTTTGCTGGCCGTCCGTGGTCCACTGGGCCACTGCTCATTTACCGCCCGCTTCCATTTCCAGGGCGTTTGTTTACACCGGGACAGCTGAGGTCGGGACAACAAAGTTTGAAGCCATCCAAGGCACTTGCCGCTTGCCACTTGGCACTTGCCACTTGGCACGCTGCTGTCATCCCAGCGTTAAGGAGCCGCTCTCTTGTACTGTACTATAGTATACGTATATGTATGTACGTTGACGGGGATGTGTACTTGCTGGTATTACATTGAAGTTTTAATTGAATTGCGGCTGCAAGTTTTAACTGCATTCTGTGGGTAGAATCTCCCCAGCGTTTCGACACGCAGAAAGGTGCGAGAAAAAACTTCGCCACAAACTTTTCAGCTCTCAAGTTTTTCACTTTTCATTTCTTGACAGCTTCTGTGCTTCTGTTTAGCCCTTTGAAATGCAGTTGGCAAATGCGGAACTTGGCTCGGCTAAGTCCGCATTCAAAATAGCTGCGCCTGCAAGTAGGCAACAATGTTTTCATTTCCGGTTACCGTGAATGTGCACATACATATATGGTGGCATGTCTATGTGTGTGACTGAGTGTGCGACTGTGTGAGCGTGGAAATCTGTGTCGAACACCTGTTGTTGCCATTGTTGTTGTGGCCTTATCGCCTTCTTGGCCATTTTGCTTATGTTGTGGGGTCATAAAAGTTTTGATCTTAAATGATTTTTCATAGCTTAGGATGTTCGAAATTTACAGGAAGCTTAAAAGGTAAAAGAAAAAATTGAAAATAGCTACTTAAGAAACTGAAAAATTAACGATAAGTCCAGGGTAAGCATTGAGGTTTTCATATCATATATAATATTAGTTTTAAGCAAGGGTATTTCAGCTGCGCTACCCTTTTCCAAGCATCCCTTTCTACTTTCTACTTTCTATTTTCTACTTTCTTCGCTGCTATCTGTTTTGTGGCTCATCTCGCACCATTGTTGGCCTGTCGTCCTGGGTGGCATGGCTCTTAAGTACCACCGCCAGGTGTTTTGATTTATTGCGGTTTGGTTAAGTGCGGGCACAAACTTCATTTGGGTCCCCAGACCCTGGCAAAAGTTTTCACCGAACGGACCGAGGATTATATGCAACGGCAGGCTGGAGGGCAGAAGTAAACAGGTTTAAGAGGAGCAAGCTGTGGCGAAGCTAGAAATGAGTGCTTAATATTTGTGGCAAGTTCGATGTTAATCTTTAGCCAATTAATCATATTTATCAGATGATTATTTCTGTGAGCGGGTGTTTTCCTTATTTTCTAGAACTAATATTAAAGTGGCTTTCATGTTTCTACACTTTTCAATTTAAATGGAATGTTGAACAAATGGTGCCTAATTTGTAATAAGGCGGCAAATCCGAAATGAAGCGAAATTAAAACCGCACAAATTGCTATACACACGTTTAACTATGTTTCAAATGCAATTTCGAAACATTCCATTGCATTCACAACTCAATTCGTTGAGGGAATTGCCGCCGCACTCTGTTTGAATCGCATTCACACCCAATATGTGCTGATTATTTATGCCTTTTATCTGGCAAACGGCGCCAGTGCTAACCCATTTAGCCAATTTGGTTGATTTCGCACCCACTGGCCAAACACCCAAACATCCAAACGCACATACATTCAAACGCCCAAAATCGCTAAATCTGCCACGCCCCACAGATCCTTTGTTCATCCAATTCCCTATCTGTCTCTCTGTGCAGAAGCTAATTACAATTACGAGCCATGGAAAGCGACTAACTTCCCCACTTGGCAGTCGAGACCCGAAACATAGCCATGCATATTTAATTCTTCTTGCCCGAAATCCCAAATCGCAACTCCCCCCAGTTCCACGATTCTTTTGGCGCTTTGCAAGTGTAGCTTAATTTGACAAGAGGAGAGAGAGGGGAGTGGGCTGTTTGGACGGCCAAAAACCATTTGGAACATGCACAATTTTGACACCATCCCAATCGGCCCAGTAACAAGTGCCATTCACATGGAGCGGGGCCGATTTCATGGGAACTCAATTAATGGAGCATGATCTTAATGGCTTCCTAGTCCCACTGCCCACCACCCACCGCCCATCTCCACGGAGACGGGAACCAGGACGAGGATGAGGACATGACCGTTGGACGGCGGGCAGCGAGGCGTACAAACACATGCCGCTCGCTAAGTGCGCCAAATCAGCAGAACTCTAATTGGAGGCGGATGCCGTTTCGTCCTTCAAAAAAAAAGGGATGCTGTCGGCGCTAAAAAAACTTATTTTTGGCGAGGGTAAAGCCAAAAGTCCTACTCCACTTCCCAATTCCCACTTCCCAATTTCCTGATCTGGTGTGCGATGAATTGGGGAGCGTTTGCCGAGCAATTAGGAGGCCAGGCGTCAATATATTTCGATGGCTGATGGGTGATGAGTATGGGTTAGTTGGTCCTTGCTTTGTTGGCCCGCGTGCGGCTTTGAAGTTGGTTTAGTTGCGTGGGTGGCCAGAGGAGAGCTTCCAAACACTTGACATTGAGTTTTGAACTTTAAGCTTAAAACAACTATAATGTATGGGGTATGAATATATGCTTTAGCTCCAAAGGAAGCAATAGAAGAGTATGGCCCATAAACTTAGGAATCATTTTAAGATGCCACTAATCGACGCAACAACAAGACGCTAATCCAGAGGCCCATATCATTGGCAGTTTAACAACGTAAAGTGAGTTGAGAATGGAGTGCAATCCTGGGAATACTTAAATATTTATGCACACGATTCGGGGGCAGAATGCTCAATAGCCTACGTGATTTTTACCTTGGCACCCGAAATGCAATCACAGGCCATAAAGATGGGCCCACCAGTCAGGACTCGACTCCGGGCAAATGAGGCTAATATTTCAGGGCCCGAAGCAATTGCTTTCCGGCTGCCAGGATTCGCTTGACTGTGTGTTTGCGCTTACTGGCAAATTTGTAGCTCGTGGCATCAACGAGCAGATGGCAGTCGACAAAATACAATTTAAACGTGCAACCGCCGCGACGGCGGAACCCGTGGCATGTAATAGATTCCAACTGCGACTCCGATTCCGATTCCAGCCAACTTTTTACACCACGGCCCGCTCGTATGCAAATGTGTTGCGTTCTGCGGAATATCTTTATACAATAATCTTATCAACGCATCGGCTGGCATGTGGCATATAGCATATGGCATGTGGCATGTGGCATGCGGCTTGTGTGATACGGCATATGGTGCAACAGGGTTATGTGGGAGTTGGCCGCAACCACTCGGCATATTGTGGCTGACAGGTTTATGATGGATTGCTCGCCACCTCGGAATTTTGCGATTGGATTTAAATACGCATTTGTGTTTATGCAAGGAATTGAGCCCTTTTTTATCGTCAGCTTATATGGGATTGCTTTTCACACACTCACACGTACTGTGCTATGTTGCTATTTGAGCTGAAAATATATTGATACTTTGGCTTGGTGTGGATGGGGCAGATAGCTTGGTTTCGCAATTGAAATTCAAGTATAAGTAGCAAGTACTAACTAACTTATCCAATCAAATCGAGATGCTCACGTCCGTGTTGCTCACATCTTTTGTTGCTACTCATTGAGTGCTTGGCAACAGCGGCTCAAAAATGTGGCACTGCTACTGCTCCTTGAAGGACTTAAGGTCTGAAGGACGAAAGGATCCCTCAACTTTTTTGTGCTGCCGCATGCTGTTTGTGTTTTGTGCTCGTTAATGAGATTTATTGCGGGCCACTGTTGCATTATATATATATATATATATATATGGGAATATGGGCACATCAGGGCGAGAGCAGCGAGACAAGCAATTTAATTTTTAATTTTCCAAATGAATGCCTTCAAATTAGGCTCGTTGTTGGGGTGATTATCTGCACAATTCACGTGAGCGGGCCTTAAATCGAATGCCATCTATTAAAGTGTAATTTTTCCAGCAGGCCTTTAAGCCATTGCGAAATGTTAAAGCCGACTTAAAGGGACTTTGGCCGGCTTTTTATCGCTTTCCGAGTGGGTGAGCAGAGACTCACAGCCACTCCCCTTTCACACTTGACCGATATTCAATTACCCAGTGGCCAGGGTATCGCATGTGTTTCGAGCTCATTCACTTGCCGGCCATTGGGCATTATTTGCCCGCCCGTTGGAGGCACTTGCTCCTGTGACTGATGAAGCTGAAAAGCCTACGGACCTGGATGAACGCCAAAAAAAAAACGCGTGTGAAAATGGAATTTTCCCCCTCCGTAGCCCCGTAACCCCCTAACGCCGTAACCTTCGGCGGCTGCGGTAAACGCTGCTCATTTGGCCAGATAATTTATTTTCGCATATTAATTTTACCCGACTCGGACAAGTCGCTGGTAAATGGGAAATTTGTGATAAATGAGCGGCGCTTAAATGCCCGGAGATTCCCCTTCCCCCTCCCCCTCCCCCTCCCACTCAGCTCAAGGAAATTATTATCCCGAAACGCCCATTAGAGTGTGTGCTCAAGGATATGGCACGTATGTACATACATATATGCATATGCGGCCACATACATGTTGGTGCACTTAAATACAAATTTGGCCAAAAGAGCTACAAATCACAATACCCGACATAACGGCGAGGAAACCAGAGTTTCGAGAAACGATATCCTGGAAATATATTGCCTCAGCTTATGCTTTAGCTTTGGTTAGATATAAATAGCATTTTATCCATTCCCCGAAAAAAGCTTTATCATATGTTGTGTTATCAAACAAATCACTTATGAGCATGATTCTTGTTCCTTAAATATGGAAAAGGTTTGTATGCAGAGTTCTTGCCAATTTGTCCCACTTTTTTATGAGTGCAGATAGCTGCCTATTTAATTGCTTTCTGAGCCTTTTGGCGCGGATCTGTGTCGTTGGAAACAATGTGTCATATGCAACGCACAAACAAGCCGTTGACGGCTCACAAAATCGCTGAATTTATCAGGCTTACACGGCGGCGTACAAGGACGCAAAAGTGATGGATGTTTGCTGGTTTGCTAATGGAGAAGGCAAAAATAAATTAGTTGTGGTTCATCTCGCGCCCCTTGAACTATACGCCGTCTCACTTATCTCATTAATGGTCGCCCTTTCGTTCGTTCGTTGGACTAAATTCTTGGCTGTGTCGCCGGAAGTATGCTACGCGCAAGATGCTTCGACATTTTCCAGCTTGATGGCGTTATTAATTTCCTCAATGGGCGGACAGCAGGAATGGCTCGATGCCTCGATGGCTCGATGGCTTCATACATTTTTGCGCATGGCTCGATTATTGAAAAATTCTTTAGTCATCGCTTCGAGAATGGCAAACTGACAACACGGCCGGAGAAAAACATCAGCACCAGAAGCGAGAACAACAGGATCTGGACCAGGTCTATATCCCCTTCTCCCCTTTCCACCCCTCTACTGTCATCTCCTGGCAACTCGAAGGTCCTGCAGGCTGCACTTGCTGTCGCCTCATGCCATTCAAGGCGAAGAGAACAGTTGGAAAAACATGAAAGCATGCCATCAAGGAGCGGTTGATGTGGGCGGTGGAAAAGCGGTGGAAAAGCGGGGGAAAAGCGGGGAAAATATGACAGAGGTAGAGCGATTAAAAAACAAGAGTTTCACAACAGCTGCAAAAAAACTGGAAAAGCTTTCATCTATGATCTTTTAAAAGTCTATTTAATGGGATTTATTTATTACAAATGATTTTTATTAAATAATTGTGTCGTTTTGTATAATATTAATATGCTGCTCAAATAGCATGCTTAAATAATTTATATTAAATAATTGTGTCGTTTTGTATAATATTAATATGCTGCTTAAAATATTGCCACTAAATGATAATAAAACAAGTTTTGTATTACAAAGTTGAGGAAATGCCACATAAATTGAGTTTTTATTATCCGCATAGTTGCACATGAAAAGTGCATTTGAATTCGCATTAGGCTACTTCCTTCCAATTTGCTAATCGAATCAGAGCAACTTTTTACACACAAACTTTGTGTCCAAGTATGCACAACGAACTCGAGATTTCAATTAGAAAAGCTGCCGTCTGGTTATAAAATCACAAATAAAATATATAAACCAAGTGTGCGCAAACTTTCGCATGCATACCACATTTGTGATTTGTTTTATGGTGTGACACATTAGCGAAATTGCGCTAAATAATTCTCGGGCAATAAATTTAATGATGCATTAAGCGCGAACTTCTTAAGGCGTCGCATCCTGCAGCATCCTGTCGCGTATCCTCGTATCCTCGCTGCCTCGTGGGTGTTGTTTCCCCTCTCGAACCTCTCACCCATTCATTTGCAATCATTTGGCGGGTCGTGACTCCAGTTTTTCGCCAAACCGGAAGCTTCCGGCCGCTTGCCAACTTCCGGCGAGGCTGCGACGCGTCGTTGGGAATTTTTAACATTTCAACTTGGCACATTCGGCGAATTATTCAAATTCTTGTCATTGCAGCAAAAGCAGCAAAAAAAAAGTGCCACAGAAGACAGCCCCCCTAGGAGCCCCAATGAGAATGAAATGAACGGCATAAACTAGAAGGCGAGGCAAATAAAAAATGGAAAGAGTCGCGTTTCTGGCTGGAATTGGCAAGGATTTATTTGTCAGTCTGTGTGTGTGTGTGTGCAACGTACATATACTCACTCGTACGTATTAAATGTTACGTAAGTCGGCCTTTCGAGCGGCAAATAAAATGTTTGCTCACATTTTTGTAATTTTGGATAAATTGCTCGTTTATTGCCGGGGCATGTTGTTCCCAGGATTCCCCTATTTAAATACGCAGCTGAGAATTCAGAGAAATACAGAGAAATGCCAGGGGAGTAGGGGAGAGGGGTGGTGTAGGTAGGAAGGACTCCAAGTGTCGCATTGTTTTGTGCTCCTTTTATTCTAGGCGCCTTTGCCGGCGCCCTGAATAATTAATATTGCGCATACGACGTGTTGCTCCGTCTGCCAGTTAGCACATCCCTGTCCAACGGATGGCGTTTCACTTTATTATGCTAATCAGCGCTGACTCGGCTCTGTGCTCTGTGCATATGCAAATTGCAATATCTGCCGACGGACTGCAAACTCGCAACTTGAAGTCATTAGCCTGCTTAGAAATACCGAAACGATGCTGCGGCGATGGTTTACTTGTCTTGAGTGGGGCATAAATTATGATTACTTAGTGCCACATAAATCAAACTGATGTTGAGCATTACAACAACAACAATAATAACAATAACAACTGCGACCAAGTCAGCTAATTTGTCAAATCATGAGCGCAGAGTTGTGGTATTTTGGCAGCAAATCGGTGGAACAACATTACCATCCTGTGCATTACAAGTTACAAGTTATTTGTCAAACAGCCAAATTGGCGTGTGTTTTGCAAAATGTAACAGAAAATCTAATTCGCTGTTTGGTTTGCGTATTTTCCATTCGTGCGGCAGGAGAATATTTCGGGTTTATATTGGTTATTACATGCTGTACATATGCAAACGAGCTTACGAACTTACAAAGTATTAATATACATTTTAAATTCATCGATCCTTTACGTTGCATTGAACTCAAATTAAATCAAGCCTAATCTAGTGCACACTATGAGTCTGCCTAGTACTTAACCCTCCACAAAGGTCGATGTCCTTTTGTCCTTCTGCTTTCAAGCTAAGACTGTATTGTATAGCTGATGAGATTGTAGCAATTAAGCTGCTTATTGAACGCTGAGGAAAATGGGTTTAGTTGCCCTCAGCAGGAAGCGCCTTTAAAGCCGCAGCCACAGGACTCCTGTTGCTTTAGCAGGATGTTCGAAGTGGTCCGGACTCCGGACTCCGGATGCCTCTCCGGTTGGACAGCCGTTCTCCGGTCTTGGCTGCGGTTCAAGAAACTCACAAGTGACACTTGCTCGAAAGATAAATGCGAACGTAACTTTTGCCATCAAATGTTGCCAATCTACGGCGATGCTCCGAACTCCGTTCGTTGTGCCACTGCAATTCGGTGGTGTTGCCTTCACCTTCGTCCATTCACCACTACAGTGAACTGAGTGGACCGGCACCAGGACTCCCACCAAGCTACTCTCCGTCCGGATACCTCGACCCCGGCTCATCATGGGCATCGCATCCATCGTGTGCACGGTAGCGACCGTGTCCGAGTTTCACTTGCAAGTCCAACTCACAGGCCGTGGAAGTCACATTTACTTACTGATTTATGGTCGCTTCCGTGCTCCGGGTTTTATCTGTTGAGTTTTTGGCGTAATCATTTCAAGTCAAAATGTTTTCAAAAGGCGACGGCACCCGGCCTCACTCAGCAGGAGGAGAAGAGTGGAGTGGAGCTCAGTGGAGTCCCGGCTGTGGAGAGTCCAATCCGGCAATGGGTCGTTGATAAATGACAGCAAGTTTATCTCCACATTTGCCCATAAATTGCGCACTACAAAACGGCAGTCCTCTTCGACAGAATGGGACGGCACAGGAGGTGGACCCTACTTTGGTTCCGGCCTTTAAATTATGTTTAGTGCAAAAGGCTTGCAGTTAGCATATTCAAGGCTTAAAGGAACAAGGAACGAGGAGTGAGGAGCCAGGAGTGAGGAGCCAGGAGTGAGGAGCTGAACCGGACAGGAAACGCCTCATATGTCAGCTTTGTCGGGAAATTGCTGCAGAATTAATGGACGATGGAATTTTCAAGTGAATACCCTACGATGTGTGAACTTTGCCCGGGGTAAAGTTAAAGAGAGGAAAATATTAATAAATAGCTGCAGCAGAATGGGTTATCCTTTTTTGCATAGATGCCCTTGAGTGGAACAAACATGTTTGCCTGCTCACTCAGTTATTATTTCGAGATATAAGTTATTATTTCGAGATATAAGGAAAACATCCATTGATCGCTATGAATGGCAAAACCCCAGGCCTCGGGCCAAACACTGTCCGCACCCAGCTGAAAAATTGCATTTGCATTTGCTAAATAATTTACCACACATACTGGCCCCGGGGCAGTTGTAAATTGAAGACAAATGGACGCAACCCACCCCCCAACCAACATCCCAAACCCATTGGGTTTGCAAAGAATTATATTTCTATATGGTTGTTTTCATGGTTGATGGTAACCCCGTCCCTTGGGAAACTTTTAAAGTTTGAGCCATGAGAGAGGCCAGTGGGCAAATGTTTTAAAACAAACACCAACGACCGCTCAGACTAATGACCCAAACTCCAGTGGCCAGTGGCCAGTGGCCAGTGGCCAAGTGGGCTGTGTGTTTTCCGCCCGCTGGACGCGTTGACGTGCTGTTAATTAATATTAAACTCATTTCCACATTCTGGCATTGAAATGCCAGCAGCAATCGCCGGACAGAAGATTCCGCCTCCCCGATTCCGGTCGCGTTTCATTGAATGTTGTGCTCAGCATGTGCGTGTGTGTATAATTATTTCACGGCTGTCCTGCTACATCCCACCTAACATCCTCCCAATCTCCCATCCTCCATTCCGAACTGGCCAAATTCACTAAGCCCATTAGTAGGTGTCCTACACATACGTGTGCAGGATTACTTAATGAGAAGGCCGTATATTTCGGACATCACATAATTCTGGCAAACTGTGTGCTTGTCATTTAAATTTAAGCGACTTAAGTGCGCTAGTGAGCCCGTTTGCATGTTGATTTCCCGCATTACGCATACGCCCCGTCAGCCAGCGTGTCCTTAATTACAATTGATAGTAATGGTGATGGTGATTCGCAGGCAGATCACGCAGCCAGTGCGCCAAAACTAATTAAAATGTTTATCAACTTTGTAATTGTCACACCCTAATTGTGGCAGCACGTGATACAATTCAATTCAATTCGAAATGAAACGAAACAAAACTGCTTATTTCAGTATCAGGAATCAGGTATTTATTCATTGACCTCCAGCAGCAGGCTGATCAGTTCCATGGGCGACTTTTTGCACCTGCTGGCATAGGCCGCCTGGCAGTCGCCGCCCCTCTGGCCAAAGTGCTCCGATGTGTGGTACTCCCGATCCGAGCTCTGTGCCAGCTGGTCCACCGAACTGGAGGGCCTGAGCACTATGTCCATGATCTCACCCAGCAGGCCGGATTCGTGGTTCAGCGGCACGGCGGCATGCTCACAAATCAGCCGGAGCAGACAACTCCGGCCGGGCAAGCCCATGTTCTCGATGACCATCTCGATGCCGCGGTAAATGATCCAGCGATATAGTGCTCCATAGGGGGAATCCTTCTCTTTCTCCCTGCCCGTAATAGCCATCGGCTTGAGGTAGACCCTGGTTATCTCCGTGGAGTTGGTGGGCAGATAGTACTCCGCCTTGAGCACATAGCCCGAGGTAACCGACTCAAAGTGCAGATTCTCCACGGGAATACCAATGCCGCCGATGAACTGCACACGCGTGGGACTCGTTGGCGGAAAGATCAGCGATCTGGTCAAGCGTTTCAGGTGACCCTCGCCGGAGCACAAGTGCATCCAGCTAAGGAACAGGTATATTCGTATAACAACTTCTAGTCTCATTTTGCTTCCGTTTGCTGCGAGAATCAGCGGTGAACTGAGCCATGCGTTTTCGCACCTCAACTCACTCACTTTCTTCTGGCGGCGGCTTGTTTGGCTTGTTTGTTTTGGCCAAAGAGAGTTTTTAAGGCCCGAATCCAGTGCAATTAGCACTTTGGTGGCAACTCCATGATCTAGTTAAACCAATTTCACTAACGACCATGAAACAGACGGCGCCAAAGTGCAGCCTAAAGAGTATTTCAAGAACTCCACCAACATGTTTAACCCTATCATCTCATTTAGTCGAGCACTTCAAAGCGCAAAAGCAGTTCAAATAATGTGAGCATCGTTTTCTGTAAATATTTACTCTATTCAAACGACTGCGACTTACACTCTTCTAGTGAGTAGGAATCACAAGTAATCCAACCAGTTTAGGCAACCTCACATGCAGTAAAGTAACTTAAGTTAAGTGCACAATTGCATGAACCGATGGAAAAGGATTGCTAAACGCGTATGAGGATTGCCTGCAAAATGTGTGAGCATGAGCATTGGCACTAAGACAGTAACCGAAGTGGCGGTATGATTCGGATTCGGATTGGGATGGGAATAGAGATGGAGGTGGAGATGGGGATTGGGTCTTTGGCTGGAATGCGGAGCGGAAGTTATGCCCTCAACGACTTGAGTAAGTTAAGTGAATTGCCGTTGCATCGGGCGCTGCAAGGCAAAAGAAGCGGAAAATGCGGGATGAGCTCTGAAAGGGCGTAGCCCGGGACTTGAGAAATACAAAAAAATAAAAAAAACAAAACAGCTACCCGGGGATGTGAAAGCACTTGGGTGACGACACTGACCTGGACAGGAAAACGAGAAATGCAACGATTGAGGGAGAGAGGCAGAGATTAGAGAAAAGCGGGAATCAGCACAAAAAAAAATACAAGAATATTGCCACTCCGCAGGGGGAAAATGGAAACGCATAAAAAGGACTGAAACTGTTGGAAAAACTAGTTGATTTCTCGATGTTCCTGCTGTCATTCTTACTCCGTCTAGACATTGTATTGTGTTCAGGGCTATTTATTAAGCTGGCGATTTAATGTGCAGATGGCAGTGCTCTAAAACAGATACTAAATATGGCAGAACACAGGGATCAACACATTCTAAAAAATTCTTCTAAAATTACTTGTCGAACTCAGCATCTTTAATATAACTTTCTTTTTCAAATGTAAAACCTAGACAAACATTAAATACATTTTAATTGCATTTATTTGACATTCGCCTGTCACTAAGTGCAGCTTTACCATCCTTTTGTAATCGGCTCTTTTATTTATTTTATACGTTTAGCATTAAAGTCGAAGTTAAATTTAAGGGAACTGTAACTAAGCGAATGCCTCTTTAAGTAGATGAAAAAGCAAGTAAGGGAAAAGTAATTTATCCATAGTTTTTCTTAACATTTCCGTTTCGGAAACTGGAGCACCGCGGAGGCAATAAAAAGTTGGACAATGCAATGCGGCAACGCGGAACTCGCAACTTGCAACTTGCAACTTGGATGGTGGCAGATGAGAAACCGCAACGGAGGCCACCAAACTTTCACCTGCAGCACTTTATGTGCATCGTTAACCGCTGCAGTGGTGAACTTCGGGCCAACAACTAGTATGCAAAATGAAGGCAAAACTCGCCCAAGGACAACGACTGGCTATCGATTCCCTTCGGTGGCAAGCCAAATCAATTATGTTGACAGGACACCAGGAGAACACCATGCGAGGTAATGCAAAGGTTATGCAGAGGTAAGCGTTTCAGTGAAACAGCTTAAATGCCAGAACGTTTGGGCGACGGGCGCACGTGTCGTATGCGTAATGAGCGTCCCTAAAACAGAAATGCATTCATCACCGCCTGGCTGGAAGTGGGTGGAAGTGGGTGGTGCTGTGTGCTGGGTGCTTGGAACTTTGCAAGTGTCGTCGTTGGGACATCTTGACCTCGCCGAGCCTCGAAATTACCTCGTTCGTGCTCCAGGGCGCCGCAAATCCTTTGGCCAAACGACGAGGAGAGCTCGTCTGGCAAATGAATGTGTCTTACTTATGCTTATTTAGTTTCTGGCCCAAAAGGAGCAGAAGCTGAAGCTGAAGCTAAGGCTAAAGCTAAATAGAGAGAGAGAGAGAGAGTGGGAATGGGCGTGGGTAATGAGTTAAATTATTATGCAAACGACGGCTCCATGTCTTCAGCTTGGAAATGTGTGCTCCACATAAACAAAACACTCGAAATGTGTGCCGGGGACAAACAGAGCTCCTGAAGCCAGTCGGCAGTAGGCAATAAAGGCAGTAGTTAGAGTAGCAGAGAAGAAGCTGCTTTCCGGGAGGCCAGGCGGCATAAATGTAGATTAGATTAGGAAGAGGAGGGGGAAAGCGGGGCAGGAAGCTGCTCACTCAATGCAAGTGGCATCATTTGGAGCACTCCGTGAATCTTCAGCACAGCACAAACACATACACACACCCACACCCTCTGCATCAATGCCAGCCATATTATTTATGGACTTTGCACACAATAATTGGCAAGCTTTCAGCTCCACAGCGCACTGGTCAGCAAAAGGACATTTCGCATTGGGATCGGAAATCAGAAATGGGAATGGTATGGGAATTGGATGGACTCTGGATGGGATTCGAAGTGGGAGTGGGATGGCTGGTTTGTTGACTCCAAAATAATTGTTCTGTTTTGCGAGGCTATAAAAAGCATCGACGAACAGGTGTACGTATTTGGCAATCAACTCGAATTTATGACAAGCAACAAACAAAGAAATTTCATTAAAAAAAAATTATATAAAAATCATTATTGTATCGACCATTAGGATGTCAGCTAATTGTATTAATTATTCAATTTAAGTTTTTATAGTAATTAATATTTAAAATATGCCAAAGGAAGTATAAAGGCAATTCAATTTGTTTTGTCATAATACTGCCAATTATAAAAATTGTATCAAATACGCGTGCAAATCATAAAAACAAAATTCCGCACTACTTGGGAAAAAAGAAATAAATGCATACCATACAAATTGTGAATTTTCCAACTAATTGGTTCACTGAAATAAAAGGAGAAATAGCGAGTTTAAAGGTTGGAACAATACTGCAAACTTTATTGCAAAAGAATGGCACTGACTTTGATGAGTTCTAAAATTTGCTGTCCCATGACATCCTTGATTTTGTCACAGGATTTCACACATGACACAATAACTTCCGAAGCGAAATCAATTTACAAGCCAAATATTTGGGCCATAAAAACGACAAGGCCCAAAAACTGGTTCTAATTATGCATGGTCACCATGCGGGTCACTTAACGAATTTGAATGCAAAGCTGGATGGGTCAAAAAGGTGTCCACGTGTCCTAGTCTACCAGTGTCCCAATGTCCAAGTGTCCACGTGTCCATGTGTCCATGTGCCCACGTATCCATGTTCCCGAATCTGTGTATGTATGCTCGTTTGGCACGGCCCGAATATGGGAAATGTATGCAAATGACCGGAAAACAGCAAACATTCTAATCGGATATTGTGTTTGTGTGCTTTTTGTTGATATGGAGTTGTCTGTGCTTGTTTTGCTGATTTCGAAGGGGCCAACTTAAATGCCATGCCAAAGGATAACCAGCCTGGGCCATAAGAAGGATTCAAGCAGATAGGAATGGATGGGTATTCGCAGGTAAGTTACTTTGTAGTCTGCCAGAAATATGACCCCATTAGAAAAATAACTTTGGAAATATCTAACGCGATTGAAGCTCTGTAAAATTAAAGTGCAAAATACGGAGAAGCTTCAGTTCCTAGCCTAATTGATTTGAATTTTATGTGAAATTACACGTTCCCCAGTAACAAGGTTACAGTCTGCCAAACTCTTATTAAAAGTTTCGGTGCTGACCAAAAGCTCTTTATTTGGACGTGTGGGTGAAGATGGCTGGAAGCCCTTTAAATGAGTTGAAATTGAAACACCCGGCCAGGACACGCTGGCAACTGTATTCAAATATTTAATCCAACCGGGCAGACTGCATTCACAATAAACCCAAACCCTGCCGCTCGCCCACTTGCCACCATCGGTGGCAGCCACATAAAGAACAGCTGTGTCCACCGTGCTGAATTTCATGACACACCGAATGAAAAACCCTGACTGGAGCATTGGGCTGGAACTGGGAACTGGGATGTGGATGTGGATGTGGAGCAGTTGGGGGAGTGGTGCTTAGGATGTCGACTCTCTGGCCTTTTCGTGTTTAATTGAGTTTGAAATAGGTGCCAGCTTCTCTGGCCTCCCAGCCGGTGGGCTCTGAAATTGGCTTAGTTGCGAGTTGCCATCGAAACAGAGAACCGAAGGATATATGAAAGGAGTGTGAGTGCAGCTGCCCTTTCATTTTCCAAATTTCACTTTAACATTAATGTAGTGGTTTCCAAAGATTTTGCGGGGGCATAAACAATAAGGAGTGACTGTAAAGTGGCTGCATGGCAATGTCAAAATGTAATCCTTAATCTGGCCAAATCCCAACCCTTTCCAGTAATTCCCCGTAATTCCGCTTTCTGTTTGCCCGGCAATCCTTTAGCCCAATTCATTTATTTCAATTGTTGCCGCAGCTTCCGCTGTTTGCCGACAAAAGGCCGTAGTCAACTATACGGCTATACGTAATAAGCACTTTTTTTTATTCGGGGCACATTGTGAACGCGGCAATTTTATTGTTTCCGGGGGCGTTCAGATCGGCAGTGGGTTTACTGTGGGCTAAGCCCCTACCTTTTTGCCAGAAATTATGGCCATGGGGTTTAAAGTGGCACAAAAAGAGGGCAACAGAAGTCGTGGTGATTTAAGCACAAAAAAACGTGTTCATTTACAATCAAAGTCATGTAGGTTTTATAAAGATTTCACATTACTATCTATTTTCTTTTTCTATGGTTATTGTTTCTGTACTGCAGTTTAAATATTGTAAAGGAGCTTAATACTTGTCACAACATCTTTATTATACACCCATTGTATGGAACTTCAGCTTTAATACGCCTACGCCCCCGCTTCACCCCAAATGGGCGTGGCTGATGGCGCCACGCGCCCTGAAATTTGCCTACATTCGTTTCATTTTATAACCCGAAACAAATAAAACAAAGCAAAGTTTTTCAACTTTTTGTTCAGTCCTCCTTGAATGACATCGTTGTCTGCCAACTTATTTTCATGTGCCAGCGAGGCAGCCGATTGAAGGCAAGCGCAAGCAGGTGCTGCCCGAAATTTACTTACCAAGTACTTACTTGCCTATTTCAAAAGCCATTTGTATAAACGGCAACGGTTTTGGGAGCCTCAAGTCCCCGAAGAAATGTAATAAAATAAGCCGCCACTTGGCAGCTGCATAAACAAATACCTGATAAAGATAGCTGGAAAGCTGGATATTCGGGTCCACTTTCTGGACCGGGGCCCCTCGAAAAAGTATTTGCATAAAATGTTGCAGCATTAGCGGCAGTCACTACACATTGGGACAATCCAGGGGGAATAGACGGCGATCCCGGTATTGTTCCGGTATTTTTTATTAAATTTTATTATTATGTTTTGCATAATTTTTGGCCTTTTTTTTTTTTTTTGTTAGCTGGCCAGAAATTAGAAGCGGTATGCCTTGGAGGACATTGCTGGCGAAGAACCCTTGGCATTCAGCCTAACTCCGACGATCCGGCCAAATACTTTTGGCAAGCTGGCGAAGTTCCTCAAGTGGAAGGCTTTGATTTAAATGTAGACAAATTCGCTTAATGCCCGCGAATTCAGCTCTTTAACGTTTTCCGCTTGCTGGGCAAAGAACTTGAATACAAGTCGAATAGCCAAAGCATATTTACAGCACCCCGGGGACTCGAAGGACTGCAAAGGAGTCAGGAGTCTGTAGTCAGGAGAAGACCAGAAAAATAGCCGCCAAAGTTGCTCACAGCGCGACCGCACGAAACTCGAATGCGACAATTAATTTCAGTGAATTATGACCGCAGAGTGGAAAATGGCGCTAATGTGACGGCCTTTGCCAATTTGCTGTTCGCTGTTTGCTCTCTGCAGTTTTTCCAGGCCACACCAGACCGACCGAAAAACACGAACAGCTGTCAGGGCATCCGTTTTTGTTGCCAGCCACGAATCTGCGACTTTGTGTCCGGCCAACTTTTTGGGTGGCACGGCGACCGCAGACCAAAATAGACAGTCGGTCCGGAGTTGGGGCTTCTGGTTCCCTGATTCCCCGATTCCCTGATTTCCCTGATTTCCCGCTTCCCAAGCGCCAGGACTTCCCAGGCGTGTCGTTTGCAATATGACAGCCAGAAACCGAACCGAACGGCACAACGCTGCGTATACGCGATATTCGCGAATGCAGCGAACCTTCGAAAATGTCACAGTCACGCCAATCGGAGCTTAGAAACGGTGTCGATCTCTGCCGCCATAATTCACAGCCAAACATTTCAGCACCACCAGCTCACACCGTTGCATGTAGCCATTGTTCGATGTTTTCCGTGCCCGGTGCCACAAAGAGGATGAAAGCTGGATAGCAGCGGGATTCACGGAAAAACGCAACAAAATGGCAACCGGAAAGTACGGCAAAAACACGCGGAAGTCGCGAGCTTAGCACGCTGAAAATGCTCGTAAAGTACAATGAACCGCAGAAGCTGGTGGGCGGCGTAGTCCTGGGATGGGATGTGGGTGAAGCCAAGTGGATTTCTGTCTTTGTGCCTGCGTCCTGGAAAACGCGAAGAGGTATGCTCAAAGTACTCAGCGGCTAAGTATTCCAGAAACAGATTTTAGACAAATCAGTTGAAGAACAGCAGTAAATGTTTCACTTCTCTCTCGATGTCTCTTGATTTTGAATCTTAAGTATTTTGTTTTTATTTTTAAGAAATTATTTAGCACCACACTAGAAGAAGAAAAATGTTGTTTACTACAACCTTTATAAGATCTCTTTATTAGTAAGCGTGCGGGTGGGTTTTAAAGTTTCTAAATGAATTGAATACCCCGTAATTCTTTGAAGTGGAAAAAGCGTTTAGCAAGAACGATGTGCGTAGCAGGTATCCACAATCCCTCACTCTCACTTGCATCCTGGTTTTTCCGCTGCACTTGGCACCATTTATCCTCCGTGAGTGACACTTTCAAGTGGGACAGATGGTGGAGATGGTGGAGATGCAGAGATGGAATACCCGACTCCTGCACTTCATTCCCGCTCCTAATTCGCTGACTGCAATGGCGAACGCTTTATAATAATTTAATGTTGTGCTGATCGCAGAAGTTCTTCAGATCCATGTAATTGCTGTAGGGAAAATTATCGGTGGTCTTCGACGTTTGGTGCAACACTTGGTTTTGATTCTCGTCTGTATGATGAAACTCCAGGCTCAGTTTGCGACCCTTGCAGATGGTGAACTCGCCCTCGTCGAACAGCTTTCGCCTCATCTCAAACGTGGGATCGGATGCACCCATGGATGCCACTTTTGGTTCCGGGGAGCTGCACACCGATGTCTCGCTTAATACCGATCGGATCAGACTCTCCGACTCCAATTTGGCCGTTAGAATGGAATGATCCAATTTCGGTTGTTTTTGCGGATATGGAGTGCCCGTTCCCTTGGAGCTTTTCAATCCATAATCGCGATTGCTGGTCGTTCGCTCCTCCAACTCGGAGGATTTCCTATAGAAACCAATGCCAAAGGCGAACTTCCTCTTCGGTTTGGGCTTCTTCGTATTTGGTGCATAACTTTTCTGCATTGTGTTTACGTATTTATGTTTTTTCTGTGTCACGTTCTGTGCCTTGTATTCTATTTAACTGACTTGTTCAGTTGTTAAGTATTTTCTAGGCCTACTAAAAAATGTTATAAGTTACATAGCAATAAAATTGGCATTGAAAATGTGGCTGATTGTTGGCCCAATAGCCAAGTTAAACCAAGTTGGGGTAATTACGTTAAAGTAAAGGCTAAAATGGGTCACAAAAGTCGACAATCTTGAAAACTATAAACAAATCAGGCTTCAGAAAACTTTCTGCCACCCGCTTGCGCCGAAAGTTGATGGCGCCCGCAGTTTGAAAGTTTTCCATTCAATTCACTTAAGACCCTTTTCGCCTTTCGCGTTTGCATTTTGATGCGGCAACATTTCCCCCAGAATCCCCATCCTCAAACCCATCCACTAACTCGTACCTTGATGGCCCAGTTCGCAGTGAACTTTCCCGGCCAAATGGATAACTGGGCGCAAAACCCACAGACGACGCCCAACGACCAACAAGCGACGACCAACGGAGTCGTTGCAGCTAATGGTGTTTATTGCATTTACTCCCCGGCTGCCACTTAAATCGGCGACACTGTGGGCGGCTTTGGTGGTCTACCAGGCTGGGTTGGGCTTTCGGCCAGGAGGAGGAGCAGCAGCGGACGGAGCAACACCTGCAGCTACGCAAATACCCCGCAGGCGGCAGACCAAGCACAACCGACTGTGGACTGTGGACTATGGACGATGGACTGCGGACTATGGACTGCGGACGATGGACTGCGGACTATGGACTGCGGACGATGGACTCCGGGCACACAGCTCCAGGCAGGTGCCTTCTCCGCTCGCGTGGAAGAAAGTGCAAAGTAAATGCACAACACAAAGTCTGCCTGGCGCCGCCTCTGGTGAGCAGGGGGCGTGGCATGTGGCAGGATGAAGGACGAAGGGCGACAGGCAGCCACAACTGCGGGTGCAGCCAAAAGAGCAACTCACCTGCCGCACCATCTACCATCTACCAGCCAGCCAAGCTGTTGTGGCACAGATTTGGCTGACGCAAAGTTTGATTAAATCACATGACAGGAAAGGATGAGGCGGAGGATGAGGGGATAAGGGATGGATGAGAAGGACGAGAAGGCTGCCCAACGACTTGTGGGACATGGATTCAAGTGGCTTGATACCACTGCACAAGGAAAAATGTATAAGCTGCATCAAAATGGCAAGATTAGCTTTGGGATTCAAAATGTTGAAATTTCATTGTGAGCGAGTTGAATGCCATACACTGGACCCTTACTAGAAATACATGAAAAGAAGACAAATTTTATTAAACAATTTAGACTTCATGGAAACTAATATTTCGATTTTCAGTGCAGTTCCACAGAGCCAATGAGCCACTGAGCCACTGACTGCGGGCGTCGAGCGTTGGGAAAGTAAATAAATTCATTAAACGTTTAGAGCTGGCCAGGTGAGTCCGTCGGTGGTGTGTGCCTTTTGTGCCTGGGTAAAATATTCAGTTACCCGGATTAAGTGGATTACCATTCAGCAAGCTGCATCGTCCCACAATCTCAGGATCTCTGGGACAAAGAATGGCTCGGCGGGATGGATATGGGGATATGGTAGCATTGCATTCAAATGCCTCTTTTTAGACGGACATTAACAGGAATTTAGGGTTCTTTTGTTCTTGGCTCTTCTTGCTGTTGGTGGATGGCGCACAAAGCTCCAAATCGAATCGATTCAATTCAATTGAAGTCGCATCTGGATACCACGACGCAGTCCGCGTTCCAATCACTTGAAATTTTTAGGAGTCCGGGAGGTGCAGGGATGAGGAAGGCAGAAGTGTCCTTCGTCAACAGACGATGCGTACAAACGGATGCGGATACACAAAACAGATAACATGTATGGATACAGACAGAACGAGGTGGACAGTCGAGTGACTGGATTCAGGATGCAGGCACTGTTGCTACTCGGCACATGGAGGATTATTCAGCAACAGCTCCCAGGTGTCCTCCTCCTCCGTCGACTCGGAGCTGTGCGTTTCATCGGAACGCGTGGCGTGGCAGCGATTGCACTTCGCCCGGTACCAGAAATTCATATTGAAGCATAACTTGCACAGCCAGTCGTTCCTCTGTGGCCGCCAACGACGCGGGCTACCGGCTCCTCCTCCGCCAGATCCCATCCAGCTACTCGCCCCGTTGCCCTGGACAGCGACCACCTTGTCCGCCTGGCAGCGATTGCAGCTGGAACGCCAGACGAAGTTGCTGTTCCGGCAGAGCATGCACACCCAATTGTCGCTGGCCGGCTTCCACTTCAGCGCCCGCTGGCGACGTTGGTGCTCCGGCGAGTTGAGCTCCCGCGGATAGCTGTACCGTACACTGCCCCGCCGGGTGGACAGGTAGGCGGGCAGCACGGTGAGCACCTGGCCCATGAACTTGGCTCCACTCAGACAACTAATCGCCGCCTGTGCGGAGAATGGACTCACGTAGGTAATGGTGGCTTCACCCTTCGAGCGTCCCGTCATCTTGTTCTTGTAGACGAAGATCTTCGGCTTGTTGGTCGACTCGTCCATCTTGATCACGCCCAGTTTGCCAAAGAACAGGATGATGTCGTTCTTGGTCACATTGAGGCGCATGCCCAGCACGAACACCGTTTCCGCCTGGATCACATACTGCTCCTGGCCGATGTTTATGTAGGGACAATGGCGCGGCAGTGGCAGGCGTGGCATGTAGTCGGCGGCGGTGCGCGGGAACACCATGTAGGATGTGTTGCCACCCATGCAGGGCGACTGCGGCGGCCTCTGCTGGTCAGTATCCTCCTCTGCAAGCTCCTCCATGTCCTCCATCTCATTCATCTCTGCCCGCTCCTCCAACTCGCCTTGGTTCATCTGCAGATCCTGTTCTGGCTCCGGCTCAGTGTCCATGCTCACGGACTCGCCCGAAGTCGTCGGGCATGAGGATGACGTGCTGGCCCCCAGCTGCTGCTCCGCCTCGCCACCGCAGAAGTGGTCATCCTCCTGGCCCAAGAGCAAGGATCCACTGGCATCGCCGCTGCCGTCCTCGAAGCGATAGAGATCACTGTACATGCCGCCTCTGGGACTCAGGCCGGAACTGGCACTTGCCTGCGGATTGGGGGCAGGTCCGAGGCCAAAGCCCAGTCCAGAACCCAATGCGGATCTGACCATGAAGCTGGCGTGGAACATCTGACTCTGGTGCTGCTGCTGCTGACCCTGCAGCTGTGGCGGTGGCGGTGACTGTGGCTGTGGCTGCTGGGTGTCCGGGTAATTTGGAGCGTAAAAAGAATTGGCATACACTACGCTGGCTGAGGTGCTATCCATGGTAGGTAAAAAATATAGGTAAAACTCCTGGTTGGCCCCACAACTGATGATCAAACACGAACCGATTCCTTTTAAAAACTACTGAAATCTTTGATAACATCCAAGAGACTAGGAGTATAAAAATGAACTGAGTTCCGGATCTAAGTTTCTCTGATAGATTGTGTAGTGGCCTACTTGGCTCCCATATTGTTCCAATTCAATCAAATGTTAAACCATTTATTTTCATTACTTTTGGATCAGAAAAACTGTGATGATACACAATACGTAATCATTTTTTCCACATCGTAATATAATCCAAAGTATTAACAATATCATTACTGCACATAAAAACCAACATATCAACCGTTTGATGCCAATGAAAATATTTAAAATAAAATCGACAGCAGCGGGATTAAATTGATTCAATTATGCGGAATTTGCTGAGTGAAAATGTATTAATGGCAAAAGTAAAAATGCAATATGGCCATCAAATTGGTTGGCACTTCCACGTCCATACCTTTCAAGTGATATGACCTGGTTTCGCCATCGACGCTAGTCGATAGTTGAAAGCGCGGAGAACTATGCAAATTTCCGTGATTGGCGGCTAAAACTGGATGCATCCAACCACTTTGGCTGCTCGCTGATGACTTTGCACTTCGCTTGCCATCGTCTTTGGAAAATTGATTCATAATTTCTGCACATTTTCACTTTAATCAGCAAACTTTGATTACATTTTCTCAGCGTGCGATGGCGAAGAAAATCACCTGAATTCCATTTAAGAGCTTCGAGTGGAGCAACTCCCACTGCAGATCTGGAACTTGAGCTCATATTTTTTGAAGACAGTACTCATCCTCTGACTCTCTGACCAATCAAGATGGCCGGCACTCATCAAGCCAATTAGCTGCCAATTAACCCACTAATGACCGACCACCACATTAACCCCACAAGCGAAGCCGAATTCAGGGGAAGGTCTAGAATAATGTCCTGCCAACGGAGCGTGGACACTGAAGAGATGTTTATTAATATCCCGAACCGGAACTCAAACCCGGCCACCCTGATAAACGAAATTGCCACGTTTGTCGCCAGCTCGTAAGAGGGAAAAAAATCAACATTTTCACCAGCAATTCGCTTTTATGGCCGCCTCTTTACGACCAAGTCCGCTGACCTTATCATCAGATTCCGGACCCAGGAATCCGGTGTCCGTTGTCCTGTGTCCTGTGTCCTGTACGGAAGCCCCAGCTTCATTAGTAGCCCTCGCTGGGGTGTCGATTTCTAAGGCAGGATTTCTAAGGGTCAGCATCTTCAGCAACTTCGAAGCGGCAAAGTTTTACTTTAACCCGTCAAATATTTCGCCCGCTGAAATGAAGTAATGAATGAAGCTGGGAACCGCCGACACGAAATTAAAAATCAACTGTCTTGAAGGGAAAACAACAGCGAAATGGAAACTGTAGCCGGGAAAGTTCCCTATTCCGTTGGTGGAGAAACTTTTTGTGCGCTCATAAAAATCGAGACAGGGCAAATTGTCTTGCAGTATAATTGCACAAAAGTTTCGACTTTGAAGCTCGTCCGTAATTGAAAAAGACAAAAGCGCAGCGCAGCAATTGGCCCGGAATATAAGCTGGTATATGATGACTGCGATGCGATGCGATGCGTTCGGGTATTCCATTCCATGGCATGGCCAAAGGGATGACTCCTCATCAGCATCTCTCAGTGCACAGTGCACAGTGCACAGTGCAGCTTCCATGTTGTCTTTCCATGTTGGCTTCCATTTGGAGCGAAGGCAAAGGCAAAGGCGATGGTGGAGCAGCTAATGAATTGGCTGCCTGCCGGAGCAGAGCAAACACGCAGCACAGCTCAGCAATCTGCCTGAATAAACTGACACGAATCGCAAGGTGCATTGGATATCGAAAACAACCCATTGAATACCAACCTATACCACCCAATACCGCCCAAAGTCGAATTAACGGAGGGGCGGCCAGTGGGGCGTTGTAAATCAATATTCATAAAATGTAATACATATTTAATTGAGATGAATTGCACGCACTCAGCATAGGCTTCCATCCAATTCAAAGGGCTGAGTGCAATTAGGTGTTTCACTGCACTTCTACAGGACTTCATAGGGAACTATAAGATCAGCAGATCCAATTATAACCATAAATCATAGATTTGCTGTTCCGCTGAAATAGTTTTAAACAAGGTAATTTGTTGATTTGAGCGAAATAGCATGGTTTTATTAAATCTACCAGGTACATAAAGTTAAGGCCGAATCACTGGTGCACGGAGCCAGAAAACCCTGGAAGTTGAGCTCAGTGCCACCGGAATTTCGTATTATGCAACTGTCACAGAGAAGCAAAATAACAAGCAATAAAATGTGTACGTGTCTAAATTTTAATATGGTTTCGGGTGCGCACATCCAGTTGAGATGCTCATATACATTCATTGCGGAATGTGTGTGTGTGTGTGTGGGTGTGTGTTTGCCAGACCCTGTTTATTTGACTTGCTACTTATTTATTACGGGGCATAATGAAATTTCACATAATCCTCATTAAAGCCAGAACAAAGGCATGAAGTTCGGGCAAACAACTTCAAGGCGCTGCTGTGTACATTTGCACATTCAAATCTCAGTCATGACTCAATTTCAGCAAAAGTACGCAACAAATAGAAGCTGCTGCTGTTCGAAGGAGCTGAACAACACAACATCCACTCGCCAGCACACAGATTATCGACTTTTGAAGCACAGGCAGACACACAAAAGCCAGGCAGACGTCTCCATCGCCCACACGTCCAATACAAATAAATCAGACAAAGCATATAAATCTAAATTGTATCGCATTGTGGCGCATTTCGTCTCCACCTTCGGCTGCTTTATTGGCAAATTGGCGGGTTGAGGGATTGGCCTTTGTGCTCCAAACCTTGTGGCTTCCACTTGGAGCACCTGAGTCGCGTATCGAGTGCTCAGTTCAGTACTCAACATCGCTTCGATTGCCTGCCACGTTGAGTTGCCATCGATTTGGGCAGACCCGCTACAAATGGTCATGCCATTCAGCCCTTTTTTCTGCGGTTTCCATTCTGCTGACAGCGCAATTATCGATGGAGTACTGTTGAGTGCTGAAATTTTATCCCATATACCAATGCCAGCGATACATAAAAGTCACTTTAGTCACGATAAGCAAAGAAGTGTTTCTTCAACGACCAGTTCCACAAACTGTTCCGGCTGATCCTCGTACACACAGTGTCCCGCATCCAGAATCTGTACCACTGTATTCGGGAAGTACCTCTGCATCACTGCAATACTGGTCCTGGTCACAAACTCCGACTGCGAACCGGCGATGAGCAGCACCTCGCCCATGTAAGGACGCAGTCCGCCCAAGGTGGCCTCGTAATTGATCATCATGTCACCCCAAGAGCTGAGCACCGCCTGCGGATTGACTGCCCAGCCAAAGGTGTTGTCCTGCATCTTGCGCAGATTGAAGATAATGTGGCGCAGTTCGGTGGCGTCGTGTACCACATCCTGGAAGATTGGCAGGATGAACGTGCGCCCCTCGGAAAGGGATAGATTTGATGGAATACTGGGCGCCACCTGGAGCATCATCTCGAACACCTGCCGCGTGAGATAGAAGTTACTGGGCACCGGTGCCGGTGTGATGTCCACCAGTATGACCCGCTCCACGAGTTGCGGCTGCGTGAGTGCCAGTGTCATCATTGCCCGACCGCCCATGCCGTGTCCGAGTGCCACGATCTTGTTCAGGCTCTGGTGGCTCATCAGTGCCTCCACGTCGGCGGCCAGGTGCATTGGCGAATGGCCGGTTATGTAGGGACTGAGGCCATGGTTTCGAGCATCCACGGTGATCACCTGGCGCAGACCTGACTGGCTGAGATTAAGAGCCACATGTCGCCACGATTCCGATGACAGATTGAGGTCGTGCATCACCACAATGGGCGGCGCCTGCATCATATTGCGCGGCGAGCTGTAGGAAACGTACTCCAGACGAGTGCCGTGGACAAATGACGACCGGTAGTTTCGCCGCACTTGGGCTCCGACTCTGGCCAGGATCGAGCCGAGAAGTCGCTGTCTTGCCATGGTTACCGAAAATTTCGAATTGAACTACATTAAAAGGTGCGTCTCCCTCTGTTATCCATGTAAAAATGATTTGTTTTTGCTGGAAATTCACAATTTGAAAGATCCCTTCAATTTTTTAACGACATCTTGTGACATTTCACAAATATAAATAAAATACATACGATTGTAGTATCATTTCATTTTATAAATATCATAGTGGTATATATACTTCAATGCGTTTGTTATTCCTTGCCATTGCATAAAAGCAGCATTTTTATTTGTATATTTCATATTTCTTTCAGTCAGCAGCTCGAGTTGTGGCTTGGGATATTCAGTATACGCCCCGTAGGGACTGTCGTTTCAGGACACAATGGTATTAGCCGTAATCCACTGGGGCTAATGCCTCGTTTAACGCTCCGGAGTCGGAGTGTAAGCGCTTTCATGTCGCTTACAGTTGCGGCTGGCAGTGCAAATCCCCAAATTGCGTAATAAATAAAATGCATTTGCGTGGAAAATTAGGAAATGGCAGAAAGAGCGCCACAAGAAGGGGGAGTAAATTCAAATTTCCACAAATTTCCACATTTTCATATTTTTACATTTTTATATTTTTTTACATTTTCATAATGTAAGCGCGCTGAGTTTGCCATCACAGAGGGCATAAATCTTGGCGAGTGCTCAGGCACAGACACAGAGACAAACAAATGGTCTGAGACGTTTCTTGTTACTTGAATTCCCTTTTTTGGTTGCACAAATCGAAAGACGGAGTTCGTTTGTTTTGGAAAACCACGCCAACGGACGCCGTCTAATGGCTGGAATCGAAATGAATGCAAATTGCCAAACTATTTTTACCCGGAATCCCTCGCCTTTGAACTTCGATTTAGCCATTAAAGTGGATACACTTCATGGCAGCTGTCTGTCTGAAGGTCTGACAGTCTGTCTCCGATTGACAGTATCGAAGGCACTTCATATCCAATTTCAGGCTATTGACACAATGAAGCACCCTCGAGTAGCAGTACTACTCTGGCTTGGAAGAACATAAAACGAACTAAATAAATAAACTGGAAACCTCATTTGGAGCCATAAAAACGAACTTTCAAATGCAAACCCATAGTTGAAGTCGTGTTTTGCCCCTTTTCCAATCAGCGCCATTGAAAAGTTTAGCGACAATGAAATCCTCCGAATGCTGGCTACGACCCCCCGGGGAATCAGACCTCCAAATTCCCATCAAAGGATTACCTCAGTCTGTCAGCGCATTCCATTCTAAGCCTCGGACGCTGTCCTGTTGCCACGCGGCTAAATACTTGCCACAATTGGGGGAATGCCTTTCATCTCCATAGCATCACAATCTTAGCGAGATTCCGATTGCGAGCGGAAAGCCGGCGAAATTATCCGCGCAGGTGCACTGAACTCCATTCAGCAGGAGCGCTGAATGCGGAGCAGGACTCCCAGAGAGTCACTTATAAACAAAAACAAATGCATGCAACAGATTGTAGGCTTGAAGACAAGCGGCATGAGAAAAGTGCGTTACGACTATTTTATATGATTTACTTAAAATTTCTAATGAAATGATTTTAAATTGAATTAAACCAAGCATTTTTTAAAAATATTTTCTTATCTTAAAAAAAGTATAATAAACTGTTTGAAAGCCTTCTAATCTAAAAGTCTTTATGAACTTATTTAAAATCCGCGTTTCTAACCGGTAAGCTTCCTTACGAGGTTCGTGTCACGAAACCACAGAAACTTTCTATAATATCCAAGAATTCAACCAATAGCTTATAACCGTTTCGTGGGTGGGAATCATGGGTAAGAAATCGGTTGTAGGATTTTGATAAGTTTATTTGCTTATTTAAACAGTATAAAAGATATGATTAAAATTTATAATCAAATACCATAACTTTGTAAGCCGTGAATTTTTAAGTTTTACCTATACAACGTGCTAGATATCAGTCCTAATACGTTTCAATTACTATAGACTACAATAGAATATTATAACAAAATTTCCTATTTTGTTACAAGACATAATTGTTCAGTTCAGTTCCTATCAGATTTGGAAGTCAGAACATCAGATTGTAGCACAACCACCCTCCAGCAAGGACGACCAATGGGATCGCATCAAACTGTTGCCAATCCAAAATGGCCTCCAAGCAGATGCTGCCATCCGCCGGGGAGGAAAATCCAATAAGCAAAATTCGGCGCAGCGCCGAGCTGACTTCGCAGACCGTGAGGACAATCAGAATTTATTGCAACACAGTCTTCCAAGCAGAACAGACCCAAGGTCTTCCAATTGCAGTATCAGCTAATACATCCAATACAGCAGACAGTCATGCAGCACCCACATCCCAGTGACCAGCCCACCTATATGCCGGATGTGCCATTCCAGCCGCTTTGGGGTCAGGAGGCTCCACCGCCGCCCATTGTTCCCTACCAAGAGCTCATCGCCGGGTTTCCCTGCACTGATTTGTGTAAGTACCTCGAAAGGAATTCCCATGGAAGCAGTGCTTAATATGTTCTCCAATCCTAAAGCTCTGTGGCAGCGCTCCCAAGTGACTCCTTTGGTGCCGCAGCGTCCGTCGACGAATGGAAGGACCAATGGCTCCTCCAGCTCTTCGAAGAAAACGCGACGCCGTGTGGCATCAATGGCCCAACGGAGAGCCGCAAATATCCGCGAACGCCGACGGATGTTCAACCTAAACGAGGCCTTCGACAAGTTGCGCCGCAAGGTGCCCACTTTCGCCTACGAGAAACGGCTGTCCCGCATCGAAACCCTTCGCTTGGCCATCACCTACATCGGCTTCATGGCGGAGCTGCTGAGCGGCACGCCCTCGAACTCCCACAAATCCCGGTCCGATGTCTATGGCAGCATGAATGGTCACCATCAGGCGCCACCACCGGCTATTCATCCACATCATCTGCATCCTGCGGCGGCGTATCAACGCGACTTTGCCTCACCCTATAATCACAGTTTGTCCTAGTGAGGTTGCTTAGGCTGGGGAAATCGAGGAAAATGATTTAAGTACTCAAATACACGCAAATACTGCCTCTCGCCAGATCAGTTTTGTTCAAATATTGTAGTTATAGGATAAATAATAATAGATAAATAATGTTTTCCTAATACTTTATATATTGTTTAAAAAACAATAGAAATATTGAAAAATATTTTAAAATAAATAACATAGAAAAAACCAGCATTTGTTTTGTTTCTAATAGCATTTGTTTTAATTTGTGCAGTCATTTTTAAATGTCAGATACACATTCTAATTTCATTTGCATTTTGGAAGCATTTAAACAAACACTTACCAATCACCTATTCGCCTATTCAAATGAGTCTGATCCAAAAAAAAAGAGATTAAAATAAGTATCTTTCAAAGAAGATCGAATTTTCTTTGATATCATGTCTATCATGTCTGCAAGGCAATTAAACTAAATTGAACAAATTGGCTGTCCAAACTTGGTGGTGACTTTAGAGTCAAAAGTACCATCAAAGTACACCTGATAATCCCCCTAAGTAGAACCCGCACTTGTTTCTAAAAACCCGATGCAAAACCAAAGCGAACCATGTCGTGATTTGCGTGCGAATTTCCGCAGCTGGAAAGGTCCATTCGGTGGTCCCAATGAAGTCACATTGCATAGATATCACGGGGGTTTCCTAAACGGACGCCGCCGAATGGAGGGAAAACTATTATACAAAATTTGACAAGGCAAACAAAGCGTGAAATTATTATTAATAAATTGAGGCACTCACTCGGAGGGAAGAATGCAAAAGGAAGAAGGGAGAACAGCAGTTCAAAGTCAATTGTAGCAACCCCTAACCGAGGACAACCCAGGAACAAGTGTAACACTTGAGGGATTCCCTCGAAACCAGGCTAAATACCAAGGAATTTTTGCGTTCAACGCCCATCGCAAACAGATTAGCGCCCTTTTTTCCGGCGACCAAATTAATTCGGAACGGATATTGCAAGGACATTGGGCTCGGAAGTCGGAAAGTGGGCTGCTACCTGGGGGTTGACTGCACCCCTCGTTTGCAATGTTTTGGTAGTTTGGTGTGCAATATGTTTTGATGAATTTGTGACACTTCATGCCGCATTAGATAGCCATCCGTACGCACAACTCTCCTTCGGGGTGGCTTGCCACATCCCAACGCATATGAAGTGACCTCACGTGCCGCCGATTAGCGCGTTAGTAAACTCTTTCATATTTATACATACATATACATATATCTTGATCTTAGCTCCTGAAGTTGATCTTTCCGGCACCTGTGGTGTGGGAATCTGGATAGGGCTTCAAAATTCAAATGGCACGTGGCTCATATTAACTTCTTCCCATTGAAAAACACCATGTTCCTCCATCGACTGAGATTGACTATCCATCCGATTCCTCCCCTTGTGCATAGCATGTCAAATGGCTATGACAAATTAATTGAATTTTGCTACAATTTCTGGCATTTTTCGCAATTTTTCGACACTTTTTTCGAACTCTATTAGGGCAGAATCCAATATGTATTAGGTCATGATAGATGGGATTTAGGAACAAACATAGCAGCTGTTTTCAAAGCTACTTAACTATCCAATAAACAGTTCGCACTCATTTTGTGCGAATTAATAGAATGTTCTGACTTATCTAAGATAACTCAAAAGTCCACAATCATGTTTGCCTGACTTCATAAATTTCAATCATACAACCCACATTCCCTATCAACGCACTTATCGATTCTTGTGTACACATATATAATATGAGAACTGCTCGTGGGGTTTTGGGTTGGTTCCCAAAGAGTTTAGTTTGCAATCGGGAACGCAGGAGGATGTCGCACCCACTACTGGCAACACAACAATCCCAAGATGCTTCTCTGCCGACTTGGGTGGATGCAAAGGACTTGGAAGCTTTGGTAAAGCAGATCCCAGAGTTCAGAAAAATCGACGGTTTTCGATGGAAGTGGGAGACTCAACTGGCCGAACCGGCACTCTGTGTTCATATTCAGGTGCTTGTGGGAGGTAAGAAATTATAAATATATATTGCCTATGAATATTAACAATAAACTAAACGTAGACAACAAGAAACGCCAAGTGAGCTACCTAATCAAGTCACCAGAAGCTGTGGCAGTTGGATTAAAAGTGCCCAGAAAGGGGAATTTCCCAACGGAGCGACACATGTTTGAGGTGGTGTTACCTGCCCTGGAGGAGCTGTATCAAAATGCGGATAGGAGCGTTCACTTTGGCCCACCAGTGATCAAGGCAAGGGAGAAATCCAACCACATCTACTGCGAGTATATCCTAAACAAGGGTTACTCCGTGGCAAATGGCCGCAAAGGTTTGTCCGTGACCGCCATGGAAGGCGTACTCTCGAAACTGGCCGCTTATCACGCCGGAACAGCGGCCTATATAGCAAAGAATCCCCGCAAGATTAGGGAGCTTCCAAAGCTCGGGGAGCACACGAAATATGATGATGAGGTTGCCGAACTGAAGGGCACGTATCAATTGAGATTTCACGAAAGTCTTCGGTCGAACGACGCCAGACAGTACGAAGATAAGGTGGTAGGTATTATCCGTAGTTTCCTGTAGATACCCATTCACTAACCCCAGTTATTCTTAGAAATCTTTTCAAAAGTATGTGAAAGCTGGTACCGAGATTTTGGATACGAGAACTTCCTTCAACGTCATTCTGAATGGATCCTGTTGGCCGAATAACTTGCTCCTCCAAATAGACGCATTTGGAAATGTTAAGGACGCGCTCTTCAGTGGCTTTCATACTGCCAAATATGGGCCAGTTGTTTACGATCTTTTCAGTTTGCTACTCACGGTCCCAGCTGAAAAATCGAATCGATTCGACGGCTACGTGAAGTTCTATCACGATCAGTTGATCGAAAACCTGAAGATCTTAAAGTTTGCGGGCAAGAAACCCAGTCTCACGGATCTGCAATTAGATTTGCTGAAATACGGTCATTGGGGTAGGTCATATTAGAACATATAAACTGTTTGTCTAAAAACTAATTGTAACTTTGACAGCATTTGAAACTGCCACGGAAATACTACCGATCGTTCTCTCGGATTTCGAAGCCAACGACATTGAAGAGCTCTTTAGGAATCCCGCGTTTGGGGAGCAAATCAGAGAGCTGCTGCCCTGGATGGAGAATCGTGGATACTTCGAAGAAGACTAAACTATATGTAGTTGAATATGATTCTACAATAAATAGATAACCCTTTACAAGCTTACATAAGACACACGTTGATTGTACACAAGACTTAAGAGTACTAGAATACTATGCGCAGTATCAACAGCTTTCGGAAGCTCAGATTGCATATGATTACACGGGGGCAGAAACTTTTAAGAGCTTCTATGAGAAGGCAGATAATAAAGTCAAGGCTGCCAGTCATTGCTGAGAAAGTCGCCGTAACAGTGAGTCTGCAAAAAAAAAGCACAGAGGTGATCTCTGAAGTTCAAGCAGCAAGAAATACAAGTTGCGTAGTACGGCTGATTAGACGCATTTTTTTGTCGTTCGGTATAATAGGCAGGTCCACCCTGAGCGAAAAGCGTTCCCAAGCGATAGACTTTAATCATCTAGCGAAATGGAGCCAAAGCTTTCAACCGAAAAGCTTTACGTGGTTATACCAATAAAAGGCAGCCCCCACACGAAACTGAGCAAATAACGACGCCAAACGGTATACGAAATGGTTCAGGGAAAAGAGGATGCTGCCATCGATCAGACCCCAGCCTGGCTGGATCAGCAGAAATTTGAGCCGTTCCTGGATCGGGATTTTCCGGATCTCAAGAAAATTAAGTCATTCCGGTTGGACTCCACGGCGGGAAAGGGTGAAAACTACACAACGCTGATATTGAGAGCCCATTTTGAGTTGGAATTGAAAGGTAAGTGATGCGAAAAAGTATGAAAATGTTATTACTTCCACATATACATACTTACTTAGCTGTAGTTACATTTTATTCAAATATTCTTTTTTTTATTAGATGGCTCGCAGAAGAGCACCTGCTACATAGCAAAAATCTTGCCCGACTCCGGAAACCGGGAAAATATCGCCAGCTGGAAAGTCTTTGATAAGGAGCGAAAGACCTACGGACAATATATTCCCGAGTTCGAGCAGATGTACAGGGAAGCCGGAAAGAGGATTTCCTTTGGACCACGTTACTATGAGTCAAAGATGGAGCTGGACGAGGAACTGATCGTCCTGGAGGATCTGGGCCAGCGCGAATTCAGGAATGTGAAGCGCCAAAATGGCTTGGACATTCAGCATACGGAGGCGACTCTGGAGAAGTTGGCCCAGTTTCATGCCGCATCCGCAGTGCGATTCGAGCTCAAAGGACCCTATCCCGAGGAATACAATCGGAATCTGTGCAGCAAAGACGACACCTTCACAGAGTTTCGGCATAACCAAGTGAAGGCCTTCATCGAAGCGTTTCCCCTTTACAATGCCTCGCACTTGGCAAAGGATGTGGTAAGGATACTGCACAAAAAACCTCAACTGCAGTCGTAGTAAACAATGTTCATTTGCAGGAGTCCTATGGCAGCCAAGCGCAGGACATGTTCCAGGACTTTGCGCCCAAGATCGAGGGTGAATTCCGAGTGCTAAATCATGGGGATGCCTGGTGCAACAACGTCATGTACCAATACGATGAGGCGGGCAAGCTGGCTGATGTATACTTTGTGGATCTGCAAATGAGTCGCTTCTCATCGCCGGCCCAAGACCTACTCTACCTGATACTCTCCTCCACGCAACTGGAGCTGAAGATAGCCAAGTTTGATTACTTGATCAAGTACTATCACGAAAAGCTCAGCGAGAGTCTTAGGCTGCTCAAGTACCCGAAACCAGTGCCTTCGCTCAGAAGCCTGCATCAATCCATCTTCATTCACGGCGACTGGAGTAAGTCAATTGCAGAATATTCAGCTATCAATTGATACTAAATTGAATTTTAAACCCAGTACTGCCCATTGTGTCCATTCTGCTGCCCATTGTCCTGATCGATGGCGCTGATGATGCCAACATGGACAGTTTGATGGACGGCGAGGGAGCTGGCGACAAGTTCCGGAACAACATGTTCAAGAATCCCCTTGTCATCAGCCACCAAAAGGAGATTCTTCCCTGGGCGCATAGAAGAGGCGCCTTTGAAGTTACCAAATAAAAATGTACAAACTGTTGATATTATGTTTGTAAGTAACTAAATAAAGACAATAGATAATTATAATTGCTTTATCAGTTCATAAACCTTTATCACCACTTTTCGTTTGAGGTGTGTGCGTCTGGTTTATCAGCTGTACGACTGTTATCACTGAATAGATTCTATTTAGATAGATTTAAGCGAAAAGGCACCCACTCGGCAAATAGCTCAAACACTCGCATAGGCTAGAACTTAAAGTAGTCGACGTTGATGAAATAATTGAACCATATCAACGCCGATCTAAACGGCATAACTAAGGGGGAACTTGGGCGGCCAAACATCAGTTCACAGCCGTTTCCGCAGCGAAACGGACGTACAGAATTCCCGAGTTCCAGGCAAACCACAATCACAACCGCTCCACAATGGGACTGCGTAATTCCAAGTCGAAAAAAAGCTACGAGGTAGCTTCCGCCGGTGATCGGAATCAGAAAAAGGCCTCCGTAATAAGTTCTGACTCATCAAACGCGAAAATTGAGGGGTCAACCACTACGGCTGACCCACCACAGAGTCCCAGCCCTGCAATTGCGGAGCCCAATTTGGGACCAGATTGGTTGAATGAAACGCAATTCGAGGCATTACTCACCGCCAATGTGGATCAGTTCTCCAAGATAGTGGGCTTCCGGGTGAAGCCCGCCATGGCGCCCGGTGAAAACTATGCCACGCTGATGCTAAGGATCAGCATAGATGTGGAGCTCACTGGTAGGTGTTCCTCCCCTAGGACGTGACATTCCCCATGAGGGCTTGGCGATAAGTAGTATCTTCATTGTATTTATAGCCAGCACAATATTATTGCTTGTTGTTTGGCTCATTTGCCAGCAATAGCAAGTGCATGTCCAGCAATAGTTAGCTTACAACCCAAATGCTATTACAGTATTACAGTGAATATTTCAACTAACGAGTTTTGCAATCACGATCTCTCAACCAGACAAGAGCACCAAGCTGGCCAGCTTTATGATGAAGGTTCCGCACAACACACCCGAAATGGAGCAGATGTTGGCCATGGCCAACTTCTTTAACAGCGAGAATGAAATGTACTCGGATATACTGCCCAAATTGGAGGAGCTTTACCAGGCCAAGGGACTCGATGTCACCTTTGCTCCGAAAGCCTTCAAACTGGATGCCGAGAAGGAGCCCAAGTTGGCCAACACCGTGCTGATGAATGACCTGAGTGAGGATGGCTTCAAGAACCTCAATCGCCTGGAGTGCCTCAACTTGGAGCAAACGAAGTTCGCACTGAAGAAACTGGCCCAGTTCCATGCAGCATCCGCGATGAATGTGCAGGTGAATGGACCCTATGCAGATCGATTCGTTAATGGAGTTATGGGTGAGAACAAGGAGGTACTAATAGCCTTCTACGAAGGAATGATTGCCTCCTTCCGAACGGCCTTCATGGCCAACTTGAAGAACTTCAAGAACGGAGAGGAGTTTCGCGAGAAACTAGTAAGTTGTTACTTTCACTAATTAGAAATCATATCCTAATGCTGACCCATTTATTTAGGAAATCGCGTTTGCTGAGGTTTTCTTGGACTTTGAGTACCTAATGAATCCGGATCCGGAAGAGTTTAACGTACTGAACCATGGCGATTGCTGGATGAACAATCTCCTGTTCAAGGTTGACTCAAAGGGGGATGTGGAGGACATGCTGTTCGTCGACTTCCAGAACCCCAAATACGGCTCACCCACTCAGGACCTGTTCTACATTATCATTACCTCGGTGCACATCGACTACAAGCTGGATTACTTTGAGTTCTTCATCAGGCATTACCATGAGCAGTTGACCAAGCACCTCGACTTACTGGGTTTCAACGGAAAGCAACCTTCTCTCCGGGAACTGCACCTGCTGATGTACAAATATGGCAGTTGGGCGTTGTTCCCCTCGATCAGCGTGCTGCCAGTGGTGCTGCTGGATCCCAACGAGTCGGCCACTTTTGAAAATTTCCTGGGAGGCACCGAGTCCAGCGTTAAGTTTAAGAATCTTATATACGGCAACAAACGCTATCATGGCTACATCGAAAAATTGCTGCCATGGCTGGACAATAAGGGATTCCTGAAAGCCTAGTAAGCTCAAATAATTCTAATTATACATTCATTTCATATCAATATTTTGCAGCTTTCCACCCAAAACAATCGCATCGAAGCCATCCGAAGATCCCAACCAAATATTGAACTGGCTAAATGTGAGTGACTTTGCAGACGTCATTGCATCCGCCGAACCCGAGTTCGCCAAGATTGTGGGCGGATCCTGGTCGTCGGCAACCAAGCCAGGTGACAACTTTGCTTCCAAGCTCCTGAAGGTTGATATCGAGACCCAACTGAAAGGTACGTAGTTATATGTGTGAGAGTGGCTTTCATCAAGAATATTCTTGCAGATAACACTGCCAAGACCTTCTCCTACATCCTGAAAGTGCTGCCGAAGTCCAATCCCGACAACTTTACCGACGTCAATATGTTTCCCAAGGAAATGGAAATGTACAGGAAATATGTGCCCGCCTTTGAGCAGCTCTATAGGGATGCAGGCTTGACGGTCACCTTCAGTGCCAATTCCTTCGTCCTCAATAAGCCAGTCCATGAGGAATATCTGCTTATGGAAAATCTGCAGACCCAAGGCTTCAAAATGGGCGATCGCATGAAGGGTTTGGACATGGAGCACACAAAGAGTTCGCTGAAGAAGCTGGCCCAATGGCATGCAGCTTCCATCAAGTACAAGGAGCTCAATGGTCCATACCCGCCGCTGTACAACGATGGAATCTATATTGAGCAGACGAGAGACACTTTCCACAACATGTTCGCCTCGGCCAAGGACGCTTATATTCGGATATTCGCAACGTTTGAAGGCGCTGATGAATATGTGCCCAAACTGGTAAGGAATTTCACCATGCTACTCTTTATTTCAATTACTAACCATCATTTGTTTTCAAAGGGATGGATTGTGGAGAATCATGTGGACCAGGTTCTGGCAGATGCCCAGATCAATGAGCAGGAGTTCAATGTGCTTAACCACGGCGATGCCTGGATAAACAACATTATGTTCCAATACGACGCGGAGGGTCGACTCAAGGAAACCTACTTGCTGGATCACCAGAATGCGAAATACGGCAATCCGGCCCAGGATCTTTACTACTTCCTAATGAGCTCGGCGGAGCTGGACATCAAGGTCGATCAGTTTGACCAACTGATCAGATGGTATCACGAAAACCTAGTGGAGCACACAAGTTTGTTGAAATACAACGGCTTTGTGCCCTCACTAAGTGAACTGCACTCCATACTGATAGAGCATCCGGCTTTCGGTACGTGGCATTTGGTTTAATAAGAATTCTACTCACGTTTATTATAATTTACAGCTATTGGCACAGTCATCAGTACCCTAACTGTTTGCCTAACCGATGAAGGCTTCAATCCGGAAATATTCTTTGTCGAGACTCCGGAATCCGAAGTCCTTAGATTAAAACTTTTTGGCAACGAGCGTTACAAAGCCCATATAGAAAAGATTTTGCCTTGGCTCAACAGGAGGGGCCTCCTCGATCCTTAAAGGTGTTATCACTATCTGTGTTATGATTAAGCATTAATAAATTGTTGACATTGTTTAAAAATTACCCTATGAAAAAAGATACAAATAAATGTATTTACTGATTAATATACTCGTATAAATACAAATAAATGTATTTACTGTTTGATTAATATACTCGTATACAAATATGTTTTTTGTTTATAGGCTTATATTAAGGATAAAGATACGTGTCAGACTAGAGGTAACCAGCAATTCTTCTAATCAAGAACACTGAAGCTGATAAAAGAACCAGCTGCTAGTTAAACTTATCAACCTAATCATTCTTATTGCATTGATAGACTTAAGTTCACTGGTATTTATACTTAACGATTAGTTATAAAAAGGCGTAAATTGGTTAAAACTGATGAAATAACAGAGCTTTGTTTAATGAAAATTTGCTATGGCCGCTATCGAGTGATTAGGAATGCATAACTTGGACACCCAGTCGTGTGCCACATACCAGTTCAGTGTCGATCGCCCAGTGGAACAGACGGGAATCGCTAGTAAAGATTACTACATCAAAATATACAAGCACGTAGAATTATAAAATGGGTTTGCGAAATTCCAAGCATAAGCAGAGCTATGAAGTGAAAACTTCTCAACCAGCACCAAAGCCGCAGGTGAACTCTGAACCCCCAGCTCCACCCACCAAGTCTGAGCCAGCGGTTGATCACAGCAATTTGGGGCCCAAGTGGCTGAATGAAACGCAATTTGAGGAACTACTCACCGCCACTGTGGATCAGTTCTCCAAGATAGTGGGCTTCCGGGTGAAGCCCGCCATGGCCCCTGGAGAGAACTATGCCACACTTATGCTGAGAATCCACATAGATGTGGAGCTAACCGGTGAGTTCGATGCGCACTACAATTTATCGCAGCCATTTGGGACAATCTCGTAAAGCCAGAAATAAAGTGGGTGGGTTTCTTCGCGTAGGTCTGCGATAAGATATCACTTGTAGTACTTCAACTCTTATCATTATGGTCAGTTGATTATAAATGTTTGAAAATTGATTTGCTTTTCACAATGACAATGCTGTTAGTTGGCTTACTGACCGACTAAATAGCTCTTTAATGATGCATAATCAATGGAATTTTAATGTATGTAATTATTTCTTAGACAAGAGCACCAAGCTGGTCTCCTTCATGATGAAAGTGCCCCACGATACGCCGCAAATGGAAAAGATGATGGCCATGGTCAACTTCTTTACCAGCGAGAACGCGGCCTACATCGATATTCTACCGAAAATGGAGGAGCTCTACAAGGCCAAGGGTCTGGACATCAAGTTTGCTCCAAGGGCATTCAAACTGGACGCCACCAAGGAGCCCAAGCTGGCTAACACGGTGCTGATGCACGATCTCGGCCAGAATGGGTTCAAAAACATAAATCGTCTGGAGTGCCTCAACTTGGAGCAAACCAAGTTCGCATTGACCAAACTGGCTCAGTTCCATGCAGCAGGAGCGACGATGGTCCAGGTGCATGGACCCTATCCCGATATATTTTTATACGGCATGATGGGAAATAACAAAGAAGCTATCATTGCGTTTTTGGAAGGCATGTTGGGATCCTTTAGAACGTCGTTCCTGGCCAATCTGGATAAGTTCAAGAACGGAGAAGCCTATCGGGAGAAGCTTGTAAGTAATACGCGTATGCAAATATAAATAGTCTCATCTGCTCATTAGTTTTCTATACAATTTGATTAGGTAAAAGCCCTCGATGGCCTCACCATGGAGTTCATGAAACTGGGTGTCATTGATCCCAACGAGTTCAATGCGCTGAACCATGGCGATTGCTGGATGAATAATCTCCTCTTTAAGATGGACGCCAAGGGGGCTTTGGAGGATATGGTCTTTGTCGATTTCCAGAACCCCAAATACTGCACTCCCGCCATGGATCTGATCTACCTCATCATGACCTCGGTGCAAATTGAGTATAAGCTGGACTACTTCGACTTCTTCATCAGGCATTACCACGAGCAGCTGGTCAAGCACTTGGACATTTTGGGATTCACTGGCCACAAACCCTCGCTAAGGGAATTGCACCGTACGATAAGCAAGTACGGTGGTTGGATGCTATTCCCAACCATCTCGGTGTTGCCAGTGGTTCTCTTGGATCCCACCCAGTCGGCCACATTCGATAATTTTATGTCGGACTCTGAAGCTGGGGTCGGTTTCAGGAATGGTTTGTACGCCAACAAGCGCTATCAAGGATACATCGAACGCATTCTGCCTTGGTTGCATAATAGAGGTTTTCTGGAAGCCAGGTGAATATTTGGCAAATGAGATGTTCGCCAAATGACAAATACAACTTACACTACTTCTCTAGCACGGACCCAATTCCAATCGAACTGCTGGCACTACAGACATCACAGCAGACACCACAGCAGACATCACAGCAGACACCTCAGCAGCCACAGACGGAGAATACGGATCAGATCCTGGACTGGCTTACTGTTAGCGATTTCAAGGACATCATTTCTTCCACGGAACCAAATTTCGAGAAGATTTTAAGCGGCACTTCCAAGTCGGCGACGAAGCCGGGCGACAACTTTGCTTCCAAGCTGCTGAAGGTCGAGATCGAGGCGCAGCTAAAAGGTAAAATATACCTCACTTCGTTACATAAATTTATCATACTAAAACCAATTATTAACTCAACAGACAACAGCGTTAAGACCTTCTCGTACATGCTGAAAGTGCACACCGCCAATGACGGGATCAACTTTTCCGATTTTAACCTGTTCCCAAAAGAGATCGAGGTCTACAGCACATATGTGCCCGCCTTTGAGGGTCTCTACAAGGATGTTGGCCTGCCAGTCACATTTAGTGCCAAGTCCTTTCGACTCACCAAGGATGTCAGCGAGGAGTATCTGATTCTGGAGAACCTGCAGTCGAGCGGCTTTAAGATGGCCGATCGCCTGATTGGAATGGACTTGGAGCATACCAAGTGCACGCTGAAGAAGCTGGCCCAGTGGCATGCAGCTTCTCTGAAGTACAAGGAGCTCCATGGGCCCTATCCATCCAAATACAACAATGGCATTTTCACAGAACAAACTGCACCTGTTTTTAAGGGTATATTCGCTCACACAAAGAAGTCCTTCATGGCAGAAGTGGCCAAGTTTGACGGCGTGGATGAGTACCTGCACAAATTGGTAAGGTATTTTTCCTATTTTTTTGTAACTTGGTTACCAAAATCACAATTTGCAGCCAGAGTTCTTGGATACTCATGTGGACAGAGTAATTGAAGATGCCAAAATAGATGAGCAAGAGTTTAATGTGCTCAATCATGGGGATGCCTGGATAAACAACATCATGTTCCAACACGACTCAGATGGTCGTGTCAAGGAAACCTTTCTGCTGGATCATCAAATCACGAAGTACGGAAATCCTGCCCAGGATCTGTATTACTTCATAATGAGCTCCACTCAACTGGACATCAAAGTCGATCAGTTTGACTACCTCATCCGATGGTATCACCAAAACTTGCAGGAGCATGCTAAGCTGTTGAACTACAACGGATTTGTTCCCTCTCTAAAGGAACTGCACGCCATTCTGATACAGCACCCAATTTTTGGTAATTAACGAAAGGGTTTTAAATCTATAGCTATCTGATTAATTTATGCTTTTCTTCAAGCTGCTGAAACCCTGCTCACCACCTTGTCGATGTGCCTGAACAAGACAACTGATGACTTTACCACGGATAGCTTTTTGGGAGATGATAAGAGTGCCGAATCGGTAAGGGCAGCCATTTTCAGTAACGAACGATATAGGGCCAACATAGAGCGAGTTATGCCTTGGTTAAATAGACGAGGACTGCTTGATTGATTCGCCACCGAAAATTCCCAATAAATACTCTTAAAAACTCGTAAGAATCAGTTCAATTTCAGTTTATTTACTATTTAACAAGCCACTAAATAATGTGTGATCACAATTCTAACTTGCCCAAGAGAGCTTACATTTTGGTTCCCTACTTTTCCTACTTGAGAGCAAATTTTACGGCCACTACAATACTGGAAACGAAGATTAGTGCGAGGGCCAGCTTCCTAAGATTGGCACGATTCACGCCTTTAATGGTCCGTACTACTTCAATATTTAAGCGAAATACGTTACGACTTTCCTCGATAAAAGCAGCGCGCAAGTCATCGTCGAAAGCTCCGTAGTGATTGTTGAAAACGCGCCTTAGTTTGGCCTTCAAGACAGAGATCTGAATTCGGGTGGTTGGGGGCATTATTAGAAATACTTCCGAAGGGATAAAGTCAAAAGCTACGCACCTTTTCAGGAAAATATGTGGCCTCACATCCAGGGGGACAAATGGTAACCTGGGCAGGCATTGGTCTGGCCTCCAAGTCGTCTTTGTTCAAAGATCCATCGGCCGCTCTGGCGGTGGCCAACTCGGCCTCCTTGTCGGCCTGCTTTTGCTGCTCCTCGTCGTCGGACTTTGAAAAGATCCACAGCTTGCGAGCGATCATACGCTTCTTCTGCAGCATTTGTCCGCCGGACATCAAAGCCATGTACATTTGATAGGAGTAGGCAAACAGCAAGAGTTCGTTCTGGGCGGCAATCTTCTCCAGGTGCTCGAGATACTTCTGCACCGCCGGACGAATTTCGTATTCCTTTCGCCAATCGGAGCCGTAGAAATAGTCGAAATCCCTTTCGAATGCCGCTGTTCTGTGGAATTCTTTGGGCAGCAGGCGCTCCGGAAGATGGCTCTCGAAGAATTTATAGAGTTCGTAGAAGGCCAGGAGTCCATCGTACCAGACCTCGTCATCCGAAAGGGCTGCGCAAGAAGAGGAATGGCTAATAACTCCTGGTAATAGTAATAGTAATGAACAATGAACCCACCAAGTGCGAACTTTGCATTTACTAGAACATCGGTAAGATTATGCACATCTTTAGTGGCTTTACGCAACTCCTTTGTGAACGCCATGTCCACGAATTCCACATCCTCCACATTCTCGGGCATCTGACTGTCCGCTGTTGTTTCTTCAGTCGCTGACATGTTGCTTTTGCGCAGTTATTGTGCCAGATTAATAAGTAGAATGTTTTCCTCAACTGCGTGATATTTGCAAAATACGCCGTCTTTGTTTTGTTTTGAACTCCACAAAAATATACTACATTTCAACATAAATATACCAAAATGCTTTGGCTTACTAGCGTGGATTTCAGAGTCGCCCGCAACTGGTCCTACTGTTGATTTGGCTGTGGTTGCTCTGCTTATTTTTATTTTGTTTAGTAATTTAGGAAAAACATACTATAAGATCACAGTGTCTATACCGCAGTTATTGTAAGTGTGGCCTGAGCTAAGAGCAACTGCTGAGTAACACTTTAATTATACAAAACACACCAAGCGACGGATTTTTAAGACCGCACGCGTGAAATTGACAACTACTATTCTTTTACTTTCATTTCGCTTGCAATCAAACACCCACACACACACACACATACACCGACTGCAGTTGAGAAAGCAGGACGACACAACAAAAACAACAAAAACTACAACAAGTACAATAACGCTTTTGGCTTTGGTTCTGCACTCTTACCCACTCCCCCCAAAAAACCTTTCTGTACTGTCCTCGCCCACCAACCTGTCCCACTTTCAACCAACCAACCAACCACCCACCCACTTGATTTGACTCTGAAGAAACCCAAAAGCAATGTCGGATCTCTTTACCACTTTTGATAGCAACGGCGTCGCCGAGCACCACCTGCACCACAACCACAACTCCACATCGTCCGCCAGCGGACAGTTCCACGACCCACCCATGGCCTCGCCCTCCCAGCACAGTCCGATGACCAACAACAGCAACTCATCCTCGCAGAACGGCGTTCCGGTTTCCGGTTTGGGCACGGGTACGGGCATGGGCACCCCATCTGGTGGTAGCAAGTCATCCAATCACACATCATCCGCCGCCGGCTCCGAGAACACTCCCGTAAGATGCGTGCCTTATGGCGTGCACACGGAATACGCCTGGTTCTAGTTTAACTTTGTTCCCCATTTCAGATGCTAACCAAGCCGCGTCTCACAGAACTCGTCCGAGAGGTGGATACCACCACACAACTGGACGAGGATGTGGAGGAGCTGCTGCTCCAGATCATCGACGACTTTGTTGAGGACACCGTCAAGTCCACGAGCGCCTTCGCCAAGCACCGAAAGTCCAACAAGATTGAGGTGCGCGACGTACAGCTGCACTTTGAACGGAAGTACAATATGTGGATACCCGGCTTCGGTACGGACGAACTGCGTCCCTACAAGCGGGCTGCCGTCACGGAGGCGCACAAACAGCGCCTGGCACTCATCCGAAAAACGATCAAGAAGTACTAGAGGATTGAAACGAATCTAATCGGGTCGAGGCTCTGTTTTGGTTTGCCGGATTTCGCGTATGCCACCCGTGCACACGCCACAAACTATTTTAAGCTCCAATTTAGAATAAAGAACAAAGTACGCCGTTCTATTGTAGATTTAATGTAATAAAAGTACACTATTGATTTCCATTCAACAATTGGTCGCACTCGGCAGCAAATCTTAAGTCGTGATTTTCAAGGAATCACAGTTACCTACGATCATGTAAAATATTACAGTAATATATTACATATATTACTTGCCTCAATGACTTTGGTTTATTTTTTTCATTACTCCACATTTTCTGCACTTTAATTTAATAATTAATTTATAATGAATTAAATAAACATAGTTATTAATACTTGCCTTCAAAATAAATAGAGATATCTGCTGAACGCATACACTTAATTTCTATACTTGTTAACAAGTTGGTATTTTTATAAGGGCCAACGGTATTTTCCCTCCCTCGCGTTACGGTCATACCATCAATAATGTTGATTTTCTGATTGTTGATTTTAAAATTAAGAAAAGCTTTCGATTGGCCAAACAAATTTGTTCGCCATGAAGCTGCCGGTGATTTGTCGCACTTGCGACTCCACGGACACCGACAACCTTCTGAAGCTGGCCACGCCCTCGAAAAAGTATCCGGACAAGTTGCTTTCGGAGATTTTGTGCGAGCTAACCGAAATCAATGTAAACAAAGTTCGGAAAAGTAGTAAAATCAACAACAATTTCAAACTAAAATCAAACATTTTCCTTGCAGCTGGATGCGACTGGCAGTCAGAAACTTCCGCAATGCTTGTGCAGCGGATGCACCAAGAAATTAATGGGCGCCTATTGCTATGTGAAGCAGGCGCTGGCCGCCAACGAACTTCTAATGAAGCATCTAAAGAACGGAGGTGCTCCATCGTCAACCGACTGCCTGCAGGAGGCGCCCATGGAGCTGTGTGCCGAGCAGCATGTGGAAGTGAAGCTGGAGACCGAGGATGAGGACTGTGGCGAAAACGATGTCACCATCACTTGCTCCGAGCTACCGGAACCGGACGAAATGGATATGGAGAGCAAAAAGTCCGTGGACCCTCTGACCATGATTGAGACTGTGAAACTGGAAATGGAGCCAAGGAGCGTTGAGAAACCAGCGGAAGACGATCAGTCATCGGACTTTGAAGATGAAGAGTGGGTGACAATTTATAGGTTCTAAGTGCTTTATTCTAACCACCAAACTTTGCAGCTCCCTAGATAATTTGCCGCTGTATAATCGCATTCAAAAGTGGAAAACAGGAAGGAAGACTGTATATAAATGTCAGGATTGCCCGAGGAGTTTTAAACGATTCGACTTTCTAAAACGCCATGAAATGCGCGTTCATAAGCCAGAAGCTCGATTGTACGCCTGTTCACTTTGCATTCGCAAGTTCAGCCGCAGCGAAGCCCTCGAAGCGCACCTGAAAGTTCACCGGAATTCAAAACGATCGGCGAACATTAGCGAGCACAAGAAGGCAAAGGCCGTGGATGTGAATCTCTGCAAACCGCATGGGTACAAGCTTATTGAGTGCATGATTTGCCAGAGCCAATACAACAAGATTGCTGATCTACGACGACATTTGGAGGAGCACCCCGATATTAACAGTCTATGTGGTCGACCAAATATGGAGTCCCATGAGCTGGCGGAGCTGTTTTATCCCGATTCCAAGGACCTCAGTGAGGAGCAGGTAATCAACTTGATTCGCAAGGACCTGGCGGCAGGTATCTATCAGCGTTTCTATTCGATAACGAATCAAAGTGGCTACGAAATGGATCTGGACAGCTCGGAGACAGACAGCGATCTGGACGGGGATCCTGATGACCAGCAAAAGAGGCGAAAAAAGTCGCGCAAAGCCACCTACAGCTGCGAACTGTGCCAGCAAAAGTTCCCGCGAAAATATCAGCTTTATGACCACCAGCGACAGAGCCACAGTTGGTCAGACGCCCCTCATGTTTGCGGGCGATGTGATGGACGTTTTGTTAGTCTGCAGCTGCTGCGGCACCACAACGAGTCGCAGTGTAGGAATGCACAAAAACGATTTCTCTGTCACAAATGCCCGCTGCGCTTCCGCTGGAAACACAACCTGAAAACACACTTCCGCGAACACAGGATAATAGTAAGTTGCGCTTGGAATTGATAAAAACGCAGAAACATTACATTTATGAATTTTACAGAATCAAACCTTTGAATGTTCCGAGTGCAAACGTGTCTTTGACAAAAAGAAATCCCTCACCGTTCACCTGCTTAGCGTACATGCGGAGGAATCAAAGCTGATTCCCTGCCAGTGGTGCAGTCGCAAATTCTATCGGCACGACTACTTGGTCAAGCACCTGAAGCGCCACGGTTTGAAAGAGCAGGACATTCCCTTGGCAGAAACATTGATTGCTGCCACCTCTCGGCCAAACGGTGCAAAGCGCATTACCTGCCGCATGTGCAATCTGCATTTCGAGCGTATTGTTGATCTGCGCGCCCATATCCAGTTGGAGCTCAAGCTATCCCTGTCGCTACACCAGAGCTACGACTCTCCGCACAATTACTCGATAACAAACGAATCTGGCTTTGAACTGCAGCTCGAGGATTCGGAAACCGAGGACGAGATGCAGCCCGGTGCTGGCAGTCGACCCGTCTATATGTGCGAGCTGTGCAGCGTGCAGTGCAAGCGGAAGTTCGAAATGATCCAGCATCAACGGACGATGCATCGCTTTGACAAAATGCCACACGAATGCGACGACTGCATCTTTAAATGTGTCTCCAAGGTGAGGTTCTAAATGTGTATTATATTTCTATTCTATTCATTTGTAAATTTCGTTATTGCTTCAGAGCATTATGGACCATCACCGGCAAGGCCAGTGTAGTAGTACAGAAAAGAAGCATCCATGCGGCAAGTGCTCCTACAAGTTCATGTGGCCAGAGAACTTAGAGCAGCATGTTCTTCTGCAACACAGCAAGTCTTCCGTTGGCAATCCAGCTGGCGTCAGACGCACGCCAGGTACCGGTGAACTGGAAAAGGATGCCACTGAGGACGGAGTGCCGCTGCTACAGTGTCCGCACTGCGATCGCACATACCAGATGAAGTCTCGCCTGAACAACCACATTCGCGATGTGCACATTAACGGCGACCGCAAGCGCAAGGAGGCTATCAAGCGCTTCCTCTGCTCCCTGTGCGGAATGGAGACGAGATCAGCTGCCGCCCTTGTCACACATATGCGACGCCACACTGGCGAGAAGCCCTTTAAGTGCGATCTGTGCGAGATGGCCTTTCCCCGCCACTCAGAGCTGGCCTCGCACCGCCGGATGCACACCGGCGAGAAGCCATTCCACTGCACCGTCTGCGGCAAGGACTTTGCACGCTCAGATAAGCTTAAGCGCCATATGCTCACGCACAGCGGTTTAAAGCCGCACAAATGCACATACTGCGAGAAGAGCTACCGCCAGGCCAAGGACCTCAAGCTTCATCTCCAGCAGCACACCGGAGAATGTCCTTTTGTGTGCGGCACCTGTGGCGAGCGCTTCATCCAGAGCAGCACGCTGGAGAAGCATCGGTTGATGCGGCGTCACTTCGACGAGGTGGAGACGTGGCTGAGGCGCCAAAAGTAAGGGACTCTTGCAATAAATACAATTTGGTCTAGTATAAAAGGAATGGCATTACTATTTATTGGTCGTGGCGTGGAACCGTTTCAAAAACAAAATATAACAATTAAGGGATTGCTTTTAATGGTAAATTATTTGAGCATTAAATGTTTATGACTCTAGTTGAAAGTAAACTTTGGGTGTAGCATGATGGCCCTATTTGTTTTACAGCTCTTCAGATCCAGAGCGCGGTTCGATTTTCATCAGCTCCGTATCGAAGACGAGTACCGCATTCGGGGGAATCTTTCCGCCACCTGCTCCACTTGCTCCGTATCCCAGTTCTGGCGGAATCGTCAGCTTGCGCTGCTCACCCTCACACATGCCAAGGATTCCCTGATCCCAGCCCTTGATCACCTGACGCGCTCCCAGGGTAAAGGAGAAGGGCGTGCCGCGGGAGTAGCTGCTATCGAACTCGGTTCCATCCTGCAGTGCTCCCTAGAGTGTTTCCAAATTCGGGGTTAGGTCGGCTAGAGATCTTCCTTATCTGATTTCGCTTACTCGGTAGTGCACGTGGACGAGATCGCCGCCCTTGGCCTTCCTGGTGCAGTTCTCCACCCGCTTTTTAATGCCGATCTTCACCTTTGGGTCGCTGGCAGCGGTGGCGGCCACAAAAGCGCAGATTAACAAAATATAAGTTAACTTCATCTTATCGTTCGCCAGTATCAAAAAACACTAAGGGTACAGTGTGACCAAAGCGCTACAATAATGTTAGTTGTTCCCACTGCACACATACAACTAAGTTAATTTACCATTAGAAATTATTTCCTACGAAGTTCAGATTTTAAAACGTGTTTTCTTTAACTTTTTAAAAAATGATTAACAAAAAGTATTCTTATGCTAATAAGAGTAAGAGCTGAAGTCCAACTTCAGTTTATTGTTATGAATTTAAACGCCCCGCAGATAAGGTCTCACTAAAACGCACGGGCGTTCGAAAGCCCGCCAAATTTCAAACTTCAAAAACCTCTGCTGAACATATTTTTCTTGTAATTTACAATAATATGAGTACAGTACAGCTCGATGTAGACTTAAAATAACTTACGTACATTAAAGCTCGTTTAAAATAGATAAACACATTGTTTTGATTACATATTTGACTTTCTTAAAACAAGGAGAGCTCCAAATAATTATCATTTGCTCCGGATTATATGGCCCCGGAACTCGGGACAGTGCAAAAAACAAAAATTGACATTATAAATATGCAACAGATTATCAGGAGATATACGAATGTACGATTATATCACAATAATAAAGGAATACATACATTTTAAATGATATTTAAAGCCCGACATACAATGACGCTTAAATAGGTGCCAACATTCAAGCATACTAATAATACTAATTTACACTAATATTTCGTATAAAACATAGCTACTATTATTACAGGGGGTCCCATGGATCAGTGCTGGAAAGGCGAACTCAATCGAAAATTCGGTTTCCACTCGATGGGGTCTGCCGCCAAAGCCATCCGCCCCTTGGCCTTCAGTTGTCGTTGGACAGATTTGTGATCTTGGCCGCATACATGCTGGCCACCTTGTAGATAAATTCATACTGCTCCTTGGTCTGCACGGCGCTGGCACGTCCCCGTCGCACGTAGTAAACCAGTTGGGGGATGTCCACGGACCGCTTCGGCGTTTCCAGACTGCGGATGGCCATGTCCGACGCTATAATGGTACCGGTTCGTCCCGTGCCTGGAGAACAGTGAACGGTTAGCGGTCTACATGGGGGAGAGACGGAGAGACACGAAACATTAATAAAGCCATGCAACACACAAACGCTTTGATATGATTAACAGATATGGAATATGTCAACATACCCCTGCTGACTTCTCGTGGCGCTTCGACTTGAAATGTTGCCATTAATCTCGTGGCTGGACGTGCTGCCCGCCTCGGCTTTGCTGCCGTCCGCATCCATTGACGTCTCCAGGGTGGCGGACTTCTCGCGCAGCTCGTTGGCCTGCTCCAGGCAGTAGGACTTCAGCGAGGAGCGCGCCTCCAGCAGCATGGCGATGATGGGCGCCTCCTCGGCCGGAACACCCGCCTCCGGCCATTTGTACCAGTAGTGGGTGAGCTCACGGCTCTCCTCGCCATCCACGCGCTTTAGTACCAAGGTGGAAATGGCATAGCGATCCTTGACCTCGCGATGCTTGAGGGTCACCTGGTAATCGCCATAGCTGCTGTGGTTGTCCAGAGTCGCCGACGGTGGCAGGTACTCGGCGCACCGCTCAATGCCATTCTCACTGAGATCCGTCGCCTGGACGATCACCCGCGACTGCTGCTCCCAGATCATGCGCCAGAAATCGCTGGTCGTGCTCTCCAGCGGCGCCTGGCAGGCTATGTAGTAGTTGGGCGCATCTCGGGGGCCCTGAAGTGATCGAAAAATGTATCAGATGTCTTCTAACTTGATGAAGTTGTGTTCCATTTGATGGTATAGTAGTGTTATTTGAATTGGAAACTAACTAGCGCAAAGACGCCAGTGTGAGTTATGACATAACCATAACCATCAATTAAAACCTATGGCGGCTTAACTCTGCCTCTGCCCACACAACGACTGGCTGACTCTCAGATAAACGACCATAAAATCGCACAACAGACCTCTGCTGCTGAAATCTAGACATGCTCATGCTATCGTCAGGTGCAATGCCGATGAGCTCTCGATGTGATTCGCTCCAATGCGCTGCAATGCATCGTCCACGTCACGCTTGAATGCAGTTGTTTAAAGTGCGTTTGGTTAAACAACTGAAACATCCCATGGATGGAGTCGTTGGACACACGTCCTGCTCCATACACAGCACTGTTTAATTATTTGAATAATCTACTACTATAATTACCTCTAAGAACACGAAAAGAAGCCATTAACTCATTTAAAGCTTTGAGAATTTACACAACAAAATGGTTATGGTAATTAGTTAAGAAAATTGTCTGGAATTGTATAAAACATTTTTGCTTTCCCTTATCCATATCAAATCAATGCTTGTGTATGCAAACAAGTTGTTTGTTTTCTAAGTGATTTCTTGTAGCTCAGCGCATGGAGGCGTAGCATGATGTAAGGGCATTCACACTTCGTTGATCTTGGCTGGCACTTTCCCTTGGCGCAGCTATTACCAGCATTACTTGCTGCTTTTCGCAGAGGCCCATTTGGCTTGCACGGATCTAGGCAACAAAGACGATGAGCCCAATTCACAGTCACGGCCAGCAGAGGAACAGAGGAGCTGAGGAGCAGCTACATAGCAGGTGAGTCTCATCGGGCGTGTAATTATTCGGGCGCCATGTTTAATGGCCCTCGAGGGGCCCGAAGATTCCAGTTAGAGCAGGGCGTCATGCAACGCCACATATGTTTGCAATGTTCGCTGGAAGATGCCAAACGCGGCACTATGAGCAACTACCTCCACATATCAACCCACCAACCAACCACTACACATGTGTGTGAGAAAGCGGCTAGTCGATTGTTTGTCTAGCTGCGGATGAGCCGATCCGCCGCCCACTTGGGAGGCACTGCCTCGGTTACTTACCCGCACATAATTGGCATTAATGTATTCCGTTTTGTCATCGTCGCCTTGCCGCTGGAGCACCACCCGCGTCTCAGGAAGCGGAATCACGTTGGCGTAGCTGCGGTTCGCAGTTCCAGTTCGAGGTCGAGGCGTTGAATCATCATCGTCGCAGCAACGGGTTGTTATTGGTTTGGACGGGACGGGAAAATAAAAAGCAGGAAGAGATGTGCCAGAGATCAGTATTGTAATTGATTCGACAATTCGATGTGAACTCGTGCCGCGAAAGTGAACCCTTAATTACAGTGAGCACCGCTTAGGCAAAAACAATACACATTTCTGAATAAATTAACTTGGCATAAAGTTTCTCCCAACGCCAGCCACATTTAATTATCTACCATTGAACTAGGCCTAATCTTATCGTATCACAAAAGTGTTATCAAATCATCCAGATTACACAAGTGTGACCCAGCCCTTTAATGATATGTGTATTTGGCAAGCCCATTATGTTATGAGAACAATCAATATTTTCCACACACATTATTCGGTTCACTTTCCTAGCAACTGTTTTCAAAGTTTTACTCACCGGTTCTTGTCCTCACAACCAGGAGGCACTTCGTCCGCTCTGGCGATGATCTGCGGCACGTCGCGGAACTCCTCGAAGACGTCGGAGCGTCGCTCCGCAAAGCGTGCCAACTCACTGGCGGTCAGGAGGTTGTGCCGCAGCGAGGGATCATCGAAGGCGGCGTTGCCATAGGTCCGCTTGGAGGCACGCACGTCGCGACCCTTGCGCCGCACACTGCCCAGCACCGAAACGTTGTCCAGGGAGTAGGCATCCAAGCTCACGGGACGACATCTTTGGCCATAGGACGTCTGCTTCTGGCGCTTGCGCATCAGGTAGAGGAAGGCCACCAGCAGGATGAGGGCCACAACACCAATCACGCTGACCGTGATGGCTATGATCACATTCACGTCCGTTCCATTGCCCTGGGCATTGGTCTGCATGTGGTCCAGTTCGTTGGGATACGGGGCCATGTATGTGGGTGGCAGTTGACTCGGCGACGTGTCCGGCAGCATGGTGGTGCTGCTGCTGGTGGTGCTGCTGGTGCTGCTGCTGCTGGTGGTGCTGGCCACCGTGGAGGACTCGAAGTATACCCGCGTGGGTGGTGCAGGTGTTGTGGCTGGCGTTGTGGTGCTGCTGGTGGTGCTGTCGTCCAGCAGACTTATCTCCACCGGCTGCATTGTTGTCGTGGTTGAGGGCGTCTCCGTTGTGCTTGTTGTTGTACTGCTGGTAGTTGTTGTAGTACTCGTTGTTGTCGTTGTCGTTGTCACCGCCATCGTTGTCTTGGCTAACTGCTGCTCTGTGTCCTGCGCATCAACCACCTGTTGTCCCTCATGATGTTGACCCTCCCTCTCGATTTCCCGTTGGCCACCTGTTGCTGCCGCCGCTGTGCTCTCATCCGTTGCAACAGCAACAGTGGCAGTTGCTGCTGATGGCGTCGTCGTTTCGGGAGACGCCTCGCCGATGTTGTTGGTCTCCAGCGAGGACTCGTGCTCCTTGCTCAGCTTGCTCACGTCACTAAGCAGACTGGTGGCTGTTGTGGGGTTTCTTTCCACTGTTGCTGTTGCTGTTGCCAATGCGCCGAAGTCGCTCTCTGTTATGGCCACACTGTTATTGACCGCGTTATCGGTTTTCTCAGCTGTTCTTAGCTCATTCGTATTGCCGTAGTCGCGCGTCTTCACTGTCACTGCCTCCAAGTTCACTTCATTGCTAATTTGCGCAATTTCCGTTTGCGTGGGTGTTGCTACACTTGTCGCCGCTGTACTTGTACCCGCGATCGCACCGCTCCGCGTACTACTGGTAACGATGATTTCTGGCCGAATCGAAGTGCTCACCTCGCCAGCCACTCGCACACTAACCGTCGTCGTCGCTGTTGGCTCCACGTCTGCCGTTGTCGTTGTCGTTGTTGTTGCCCGCTCGCTCTCTGGAAATTTGGTTGTGGCAACGATGACGTCGTTACTGTTATCGTCATAGCCGTCGCTGTTGTTGCTGCTGTTGCTGTTGTTGCTGTTGCTGCTGTTGTTGCTGCTGTGGCTGCTGTTGCTGTTGTTGCTGCTGTTGCTGTTGTTGCTGCTGTTACTGCTGTTGCTGTTGTTGCTGCTGTTGCTGTTGCTGCTGCTGTTGCTGATGTTACTGATTTCAGTCGCTTTTGTGGCCATTTCGGTTGTGCTGGGGATGGCTGCCACACTCGATGTTGCAGCTGTTGTAGCCTTAAATGTTGCTGATGCATCTGCTGCTGTTGCTGCCTCTGAGACAACTAGAGTGGCTGCAGTTGTTGTTGATGTTGCTGCTTCCTCCGTGACTCCACTTGGTGTTGCAGCTGTTGTGGCCAGTGATGTTGCTACTTCCATGTCTGGCTCAGCGGTTACATGCTCCACAGATATTGGCCTTTCAGTGGTAGTAGTTGTGCTTGTCATCGCTGATAACGTCTGATCTATTGAATTTGCCTTAGACATTTCACCTGACTCTGCTGCGGATGCTGTAACATTTGTTGAATCAACCCCCGCTGTTACGGCAGATGTTGCAAGTTGCTCGGTTAATGTAACCGATGTTGCAGTCTCTGTTGCAGCCTCTGTTGTCGCCTCTGTTGCAGCCTCTGTTGCCGCTTCTGTTTCCCTTTGAGCCTCTGTAATCGCCTCTGTTAACTTGGCATTGGCAACATCGGCCATCTGTTTCACCATTGGAACCTCCAGTTGTTGCGTTGTAGTCGTCATATTCAGGTCCATGGAGCCAGGATCAGGTGTTGAAGGCATTGTCCTTGCTGTTGTGACATTATCCTGTTCCAATCCCACTGTAAAGTCACCTTTGTGGTGGCCTTTCTCTGCCAAAGCTTCGGTGGTAGCCTGGGTGGCGCCCTCGGTGGCATCCAGAGTGGTTCGGACCACAAATTCAGTGCGATTCTCGGGCGTCGAGGGCAACATGGCAATGTTCAACCAGTCCAGGAGATTCTTCTCCTTGTGCAGCTCCGATTTATTGAGCGGCATGTCTATATCATTCGCCAGATCAGTGTGCTTGAGGAGTGGCACGATCGTTGTGGTAGTTAGCGATGCCTTGGGCACCGCCTTCATTGCAGCCAGACTCCAAACCTCAGCCGTGTTGGGCAGTGTAAGTTGCTGGGCATTCGTGGAGTTTTCACTTATAAACTTGGCTCGCTTCTCCGGCAACTGGCGCACCTCTGACTTTGAGGTGGACTCCTCGATGACATTCTCATTGGAGGCGAACACAACTGGCGTGGTTGGCGAGGGCGTCGACGTTGAAGTGGTGCTGACTGGTGTGGAAGTCATGGGTAGTGGCCTCAATTTCATGGGTGTAACTGCAGGAGGGGATCGGTTTGATTCTTCAGTGGTGGATGAATACTGCATGGATCGGCCATGATCGGAAGAACGAGTGGTTGTGGTGTTGACCCCTCGCTCTGTGGTGTTTGGTACTTCAATAGAGACTGCTTTTAAAGGTAAGGTGGAATTATCGAATGCCACAGATTCTGCGACCTCATCCTTCTTCTCAGTTTGAGCCTCTCTTAAAGGAGGCTTCGTTAAGACCACATCTTTTTGAGGGCCTTTCTCGGTTAACAAAATATGTTCAGTGGTTGTGTTTAAGACCTCTTTCAAAAGAGTTTCTTCTTTTAAAGGAGCTTCGGTAGACTCCTTAGCTGTCGCCTTGGTTGGGTCTTGATCCAACTGAGACGTGGTTGTGATGCTTGACTCTTCTTTAACCATATCTGTATCCGTATCCACTAGAGCTGCCTTCAACTGAGGTTCCGTGGTTGTAGACTCCTTCAGCTTGAGTTGCTCTTCAGCTATTATTCTATCGCTGGTGGTGCTGGTCTCATCTGCCGTCGTTTCCTTAACTTTGAGATTCTCTTTCAGACTAGCAGTTTGAGTTTCAGTTTGATTCACAATTGATGCGCTTCCTTCATCTCCAATATGGGTTTGTGAGCTAGATTCTCCCTTCATTTCAACCGGTTCCCTGGCACTCCCACTTTCCCTGGGCGCCTTAACCATGTCAGGGTCATTGGAAGTGGAAGCCACCGGCTGCTCCAAGCCGGCGGTTTCTCTTTTCGCAATGAAACGTGCCTGCGTTACCATTACGGCCAGGGCGAGCATTAAGCCACCTCTGAGCCACCCAGCCACACGCATCGTGTGTCGCTGCCTCTCGTTCTACGGCGGTGTGTCTGTCTCTTTCTGCTCGTGCACCGCTGTGGGTCAAGTCGATTCCACGTTCGACTGGGCCTCAAAATCGCTTGTTTTTATTTCCACCTTTGAGTCTGAGTTATTGGGTTTCTGTTTTCGCTGGTTTTCTCATTTTTATTTTTAGCAATTTGCAGCAATTTATTCCTATTCTTACATATTTCAGCTCTCCGCTTCCATTTCAACTGGAAAATACGCCTGCAAGAGAAAGGAATGCATACTAATTAGCTATACGAATTTCATGTTAAATGCACTTTGTTTTCTACGAGTACCAATTCCCCCCATAAATGGTCTGCCATTTTTGAATGGCAGTACGCTTAAGTATTCCTTGGAAAGTAAGTGGGAATTTCCCTTTCTATAAGTGGAGCTCTCCACGACTATAATTAATGCGATTAATGACACGTTCCGCATTTCCCGAAATACAATGGCTTGTGACCACAAGTTCAAGGCCGAGTGAGTCGTTTGGGTGAAATAAAAATAGCTCATTTGCTCGTAATAAATAGTAAATAAAATGTAAATAATATCCAGAATAACACCAGAACTTATGTGCTAAGAAAACTATTACTTCGGACTATATGATGGTTTATGATACTGAACTTTGAATGTTAAATAATGTCAAGGAATCCAGAAGGGTTCATCGCACCGAGTGGCCAAAAATAGTTCACATCAAAGTGTTTACCATATCCAACTCCATCTCCATCTGCGCCCACAACTATTGCTCCAACTTTGAGTTGCTTGCCATTCATATAAGCCAAATCGATGTCATGGAACGAAGTGCATAAGGTTCATTCAACCACGGCCTCCATGGTCTCCTCGGCGAACCCATCCAAAAGTTGCTCTGGGAGTTGAAGTTGACTCGAGTCGAACTGCAAACAGAGCCACCCAATAATAACCATACGAAACTATTTTGGTGGAGGGCGCGAGTTTAGCGACTTCATTTGCCATGGTTATCGCCGCGTTGTTATCTGCCGATCCAAGCGATGTCATGTCAATAGTGCATGCAAGCGGCGCTTGGAAAAGAGGTGGAAAATCCCCTGCCGCGCTTTTCCAGTCACCTGGGCCACACAAGCCTACCCCCATGTCAGCAATTAGCCCTGAAAGCCCCACCACCACTTCGGTGGTGCCTCGTCATTAATGACGTTAGCCCTATGGTGGTGCGACATTCAGGCGTGGCGCCACCCCTTCTGCATGTCTCGTTCAGAATCAGAGTGTTAATATCTCAAAGAGTGCTACTTTCTTGCAAAAGTGCTGGAAATTTCACACAATAGTAGCACTTCCATTCAGCTGGCTTTTTGCCATGCGACCGCTGACTAATGCCGCTAAATACCTGTATATATATTTATGCACCTGTGTGCCCGCAGATAAGATTCGCTTCAGCCAGACAGGGACGACAAAATCACAGCGAGGTATTTTGTAATTTTATTTTTATTTTTGAATGTCAACTCCGGTGCTGCTGATAAGCCAGCAGCGGCAAAGGTAAACAATTATCGGTAATGTTGTTGTCACTGGAGGCCAGCAGTGGGTTTTAAAAGGGCATTAAATTACCAATGGTTGGAGCTATGATTTATTGACTCTGGAAATATTGCAAGGCCATTAACATTATGCTCCTAATACTGATGATTGTTTGATGAAAAGAACGAAAAGAACTGGCTATTGGGTTTTTGTTTAATATAATTTTTTAGCGCATGAAAATCCGAAGCTTTCATGAAGATCAATAAAGAGAGCCATTTGCAGTTTTTGTTTGATATTTTCTAATATTTTTTATTGTGTGTCTTACTGTTTTTTATGCATATATTTTAGATTCATATAAATGAAATTCAAATAATGAGATATTTTTCCAGCGAAAGTATTTTGTTTCACGCCCGAGAGTATGCAGTGATTTTTATTCAAACTTGGTAGTACCAAAACAAGGCGCAAAATGCATAATGGCGCCACCACCTACGATCAAGCTACAGCAATGAATACTCTCGATATTTAGCAACTCGGATGTATCAATTGCCGAGAAGCGACCAGAGATAGAACAACCCACTGATACAGTGAACCACAGCCGGGGGCAAGGGAGTGCCAGGAAGGCAGTGCCCGCAACCTGAACCCACCACTTAACCCAAATGAAAGCAAAGTGCCCGCGGGCGCTGGGTCTTGGTCTTGGTCTCCGCTGGAAACGTGACTCGATTGGGGGAATCAAGTGCATCGTGGCATTGGCAGTGAACCGATGGCACAGGGAACTGGGGAGCTGGTGCATGTTCGAGTTGTAAACAGAAGTTAGCATTAGAGAGTCGAAGTCGAAGTAGACTCATTTCCGCTTCAGCAGCACGCACTCAGGATGAACGAATGGCTCAGAATTCTCCAACTTGGGATCGCCCGTCATCCAACTGCAACTTCGACTGCAACTACTGAAAATCCAGCGATAACGATCGGATCGAGGATGATCGCAAGAGAATGCTAAACCAGTTTTTGCGGCCCAATAAAGCCGCTTCGATTTCGATTTGCAATTATGATTTCACTTGCATTGCGATCACGATGGATGTGGATGTTGATGTGGATGTGGAGAATGGCTGGCGATCGCCTAGTATCTTAATGATCTCGGCACTTGTGGTTGTAGTTGTAGTTGTTATGGTGGCCTGTGATAATGACAGCCAACTGGGTAGTCATGGCTTGATCTGCACTGGTGATTGATGGGCAGTAGCTTGGAGCGATCAAACTTAGAGAAGAGATTATTGGGAATTTTCCCAAGCAAGCTTCAGTCAAAATAAGCTTAGTCGAAATTATGATTAAACTGGTAACGATTATATGAGCGAAAGGCGATTATTGACATTTGGAGGGAGATGAGCAGCATTTAAAGCAAATGTAGATGGACGAGATTCACATACAAAAGACCAAAGAGATGCTTAGAACAGAAAAGTTGGGAAATGTAGGTGTATGACGGAAGACAATGAGCTGAAGATCAGCTATTCAGACTATTCAAATTGATGAGCTTCGTGGAATTAGCCTTATTTAGCTTGGAATTACCAACATAATCCACAGCCACATCTATCTTAACCCAAATGACGGACTACGCACGCAGACTCCCGGCTCCAAATAGAATTCCAAAGAATGCCAACGGTTAGCTGGGATCACTTGGGAGGCAGATAGAGCTGCGTTCTAGCCATTTCTGCGAAGTTCGTTGAGGATGGCGATGAAGATGGAGATGGAGATGTTATCAATAATGAATTGCGAGCGCGGCTTGTGCCGCTCCAAAATCAGCGAAGTGTGGTGGAGAATGCGAGGCGTCGCACGCTCAAACGATAACTGTGGCATTAGTGCCACATATCTATATATATGTACATACGTATAGTTTGTATTTGGGACTTCTTTTGTTTCTGATTCGGATTTCGGATTTACCGCTGCTTTATAGACTGTTTGTGTAACTGTTGAGAGAGGCATTAGAAGCATCCACGGAAGTATCTCATTCGAATGAGTCAATCATTACTCCCTATTTACGAACTTGCCATGCGTATCATAGCATCATTATGGGAAGCAGACCCCATTCACTCAATCCACTATTCGAAATTTGTATCCATTGAAGCGGCTTGATGATGACTCATTTGCTTGACATTCGCTTATATCATGCTTCATTCCCATATGCATACGCGTTTGTAGACAAATTTCTTTATTTTCGGAGAAAAATCAAAGCTACTCTGCCTCGAGCTGAACTTTCAACGCGATGGAGTTCGTAAAAGAAATCGAAACCCGCTATGAAATCGAACTCAAACTCGAATATCCAAAGCGGTCAACTGCTTTATCTGCTACTACGAATATGTGAGTGTTTTTGGCATACAGCGAGAAAATATTATCAATGCTGAAACATTTTACAAATTTCATGATTTGCTTTTTATTCACATTCTAACACATTTTGTCAATGTCATTCCACGAAAAGATTAAAATGTTTTTTGTATTTCAGTGAGTAAATCTTGAACCAAACTGGCTCATGTGCTAAACTGCAGATAAGAGATTTTCTCGTATTAAGTACTTTCACATGTTTTTAAACTATCTGCATGAATATTATCAGATGATATATACGTTTAATTAACTGAAACAACTTGTGCATGGGTTATTTTGACCTTTTTCGGCTGATATATATCACTTAATATTAGCTTTTTCTCCACGTGCACTAAACGATCGCCTTCATCAGCTTTGACCTTGCTGGCCCTGCCATTGGCGTTTATTGAACCAGCCAGCTGGTGGCAACAACATTTTGGCCTGGCCAAATCGCAAATGAGTTTGGGCATTAATGCTGTGTATATGTTTAGGAAAAATTGCGATCGCTTAATGCTTGAATTTTTAAACACTTTGCCACAATATGCGCTTGATATTTTCTAAATTCCAGATAGCCCAACTTGATCACAGCAGATGTTTTCCATTTGGAATACATAAAAGCCCCATTGATGCGTACTACATGTTCTTCATATTGTTCTAAGAGCTTGGAACTGTAAGGAATGACATATCTTCCATCAAGGTAACCCCTGAAGTCTGGAGAGGTGGTCAAAGCTCTTTAGATGCCCTGATAAGGATATTGGCCACGCAATGTGCAGTTTAAGCCACCGTCAAATTTGGACAACCATTGTCCGCTGGGTCGCCGTTGTGTCTGTGTTGGCTTATCTGTATCTGTATCTGTATCTGTGCAATTACTCTAATGACAGGCGTACTTGGGCTCGGATACACACACATGTATGTCAGCCGCATAATTGCCCCTAATGCAATTGAACAATTAGGCAAGCGCTGCAGCTCAGTCGCAAGCCGCACAACAAATGCAAAATAGACACACGAGTGCGTGCACTTAGAGAAACGAGCTTGAAATCATGTCAATAAATGCCTCAATTCAAGCTATCAAAGTTATTTCCCAACCACTTAATTTCATACAACATTAAGGAACAGTTGTTATGAAGAACTCTTTGTTTGTGGAACTTTTGGGACAGCGATAAGCTGAACTGAACTCAAATTCTAACTAAATGTAAGTATTTAAAAAGAAAGAAGTCTTCGTCATTAGAACGATTTGTGATGAACTGAAATCCGATCCGAAGTTTCTGTTAGTGTTTGATATGCACGAATAGATAGCCATCTAATGCGTCCATATTTCACGTTCCCATTCTAATGTCTCTCCGCCGAACATTTTGGGTCACCAAGCTCGCTATAGAAAACATGCTCCACCTCCCCGCGATTCCCCACCCCCCCTTCATTGTTAGTCGACATTTGTCAACTTAGTGGGTAGCAGCGAATCGCCACAAGTCGCCTTTACCTCGAAACTGACAAATTTGCTTGGCTCGCTTTTAATTTGCTCTCCTTTGTGCAAAGCAATTGCGATGGAGCGATAATGGCTAAGCGGTTTATTAATGTCTCCATTGCCCTAATAAAAAGCCAAAAAAACAGGATTTCGTCATTTCGGTAATGCTGCAATAACTCAGCGCTGGGAAATCCATTTCTGAATTAATGCCCCTCGATCGGTGGCTGCCCTTTTCCACCGCCTGGAACGAACCGATTTTGAATGTCACGAAACCAATCCCCAGTCCAGTTCAAGTCGAACAAATTGTAACTGGCACGAGGGCTACTGTCCAAGCTGGCCAAGCCAAGTGACTGGCCAAAAGCGAGGTAACCACTCTGCAGCTTTGCTGTTGTTTCTTCATGCTGGCCGATCTACGAACGTGGCTGTAACGTGTACTAGATTCGGGGCTTAACCCAGTCATGCCCACGGTCGGGTTACCAAATGATTGATTTAATACTACCCAAATAAATCAAAATACGATGTAGGCGATCTGCGAAACAATGCACAACTAGAGTTGCGAGTATTCTTTTCATATCTGGCTAAAACAATTATATCTGAGCTTAGAGGTAGCAAAACAACTAGTAGTGTATATTGGTACCGTTGGCCCTCAGAGGGTTAACTGCGGCTAGGGAGAGGGACAGCTGAGAGGGGCGGGCAGTTGGAGTTACAGCGCAGCCGCAAAGTGAACCGAATTGAGGTTACCCCACCGACAGATGAGCTAACGTTTCACGCATGCCCCGGGTTTCGGGGTTTGTGTTTGGTCTTTGGCTCTTGGTTTTTTGGTTGTAAGTTGTTGTTGGTTGTTGGTTGTGTATAGTGGGTAGTGGGCCTGGGAATGCACCGTGGACGTGACTCATGTGGGCTCATTCATTGTTACGTAGGAGCTGTCATTTGGGAAGGGGCTCAGAAGGGGATGGATTGGATGTGGCCCAAAACAATGCAGTTGCTGATACTGTTGCTATTGCAGCACAGTTGGCAGATTTTTCGCAAGGCAAGCAGCTATTTGCACCGCCCTGTCACTTTACGGCTCAATGGAAGCTAAACGGCTGAAGAAGCGGCGGAAGAAAGCAAAAGTGGGCGCAGTGGAAGCCGCCAAAGCACTTTTACTTTTCGCCCCATCGCGTATCTCATAGATACTTTTCCAATTTTCCACAGCAGGCAGCGACAAGTTTTCCCCCCAACGAAGTGCTAAACGAGTTTCATTCGTTTGCTAAAGAGTATTAATAGCAGCGAGAAAGAGAGAGAGAGAGAGAGAGAGACGGCTGATGTCGCCGGAGAATCATCCGGTGGGCGTTACCTGGTAGATCCAGATGGGTTATATAACCCTCCGTTCGGAGACTTTCGTTTGGAAGCTACTGAACCCGAGCCAAAAAGTGAGATTTCTCCCACGCTACCCGATACAATTACGAGTTTTTTTTGGCACTTTTTCTTTTGGCTTAATGTTATTACTTTTCACAAATTAGCCAAACACTTTCCCAAACTCTTTGGCACTGCACAGAAAGAAAATACCTCAAACAAAATATAATTATCTAAACAAATAACAAGGCAATTTTATAAAATAACATATGAGTATAATGAGTAGCTCTGCTTTTGTTTGTTCAACCTCAATCGTCACCTAAAAACTTATTAAACACGGGGAATTTTAACTCTTTTTGGGTCAAAGTTTTTTCGGGGTTTCCTCCACTTTGCACGCGAATCTCCCATTGCCAAGCTGCGTGCCATTTGAAGACAGCGTGCAATATTCATTCAAACACCCAGGGTTCAAGGTTTCTGGCGATTATTTATTAGCACCGCTCTGTTAACCAGGAATTCAGACAGGGTTTTTAAGGGGCAGGCCCAAATCGAAGGTCGTTAACGTTTCCCTAAATTCGCCATAGGTGCCATAGGTGCGTAATATACTCCAAGAAATTGATCACTTGCGTCGTTTGTTAGGTGCTAATTGGTGCTGAAGTCGCGTATAATCGAATCCATATAAATTCATTTGCATTTCATAAAACAAAGTACGTAAGCGGACCCCAAACCAACCCTATAGAATCTGTGAAACGGGTTTTTTATTAGCGAGAATTCGTTTAGACAAGAAACCCAAAGGCCAAGTGCTATAAAAACAAGTAATGCTCAGAAAAACCCCAGAAACGTTTCGCTAAATTGCAGCACAAAAAAAAGGTTAAACATTTGTAGTGTTTGGTATGCAAAGTTGTTATAAGATTGGAACCCTATTTGCATGCAAATGCATCTGGGAGATGCTCGAGGCATCCGAATGATGAAATATGGCACTAGTGTTGTGTATCTTTCAGATACGTAAGTAGCGTAAACAAACGGCAAATGCATTGCACTGGCGAGCACATTTTCAGGCCCGAAAGGTAAACAAAAACAAAGGCGGTATTGAGAATGCAGAAGGTGGTGCTGCTGGTGGTGGCATACACTCGAATAAGCGCATAAATAACACACATATGCTCCCATTTGAGGCAACATCTGTGGTTATGTGCAGGAAATGGCAAAAGAAACCCGAAGTCAACTAAATGGCTTTCAAGTCGCATGAAAGGCGAGCAAAACTAGTTCAAAGGCTGCCTTGAGCTACTCTATAAATTGCCAGCATACGAGAATAGTAGTATATCAGTATATGAGCTCATAAGGTGACAGGAACTGGCCACAGAAACGATATGAAAGTTTATTTTATTTATTTCGCTGTAGGTGTGTCTATTCAATAAGAATGTTTAGCAATTGACTATAGTTGCCCAAATGAATGAAAATGTATGAGTCTATTTTTATTCAGCAAGTAGTGAGTGTAACACAAGGTTGACTTCCTGCATGGCTGACCCAAGTGAAGATGTAACTGGCAAATTGCTCTTAATTCAATTAGACTCAATCAGTGCCCAAGTGTTTGGCGATTGTTCACCCGGCAAGTGTCTAGAATTGAATTAATATTACAAAGGCAACAGAACAAGTCTTCATATGTACATATATATCAGTTGTCCAGGAAAAAGGGCACCTGACAAAAATCCATATATTTCCTATAGTCTTGGTTCATTGACATTAAGTCTACCTGTCAACAAAACAATTCAAGTTTTAATTAAATTAAGCCGACTGGAGTCGGAAGAGTGGGTGCAAAGTGAAGAATAATGCCAAGAGTCAAAGACTTTTCAATTGAGTAATTTAATTCGACGCCCACTGTAGGGAATCGGGGCTATAACAGTATATTGCACTTAAGTAATGTAATTTATTTTGTTTGTTGTGGAAAGGCCGATCATTTTCCATTCTCCGATTGCCAGAACACGTTTCCAAGGTAGCTCCAAAAATACAAAAATAAAACCGCACAAATCGAAGCAAAACTGTTGCCCCAAAAGCGAGATAAACGTCGAAACAATGGAAGGCATGGGGCAGAGACCAACACAACCAACAAAACCAACAAAACGAACAAAACCAACAAAGAAACAAAGTCGAACGGAGAAGAAGGCAGTACTAAATGCGAATGCTAAAGACAAAGCTCATAGGTCAGGTCTCTGAGTTGGCAGGGCAAGTTGTTTTGTCTGATTCTCTCTTTATGTTTCTTGAAGAACTTGCGGAAGACGGAAGAGGAGGTGGGATCCGTATGTGTGTTACCTACTGAACTGCACTTTTGCCTTAATGACAGATTTTGAGTCATCAAGGTGTGTAATTACCACTCGACAAGAAGTGGGATGCATCGGGAAAGTGGAGCGAGAACTGCAGCCGATGGTCAGATGAAAGGTGTTTTCCATGAATGCCAACCTCTCAGTTTTCTAGTTACATGGGTTAATCGTCAGAGTTTTTACAAACATTATTTCAATACAGGTCGAAGAAGTCTATAATTAATTTTCATAAAACTGAACTAATGGCACGTATGTATGTATGTACATAAAGCGAATCAGTTCTATAAATAATGTGCTTACATGCCTGAATAAGTCTGCGGATTCCATAAGTTTATTTATGCTCCCACTAGGAAAAATGCTTTCAATTCTTTGGGAATTGTTCACATTTAATATGTAACTTTTGCGCTGTGCATAATTTCATTTCCCATCAATGAAGTGTAGTAGCCATAATCACAGCATCTTGAACAACATATAAGTAATAGAACCACAGGTGATATGGACAGAAAGAGCAGGGTTCAGATCTCATGGGTACGTGCCACAAACTGCACGACGAGAGGATTTCCTCTGGCAATCACAGATCGGAATTCGTTTCGTTTTCTAAGATTTTCATTATCGCACCACCGACGGCCAAGTTATGCACTGGACGCAGAGCCACCTCTGGTTTCTATTCCCAATTGCCAGTCCGCCAAAGTCAAGCAGGCACGTCTCGAATCTGGCTCCGAACGTGACTCACCGGCGATCTCCACTGGCTCTCTTTTGCGTCTCTTTCCGTCTCCTTCTCCATCGAAGACCTCGAGACCTTCGCTATCGGCTCAAGCCTGGCCAATCCAATAGGGCACCGGCAGGAGACCGGTTTCCCCGATTCTTGGCAACCACATTCCATGGAAGGTACACAGAAAAGTAAACTGTGTGTTAACTCTTCATTGCTTCACTATCTATTACATTAAATAACTTCAATATATTTTGTTGTATTTAGTAGTATTTCTCTCTGTGCACTTGCTGCACTGCCCCTCCTTCGTTTCCAAATCACTTATGTTTCGTCATCCTCGTCGAGTCGACTCATTTGGCATTCAAAACGCTTCTTTATTAACCCAGGCCCATTACCCAGCGATTTATGCTGCCCGTTCGCACATGCATAATGCAATCAAAACGACTTTGCCGTCGCATTTGTTCTGTGCCTGCCATTTGCAACTTGCAACTTGCAACTGCAACAAGACGCCAACTGCCATGTGTAGTTGTTGCCTCCGTCGCGGCGTCTTTGGCTAAGTAACCTCTAATTAAATGGCTGTCTGCGGCCTTCGCCGGCCGCTTTCGATTCTCAATGAGATGGGATTGGGATTCCTCTCAAGCGGCTTGAATGGATGGATCGCTTAGTTTTGAGGTCTCGCGTTAACGCACCGCTGGAGTTAGCCGCAGATTTTCAGGTGGCGAATAGATTGAAAACCGAGAATCTTGGGAGTTATGTCATTGACATTGAAACGGGCCAGTAAAAAGTACTGTTTTATTGAAAAGGTGCAGAGACGAACGTGCTAAATGCATTTTTTTGAATTCAGATAATGTTAGTTAATGGAAAATATTGCTATTTCATGTTCAATTTACTTAATGACCGTTTTTAACGTTCAAAATATGATTAAGCCCTGACTTTTACTCAAAATACATTCTAGAGATTGGTTCATTACCAAGAAAGTAGTTAAGTAATGTGCTAAATAAGTGAACAAAATGTTCCACGTTTCGCAGTCCTCAAATATTATGGCACATTACAAATAAATTGCCGTCTTTCCACATGTGTGAAAATTAAGTAAGTGCGCACAAAAACCAAATACGATTATAACAATAGCGTAATTAAATAAAAAACGGCAGCAACTCAGAAGTTGAAAAATAAACTAAACACTAAAACAAGAACAACAACGACAGCAACAACCGAAAATAGCAAAAACAACAAGGCGACGAATGATGTTGAAAGTCGTTTTGCGGGTTTGACCACTGTGCTTTAGCTCTCCACTCTCCAAGTGCACAGGAAAAAATATTTATGATTTTTTTTTTCTATTTTCTACTTTTTCTATTGTTTTGGGAGTTCTATTAAATAAACTCAAAGTTAGCAGTAATGGCGACCCATGATAAGCCCAATTATAATTGCCGACGATCTCTGATTTTTTCTGTGTAGTGAAGCTGAGAGAGAGAGAAAGAAACTCAAGCTAGACTTACCAAAATGTTTATATTTTATATATATGTGTGTTTGTAGACTTCTCGGCAGCTCCAATTGTAAATTGACTATTTCAGCACTTCGCTTGATGGCTTATTGTTGTTGCGAAAACGAACATAAATACACGTATTTAAAATTTCCACCACAGACTTTTCGGTTTTTGTCTTCCGCATTGACAACAATAACAAAAAGCTCACTTTTCTCTTGCACTTTAAGCCATTGAGCGATTTCTATGGCTTGCCATTAATTCACGATTAATTGCATTTTCAATTTCCATATTTCACGCACACACACACAATTTCTCCTTTCGATTTCCTCTTCCCACACGCTTGTTGCTTTTGCTTGCGGTTTCCGTGTACCCTCTCGCTCACTCGGTTTCCGCACAATAGAACAGACAAAATTGTGTTAACAATATTTTTTGTGTGTTTGTTTACTCGAAAAAACGGAACGCGAAAAAAGCGCCAGCATCCCCAGCAGCGCACACGTCCGACTCGTTCGGCGATTTTTTACTTAATAATCTTTTGTTTTCCACTGTGGTGGAGCTCGCTGCGGCTGCGAACCAAGCAGCGGCAGCAGAGAGAGAGAGAGAGAGAGAGAGAGAGTAGTGAAGTGGCACAGTGGGTGATTTAGGCAATTTACTTGAGAAATTATAAGGCTTCTATGGCCAGACTTCTGTCAAATTGTAACACATCAAGAGTAAAATGAAGAACATAAAAGGTTTTCAATGATAAAGTTAATAATATAAGTATATTTTTTTACTTATTTGTCGGAAGTCCCACTGTGTAAAAGAGAGTGTGCTTGCATCCGAGTAAACAAAGCGTCGACGCTGACTGCGACGCTGGCAGAATGCTGCGCATGTCTGAATGCAACCCTTAACAGCGATTTAACAGAAAAGTGCAAGTGCAATGTTAAAGGGATCATTTTTGGACCAGGATGTTAACATCATCTTGCCCATTTAGGTAAATGTTCTTGTATAAAATATATCATATATTCCGCTTAAACCATACTTTTATAATATATTCAAATCGATTTTATTCTGCGCTCCATTTAAGAACGTTTTCGACCCAGTGTTCATATCACGTCTACCTGGCAACAATGAGCGCCCACAACAAATCCCGTAGAGGTGAAACCGGTTCCAGCCTGTTACGGTTTTTGTTTGGCAAACAAAGTGCCTGACTACACAGGGGCAACAGGATATTATCAGGAAATATGTTTTGCTTTCTGGCATAGGAATATAAAGGGCGTAGCTTAGTGTAAAAGCCAAGACCCGACGCCCCCTATTAAAAGCGATAAATTGCAATCAAGCATGAATTTGGGAGACGGGTCGCCCACTTTTGCCATCTGCCTGACATCCGACTGGCACTACACTGCCCACTGGCCATTGCGCTTCGTTTTGTTTAATCTCGATACATTCAATTAGCATTTCAATGCTACATTTATTTTGAAAGCAGTGAAAGTAAACAGTGGGAAGGCTGAGACGATTACGGTTTGGGGGGCGGGACGAGTGCAGCACGCAAATCCAATGATCCCGGCGATGATTCACTGGAGGATCTCGAGTTGCTCATCCATCACAATCAGTTGCGGCTTGAAGCGCTTCAGGGGACCTGAAAAAAAAAATTATTTTCATTATGTTATTAATTACTACATATTAAATGGCCATTTATAGAAATTTGAGTTGGGCTCTTAGAATTGACATTGAGATTTCACAAAGTCAAGCCTATTTGAAATACCAATTTTAGTGGAACAATTAAATTGTACTTTTAGGGATTAAAGACAGTATAAACGTTATTAGCACAAGGCACCCACTTATCAAGGCATAGCGCTGCTCCTTCTGCAGTGCGAGATAATCCACATTGGGCCCCGTGAGGTGCTGCGCCATCAATCCGTTGCCCAGTAGCTCAGGCGTCCAGATCTCGTCCAGCGCCGCATTCACCACTTGCAACAGTGTCTTGAATTCACGCTGCAGTGCCGCTGCCAGGGGATCTGCATCCGCAGCATTGGCGAGCTGCAGTAGCGCTTTGCATGTGTCACGCACAGGCTGCTGCTGTTGGGCTATCTTCGTGACGTGGTTGTGCAGCGCATCGATGAGCGCGATGTCTTCGAAGGGGTTGCCCGGCTTCAGGCTGAACAGCTTGCGTTGGTGCTTGCGTCGGTTTTTGCTTGAGCGGAATGTCTTGCTGGAAAGGAGGAACACAACGGAAAAGTGAAACTTTGGCCGGGTGCAGTGAAGCATTCGTTGGATTACCCAGTCCCTCGTGAAGTGCCGCTGTATCGCGAGGAGTGAAGACTGGTGGTGTCCGACAGTAGGTCCACCTCCTCCAGATCCACATTTGCATCGATATTCCCCACACCGTATTTTTCTTGGCGCTGCCGGATATCCAAAAGCCGCTGCTTGTAATCCAGGAAGAGCTCAAGATCGGCTTGCAGGGAGCTGTGTAGTTGAGTACCATAGGCCAACAATGCGGGCGCGATTTTTTCTGCTAAGAAATTAAAAGTTTATACTTACATCAATCTTAATTTAGAAGAGACTTACCTAAAACATTTTCATCCTCCAGACCCGCCATGTAAATGGCTCTACTGTACAGATGGCCCTCAAGTAACACTTCCAACTGCCGCTTTCGATCGTCACAGTGCTCCTTTACCAACTCATAGGCTTCCATGTGGCGACCCTGCTGTTGCAATGGTCCCACCAAGGACTGGGCCACCTGAGCCAAAGGTTCACCCAGCTTTTTGGCCAGCACCAGAACACGCTGCCAATCGAGAGTGTGTTTTGCACTAAGTAACGCCTGCTGCAACTCACCGCCTCGTTCGTACATGATACTGGCGTTATCCAGTTTGGCACTGGCCCTGAGATGATCTGCATAGGCCACGTATATTGTCTTTTGGAACTCTTTGTGCTCCCGATAAATCGCCAAGCCATCAGTGTACAGGCCATGCTTACGTATAAACTCCGAAGCCTCGTCGTAATGCTCCTCTCCACAGGAAGCAAGATGTGAAAGTGCCGAAGCATATTTTTTAAGATGATCATCGATCCGGAACTTGCGATAGTCTACAGGCAATGCCTTTAATTCGTTGAGATAGGGAAGGAATTCCTTAGGATCCTTCTGTGACTTTTGAGCCACGAACAGAACAAGCCCAAAATCGTAAGTGCCCAGGGCCACATTGTACAGGTCGTTGACGTCCACCAAATAAAGAAGATATTGCAGCAATTGGTCGGCAAGGGTCGCATCTACTTTCTTCTCCTTCCAAATCAGCTGGAGAGCCGGTTCCAAACAGCCCAACTTTACATAGGCAGTGATCACAGGCATACGAAAACGCTTATCCTCTTCATTCATTTGACGTAGCAGCAGCCGACACACGTATTCCACCTTCTGATCAACCCTATAATCCGAGGGATATATCTGTTTGGCCGCATCATAATTACTGGAGTACATTCCTTTGGTGATGTCCTCATTCTGTAACTCACTGAGGAACAGACAGAGCCACTGAGATTCTTTGATCTCTCGCAGAAAGTCGTCCACTGAGACCACGAATTTCTCTACATCGTGATCGAAAATGATATTCAGGTTAATACGTTGCTTGCGCGCCATCTGCATAGCCTTCTGGTATTTCTTTGCGTTAAGAAGGCCACCGACCAACTCGAGGACAAGCACACGCGGGCAAATGGCCTCAAGGTTTCCGCGCGGTAACTGCAGCACAACACGTGCTTTGTGGTCCACTGCCGTTACTAACTTGGCACCGCGTTCAATGTTCCTGCTTGCCACTTGGCGGCGATCCTTCAGTCGAACAAAGTGCATCGCATTTATCTGGGTGTATACAAGATAATTTCCAACTACGCAGAAGGAAGTGACGTCCTCGCCAATGAGATGACCGTCCATATGGAGCAGATGCTGATTACGCAAGGTGACGAGACAGCCTAGGGAAGAAAGGGAGGAAAATATATAAAATACATTTAAAAATAACTGCATTTAAATTAACTACCTGTGTAGCCATCCGAAATGTATCCGTCGCTGATAACCCAATCTATCTGGTCAGCCGGCTGAGCCAGCTGCACATAAGTTCGCTCCATTTTAAGAGTCTTGTCCGCTTTAAGGGACACCTCGTATGTGTGACCATTATTCACTGTTTGCACGTAAAACTTATCCATAGCATGCGATGCGACTGCAACAGCATTCACCAATCCGTTGATCCGCAGAGAACTCTGCACTCGATAGCACGGCTCGCCTTGCTCGTTGACCTCATCCTTATATGACAACAGTAGCAGGCGTGTAGATCCTGCTGAACTGTGAGTGGCCAGCAGATAGTTTTTCGTGAAAATGGTCAGATTGGCTAGCTGCAAGCGAGAAAGCTCTGCATCTGGCATAAGCGTTTTGGGCCGCCCATGCTCTTCACTTAACTGCCTGATGTTCTCAAACAAGTATATTTGACCACAGCTGGTGTATAAACACATGGTGGTATTGTGCGATGTGAAGACATTAATATAGCTATGTGGATTAAGGACGCGCTGACTCATGGGTGGTGGTACAATGGCCTCGTCGAAATCTGTGAGCAACAGGCGTTTGCCATCAATGACTCCCACAACAGCATCGTTTCGATCTACGGCAAATGCCCAGCGGTAAACGAGATGCTTGCCGCTCTCCTTAAGTATGTGAAGAGCGTGCTCGGCTCCAACCCGCGTGTCCCAATGGAGCAGTGCCAGCGGATCTGTTTGTTCAAAAATCAACACCTGCTTTAAGTACCAGTGGTAGTTGCCTATTGTATACAGGTACACCCTCTGCTCCTCTTTGGCAGCTGTCCTAATGGCCAGTATGTCGGAGTCCTCGCTCCAGCGCAGCTGCACCACTGGCTCGTCGTGAAGATCGAAGGGAAGGACCAGTTCGCGATGTCGCAAGCCATTTTTCTCAAAGAGCGCTATGGTGGACTTGTTGGGGAACTGCTGGGGTACGGCAATCCAATTACCCGTTGGCCGCCAGACAACAGCATCTTTTAGATTTGCACTCTTTTCGGCTGTGTGATGAAGTTTTCCCTCGCTATCGTACACCTTAAAGGTGCGACCCAGCTGGGATGCCACAAAAGAAACCACAAAAAAGGCTCCATCGCCTCGCCAGGAGATGCTTACATCCTGTGGGGTATACAGGACGAATAAGTGTTTTTTTTTTATATACTGGCTTAAAAGATTTAACGCACCTGTTTAAGTTCCTGTACGTCATGGCTGACGGTAGAATCTGATGCAGTCTGCTTCGCAGCCTGCTTACCCTCCGATCCGTGGAACTGCGTCTCCTTTTTGCCCCATCCCACATTGACAAACTGCTGATCTGGGGCTAGTTCTGCGTCCAGTGGCTGCTCCGCTATAACGTCGAAAGTGCTGGTCATCAACACCACGTTGTGAGTGCGGGTAACGAAGGCCACCACTTCCTGATTAGGCGACCAGGCCATGCTCTCTATGCCGACGTCGCAGAACGTTCCCTCGCTGGTGGCCCCTGTTTGGGGGTCGACCAGGATCACTTCACCAGCACCACTGGCCACGCAGATCGCATTGTCCAGCTGTAAAAACTCTGCTCCCACTATGTCCGGCAAATCGGCAATGACTTTTGGTGGCACATCTCCGGACTCGTGAACCGCGTATACCTTGTTGTCGGCCACCACGAATGATGTGTCAGAGACGCCGCCATTTAGTTCCGGTTGCAGGAGCAGACGCCGGGGATGAGCCACTGCATCCAGCTCATTGCAGTATTGCAGCTTCAGATTGCGCATATTTCGTAAATATTGCACGTGTGGAACTGTGTGACCAGAGGCTTTAAAGTCACCGCAGTCAAAAACTATAGCTAGGGCTTTTTCAATTTCTGAACCATATACATGTGTATGTAAATTCACTCTTATTGTAATAATTATTATAATTTTTTAATATTCATATTACTTTAGTTTGATATAAATACAGTCAGAAACTGACATAGCTATTAAATAGCCAGATCTGTTCCGCCTAGTCCTGCATTCCTGCATCTCAGCCGACTGGTCACACTGCAGTCCAGCAAAAAGGTTAAACAACACTAGCGCAAGATGGCCGCTCTGCTCTCGTGTGAATTTTTTGCTTGAATTAAAATCGCCCGTGGTGCGGACTGTTTGAGCAATCGAATTTTATTGGAACGCCATGCGTGGGATGAACTAAGGCGGATGCAAGTGCGGATATGCATCAGCATCAACGGAGGAGGGCCGAAAACACGGAGAATACAATCGAAAATTCCACAAAACCAACAGTCAGTTGTCGGTGTGTGTGTGCGTGAGAGTGCTTGTGCAAGTGTGTCTGTGTGTATTTATATTTTTCATATCGGATCGGATCGTATCGTAAAGGTGGTGCAAATGTTTATAAATATATATTAAGGAACACCTTACTATATATGCGTGATAAATCCAATGAAATGTGCATGTGGCTGATGGCTTAAAACGCCAGCACAGGCATCGGAGTGGGCACCGACGTCGGCAGCGCAGCAGCGTCGGATTGGAATGTTAACTGGGATGAATAACAACAACAACCACTACTACTGAAGCAACGGCAGCACCACCAACTACAACAAAAACAAAGCAAAACATACCAACAAATAAAAACAACTATAGCTGAAAACATCATTGAAAATCGGGTAAGTCAAGTCATATGGTTTGTGCGTCTCATTTTCGGGACTACTTGTTTTTGAGCCTGTTTTAAGGACTCCGCCCAACGCCCTTTTTTGCAGCGTCGCGCTGTCTGCTTCCTTAATACACTTGTCGTTGTGTGAGTGCGTGTGTGCGCCTGTGTCGGTGTGAAAGTGAGGAAAGCTTGCGAAAAAGGGATAGCGCAATTGGGCAAATAAAAAAGTGGCCAAATAAAAACTCTGCAAACACCTTTTTCACAATTCCATCAATGAAAAGCAAATATTGCATAAATATTTGCCTCATTATGAGGATGAGAAGTATAAATGCAGATGAAATGGGCAAAAACAAACAAAATACTTGTAAAGGCGCACAGTGAGCACCCGATACAGTGGATAAAAAAAAGCACTAGAGTGCAGATTGTTTACAAAAAAATCCCTATTTGTAAACTCCTTAAGAGAATCATAACATTCTTCCTATATAAGCTCCTTAAAACGCGCACACAGATCTGCTTTCCGAGTTACTACTGTATTTGTTTTGCCTATTTTTGGGTCGCCCATTTGCAGCGTCTTTATTTTTGTATTTTGATGCTGTTGTCTGAGGTCAACTAGTTTGCTTCAAAACGAAAGCAAAATCAGAAAATATCATAATAAAAAAAATCACAAATACTACGCATTTTGGTTCCAATCAAAGCGAAAACAAAAACACGTTTTACAACTTTGCGGCGCGAAATTCATTGTTGCTGTTGTCGTTTTTTGAATAACAAACACATAAACACACACACAAAGTTTTATACAGAAATGTTCATATGTACATATGTACATATGTATATAGCCAACAATCGGGCCATGAATGACCGATGCGTACAACAAAACGATAGCCACAGTAGTAATTAAAGGCAATAACCGAAGCGTGGCGCATCGTAGTTTTTGTTACGGGTTTCCGTTCGTAGTAATGCCTTCCTTCTGTTGTTGCTGTCTTTCGGTCAGTTTTTGCGTCGTCGGCAAAAATTTTCGGTCGCTGACGTCACACCTAGGCGCCACAAAGCTCCCCCCACCACCCACAGCCACACTTTAAACCCCTATTTGTCCTTCTCTCTCCCTTGCGTTCTCTGTATCCCGTTTGTTTGTGTATTGCAACATGCGTGGGCGTTATACTCCAGTTGTATCTGTGTGAGTGAGCAAGTTTGGCTGTGTGAGGTCAGTGTTGCGTGAACTTTTTGCATTGACATGATGATGTACTAACTTTTTGGCGCCCACTGTTCAATATTCCCTTTATTGCGCCTATTACGTTACGAGTATCTGTGCCCATTTTCACTTGCGCTAATTACGCCTTAGCATGACCACTGTACTCTGGACTGATTGGAATGCTAATTGGAATTTGCAATTTTAATTATTCCGATTGGCCATAAACCATTATTTCTAGGGTTGGGCAGGTGACTAGGGATATAAGAAGGTTAGTTCAGAATATATATATACTATATATGCAGTTTTGCGCCATATTCGTCGATACGCCGAATTACGTAAATGCTTTTTTATATGCATCCCATTTTTGTGTATTTGAACCACTGCCAAAACATTTGATCTAATGTCCTATTCAAAACCTTCCAAAAATATAATTTTACCTGAAAAGATACTTCAATCCGCACACGGTAAAACAATTTGTTAAGGTTTATATTATCATCTTTGTAAAAAGGGCCGTCGACCGTTTAATCTTATCATCAAACAGACGAAATATGCATTAACTTTTATCTGGAAACGCGGTGCAGAAATGTGAACTGTATCTGGAAGCGTTGATATATGTATTTATGTATGTGTTTCGCATTCTTGATTTTTTACTTTCCTCGTTTTGCTGCCCGGCGAAAAAATTTTTCTCGCATACTTGAGCTTCTTTTTCCCGTATGTTTGTTTATGTTGCTTTCGCGGATATTTTTAGCACACATCCCTCGCTTTTGATCTACTTGCCATTCGGGTTTGCCTGGCAAATTTGCTGGGAGAGCTGGTGACGTCAGAAAATAGCCTGAGCACGATACCGACTTGATGCTAATTGCTCTGCAAATATGCAAGAAATGCAAAAGAGAAAAATCGGAGAAAATCACGAACTGTGCAACTGCAACTGCAGCTGGAAATGCCACAATAAACATTTTGATGTCTACATTTTTGCAAACAACTGATTCGACAGCGGCAACCAATTGCCTGGAAACGGAGACGAAAAGTAAACATGCAAGAGAAAAACTATTTGCCATAAAAGTCGTGGGGGAAATGGGGGTTGGGGGATGGGGTCGGTAGACCAATAATGGGGGAATTAATTAACATGGCCAGCGGCGGCAATTAGACCAAATAAACGAAACAGAAAGGAAATCGATCCGAGCCACAAGCCTCCAATGTTGCTCGATGTGTGTTTTTGAAACTGCGATCATTTGCCTCTTGAATCTCCGATATCACAAAGTGCACTGTGTGTAAATTTAGTAAATTCTAATGTACACATAGATACATAAATATATTTTATATTTGTACTCAATTTGTTTTTTAAATTATTAACAACGATTTATACATAAATTTTTGTATTAGAGTTTGTTTATTTTTCATAAAGACATCACTTTTTGCTTGCCATCGCTGGTGATGATATTCAATAAAATAAATACTTTTAATTAAGTTTTTCCGTGTAAAAATTGGCGACCGCAGAGTGACTTACTTTTAGCTAGGCCAAAAACGAGACCGCAGCAACGACTTGAATGGCCAAAATCGGCCTAATGAGTTGGGCAACACATGTTTTGATTTGACTTCCACACAGCGCCACGCTGCGAAATGGAAAACCGCCAGTCGGCGGTGGCCAAAAGTGCAACAGGTGGGCGATCGCATGCGAGCGACTGCTCTTATCGCATGCAATAAATGCACGATAAAGAGAAGAAGCCGGCTCACAAACACCAAGAAAATCTGAGCTTGGCAAGCGCTCTCTTTCTCTCTCTCTGTCTAAAACTCAGAGGTTGATTTTGTGTTGTTTTTTTCTTTCTTTCCATTTTTTTTTGTTTTTTGGTTTATTTATCGTGACTCAGTTGCGGCGGCAACTTCGTGCAGCGGTTTTCAGTTGAAAAGTTGGAGGCAAGGCGCGCGGTCGCGTTTAGATTCAAATATCGAGTAGAAAATAGAGGAAAAATAATAAAATAGCTCACCACGCATGCGCAGCTCATCATCGCGTGTGTGCGAATTGGCCAATAAGCGAATCGATTGCAATTGGCTTTTTGCAATACATAATAACAATAAATTATGACGGTATGCAAAGTGGCCTCTCGATAATCCGATCCGTTCAGCGAAACAAAAAAGGCAGACGATCGTGATATAACACCGCGAATGCGAATTGTGCATATCGCTATTGTAATAATTAAATAATTTATTTATACAAGCCCAAGTTATTTGTGTGAGGGCGCCTCAAGGAAGTGATTAATGCAAATCATTATCAAAGTGCGAAGAAAGTGAAACAAAAAGCGCTGAAAGATCAGCCTTCTTTGGCTTTCAGTTGATTCATATGAGCATGGAATATGGCTTTAATATATATATATTTTAGAGATTTGGCTCTGGTGGCGCAATGACCTTTGTGTGTTTGCTGTTTGATATGTTTGCCATGTTGAGGATGTCCGCTTAATTATGGGTTTGGGTCAGATGTATCGGGCATTAGTAGCAATCAGTGTGTTCAGTGTGTCCGTGGTCAATTCAAAATTGCTCAAGGCATCCACAGACAAAACTAAAGTTGATTTTAGGGCATACTGCTCAAAGTGGGATTTAACTTAATATTAATTATCTAGTTATTTGAGTTGGATTTTCATAAGACCTCGACAATGGTCGAATTAATTAATGATCAACTTATAAAGGGCTTTTAAGTTGCCCAATGATTTTTGCACAAGGTGCCAATTAATAGACCACCTTTCTAAAATCATACAAATTCAAAGTTTTTTGCGTATCAACTTGGAGTCAAGCTTTTCGCCTGGCCGTGTAATTTTTTCGTGTGCAACTGATGAAGACGATCGCGTCGCTGCATATTTGATTGTTTGAAAGTCTCGAATGAAAGTGCCTTGGCAGCATGTTACTGCCACTTCACTTCCCTCCCCTCGCCGATTACCATGTTTTTTTTTCTGCTGCTCCGGGCCAACTTCAATCACAGAGTGCTAATTGTTTTCCCAGGTCTCCGTGGATTGAATTCCCCCCGCCCCCCAAGTTGCCATTACTGCAATTTCTTCGCTTCTTCTTCCATTCTGCTCGCTCTCTAACTGCACTTTTTAATCCGATCCCAGATCCCAGATCGCAGATGCAACTAAGGTGGATCGAGCGCAGCTGATCCCCAAATTGCATGAATCACTCGGTCTAAAAACCCTCTGCACAATCGATTTGCACGCTAATTTTGGCGACGTGCAGACACTCGACTTTGACAAAATAAAAACCGGATAAAAAGACTGCAAATTCGAAAACATTGTAGGCTGGCGTGTCGGGGCATTTTCAATTTTCCAGCGCATTAGTCATCGCCGCTCTAATCGGCCACCAAAAGAAAAACTCAAAACCGGGGCCTTAAACTGTAACTAGTTTTTGCCAACGCTCTCCGAGTTGAGAAACTAATCCGCCAAACGTCGTCCTGCGCGAGTCCGAATCTCGGATTGAATATCGCACTGAATTTTGTATCTCCAAGCTGGCTGGACCAAGTGAAAGTGGATAAAAACAACAACAAAAAATATATGAAGAAATGGAGGGAAAAAAAACTTCAAATACAACTGCAGACGCGTGAAACAATTTTTGATGTTTTTTTCTTGGCTCTGTACACGGCTTTTATGTGTTTTCCATCCACTTATTCAATTTGCCATTCACTGCACACAAGTGAAGACGAGCTTAACCCCCAAACTAGCAAAAGATGTGCCCCCAACCCCCCGAAACCCCAAAGCCCCACTCTTAACACTCGAAAGCCAATGGCGCATTTCATTTCTCGACTTGGACTCTCTCATTTTCTTGCAATGCGTGCCAGGCACGTTAAAGTAATTGTTAAAATAAACTTATTAATTAAGCCCCCGAAATGGTCAGAAACAATAGCGAATGCTAAATGCTCTTTGTCTCAAGTCAAATGGCCAATCATTTGGGTTTTTTGCACCAAGTTACAGCTGCCGTTTTGGAGATGAGCGTATGGCGTATTCATCAAAGAAACTTTCACTCTCCGCTCGCCAAAATGATATATGCAACAGGTACTGCCTCGGGTTATCAAAACGCAGCTTAAAAACCCGCCCATGGCGAGGATATCCGGACCAGCTAGCTTACGCATTTCGACCAAGTTCAAAAACCCGACCCATTGTCTTAGCTCTTCTCCACTCTGTTGGTGGATTTTCTCCTCGCTTATTGCCCACTTTGTCTCAGTCAACGGGTTAGACTTTTTGGCTTTTATTTTGATTCGACTTTTGGGGCTACGGCTTTTCATTTTGCATTTCGTCAGCGGCAACAGAAACTCGTTGTGTCATACATAATTCTGTTATTGTTTTATTTAATTAGTTTCGTTGTCTTTCTTGGGTGCGCTTCTTTCGGCAACCGAACGCTTTTCCCACTCCGAAAATACAAAAAAAAAAAGAAACACTCATCGTGCGGAGAATTTCATTTGGCCCCTGTTCCTTTGTGGGTCATGATAAGCAATCACTTTCCACGTGCCCAATTCTGGCTCATTTGCATAGTTAATTGTAAGTTGACATTTACCTAGGAAAGTTCAAAATCCGCCGATGAAAGTGAAGATGCAGTGAGAGTTCTTTTGGAAACAATACAGCATTTATGGCAAATATTTCTATATTCTATGCTATCTTGAAGATAGAAACTTTTAAAATGCAAGTGATCTCCTTCTTCTCCATGAAGGTAATTTGGCAAGTAATTAAATGCCTGCTGCTTACATCTAAATCGCATTATCAGGGCCCAAATATCTCTTTTCCCCGAAAACTTTCCCAACACTTGCCACCTGCCTTAGGGATAGACAATAGTTTTCCTTTGCGAGGTTCCCACGCCCAAATTATTTGCACAATATGTATGTATATGTATAGCCAGAGCTCCAGTAAATTCCAATTCAATTCAGGCGACTGGTGGCTGCTTCGTGTTTTCCCAACCCAGAGAAATAAGCCAACATGGAATGGCAACTGATTTTGGCCCAACCAGCAGTTTTAGCTGTTTGTGGAGCACTCAAAGCCATTGTCGACTATTTCAGTAAGCCGCTGACAAACCGTTAATGTGACGAATTGACTTGCTGAGCAAAAAACTAGCAGCCAAAAGCGAGCAAAAAAAAAAAAAACAAACATATAGATGCCAAAGAGTTGTTATTATTATCTAGTGGAGTACCATGGTTTTCCTCGCAAAGAAGACAATTTCTGTACGTAGCTCGGGTTCTTTTTTCTGATGTTCAACCTTACCCATCCAGGCCGGGCTTTTATTCCATTCGTCTTTGTTTTTTAGCTTGAATTTTCTCTTTAGAAATTTTCCATTTGCGCTTTTTTTTTCGCCAACAATTATCTGCCCCGGTCTCCTCGCTATTGATTCCGCCCAGTTGTCCATTGTGGATACCTCGATGCTGGTCGATGCTGGCCGATGCCAAATCGAAGCGCTTACAGAACCTTAATTAGTATTATTAGAAACGAAAACAATTTGCCGGGCTTTGTCCACTACGGACTGCGCATTAGCCTCGATTTCAGTTCTACGACAGGGTGGAGTGGAGAATTTTTATGTTTGTACTATCTGCTACTGGGCACTCACAATGGCAGCCATTAGAACCATCTCCGATTTTCACTTTAATTCGTATATATATATTGGAAATGAGATGGTAATTGGAAAGTATTGGTCGCAATTACTGCAAAATTACATTCTCTTTCAAGTAATTTTTAAATAGGTCTTTTGTAAATGAGTACAATTAAAGTTTAACCAGAGGTTTTGCGCCATCAGAATCAGATCTTAGGTTAGTGCAATAGAAATCACTTAAAGAGCGAACTGACAACGAATGTAAACGCAATGCGGGAACATGGTGACCACAATTAAGATAACCTGCGATGGAGTGTTCATCCAGTCCAACTCGTATCTCATGCCCACGCCTTCTCCCGGCGGAGCAGGCGCCTCGGGATCGTCATCCACGGATCGGATGCTGAAATCCGCGTCAGCCTCGCCATCCAATTCGAACAACGAAAGCGATAATTCGCAGACGAGCAGTGGCAGCCAGACGGCGTCCAGTGCCAGCAAGCGATCCAATCGATCTGTGAACCGAACCCATCGAGGATCGGGAACGCAGGACACAAGGCGACGCTACTACTTTGGCAGCAAGGACATCTACTGGTGCAAGCAGAGCAGGGAGGCAGCTGCGGCGGCCACGCTCTCCAGCTCAGGCACAGGACTAACGCGCAGCGCCAGCAGTGTTACCCACAAAGAGGCGGCCACCCACGCCACCCACACTGGTGGTCAGGTGATCTCCCGGGCGCGTCGCAAGCCCATCCTCCTGTGCAGCAGCCTAAGTGCTGCCTATGCGCCTCCTCGTCGCCGCGAGTTTTACTTCTGCGACAAGTATGCACCCGGACCGGGAAGGAGTACTCCAACTACAACCACTGCATCCGCAACAGCTGCCAAGCACGAATCCTCCCCGCCCATCGACGCACGTCTGCTGAACTTTCTGCGCTGCGCCCATCGAAAGTTCCAGGCGTCCAAAGCCAAGTCAGAGCTCCCACAAACCAAAGACAGATCCCTCGGAAATTCCAGGGAGAGGAGCAGCAAGAACGGACAGCAGACGTCCCGCTCGCTGCCACCCATTGCCAGCTCAGAGGAGTGGATCGGTTAGTAAATACAAGATCTATATTCAAAAGATATAGCCCATCAACACAGGTCGATTACTAGTCAGTATAACTTCGAATCTTCTTGAACTTAGTTTATTTTTGTTTCCAGAACTCTGGCAGTTCTTTCCCCTTAAGTAGCTGAAATAAGTTTTGAGCAACGCGCACAAATTCATATCTCATAACAGTCAGCAATTCAGCCCCGCTCCCAATTGTTGCGGCTGGTGTTGCAAGCAGTATACGCAGATTTGGTTTCAAGCCCCTCGACATTGGGCTGGGGTATTGGATTATGGTCTAACCGTTGGGCAAGAGTTGGCGGTGTCCAGTTGCGGCTGCTCCAAGATTCAAAGAAGGAGAAGGGTTCTTCGGTTCTCCGCACAAACTCCGCTCCGCTCAGGGTCAACCACATGGGGCAGCTAACCGTGTAATTAGCAGATACATGTAGCTCTGTTTCTGCACAAGTGTAGGCTTGGCTTCCTTCTTCCTGCTTGCGGTTTTCCTGCTGCTGCTCATCGCCTCGCATGCGATATGCAAATTTCTGGGCACCGGCGCAAACCATCACACGCCATTCATGAGCGCCTCGCGTTCCATTCATGCCATTTTTCCCCCCATTTTCCCATTTTAGCATTTCCCTACCCTCCTTGGGGTTCCACAACCCATCGACTGACTGACTGACTAAGGTTACCTTTCTTTCTTTCGGCCTGCACTTTCCAACTGGTGGCACAACACAACACAATGGCCCAGGAACCGCCGGCAACTGTTGACTGACTTTGTGCAGGAGTGATTGTCTGCCGTGTGTATTTACCTGTCGTTGCAGCCCCCCTTCGCCACCGCCAAAAAGAAAGAAAAGCTTGTGGGAATGTCGGAACTTGGTCCCCTTGCTCCACTTGCTCCATATACATACATATGTATTTGTTTATGTTAATGCCGCGCCATGGGGTAGTGCAATTATTCACAGAAATTGGCAAGGCACAGGTGATAAAACATCGCACCTTGTGTTGCGTTTATATTTCAAGTCGGACATTGAGTGTCGGGCAATAGTTTCAGTTATAAATACGTTTTCTAGAAAACATACGATACATAAGGTAGATCAGTTGGTTCAGTTAATTGCCACAAATCCATACGGATAAGATGGTCATTAAAAATGTTTCTATTTCTTAACAAAGACACTTTGACTATTATTTTTATTGCTACTAACAAGAGCTATATCCCTCGCAAGAGTATTTATGACTTCGGCTGAACAGAAGTAATGTGCCTTTGTTATTTTTGGAAAGTGTGTGTGTTCTGGCACTAACTCAAACAATAAGGAAGCAATACAAAAGATTCTCACGTATGAGCTCGTTGGCTTTAAACGTGTTGCACTGTTTTCCTTTCCTATATCTCCTGCTCACTCATATACAATTTCATCACCTGTCTTGGCAGCCAAGGGTGCAGCAAGAGCTTTCGTTAGCCAAGTCGCTAGTTTCGGGGTATTAGGTATTAGGTATTACTTGGGCCTTACTGAAAATAACCACCAAGAGCAGTGAAACGCGAATAAATCTTTAGAGTGCTAAAAATGCACATATAGATGGCATAAAGTTTAAGCTATAAATTGTCGTTTTTGTGCCAAAATAGCAGAGGTGCAATATTCGAATGAATATGCCAACATTTGAGTTCTCCATTTCTGACACATTTTGCGCAGTGCATTTTCGTAGCTTTGCCTAATTAGTATGAGGTAATCGGGACAGTCGGATTACTGCGCATTTCATTTGACTTTTGCTCAACACCCACAACCAGTCCACAGTGCATTGCAAAAGTATTCGCACCCGCACGCTATGTGTGCGTTGAACTGCCAATTGCCGATTGCCAATGAATCATTCAACTTTATTGTTTGCACTTTTGGACGCGTTTTTTGCACTCATGTCCGGCAGTTCGAAGTCGTTAATTTTTGGCCTTTTTGCATTTTTATGATTATTTTAATTTGAGAGATTTAACAATACACAAATACCGATTTTGAAGCTCATCTGCTGCCGGCCATTGTTTATTCATTCGAGAACAGTTGATTTATATTTGAGGAGCGTGTTTCGGCACCACTCCCCTTCATTTATTTACCTCTTTTGTTTACGAATTCCAGTGGTGGTTTATGTTCGACTGGCGTCTACAACTCTTGGCTAGGAAAAAAAATAAAGTGCTTATTAATTATTTGTGTGGATTTTGTTTGCGGTATTTTGCAAGAACAGCGCTGTTTTTCCTATCCGCTCATTATTTACACTCGGCCAAGCCACAGGTGTGTGTGTGTGTGTGGCAACACCTGTCGATACCAGCGACGTATGTACATAGTATTGCCTGCCTAGCACGCACATGCAAAGTCGCTGATGTAAACGTCGACAGGTGCGGGGGAACACTGTAATTGGCCTGTCACCGACGCGCTGACTAATCAAAGGCTCCGAATCACTCCCAGCGATGACAGGTTGAGTGGGCATTGGCTCAACGCAAGATTACACCCGGCACTTGAACGTTACCCTACGGTAGCGGGTATTTTCACTTTCTTATAGAGAATGGTAGTGATCATCAACTTTATTTATATACATATATATATTTAGACCGCTTAATCAATGGTAGCTCCATGAAGTTTCTGTTACCAACCCAGCTTTTAGTATCATTCGTTCCACATGGGTTTTTTTTAATGTTCTTTATTTAAATTATCGCCATAAAATATTACGATTTCTTGCTTCCGCTGACTCACACATCTAGAGTTCTCTCGGAGCAGGGATGACTGTTCCACTTCTTTGGAGTCAAGGTCGCAGCTGGGGAAACAAAGTTCTCGTACATTGCTCAAGTTCAAAATATGAGCCACACTGCTGTTAGAGCGATACGAAAGGCAAAAACTATTTTGAAATATGCATTCACAAGTTTTAAGGCATTCAAGTTTATACATTTTACAAACTATTGAATTAAATAATTATTGTGTCTTAAGTGATTTGACTTGTTATTAGAATACTTAAGTGCTTGAGTGAAGAGCAAAACTGTTTTTAATATTAGTTTTTATTATAAAAAATCTCAAAAGCGTTTAGGATTCCTTTGTTTGCAGTGCAAACTTATGCGAAACCTAGGTTCAATTTACTTTTCTCGCAGCGGCGCAAAATTGCACGTTTGTGGCACAAACAATTGAAACAAAAAGCGGTCAGTACACAAATATAAAGTCTATTGTCTGGAGGTGTGACTTCAAAGCTCCGACTCCGCTGAACAGGAAGCCGCCGACGAATGGCGATGACTATGACTGCATGACCGACTGCAGTTCCACATTGGATTCTCCAATTCGAACAGTCATGCTAAACCAATTTAGACCGATAACCGAAACTTCAGTTTGCCGCGAATGGCGGATGTGGCTCCAAATAACTTACGGCATTTGCGGGCAAGGTCTGTGATCTTCGCGAGCGGTAAACTGACCTGCGCGTGCCTCATCCCCCTCCATCTCCTCCTCCACTTCCATCAACCTGTCGCTATTTAAACAATGCCCACGCCTCGACTTCGCCTCACTCCCACGATAAATTCACGTCGCAGAATGAGAACTTAATATGCAAAACGCGTTTCCGCCCAGCGAGCGAGCGAGATTCGCTAATGAAATTTGCATAAAACTAAGAAATTAAGTCCCTGAAAAGAGGCTTCACTGCCTAAAACAGCGCAATTACAAGTAAAGTAAATTCGGCAGCAAGAATGGGAAAAAGGTTGGAAGAACATGTGCCATTTTGGGCTTGGCACTCAGCACTCATAGCAAATTGTTAAGTGTACACAAGGTTTTTTAATTGCAGTGAATTTGAAATTCAAATTAGTAATCAAAAACTTCAATTCCCAAAAACAGACATTTACGAAGGAAAGTTATTCCAATCCTTCAGGTAAATGTGCAGCATTGGATTTAGAGTTATATTTAATACACTTTACCCTAATTTCTTTGCGTGCACAACTTTGCGGGTAGCTTTAAAGTGACATGTAACTGACTCATCCTGAATCCAAATTCGTGTCCAGGCACACACAGTAGCCCAAAGCCCGAAAGTGGCCAATAAATTGGGTTTAATTATGCCCGTCACATGCGAATGCTTTACATTTGGCGAGCGGATTCGCGCGGTTCACCCGATTAACATGCCATTTGTGTCCATTTGAGTCACTGAGCTGCGTTTTGAGTGTGTTGACCAACAATTAGCATTGCGCATCCGAGTCGCTTATGCAATCGTAGCTATTTGTCCACTGACTTGACTGTCTGATTAAATAAACGTGAGTTTGGCCTTCATCCGATCACGGGAGTTGATTTGGCTTGGCTATACAGCGAAATCAGCTCGATCGGTGAATGAGTCTATCTTTATAAGCGAATCAGATATCACAAGTGATAAATGTGTATATTGGCAACTGGAGAAATTAAGCGAGAAATGCATTTGAAGCACTCTGTGGAATTTCAATTGATATGACATTGTCTGATATTGATATTGTGACAATTCCGATATTAAAATTGCGAAGTTATGTGGAAAATGGAGAGAATATCTATACATTGCCTTTGATAATTGTGTGCGGTTCATAAAACAAATTACATATTTGACCAGCTGATTGCTGGTTCGTATAAATAATATAATTAGTAAAGATAACATTGTCAATAGGTGCTGTGCTGCGAAACTATGATAAGATTAGATGCTTTTCGCCTCCTTTTATCAGCAAATGAAAATGACATTATCCATTGATAAAGCAGAACAGTAACAGACTAATGTTTGTACTCATTTTGGTTTTTGCAGACGAGGAAGCCCAAGCCAGGAAGACCAGCCACGAGAAGAGCCAGAAGCCCAAGCAGCAGCAGGCGGAGGAGAACCATAAGGAGAAGGAAGCGCTCTCGAGAAAGGCGTCCGGCGAGGGTGATCTGATCACCGTTGAGATCAAGCAGGGATTGCTGAGGAAGCAGACGGCAGCCACGACGTCCGGCCAGGCTATGAATAGCCACGCGACTGCCACGCAGAACGGACAAACCACGGTCGTCGGACACCATCGCGGATTCTCGCAGCCCTCGGTGACGGTGGCCGCAGCAGCGACGACAGGCAGCACGGCTGGCGATCCATGGTTCCTGCAGACCACCGGTCACCAGATGCCACCCACTGCACCGTTGCGGCACAACAAGCGTCCTGCCCCACAGCCGAATGCGCTTTTGGGAGCGGGATCCTCGGGCGCTGCACCTGGCTCGGCGGTTGGGGCGGTACTGCTACACCAGCAGCAGCTCAGCCAATCGCAGCCGCACATTGTGCCGCCCAGCATACCGCCGCACCACCACCACCATCGCGAGAACAATGTGGTATGCGAACTGTCTATATTCAAATTTATTAAATTGCTCTACTGACATTGCCCTCCATTCCAGCACCCCATCCAGGCGGGCGCGGCAGCCGCATTGCATTTGTCATCGCATGCGCTTAATAGTCATAATTTAATCAACAGCGCCAGCAATCATTCGCCCAAGTCCCCCAGCCAGACGCAGCAGCAACAGACGACGAGCCAACAGCAGCAGCAACAGCAACAACAGCAGGCATCCCACAGCATACTATCCACGTTTGCGCCCGCCCCCACTGTCGCCGCCGTTCAGCCGGCGGGATCGCAGGCCGTTGCCGGTACCGCTGCCGCAGTGGCCGCCGTTGCCCAGCAGCAGCAACAGCAGCACCTCCAGCTGCTGGCCAACTGTCCACCCGGTGGAGCGGGTCTGATGTCCTCCTCACTGAATGCAGCCCAAATGGGCATGCATGGCGCTAACGAGCGAGCGCTGCCGCCAAAGAGTCTGGCGCTGAGTGGCAGCCAGCACGGCAGCAACATGCTGCTGCACACAGCACCGCAACCGCCACAGGCATCCCAGCCAGCGGCAGTGGTCGGCGTCAGTGGCAGCGGATCGGCGGGCATGTCCACGTCGCTGCACAGCTTCGACATTAATGGAGTCACCGCATCCAGCGGGGTGAATGCGAGCAGCGCGTGGTCCAGCGGCTCCACGACTGCCATGAACCATGCTTCCCTCTCGCCCACAGCGATGGCACCGCAGCAAGGTCGGTCCAGGTGCGAGGTCAAACTGAACGCCATGCCGTAAGTTGATAAGCATTATAGAAATTGTGGAGCCTCTAGATTATAATCAATCTGCTTCTCCTTAGATGGTTCCATGGCAGCATAACGCGGGATGAGGCGGAGCATCTGCTGCAGCCACGTGAGGATGGATTGTTCCTGGTTCGCGAGTCCACAAACTTCCCTGGCGACTACACGCTCTGCGTTTGTTTCCAGTCCAAGGTGGAGCACTACCGGGTCAAGTACCTAGAGAACAAGTTGACCATCGACGACGAGGAATACTTTGAGAATTTGGGCCAGCTAGTGGCGGTAGGTCAACGGTTAGCAAAGCTTCCAACGAAGCATATTAAACCAGTTCATCCTTGCAGCACTACGAGGCGGATGCGGATGGGCTTTGCACTCAGCTGATTAAATGCTTGCCAAAGCTGGGCAAACAAGAGTTCTGCATTAACTCCAAAGATTTCGTGGACAAGGGCTGGGTGATCCCTGAAGCGGAGCTGCAGCTGCGCGAGAGCATCGGCAAGGGCGAGTTCGGAGACGTGATGCTGGGCATATTACGCAACGAGAAGGTGGCCGTCAAGATGCTGAAGGACGAGGGGGCCGTGCAGAAGTTTCTGGCTGAGGCCTCGGTCATGACGTAAGTTAATCACACACAATGAATGCATTTATGAGTATTCAAGTATAACAAAAATTATTCTTTAGCACGCTGGAACACGACAACTTGGTGAAATTCATCGGCCTTGTCTTCACCAGCAAGCATCTGTATCTGGTGACGGAATATATGAGTAAGGGATCACTGGTTGATTACCTACGATCGCGAGGACGACAGCACATAACCAAAAAGGATCAAATCATTTTTGCCTAGTAAGCCATATATTGTGATTTCATTTCGAAACGATTTTAATCAACTTTTCTCATTAGCGACACTGCCTCTGGTATGGAGTATCTGGAAGCCAAAAAGGTTGTCCATCGCGATCTGGCAGCACGCAATGTTCTTATATCAGAGGACTGCGTGGCCAAGGTATCGGATTTCGGTTTGGCACGCGAAGAATGCTACAATCTGGACGTTGGCAAGCTGCCCATCAAATGGACGGCTCCCGAGGCTCTTAAAAATGGGGTAAAATTAAAATCACTGAGCACAAAACTGTTGCGCATAACAACTAATGTATTGTATCTGTGTCAATTTAGCGCTTTTCCAACAAATCGGACATGTGGAGCTTTGGCATACTGCTATGGGAAATCTACTCCTTTGGACGCGTCCCCTATCCCAGAATTGTAAGTGCCATTCACGTTGTTTACTTCACATGTGGACTAACCATGTTTTTATTTTGCAATCCCACAGCCATTAGCCGATGTGGTAAAGCACGTTGAGGTGGGCTATAAAATGGAAGCGCCCGAGGGCTGTCCACCGGAGATCTACGAAATGATGCGCCAGGCATGGGACCTAAATCCCGCCAAGCGACCCACATTCGCGGAGCTTAAGGTCAAACTGCAGTTGCTGAACAATGCCACGGCGTGAGGAGACACTCAAGGGAGTGACGCCAGCGCGATAAGGAAGCGAAACTAAAGCGAATTGTTTAGACCAGCTGTCATTTAAGCCAAGGGCAGAGCCAATCCCTGCCAGAAATGCGCCAGATCCAAAGCTGAAACTGACTCGACACTGAACGCAACAATTTTTCGTACGATTATATACATACATGAATATATAACTACTTTACAACAATTTATTTACATATATAATTTATGGAATAAGTTTTGTAAGCCTAAGCGAAGGAACCCAACACAATCAAGCAATGTTAGTGAGTTGCGCCAGCTTCCGACATATAATTAATTGATAACCAACCGAACGGACTACGGGAGAAGGAGAGCAGAGGATAAGGGCAGCTGCGTAGCCTACTACTACCTACTACTACCTTTAACTACCACAATATTATGTTATGTGTACACTTAACTGTAGCTATTTATTAGTTAACTTCTTGGTTCGGACTCCACTGTAACATTTAACTTCTGGATTCGTGACCACGTCTGTATCTTTATGTTATAGAATACGCATACATATGAGCGCCTTCCTTTGGGCCGGCGCCTGTCTAAAGCAATTGTTTATAGGATGTTTCCCTTTGAATCGTAAAAACGACAAGTTTTATTCGAGTTCCGTACTCTTTCTGTTAACCGTTTCTGTTTGTAGCACAAAACTGAGGGATGACCACAAAGAACTTGTCCAACAAGTCCTTGGAATAGAGATCACGCTGAGAATTAGTTAAATTTAGTTACATTTATTTGTATTAAAAATAATAAAACAAAACAAAAACCATCAAAAATTATGCAAAATGAGCAAGCGAAACATAAGCAAAATTTAACAAAGGCGGCTGAGGCTGCGTGTCCTTAAACTCAAGAAAATGAAAAAAAAGAGAAAAACACTTGTGAAAATATGCATTACATTAAAACTTCTACATATAATACAATACACATTACCTACGTATTTAGCTTATAAATCGATTAATAATATACAAATATAAATTATTACGCGCAAAGTTCGTGGATTTGTTCATTATTCGGTCCATTCTTCTAACAAGGAATCTCCTTCTCTGTACTTTAATCGAACCAATGCAGCTGGCGGAAAGGCAAAGGAAAAATGTAATTTATTTTTTAAACGTACCCCGTAATTAACTTAACATTTAATGCTTATTTTAATGTTCCCTTTAAGCAACTTGTACATTTATGCGTTTTAATTTTCGTTTAAGGGCATCCACTTTGCTTTAACACTTAATTTTAGTATACTTTATGTAAAACACACCTAATACACCAACACACACCCCCTCACAAAAACACACACGTCCACATGGAATATATTTAATTAATTTTAAAGTTATTATTTTTTTACAAACACACTTCAATCAACATTGTAAACGAAAGTTCTATGCGTTAGTGAGACCCTGGAGAAACCAACACAAATATGCACCAATACACAAAACTTAAACGAGGTGATTAAAGGAAGGCAGAGAGTTCTAAAACTTTTAATAAAAGTAAAGAATACAAGCATGACATGAATGTTGCGTTTCTTTTTTAGTTCACCAACACGATACGATTGACTGAAATGGGGGAAATGTTCCAAATTGAATTCTAACACTTTTGGCGTTCATACGTTAAATCTTTATGTTTGTTTCCATTTTATTTGCTCTTTTACGTTTCTTATAATAGTATTAAATTATTATTTATCATATTAGTCTATACTTTAGGGACATTCCAAAGAGAAGTCTGTCAATTACATTTCACAGAACGAACCAGAGTTGATTTAGATTTGATATTATATATTACATACCGGACTGCCAACTACTCTTTTTTAACCATAAAAAATAATAATTTAACTAGCAACACAATAATAAGCTACAAATTAACTTCTGAAGCGCATCTATTTCTGCAGCCGCCTAGTGGCCTTACGAATGGGCCGACTCTCTGGCGTGGGGGCAAATAAGTTTCCAGCATTCGCCTGCTGAGCTGGACTGGCGCCGCCGAAGCTGAAGCCCCCTGCAGGATTGCTTGCTTGCGGAACAGGCGCTGGACTTCCGAAGACATTCGGGGCTGGAGTGCCTCCTGCGCCACCAAAGCTGAAAGGCTTTGCGGTATTTAAGCCCTGATTACTGGGCGGCGAGGCGATGCCCCCAGCAGATGCGCCGCCAAACGAGAAGGGAGCATTGCCGGCTGTGGCGCTGGGTGTGCTCTTGGCGCCACCAAATGAGAAGACTCCTGGCTTCGGTTGGTTTTGGGTAGCGGACACTGCATGGGCAAAGAGGTTGCCGCCCAAGGGCGCTGCGCTGGGGGCCGAAGCCGGAGTGCTACCTCCAAATGCAAAGGGCTTATTCTGATTAGTTGAGGGAGCTGCTGGTGCAGCAGCTGCCGGAGAACCGAATCCGCCAAAGCTAGGTGCTGGAGTAGGAGCTGCCGATTGTGTGGTTGAATTGTTGCTGGAGAAGCTGAAATTAGGTTTCACCACTCCGGTGTTGGGGCTTCCAAACATATTGGTGCTAGCAGAGTCCTCCTTCTTGGTGGCCGTGGCAAAGGAGAAGCCACCAGCTGGTGATCCTGCTGCTCCTGGTGGTGCTGCCTGGGTGGCGGTGTTTCCTCCAAAGTTGAAGCTTGGCTTGCTGGCGTTGGCGGGGCTGCCAAACAAATTTGTTCCTGTTGGCTCCGTGGTATTTTTGGCCGCAACGGCGGCAAACGAGAATCCTCCTGAAGCTGTAGAAGCTGCCGGTGCAGGGGACTGCGCGGTCCCACCACCAAATGTAAAAGGTTTGGCGGCTGCCACTGCAGGTGTCGAAGACTGTTGCGTTGATCCACTTCCAAACATGGGTGTTGCGGGCTTCTGAGCTGTGCTAAATCCAAAGGCGCTGTTTGTTGGCGTCGCTGTGGCAGATGTCACCGATGTTGTTGCGCTTCCAAAGGCAGGTGGGGCCGGCTTGTCCGTGCCACCAAAGCTAAATAGCCCACTTGGCTTGGCTACAGAGTTGTTGTCAGCTCCGCCAAATGCAAACATTGATTTGTTATCCTTATTTCCACTGTTTCCTGCGTTGGCTGCTGCTCCTCCAAAGGCAAAGGGCGTACTTGGAGTTGCGCTTTGTCCGAAAAGGTTTTTCTGGCTTGCTGGAGCTGGTTCCGCCGCTTTTGAAGTGGCCGTCCCTCCAAATGTAAAGAGATTGGTGCCCGACGAGCCTGCACCAGCCGCGGTTGTTGTAGCTGGGAACCCAAATGGCTTGGGAAGCTCGGCGGCGGTGGTTGCTGCTACATTAGCTGGTGGCTTCACTGCGTTTCCAAATCCGTTGTCCGAATTGCCGAAGATGCCAGGCTTAGTTGTCTCGGATTTGTTGGCCACGGGTGACATAAAACCTCCGCCTAGGGGTTTCGCTAGGCTTCCAAATACCGGTGTCGGTGCAGCAGTAGCTGGTTGAGTGGTGCTACCCCCAAAACTGAATACAGGCGGCTTGGCCACAGCTGCATCGTTTCCGTTGGTTGTGGCAGTTCCTGAGCTTAAATTGCCCGATTGTCCAAACGAAAACATTGGTTTGACCGCCGTGGTTGGTTCTCCAAATGATGGCATCGTTGTTGTTGTAGTGCTCTGGCTGGTGGCGGCGCCTAACACTGCTGAATTCGGCTGGCCGAAACTAAGCGATGCAGTTGTAGTGGGAGCAACGGTAGCCGTCGTTTTGGGCGCTGCCAGTGCGAACATAGTTGTAGATGTGACTGGTGTCCCAGGTTTAGCAGTACTCGCCAGAGTCGTTGCTGGGGTGTCCAATTTGAATCCAGGGAGACCGCCTACTGTGGGGCCATTGGCAGGCGCTTGTCCAAACGAGAATATGGGCTTTGAGGTGGTGTCATTAGTAATAGTGGTAGTAGTGCTACTAGTGGTATTGGTCGCATTTCCAAATGTGAATGATGGTGCTGCTGTGGTGTTCGGTGTGCCAAAACTGATCAGTGGTTGAGCTGATGTTGCTGGAGTGACGGGTTTGGCTGGTAGCTCAAACTTGGCTGGGATTTCTGCTTGTGCTGCCGGTACTTTGTCGGTGGGTTTTGGTGGTGTTTGTTCCGATGAAGCAGCGGGCGGCGCAGGCTGACCAAGTACAAGTTTGGGCACTGAACTAGTGATATTTGTGTTTGGCACATCTGCTGGCTTTATAACCTCGTTACTTAGTATTACCGGCTTGCTGGGCGCTGAAGTTGATGTGGTTGCGGTGGAAGTTACAGTCGTTGTGGATGTGGTTACAGAAGGAGCTATGATCGGTTTGATGGGCGTTGGAAGAGTCAGAGGCGCTGGCGATGGCGTTTGCTTAGGCGCTGGAGCATCTAGTTCGTCCGGCTCTCCTTGGTACAGTTCGCCCTTCAATCCACTCAGCATAATAGCCAGTTTGGTTTTGTGAGTGCGTTCTACGCTAGGGTTCTTAACGCCCAGCATGGAATTCTGCTGCTTGGGCTTTACAAACTGAATGCCCGCATATTCGCCAGCGTCTACTTCCGGGCTACTCAGATCCGGTCGCGGCTGTTCCGTTTTAGTTTGAGACTGTCGCGCATTGAAGAGAGTAAGCTTAGGTTTCTCCGTCACCTGCGAAACCACCACTGAATGCTGCTGGTCTGTCTTTTGTATGGGAGGTGCCGAAATGGCTCGAGAAGCCGGGACTGCCGCCACTGCCGGAGAGGGCATGCTCAATGCCTTGCTAACAGTTTCTGCATCAACTTTACGTTGAATTTTGGCCACATTTTCGGGCGAGTTCTCAGGTGAGCTTCCTCCACTGACTAGTGTGTCGTTTCTGCTGTGCTGGAACCTTTCCCGCAGGTCCAACAGCTTCCTCTTGTTGCTGTGACGCCAACTGGAACTCAGCGAGGAAGCAATGTCGTTGCTGTAGCTACAGTTGGGCCGTTTGGCCACCTGCTCCGGAGATTGTGTTGGAGAGACGTTTCCATTCGAGTGCATATGTTGCAATGCAGGAGGGGCAGCCGACACAGATGTCGAATGATGCCTGAGGGGAACCGATACTGTCAGCTCTCGTTGCCTTTTAAAGGACTGACTCTGCTGTTGCTGCAAATGATGTAGTTGCTGTTGATGACGGTGATGGTCCACAAAGTCCGCACTTCGCTGGCAACTCCTTTTTGTAAAGTCATGAGGCTGCTGCGTATCCTGAAAACAAGCGAAGCCTAAGCCGGTGTCCTTTTCACAGGATGCTTGATGGCTTATACTTACTCCCGTATTTATGCGCTTCCGGGAGATCTCCTTAAGCTCCTCCAGCACGCTTCTTGTTGGCTCGCTCTCATGCTGTGGATGAGGTGGGTGCAAGATTGGTCGATTCTCCCTTGAAAGCTGCTCCTGTTCGCTGGTCTTTTGCACTACACCTGCCAAGGAGTTGGAGCGCAACAAGCTTGGCAGCGTGTTGCCGGAATAAAAACTACGCTCTGGTGGTGCAATCTGCGTTATCGAAAGCGTTGGCGCCCTTGACTTGTAGGGCAACGGGGAAGCGGGCGCTCTGCGCGGCTGCGTCAGTGGGTTGTACAGATTGCTGGCGGACATGCTGCGCTGCAGACCACTGCGTCCCCCCAAGCTGCTCTCATGGTAGGCCACCACTCGGGATGCCAGTCCGCTGCTATGCACATCGGCAAAGGTTCTGTAAGGTGAGATTATTTGTATTTATTGCATACTGGGAAATATGTATATATAAATGCGAACTGTCGTCACATGGTGAAATGGCACACAAGGACATGAAGTCGTTTGGGTTACCTGGGATCCACCTGGCTGAGGTTCAGTTTCTGTCGCGATATGGCGCTGGGCGATGTGGCAGTGCGGTTCATCAACGACCTCTCCGGAGTGCGTGTGCCATTGAGCGAGATATTCGACCCCCTGGGACTCAGTCCCCTCAGGAAACTACTGGCCGTCGGACGATTACTTCTGAACAAAGGAAAACAAATTTGATTAGTAACCGCTTCGAATCCAGTTGAACAGGTGGTGTCTCACATCAGCGACGCGTCAATCCGCGTGGAATCCGCCATGGGTGACATGCTGCTCAAGTTAAAGCGACGACGCTCCATGCTGCCGAAGGTCAACAACCGGTTTTCTCACAGTGCAGTCGGGCGGAGGGGAACACTTTTGGCGGGTGGATCAAGCTGGGTCGTTAAGGATCGTATGCAATCCTCTAATCTTGACAGCAACTTTATTTTTTAGTTTTATTAACTCTAAAGAGAAATGCAATGTGAAATTCATACGAAATGATAGCTGTGTGACCGTTGCTGAAGCGCCAAAATATACCAAAAGTTGACAGCCCTCTGGAAAAAAGAACTCAACGTTTGTATGATTTATTTAAAACAATATTTTTTATACTTTCACCGTCGAATTTATTTAGAAATTATGGTCAATTCTAAAACAATACTAAAAAATCTTACTTTCGCTCAAAATGCATATTTCAACATGTCAGCGCTGCCACCTCGGAAACTTATCGGCAGGGCTGCAATGGTACGCGTATCGATTATTGAAGCGGGTCGCTAGCATGTTATCGCAAATTAAATGTTGGCACATGAATAAAAATATTCTTTTAGATCTTATATTTAATAATTGTTTTTCAATAAAACACACTACAACAGTTTATAATTGCTGATCCTCCGCACCCATGTTTCTCGCTTTAGCAGTGTGAAACTTGGACCGCAGATGGGCCTTTAAGTGGGTGTTGCGCTGGAAGGATTGATTGCAGATAGTGCAGCTGTAAAGAAAATCATGTTCATATTCGGAATACCAACACCTAATTAAAATACTCACGTAAAAGCCCGCACTCCCGAGTGAATTAGTTCGTGCCGCTTGCGCCCAGAAGCTGACTTAAAACTTTTGTCGCATTGATGACAGCTGTAAGGCTTGGCATTGGTATGAATCCTAGAAAGGAATATATTTTGTTTGAGCTCCAAGATCAAGGATATAAGAAACCTTTACTTACCTTTCGTGAATAAGGCGCGTGTTACTATTGTGGAATGCCTTGTTGCAAAACCGGCAGGCGTAGGGCTTCTCGCCTTGGTGAAGGATCCGGTGGTGCAGTGTCATCAGATGGTCGGTGTAGAACCGCTTGCCGCACTGCTGGCAGACGAAGTTCTTCTTGCCCGTGTGCCGCAACATGTGCAGCTTGAAGTTGCTCTGGTCGGTGAAGTGCCGGCCGCATTGTTCGCAGACACAGTCGCGTTTACGCTGCAGCCGCTTCCGCTCTATGATCTGTTCCTCGGTCATGTTCTTCCACGTAACGTACTGTTTTTTCCGCTTGGGTTTCTTGGTCGTTGCCTCCGTTGAGCCACTGTTTGCTGTTGACTGACCTTCTGCACTCTTTAACTCGGGCAGTGGTGAGTTTGGGTTCGAGGATATTTCGTATTCATTCGCAGTTTCAGTGAAATAGGCACCGTTTTGGGCCTCCATGAAGTCCTTGTTGTCCGAGTTACTGTCGTCGTTGTAAATATTCTCAAATTCCTTCTGTACGCTTGAGATTAGGGATTCGGCATCTTGAGAAACCTCTTCGGCTACTTCCAGCTGAACTGCATCCATATCTTGAAGCGCATCAGCATCTTCAATAGAATCAATATATTGGTCCTCATCCAGATCTTGATGCACATCAATATCACGATCCGCATCCTCATCTATGGATTCTTCAAAGTATTCATCGACTTCCCCGAATGGATCGTTCAGCTCATCCGCCGGCGATGCCAGCTCCTCCGCATCATGTTCTTCCTTTATTTGTAGACAGTCTTCATCATCCTCAGCCGGTTCCTTTCCTTCGGGAGATCTATGCTGCTGGACGAGTTGCTCCTGCGTTTGGATGCACCGCTCCCGGAACACAATAGCTTGGTTCAAGTCCAGCGTACAGCAGGCGCATATGCAGCTGGGCAGCTCTGGATCATTGTGGAGCTGCAATCACAGAATAATTTACACAATACACACAGAAGGAAAACTATTTCCAATTCGAGATTACCATTGTGCCAGTTACAAGATTTATGTTTTGCAGCATCGCCTCGTTCTCAATGTGAAAGAGATTCTTGGGCATTTTGTTGTAGATGACGCTTCCGCAGGTGCGGCATTGAAGCGTCATTATGTTAGTTCAAAATCAACCAAAGTTTAGCCCAACTTTAGCTTAGTTCGAATATAAACAATCAATTGTTTTGTAAACGCATCCGCTCTATATATATATATGTGATGCAACAGCTGATTTTGTTATCGATAAAATCGATAAGTGCGGCAATGCCATGGTGTCACTTAAATGGTTCAAAAAGTGCAATAAAGGTTTGTAGATCTTAGAAATGGGATTAGAAAATGTAATTTTTACTTTGAATACTTCAGTTTATCAAGAATACGGTTTTGATCCCTGTGCAAAAACTTTGTCAGCGCTTATGTCTGCAAAAGTTAGAGTGACCATGCAAACAGCTTAACGACACATTTCGCAAAAGCTGCAAGAGTTGTAAACAATAAACAAATATTTAAAATCAACACCTAAGAGCCGAGATGCGAATTCTAAACTGCCGCATTTGCTCTAGATTAGATGCTCCAATTGACCTCTTTGATCCGGAAAACGGTCATCTAGTTCGTCAAATTCACTCCATTACTGGAGTCGAGGTACTATGTCTATAAATATTATCCAATCAAGGCACTTAATTTGCTATTTATATTTGCCAGCTAAACTGCACAAACGAGATATCCGGCCAAATGTGCACGGGGTGCCTGGGCGATCTGCAGACAGCCATTAAGTTCCGCCAGCGCTGCATCATAGCCGAGAAACAGAATCTTGAAAGGATTGGCATTGAGTGCGCAAGCAAGGATTGCCCCACAGACCCAATAATATATGAGCACATTGATGATAACCAAATTGAGAGCGAATTGGACGAGTCCAATGTAAGTCCCGAAGTCGAAGATCTTCCAAAGCGAACTACTGAAAAGCTCTCAGCACCAGTTAGTTGGAACCATCAATTGCCAATTGGAGGCGATTGTGGTCCATATGTATGCGAAGATTGCGGTAGGACTATCAACAACAAGGCGAACTTTCAGGAGCACTTGCTCAGGCACACGGGAATTAAGAATTTCCACTGTGATTTTTGGTAATTATCTTTCATAACCATTGGGCTAGCGTGCCTAAGATACCATTTTTCTCCTTAGGGATTGCGAAAAGAGTTTTGCCACCCGAAAGGAGCTGACCAGCCATATGCGTACCCACACGGGCGAGCAGCCATTCGTGTGCGTCTACTGTCCACGTCGGTTCTCCTCTTCAAGCGCCCGTCAGGAACACCATCGTCGCCATCGGAACGATCGCCGCTTCGAGTGTGACATGTGCGAGAAGAGTTTTGTGAGTTCCGGATGTCTGAGCAAGCACAAGATGACCCATGTGGCCACACGGAAGCACTAGTGCGCATTTCGATTTATGCCAACTTCACACACTATTTATATTACACCTTTTCACACATCTTGATTTTACAGCTGCTACGTATGTAAGAAGCACTTCCAACGGATCTCCCATTTGATGACCCACTTGTCTACCAGTATTCATAAGCAAAAAGCACAGGAGGCAGCGGCAGCTCAGGAAGCTTGCCACCTACAATGTAGCTGCCAATCTAGTCATTATACTAATTAGCTATAGGAAAGAATCTTAAAGTTCAGCGTCCTTTTGTTCGACAAAATTATTTCAAAGTTAAACTAACATTTAACTACAGGGTATGAAATCGATTTTATGCCAGTATTTAGCATTTCTGACATTTATAGCAGAAACGATTTTGTTAAAATTCTTGCTTCCTTAAGAAATAGAAGAACAGCCGAATCCAGCCCGCCTTGCAAAGGCTATTAGCTTTTGGTATGAAACGTTACAAGTTCTAAACACATTTACTTGTCTTATAAAAAGACGATATATTAGTCCTGTGCCATTCGAATTTTATGTCAAGTTTAAGCTTCCAAAAATTGTAACCACGTCTTCGACAAAGCACAAAGAAAAGAAACATTAACAACGCACACACGTCTAGTGGCCATAATGATCTTAACACTACCAAATAAACGCACAAAATTAAATATATGTGTATGTAATTAAAAAGTATTACCAAAATCAACGAAACTAATAAGTGTACTTCAAAAAAATATAATATTATTTACATTTACTGAATCTTGAAGCAATGTTAAAATACTATTCTGTCAATTGCAAAAATGAATAAAAATATTTATGTGTTCTCAAACAAGTTGTTTAACGAAATACTAATATTACAAATTTGATTATGTCACACATCCGGTCGGACCATTTGTACTCTCTTTATTTTACAATATACATTTATTTTAATTTAAATTAAAGAATTATCTAGCAAAAATTGTATTGCATGAGTTGAGACTAATAGATCTCTGAGTGCCGCATCGGTTCGTTATTCTGGTGGTTCCTTACAGTCTGTTGGTGGGTCATCGTGCCGATATGCTGCTCCAACTGGTGCTTGCGGGAAAATGTCTTATTGCACGGCCGACAACTGAAAAATTAATAGAATTTTGAGTTATCCATGATTGAAACAGTTCATAAAGCAAATACAGAAAAGGCTTCTCGCCCGTGTGGGTGAGCATGTGGTTTTTTAGCACGTTGGAGTAGGAGAATGCCTTGCCGCATGTGGAACAAGTAAAAGGTCGCTCGTTTGTATGGGTTCTACAAAAGGAATTTGTTCAGTTAATATGAAGATTTTTTTGAGGAGTTAAGGCATCACCTTTCGTGACGAATATTGGAGCTGCGATCTGCAAACGAGCGGTTGCAGTATTTACACATGAATGGTTTCTCGCCCGTGTGCACTCGGATATGGCGATTTAGCTCGGATGGACCCGCAAAGGTTTTACCGCATATTCTGTAAAGTTTACGTACGGTTTACATATTGAAAAATAAATGGTTCATATAATTTAAGATACTCACTCGCATTCAAATGGTTTCTCGGCCATATGACGACGCATATGAATGTTGAGAGCCGCTCGCTTGGAGTAGATATTACCGCAGATCTCGCACATAATGTTCGTGGAGGACTCCTCGGGAGAGGACTTGCAGCTAGATTGAACTGGCGCTCGCTCTTCGCTAAAACTGCGTGAGTGTCTGGAGCTAGCACCACGGGGACGGCCACGTCCACGTCTAGCCATCCGCGTCTTTCGCACCTTGGTTTTGCGGCAACGCTCGCTGGGCTGGTAGTCGCTATCGGTGCTATTCGGCACCAGCAGGTCATTGTCGTCCAGGTCGTCGACCACAGTGCTAATCTCGTAGGCCTGAGTCGTTTCCGGAACCCCATCCTCCATGCGCTCCTCCATTATGTTCTCCATTTCGATGTCTTCCTCGACACCATCGATGAAGTCGTTCGCTGATTCGTAGATGTACTCGATGTGGTCCGCCACTATGTGAGGGACCTCGTCCGTTGGCTCCGACTTCATCTCGGCCTGCCATGGTTTCGGATGAAGTTGTTTAATTATACATATGTAGCTTAACTCAGCTCTATACATACCTTGACTACATTGGTGGCAAATGTTCGCTCGCTCTCCTGGCAAAGCTCCCGGAACTTGTGGGCACTGGTAAGCTGCTCCACGCAGTTGAAGCACAGCATGCTCGGGATGTTCTGAAGTGGAACCAGCTGGAAACACAGAGTGCGATAAGTCGCTGGGCTTGAATTACAGGTGCATCCACATGTACCTTAATGCTGCCCACTTCCTCAATCTTGCGCACCAGCTCCCTGCACTGGGCGTCGCTGTCATCGAACAGGGGCGCCATCGCCTCCGAGTTGATGTCCTCTGTCAAACAGATCCTGCACAACATGTACTCGGGCATGATTTTCCACGTCCTGGCCGTCCGTATGCTTGCAATTCTGAAATAAACAAGCGTCTTGGAACTTTTCCCAGGGTTGTCATGCACCTAAAACGATAAGTGGCTATCGACCTTGCTATCGGCATATCGATTGATTGCCAACAATTTGATCTTAATAATTACATCTTAATCTTTAATTAAAGAAACAGGTGAACCAAATGAAATATTTATTTTTAAGTCCTCCAAATAAAATAAAAGTACAATTTTAGGAAAAAAAATAACAAATAAATTCCGAACGATAGTTGAATAACATAGTTCTTATTTCGCGTGCTTGACAACCCTTTTACTTTTAATGCAATGCTCTGGTATTTGAATCGGCATTTGACGCAAAAGAGGAGTTCCCGTAGATCTAACGATGGAAATCAGTATAAAGTGGAGCATGTGCCGCACTTGCCGCAAAAAAGGATCGCAGTCCACGTTGCACTCGCTCTTTGAGTCCGATGCCCACAAGCTGCTGATCTCCTATGCCGGCACAGCTGTGAGTACTCCTTTTCTGTTTGGCTTCCAGTAAACCAGTTACAAATGATCTTCTAGGTGGAACCGGATGATGGACTGCCCGATCAAATTTGCGCAGACTGCTTAGAGAGACTGGAGGAGGTGGACAGATTCCTTAGCAAGTGCAAACAATCCGACGAGCACCTGAGATCCCTCGTTCGCCAAACTCTGTCCTCTGCAGAGGCATTTCAGACGCTGGAGGACAAGGACACGTCTGGACAGAAAAAACGCACCAGGAAGCAGAACATTTCAGGGAGACTCATTGATGAGAATCCCATTATCTTTAAGACTGATGATAATTCATCGAAAACCGCAAAACACGAAGAGTTCACACCTGTAAATAAACATTCAAGCGATTTTGTGTTCGTTTTGAACGTAAATCCGGAAAACGAGAACACATCACAGGAAGACTATACCATCTGTGACTTGGATTTGGACAGGGAAAGCACCGATCACAATGACTCGGAAGCATATTCGCAAGAAAGCAGGGCTGCTACGGACGGTGTTCAGGAGGATAGTGAGGAATACGAAACCACTGCCGAATACAAGATAGATCTAGGAGTGGCATGCGTGCCGGACAAGTACAGATGCAAGATCTGCAGCAACACATACCCCTATGTATCTCAGCTAAATGCGCACATGCAGATGCACCGCAAGGAAAAGGGCCACGAGTGCGAGTAAGTATCCGTGATATATTATGATAATAATGATACATAGAGAACATTTTTGATGCAGGGTTTGCCAAAAGACATTCAGAGCCGCCTGCAACCTGAAAACACATATGCGAACCCACACGGGCGAGAAACCTTACAAATGTTCCTACTGTTCGCGCCAATTTGCCGACAGCAGCACTTATCGGAAGCACCAACGGTATGCTTCACATCAAATATTTATATTCTCTACTGCATTTGAGTTCTAATGTTAATGTTCATCATTTTAGTTTGCACACGAATGAAAGACCCTACGCTTGTAACATTTGTGGAAAAACATTCTCCCTGTCCACCTCTCGTAAGGCTCACTACGTACTGCATACGTCTGAAAAGCCTCACAAGTGTCTCATCTGCAAAAAGGATTTCCGATTAAAGCACCAACTCGTCGCGCACGAGAAGTCTCATGCGCACCTTCTGGTAGCTAAAGAGTACAGCGACGTGGTGGAATAGTTAATAAACATAGCTGGTAATTTATGAAAAAAAGAGGCTTTATACTGAAGAGAGGCTTTTACTTAAATTCTAAAATTATTATACTAAATTAGCTCTCTAGCAATTCCGACGAGCTGGGAATGGTTTGCTCAATTTTATTTCGGTGGGTGAGCGTTTGCAGATGAGCTTTTAGCTGGTGCAGCAGGGTGAATGACTTGCAGCAAATGTCGCAGCTGAAAGGTTTAAATTATTAGTAATGAAGTTATCTTAATAGCATTGTTCTTCTTTACTTGTAATTCTTCTCGCTGGAGTGCGAAAGGATGTGATTCTTGAGGATGGCTGTGTGCGTGAAAGTTTTCCCGCACTCCTGGCAGGCATAAGGACGGGTATTGGTGTGTACTCGTTCATGGCGAACCCGTTCGCTGCGATCGTAGAAATGGCGGTCGCAGTACATACACTTGTATGGACGGTCGCCCGTATGACGACGGATGTGTGCTCGCAGCTCGCCCATTTGTCGAAAAGATTTGGTGCAGATTCTGAAAAGCAATACGATTTTAATATGTACAAATGCTTGGCCCATTTATGTCCTCGTTAAACGTATCTATGACTTACTCGCATTGGTGGGGCTTGTATTCCGTGTGGGTCATCATATGGGCTGTGAAAACCGATTTCTTGAAATAGACGTTTCCACACAGGTTGCACATAAACTTGTCCTCGTCCTTGCTCTTAGACTTGCTGCCTTTTTCCTTGGCGTTGATTTCCTTGCGTTTGAATTTGAGTTCGCCATCCGGTTTCCGGGGCCTTCCTGGCTTCCGTTTGTCCATCTTAAAGCTGGGATGTGGTGAAGCAGCGCTTGGCAGGCGAAGTTCCTCGTCCTCGTACTCAACCTCATAATACTCATCGTTTGCACTCGATAATTCTTCGACAAACTCACTCTTATCATCAATAAGTTCTTCCATTTCTGGATCTTCAACGTAGGAGTCCATGTGGGGAATCAACATCTGCTCTGAGCTCTCTGTAATAGGCTCATCATCCTCAATCGATTCGTTTATGATGTATCCATTATAATCAAGAATTTCCTGTGACTGCTCCTCCAGCTGTTCATCCCCCTCCTCTATTGCGGTGATCTCGTCCTGGTCCTGGTTCTCTGAGCCTAGTTTCAACTGTAGGTTCTCATACAGGTACTCCATATACTCGGCATCGCTTGCCTGGGCCAGAGCCTCTGGTCTTTCCGATTCCGAAAAACTTGTTTCCCAGTAGACTTGCGAGTTTAGGCACATTTGGCGAAAGTTGAACCACATGTGGACGAATTCGCAGCAGCTACTACAGGACTTTTCCGGCAACTGTGGGGATTGCCGAACCTAGGGGAATTGGAGCACTAAAATGTGATATACAACCCATCTATTGAGCTTCACTCACCTTAATCCTACAACACAGTTCCAACTTTTCCCTAAGGTCACTTTCGCCTTCATCCTCAAACAGGGAGCTCATTTGGCCCTCTTCGAAATCGCCCAAGCAGATCCTGCATCTCAGAATCCCGGGCATGCTGGACATCCTGGCCAGCGGTTGTGTGCAAAGGAGCTGATAATCAAGGCTTTTCCAAATAAATCAGTTGTAAACAACACATTCGGACCTGCGCTGTGTGACCGAATTCGCTGGTAAAAACAATACCAACAAGGCGTAGCACACACAAGTATTTTAAATTAATTTCATTTGGAAGTTATCATTAATTATAATCATATTTTAATATGTTTATTAAATTTTTATAAACTAATTACAATATTAGGGATAAGCTCCACGAATATGATGTGTATTTCAAATATTATTAACAATGTATAAATAAAAGGCCTACTAACTATTAGCTATAAATAAGCTAAAAAATATTCGACCCCCGGCGGTAGTTTCGTAGCTCCGCCACTGCAGCTGTGGTATTTTTTAGTACCTTTCATTTTCGGGCCGAAGGCGTGATTTAGCGGTTCGCTGGCAGCCACACTTAATTCGCCTTTCGAACTGAACGAACGTGCCGCGGCATCTGCAATTTCCCGTGCATTTCCACTTGCATTTTGTGTGTTTCACTTTGTTGCGTGTGTGCCAGTTTTCTATTTAATTGTTACCAAGCGTCCAATAAGCGACTAAAACAGCAAGATGATCTCCAACTTTGATTGCACCGATAATCAGGCCAGCAGCAAGTAAGTACTTAAAAACGAGAACCAGCAGTTGCCGGCATTTTTGAAAAATGTTCCACGCGTGTGTGTGTGGGTGTGCATGGTGGTATTGGTTGGGATTTGCAGATTTGCAAAAACAACACCGAGTGCCGTTCTTTGCTTCTTCCTTTTTTTTTATCGTTCCGTTGGTTTTATTGTGTGCTTCCTCCGTGAATTCTCTTCCACTTCCGTTCCGAATTCCTTCCCCTATACCCCTTCGCCCATTTATTCGCACAATGCGTGTATTGATCTTTTATTGGCTTAACCACCTATATAACTGTTCTTGGGATTATGATGATTCCTATTCGATTTCGGAACTCCATTTCCCGTCTGTTATGGACTCCTTAGAAAACGCCCTTAACAACCGATATTTGATATGTGTGCTGCCCCGTAGGCAACCCCCGCTGTCAATAGGACCTCACTTCAGCTGCAACCGGGAAAATGAAAATGACCATTTTGAGTAGTTAGTACATGCACGGGCATTCTCTCGTGTGTGTGTGTGTTTGTGTGTTGTGTGTGCTGCACAGTGGTGGTTCTAGTTAAGTGCACACTGCAATGTCAGCAAGTGTGCCAGTTTCCCTCCCCCACCTCCATTATTATATTGTACATACATATATCACATACATAAGTATATCTAGCGCATCAGCCGATGGACATCTCGAACCCTGACCCCGAACCGCACCCCTCTTCTATCGCCTCCTTCTATGACTGCAAGCGAGGTGGCGCTTGTTTTTGTGTTTTCCGTTCTCTGTGCCAGTTTTCAAATTGGTCATCACTCCACTACCACTGGGCCGACCATCAAAATAGCTGAAGTAGGCGAAAAACCGGGGGAAACTGTACAGGGCCCACTCAAAAGTGTGGATCAATAAAAGTTGGACCTTAGAATACTTTACTTATTGTTTATCCAATTTCTAATCCATTTCCATTTCCATTTATTTAGGAATGGAAGTTTTCAGTTCAATTGGCATTCCCTATTTATCTTTCTGCTAATTTCCCATAAAGAAAATATACAGAAATAGAAGCCATTATAAGCAATCTTATAGAGTGACTCTACCAGGCACTACGCTTAGTGCACAATAATCAGAGCATTTGTTTATAAATGAGTCAATTGTGCACTTTAGTTTAGTAAAATACCCAAAAATAACCCTCTATTCTTACAAAGGAACTTTTATGTTTTCAAGCAACATAAAAATTCTATAAGAATTTATAGATACTATTCCAGCTATTTTTAACTCGTTATAGAGTTATAAAGCAATCTAATTTTAAACGACAAATTTCCATAAAGAGAAAATCCTTAGCTATTTATGGACACTATCTCCTCCGCTCTTGACCTTTGCCAAATCTCCGGATTGCCCAAGTAAAGCAGCCAAGTATGCGAGCACTGCTCCAAGTGGCCTCCTTGAGTCACTCGCAAATCTGCCGGCAGCTGTTTCGGTTCGCACTTATCATCATAATACGGGTAATTGCCGCGATAGATGATGAGTAATTGCAATTGAAATCGATGGCGTTCTCGTTTCTTCGTCGCTCCCTGACAACAGTGGTGGCCAGTGATTAAGGGCACACTCCTGCCCACCGGACACCCAAATTGTTGTTTTCCCGGTAAAAAAAAAAAAACCCGTGTCCACAATATATCACAATATGGTGGATACTTTCTGCCCCAATATCGTCACGTGCCACACTGGGTGCTTAACTATATTTAAGTATAGTCACGCGATCTGCTAGTATTCCTGTATGCCTTGTGTATCTGGCCAAGAGCCACTGCAGCGAAGTTTGAGGCTGAGTGGCTGAGTGGCAAGTGCATTGAACCCGGGACACATTGCATGTTCGCCGGCTGCCGCTGTTGTTGTTTGACTCGCCATAAAACTAAATGTCGATTTTGATTGCCTAGCCGCGACTAGTTCGGCCAGCAGTGGGTTTGGGCTTATGATTGGCTCAGGATTGGGCGCAGCCCTAGAATGAGTCAATGGGTCTAATTCCCGGCAGAACCTCCAGAGAAAGCTGCACAGCCACAGCCACAGCCAGGGAATGCAGCCGAGTCAGCCTATCAGCCTAGCCGCACCCAAAATGCAGACAGACGGGCCCACATTAATCCGACATAGGAATAGTGCTAGATCTACACTAACAAAATTTCTTGAGTTCAGAGGCTCTAACAAAACGGTGGCCAACGGCTAAAAAGACTAAGAACTAACCATAAAAACTACCAGGTCATAAATAACAGCCGCTTACATTTGCATAATAGTTATACAATTTAGAAGCCCTATAAATATATACACAATTGGATGGTTTGAAAAACAAATTTGAGTGTAGTGCCAGAGGAGGAGTTTTAGAGTTTAGTCACTGACGCATTCAACCCACGATAAGCAACCCCGACAGAGGCCATAGTAGGACATATCTGTCATGTTTTCCGTCCTCTGTCCTCCGTCCTCCGTCCTCGGTATCTGTCACTGTTCCAAATGCATTTGGCTCTTGATGTTGGTCAGGGTGGGCCTGGCAGATAAATGGTTTTTCGTTTTTTGTGTAAATTAGGGAAGCCCTAGCCCGTCACGTTTCCTGTAGAACAGGGAGATCTTCATTATTTTCAGCCGTGAGTCATGCCCAAAAGGCAACCCAATTTATAGATGGATGATTAATGTAGGAGGGGGTAACATGAAAACTAGAACTTATGCACTTACTAACTGGCTCTATGTTCTATTCTCTCTCTTTGCAGGTAAGTCCATGTTTACGTCACTGCGATGTCCTTATTTGGCTGTAGTTCCAGTACATAAACCAAAACCCAGTGGTTTTGGCTGCCGTAGATGCGAATCTCAAGGCTGTCTGCGGGGCCAATGCTAAACGCTCCAATAAGCAGACAGCTGGGTTTCTTTGTGGCGTCTATCTGCGCCAAGGAAGTCGAGTCATTGAGTGACAATTTCGGCAACATTTCCGCTATAATTGGGCATACAACGCCAGGCACTCGAGCTCACTTTCGGCAATTGTTGTTAAGTAATAACGCGTATCTCTCTCTATGCCCCTCGGTTTGGCTTGGACCATTGGCCGCCTTATAAGGCCGGCCGTTTGGATTACCCGTTTTGCATAGCTATCTGCATCAGCTTGCCATTTGCAGAACGATCTGTTTGCGTCGTATCTGCCTTCTGGCGTTTGTTGTACATGGGCGATTACCATTATGGTTAGCTCTACGCCCTCTGCTTGTCTATACAGAGGCGGCCATACAAATAGTAGAGCACTTACAACTGTTCCATGTTAAAAGTGGTTCACTTATACTACTTATAGATTGCTTTGCGATATCTGAGTTAAGTTCAAGACATTCCAAAAAGCTTGTTAATAGCGAAATGGTATTCCGTATATAATTTAAGCCTCGTAATTAATACCTTGTTAAGTGTATTCCCATTTCTCTTCCATGCTTTCAACAATGTTGCTTACCATTTACAAGCGAAGAAATCTTCCGTGTGTGAAATTAAGAACCTGGATAATCAAGTTTAATTTGCTGCTCTATTATGCCGACCGCAAGTGTACATGGATCAGGCTCCCCAACCCCCTTTGGTTATGAATATATTGCCGAACCGCTGTCTCGAATCCAGAGATCCAAGACGCGGATCCCTGACTCAGCAGCGCCGCTGATGGAAAACCTTTCAGCCAATTTTCTCTCCGGCCTCGCTCTTTGTTGCAATTTGCAGTTTCGCCAGCTGGCTCGACTCGGGTTAAATGAATTGCTCCCACACAGAGCCTCGGATCCGATGTATTTATAAGTTGTGCATATTTGCATTGTGGGCCGTGCTCCTCGCCCGTATCCACCGTAATCGGCAGGCTTCACACGTTCCATTGCGATTTCTTTGTGAGACTCGAACAGGGTGTGTTATTCCTTTGTTGCAGCCAGACGATTCCCTCGTCTGCCCTGCCTGCCTGCCTGGCTGCCTTGCTGTGAATCACTGATGAGTGTGTGTCGCCTGCTCCTGGGCTGCTCAATTATGCGATTAACCCGCTACCACCTGCATGCCGATGCCGATGCCACTGCCGTTGCCGTTGCCATTCCCGTTGACGCTGAAGCTGATGTCAAGGCACAAACGCAAAACACAAAACTGCCCTCGTCGGCTGACTTTTGGACCTTGAAATCAGACAGACGCCGTCGTCGCCACCCCCATTTGCGAAAATGTGGAAATCCCCCAAGGATTAAAAACAAGGCAATTGAAGCAAGGATTCGCAAGGGTTGCTCCGATGCCGCTGCATTTGGAAGTGCACTGGCTGGCTGGCTGGCTGGGTGAAGGCCTCCGGCGGATCTGGAGCAGGAGCTGAGTGGGATTCGTGAAAGTGAATTTGCTACTCCACTTTCGGCCTGCAGGGGTTTTCCTGCCACTGCAACCACCACCAGTTATGGAGACCTCACTGAGGGTTGATTCCCAGCATTGCAATTCCCCGGGATTATGCACAAATTAAATCAATTTCGGTGTTAGCATGTTCCGTGAGTAATGAAGGTGGGGCACTCAAAATCTCTTCAGACAGGCGGGAGTTAAGGATATTATGCTAGAAATTTCTCTGGAAAGAATGAATAACGTTAAGTTACACTCATTGGTTTTAATCATCACTTTTATATATTCAAAGATTCTTTTGTCTCTGGAAACTTCTCGGGTAACTGACACACCCCAGATGAATTTTTATTCGCTGATTTCTGCAGATCTTCTGACAGTGAATTAATTTACGCTTAATTGGTCGGACCATAATGCCCATAACTCAGGCCCAGTTGCATAGAGATCATTTTAAAGATCTTTCGCCAATAACAAACTGGAAATGCGAAATGCGATCCACTGAGTCAATGACCACAATCTGGGTTATTCCATGCAAATTGTTTTTTGTTCCGACAACGCCCCTCGCGAACCGATCTTCCACTGGCGATAAGTTCAAGTGGACTTCTTTAACCAGTTCACAGCACAATTCACCATTCATATCAGAGACAGTGATACATCCTTCGAGGGACATTTTCTATATTCCATATGGAAATATAACTATGTGAAACTTTACAAAAGCTGTGCGTCTCATTCGCTTGACTCTTGGCATGATTTATTTTGACATGCAATGAATTGAAACTCTGTCTCAGCATCCAATTAATTCTCATTTAGCGATCACCCACTGTCTTGGCAGTGTGCAAATATGGTTTATAAATGTTTGCCCCATATTATTTAAATGCTGAGATATAGCGTGTGTAGTGCGCTGCGCGTTCGTTTCTGGGGCTCTCGCTTTTGTGCCAGATCATTGGCACAGCTGCTGTTTAGATAGCGATACTTGCAGCGGATAGTGGACACAGGGGGCAGCGGGGCAAGTTTAAGCCAAGTCCATTGACTGTAGATGATGATTATGAGGATGACAAGAGAAGTTTGTGTTTCTGCGTCTTGCCCCCAAAGTTCGTTCACTCTTGACACTCTGACTGAAATGGAGAAGCCGGGATTCGCATGCAAACAGTGAGTGGAGTGGAGAGGACTGGAGTGGAGTGGCATAGAGGACGGAATGCATACATTCATATATGCACATATATGTACACACAACATCCGATGGCCTCTGACAGCTCATCCTCCCCGCCATTTGTGATTTGTGCCGCGTCATTTGTGCCAAGTGGTCCCCGAGATGATCGAGCACCATCCAAGGAGCTGCGTTGGCTTCCTCAAATCGCTGCCAAGGGATCCAAGCTCAGCGCTCAGCGATCAGCAGTTCGCAGCTAGGTCGCTCCGCTCGTCTTTCAATTTGAGAACTGATCTGCAAACAGGTTCCAAGAGTCCAGCCCATCGACGCTTTCTTCCGTTCCGCTAAATTCCTTTGTCGCTCTTTGGGAGAATCGGCCGAGAACCGGCTGTGGCAGGTGCCCCACTTCGGCTGCGCTCTCCCCCTTATCGGAACTTAATTCCTGGAATTAGTTTCCAAGACGGCGCTGATTGAAAAACATAAACAATCGAGAAATGCGGGCGATTGTGGGACAAAATTCATCAAGGGGTACATCGATTTATGATGGGTTTATCAGGCCGAAGCCCGAAATCCGAATTCTGAATTCCGAATTGTTTGTTTGGGAACCCCTATGTGGGATGGTTATTTGAAAACTCTGTTTGAGTTTCCTTGATTATTATTGTCGTCTCGCCCATGAATCCCAGCGGATGTAAACAAAGCAAGTCGATAGCAGCCGGTCAAGATAACAGATGCACATGAATGTGAGGCTGCCTAAGTACACACAGATCGGCATTTATTGGCGCAGCATGCTGGCAGCCGGGGGTTAAGGGTCAAATTAGGGGCAAAACTTCGAGATAAGACATTAACCAGTTACAAGAAATTAGGGTCCCTTATCAACATTTAGTTAGCAAACTGAGTGTTTAAATGTGCGGCAACATTTCGGTGGCGCCCTCTGTGTGGCAATTGTTGAAACGCAGATCTGGCAACCCTACGCCTGGTGCATAGAGAACGCGCTAGGTGGCGCCTCAAAGCCACTCTATGTCAAATACATGTAAAATGTAAAAGTAAAAACTATTTTATTAATTTAAAGATTTAAGTTTAAAGATTTTTAATAGCTTACAGAAATAACTAACTTGGGGATCCTTTTTTTTCAATTCAAAAATGATTAAAGGAATCATAAAATATAATTTTATTTAGACTTAAGGAGATAACAAACGCAATATTTTTTTTAATTACAAACCAAAGAAACCACGTATTTGGGTTTTCTCATTTGTTTTTTTTTATTAATTATTATTAATTCTTAAATGTGAAAATGGCATTGCAATTTATGTGCAATTGGGGAATATCGATGTCAGTTTGGTGCCGTGATCCATTGATAAGTGCGTTAGGAGCTGCTGCCGCGGTGCTAGTTTGATTGATTGATTGATGGATTGATGAGTGGAAATGATTGACTGCTCGGCGAATTGAATTTGCATTTTGCACATTTTGTTGGCCAAAAAGGTATGTTTGTCCCGGTTGCAAGATGGGGAAGCCACCAGAGATGATCGATTGAGCCTGATATGCAGTTGATGCAGATGCACTGCAAGAAATAACTAATAAGGTGGTGCTATAATTCACTTTGAATTGTATACGATCAGCTGCAGAGAACATAAAACAATTTTCAAAAAATAACTTTCTAGTGCAGCCCAATTGAATTTGGTTTATAGACCTAGTTTCGTTTTGGTATACCATCGTTTTGATAGCTTAACAAAATTTATTACGAATCCGCCATAGAGTGTCGAATTATTACGTGCCGCATTAGTTGCGATTGTTGCAATATATTTTCTACGATCTACCATTTCCCCGCTAACTTAAGTCATTTGTCTAATATTTTTTGTTGGATGAGGAGACTGGGGGAAGTCGGCGCACAGTTCGTGCCACAATTGCACTTTTGTTGCTGTTGCTGTGTGGCTGTGTGGCTGCGGCATTATCTGCACACTGAAATCGGCGTAAATAATTACCATCGTTTGAGCGCAGTCTGCCAGCGAAAACGATTCGCATCTGAGACGGAGCTGCAGAACGAAAGATGCAGTGGAAAATAAAGGAGTTGAGAATGAACGGGAATTCCTAATTTAATAGTAATCATAATGAATGGAATGCATTTGAGCCAGCAGCTCCCAGCTCCCAGTCGTAGATACTGGGCCATCTTTGGGAGAGAATGGAGCAGAGATCAGATCACTGCCTCCTCACCCAGTTTACTCCATATATACGTATATATATTTTTCATCTCGCGCTAATGTTCCGTTGGCATGCCAAAGATGAGGCGCGAGATGAGATGAGGATTGGGATTGTGATTCCGATTCGGATTCGGATTTAGATTCTGGCTCTGACTGTAGCTCAGCTGCATGCCACACATCGTCAAACGATCCAAACTGATCCGGGATCCCAGTTGAGTTGTGTGGAGTAGAGTGGAGCAATGGGGCAATGCGTAGTGAGAACCAGTTGCGTGGAGCATTTCATCTAACATTTGATTTAGTTTCCAGGAATTTCAATTAGCTGGGAAATGGGCAACGCATTCAGCCAGACTTCTTCGGCTTGCGGATTATCTAAGATCTGCTCTAAGCTGGAAAAGAATTTCCATCGCGACGCCGACGACAACGACGACAGCTGCATTTTCCTCTTCGCTGCACGTACCACTGAATGTGAAAAGTGCTGACACACACGCGCTCCATTCAACCGCCCATTTCTCCATGGGTTATCATCTCCCCCAACCCGGTTTTAGTGGATTTTAAACTGTGTTAACGCTCTGGTCGGAAATATTAGTCAGCGGAGTGGCCGGCAAACGTGAGTTTCCCAGAATTAGCCATAAATTCGTTGACATTGCTTGGGGTCTGCGACTTGGCTGCGAGTTAATTACAACCGAATATGTGAAGTTAAATGGCAAGCGTTGTATATATACATAAATAATAAATCCCACGATTCCTCCTTGATTTCAAAGACTATATAGAAGACTAGTGAGCCAGGGTGTTCTTGCACCTTAGGGATTCTTTGTGGGTCACCAGAAGTCGTGACTCTGCAATTAGGAGTGATTTTAAGGCATCCTTTCCTTTGAAGGAAAATGCTTAGTTGGCGGTTAAGCCATATGCAAAGGTCAGTCGTAGTTTAAAGTTGTAGGAACTCGCTATTTCACAAGTGCCCTAATAAACACGTTGATGAATATTTATTTACCCTCCGGTCTTTTCTTATTTTGACCATAAAACTTATTTTGCATAGCTAGCACATTTTTAAACACTACGCAAAATGGCTAGCAATGCGGAAAGTAAACAGATTAATCTAACAACTAATTGAGAAAAATTACGTTCATATTTTTATCAATGCCACAATACTTTCATAACACTTTCAAATTTAGACTTTGGCGTGCTAAAACGGGGAAACAGCATTTAGTAGAGGGCATCATGTAGTCGGGAATCGTTCTTAGTGGTTTTAATTAAGCAGACAGTGGAACAAATTCAAACTCGACGTGCCTTTCACTCGCTCAATAAACAAATAATAATTCAGCGGCCGCTCCTCGGTGACTTGCCCCCCGTTTCGCTGGCTGGCTTTATGTGCAAACTTTTCACTCCACATCCAACTGGTGCGGGGAGAAATTGTGGCTCCGTAACCGAGACCAACCAATCCGTAGTCTAAGCCAAAGACGATCGAATAGCCCCCAAAATTGATCCCCAATTTCAGCGCTAGCCACTCGACTTTGGCCTAATGGCTAGGCAAACACCACCCAGCCCAGTCGAATCCCAATCCCAATACCAATCCCAATCCGATCCGTTCCGAGCTGGAGCTTGGAGTGCGCCGAATCACGCACTGCACTTGACCATTATCCGTCTCCCAGCGCTGCAACAGCACAGCACCTTGAATGCACCTGAGACATGCGATCGTCAGATGGGGTTCGAAATAGCTGCGGGTCCATTGCCACCGCCGGCATTGTTGCATTTGAATAGCAACGCAGATGGGGGGAGTCTTGTAACTGCTGCTGCTGCAATTATTCAACTCGCAGGGAACGCCGCCGACGAACCGAACATATGTGTGTGCATATCGAGCCCGCCTCTCAAAAATTCCCATTCAAAATTGCAGCTTTAATAGATTTTCAGCCACTAAAAATAACTGGCAATTTGAAGTTATAGTAAGTTGCATAGTAGTTGAATAATGTACAGCCACAAGGATCATTTAAGATTTATAATCAATTTCTATATACGGGCTGTTGATGTGCTGCCCACTTTTAACTGCATATTTACAATTGCTTTATGTTTAGATTCCGACAAAATCGCTAACTATAAAATTGCCATTTATTGCGGCATCAATTGCCAAGTTTACAGAGTTATAAACACGCATAATTGCGAATGTGAAATAAGTTCGAAATCGATGTAATCGAATTTGTAAGCCGAGGTCTCCAACCCACGCCAATCCACGGAATTGGCTTGCTCATAGAAATGTAGCCCCGCAAATTCATCAACAACGGCTGGCAATTGTTTTAATTTCACTTTAATTTATCGCCGAGAATGCCCAATTTAAAGTTTATGCCACAACTAATTGAAAGCGTTTTTGGGACCTGGCCCACGGCCTACGAACCTTCAGACTACAGACTGTAGACCTTGCCTCCAACTCCGCATTTGATATATTCCCAGCACCATATGTGAGTTGCAAATGCCGCGAAAAGTTTTGTGCATTTTCTTCGGGAGGGGCGGGGAAAATGTCAAGGCAAATGCGGTAATGCAGGTAATGTGAATGGGCGTGGCGGCGTAGAAAACTTACTTTAACCGATTAAGATAATTCTCGGAAAGTTTCCAAGCGATCGATCGATAGGCAAAGGCATTTCCTTTCGAGCGAATGCAAATGCAAGTCTGAAAGTTTTGAAAGTTTTTGCAAAAGATACTTTACTCGTATGTATCTAGGGGTTGGGCAAATGCTCTAGGGTTGCAGAACGTTCCAAGTGGTCTGCTGCCCATCTCGAGCCCATTAAAGACGCCTCGGGAGCAGCTCTCTAGCTTCCTTATGGGGCTAGGCTAGTCTGGCCAGATCAAGTGCCAGACATTTTATTGCTTGAACAGACGCAGCATGAACAGGCGTATATATACGAGACTCATCTGGAAATGTTGCATATTGGCGGAGCTGTCCAACAAATTTAGCAAGATTTCCTGCTCCATGCGCTCACTACTTCAACATGATTTTTATTTTCCACAAAGAAAAGTTTTCAATTGGACCGCACGCATTTTCAAAATGTGCCCACATTTTGGTTGGCTCTAAAATTAGTTACTTCATGCACTTTACTTCACATATAGAGGATTTTCTATCCTACATTCTATATATCCAAGCCCAGCCAATTCTTTTGCACCTCGATATTTTTCGTAGTGTATCAGCGAAAAGTTTCACTAGAAGAAACGAAGCCGAAAAGAGTTGAAAAGTTCAGAGTCAAAAGAAATTAAAGCATTAATTTAACGCCAGCTTTGCTTAGCTTTTTGTGCTGCTCTGGTAATTGTTACCTTAGTACCTTTAATAGCCGAGTGTTTGCGAGTGCGTATACACACAATGCACTCGAGGAAGTTGCGCTATTGTTTTGGCCATCATTAAAACACAATTTGGTATCGGCGTTTGGGGCCAAACTCCAATTTAAGCCCCATATGCGGGCCACGTTGGATCGTTTCCCCCATTTCGTTTGGACCTACGAAAGGCATTTAAAAGCGAAAAGCGAAAGTGTTTGCCATACGACGAGTATCCATTGCATTCGTTCTACAGAGTTTGGTTTTGGTTTGGGCTTTAACGGGCGCCAGTGGAAATGGAAATGGAGATTGATTAAAAGATTTACCTTCGCCGACGATGATGCATTTCCCTTGATAATTTCCCCGATTCGGCGATTTGCAGCTGGTGGCCCCTGAGGCCGCTGCTAATGCCTTAATAATATGATAAACTGGCCCAGCCAAAAAAGAGATTAATTTTCAAGACATTTCCCAGCAGCAGCAGCAGTCGAAACATCGGGAAAGCCAAGCCGGCAAGTGAGTTGTTAGCCCGAACTAAACGTGGCATGTGGCAAGGGGAGTTTTGAATGTTGAACGCTGGATGAGGCATGGCCAAGTTTCCAGAGCACCAGCGATCCAGGAGGGAGCACCGATGGCCTAGCCTAGCCTAGCCTACTGGTAACCGCTCACCTTTCTGACCGAAAGTCGCTTTTTGATGGCTTTCAGCTCACCGTGTGTTTGACTTCCTCTACTGTTTTCCCGTCTCCACTACTCCATTTATTAGTTTTTTTTTTTTGGGTTTTTGTGTTTGCTGCTGGTTGTTTCGGTTGTTTGCAGTGCACGTTTTCCTAATTGCTCCACTTAATCTCCGCTTTTAAGACTTTTTGGTGGTCAGTCAATGGCCCGCCGAGAAAACTAAATACTATTCATATGTGAAAATCTACGTAGGGGCAGTGCTCCTTTGTTTCTTTCTGTTCGCCAGTTGGCCATTCGGCTGAGATGGAGATAAGTTTAAGTGAAAGATGAAAGATGAAAGAAATCTGTTTGCATTGAGTGATTTCATGGGTCGTTGAGCGAGTCGTCGCACTAAGCAAACCTAATCTAAACTGATAGCTATTTATAAGTGGAAATGCATTTATTGACTCTTTGCTCATTAGGAAAAGTTTATCTTTACCCCCCTGGGTTTTATAACAATAGCTTTCGCTATGTCCTGACCAAATCCAAATCCATTCACATGTGCCTTGGGCTGCTCACTCACCTTCTCACGATCGTTAAAGGCTCTGAATTATTGCACCTGTAACTCCAGTAGCGTTGTGCTCAGCTCACATCGCCAAAAAAATATAAAAAAAAAACAGAAAAAAAAAGAGGAGCGTGAGCAATAAAAGTGAGTGTGAGTGTAAAGTTTTTAATTAACGAAAGCTGGCCATAAATATGGCTTGGAAAATGCATTTCCGAATGTCACAGATACATGCCACTTACATATTTCCATATGTTGGACACGTACATACAACGTATGGATTATCCATCATGATGGTAATTATGCAGGGCTTCGGCAGCCGGAAATTTCACTTTGTGCAGTGAAATTATTTATTGGCTTAAATATTCGCAGTATGTGCCGAAGTGCCGATGAAATGAAGAAATGCCTGCGTCGCCTTGCAAGAGGTGAGGTGTCTGGCTTATAATCATTAGGCTTTGCCGCCGCGTCACTTCAATTGTCAGTTACCGCTACTGCTGCCCACGTACAGATACAGATACAGAGATACTCGTACTTGTACTTGCAATCCATCCCTACTTTAAAGCCTTATGATGTTTTAACTACCTCCAAGTCAGTCGTCCACATGACAGGGCACCACACCACACCACATGGAGTCGAAAAAAGGGGCGTGGGTGGTGGTGCTGGTGGTTGGGAGACGACTTCGATTGAGATTAGGCACACACTCGCACACACACGCAGTCACTGTGGTTACCCGTACTAGTGGTTTTGCCACCCCATCTCCCCATCTCACTTAACAATGCCTAATGCTAATAATATATTTTAACGTACTTTGGCGAAAGCCTCTTCAAATGTAAATGAATGCGAAATAGGTAAAAGGCGTATTTATGGGAAGCGGAAATTAATAACGATAAAACAGCCGGACGCTGTCCTATACATATAGCCAGGGACCACTGTACTCGAAATAAAGTGAGTGCCGACTGCGTCGAGTTCCATGGCACTTCTCCTCGGGAAACATCAGGCGACACTTAACTATTGAGCAAGAGCTGCGAGAAGTCGGCGAAGGAGACGCAGCTCTCCTATTTTTAACCACATGGAGTGGGCTTGTGCCCCACAGTCCCCATTCCAAGTCATTCCCCCTGCCCGATTTTTGTATTTTTGTACTCACTCCCTGGACAAGTTAGTGTTGCCAATTTTTTCAGGTGAAATTCTCAGGAATAGAATCGAAAATACATTCCGCACATTTTTTTAAAAAGGTATTTCAGAAATATATCAAAAGTGTGCATCCCATCATATTTTCAGATTTAAGAATGTTGCATATAATAATTTCAATTGTTGCATTACCATATTTGTCGCAGTAGTGATTTGAATAAAACTAGCTGAACTGTCAACTCTGGTGCAAGTACACAACGCCTAGGCTTTTACTTGCGCACAGCGCACAGCGACCGGCAAAAGGGGGCAAGTGGCATGTTGGTGTCAGGTTGCCGCATGTGCACCACTCCCCCAAAGGCCCGCACCACCCATCGCAGCCCGTGCACCGCTCAGTGGGTCGCAAGTCCCACGACCCACCGATGGAAAAAATAGCAAAACGGCAAGAAGCGGCGACGACGGCCAGTCAACTTTTGGCTCCTCGGCTAAACAAAAGTGTCTTCGCAAGCTAAAAATAACCACTGTTTTGGCCCAGCTGCTTCCCCCACCAAGCCCCCAGCCCCCCTTTCCGCTCTCGACTCTTTTTTCACCGACTTTGTGGCTCCATGGCCCGATCCTCTTAGTTGCGCTGGCTTGCGCTTCCTGTTCTGTGTGCGCAAATCTGTGCCAAATGTTTTCCAAGAAAACGCAGTATGCAAATACATATTGCATTTAAATTCTTGCTGCAACAGCAGCAGCAGCAGCACATCAGCAGCAAGTGCGGCATATACAGGAAAAGTGGCAAAAGGGGCGGCCTCATTAGTGGCAAGACACTTGAAATTAGAGTTTGCTGCTGCTGCTGCTGTTGGCCCCAACTGAACTGAACGCTTGGCGATGATGAAAGTGATTTATGTCCGGCAAAGGCAATGTGCCACAGCTCCTCGAAGACACGAGACCCGATGTCTGGCTTGGCAGCAGAGCAGCTTCATCTTGTCCAGGAAACATGTTTGTGGGTTGCTACCGCCTTGCGGCAGTGCTGCTGTCCACACACCCTGTAATCAAAGATAAGGAGCGTGTTGGGAATAGGGGCTAAGTTCATAATGTTTATGTGCAAATCGTACTAGATGTGAGCCTTTCTTTTCCCATTCAACTGTGATTTGTTAGTCGAGTTGGGATCTAGATTATTATTAGGTTTGATAAGTCTGGAAGTCAAATTCTAATAAATTAAGTTATTTTGCAATTATTCAAAAAAGTTGCGATGGGTGTCTTTGTGCTCAAAACTTTGAATGCACTTGACTTTTTTTTTGCAAGAGAAACTAGTTTCAAAAACCTTAGAAGAAGAAGATAAAGCAGAAGAAGGAGAAGCTGAGAGATGAAACAATTGCATAGGAACCCTGAAGTGCACTAGACCTGAACTATTTTTTCGCTTTTCTAGCGCTTTTTGCAATGGCACGGCATAACTGAAGCATATCTGCGCACACTTCTCGCCGGCGGGGCACATAAAATGAAATAAGTAAATGCAGAATGTTAATCCCGCAAGTGTCTTAAACACGGCTTAAGTATATGTTTTATATTCGCTTCAGTTCCTTGCGTATTTTAAACTTTGTAACTTCTTTTGTGACCTACAAGCGGCAGAGTGCCGAACTCACCACGAGTTGGGTTCTGTCCCGCTAGTGAGAGAGAGAGATAGAGAGAGCAAGGAGGAGAGCGAGCTCCAACTCCAATCAGCATCAGCTGTAGTTTGTTTTTGTTTTGATGCGCCACATGGCTGGCGCTCGCTCACTAGCGCTCGCGCTCTCTTTGCGTGCAGCTTTTGCGCTCTGAGTGAGTTGGGTTTCGGTCGTTGTTTTTGGATCGATAAAACTTCTCGCGCTGCCGTGGTATAAAATGCTTTTCACTTTTCCCACTGCACTTTAGTCGCCAGACATTAATCGAAACGTGCACATCACCAGCGGTCGCACACTCAAACATATATATTGCATATATATATTGCTATCCCAACAAAATATCCTTCGAACCGAAAAATACCCACGCGAGTGCAAATCAAAAGTTTTTTAGCTTTCTTTGTGAGTGAAGTGTTTTTGGGAATTTTTCGGGAGTTGGTTGGGGAAAATGTTGCAAGATGTCCTAGCTTATCCTGACTAAAGGAATGTTCTCCGTTTTCCGTCCGCTCTGATTTCCCCCTAACTTTCTTCTATTCTTGCCCGGGATGCTCCGTGCATTCTCTCACAGTTGAGGGTTTATTGATTTTACGCACATGCAGCATCCCCATCTATGAGTCATCATCATCAGCCATCCTGCAACATTTTCCCCCACGTGCCTAATCTCCACCTTTCCCCACATCCGCGTGCGCTTAGATTTTTCCAGTGCGAAAAGTAAAGCAATTGCATCCATTCAACAGAGAGATTATCCTTTCGCCAAACAAACAAACCGAAACAGAAATGGCCGCCTACGCTGCTTTCAAACACGTTGAGCTTTACAATGTTGGCAAAGCCAAGAAGAGGTAAGAATTTCCCTAAGGATACACTAAAACTGACATTTTTTTAGACTTGCGAAGAACAAAGAATTTGCATGTCAAAAGGGTAATCGATAAATTTGTCTTTCGGATTTATTACTCATTTTTACAATGAAAATGGAGTTTATGCAAGCAAAGGCACTAAAAACCAGAACAAAAAATGGCCTTTGTTAAAATATGCCTTTGTTAAAAAGCATCTCCTGAGGTTTTAAAAGGGTTTAAATTACCATGACGCACTAAAGGAAAATCAAACAAAGAGAATCATATGGCTGTTAAATTCAGCAAATAGATGCATTATCAATGTTTATTCAAAATGAGTCTTACTAATTATGACAAGCGGCAGAGAATTGCAGGAATTTTATTTTGACACTGACGAACAATGATTATTAGGTTGTTTATTAACAACTAATAATGACACATTGTCGGCTATCATGAAAAGCATTATAGGCTAGGCCAATCAAAATATTCTGTATTTGTTTTGAAATCTGGGTAATATCATAATGTGAGTTGTGAAATGTTACTCAATGTGTATGACTTATATTGAGGTTATCCGCCGACCGACTCATTTTCCCTGAAGTTTAACAACTGTTACGTGCCTACTGCATATTTTGTTATTGTTTGCCACCGCTCGAGTGAACTTTGATTGGCAAACATTTCGGAAGGCAGCCTCATCTCGTGATCTGCATCAACATCTTCATCTTCATCTTCATTTTCATCCTCATCTTCAACTTTATCCCATTGTTTGAGCTGTCGGGCCGCACAAACACCGCACATATGCACACTTGCATATTCATTCGGTTATGTGTGTAGATTCATTTAGCGTTCATTCACCTCGCCGCCTGACTGACTGACTAACTAATACTACACATACAGTCGCGTGCACACGGGGCGTATGTGTAATCTGGGGGAGCACCACTTTTGCAAGCGCCTACTTCCCACAAAACCGAAACCACCTAGCAAGTGAACCACCCAAGCCAAGCCAAGCTGCCTAGTGTTGGCATGTCTTCGGATGTCTCATTGATTTTCCTTTGCCAACGGCCAGCTGCCCCACGGCAACCAACCCACCGCACAAAGCACCACCCGCGACACCACCACTGCAGTCGTCCACTCGATGCCACCGCACCGCACCACACCAAAGTCAAAGGGACCGACCAACCGACCGACCGGCGTTCTTTGGGAATATACCCTTTCGAACTCCGAGGCGTATGACAATCTCTTTTCGAGCCATCACAACAACAGCTAATTGAAATTACGAGGTGTTTACGAAATGTACACTTTGATGTGACATTAAAGAGCACTTTATGTGTATTGCATTATGCAGCCATAATAATGTTTGCACCTCTAAACAAAAATGATCTCCTTCTCTAAATGATCCTTGAACTCCACATAATCCTGTCAATCTCTGCATAAAAGAATTTATTAAGATTGATTTTATTAGTACATAGACATTGATTGTTAAAAGAGCAGACTGGCTTTTTTACAGTTATGGAGCTTATGATTTTTATGGCATACTAAAGTTAATAATAGCCGCCTATGGTGTACTGAAAGTATTAGGCCATGAAGTTTTTCTTAAAATTCAATCTCAGCTTTAAATCACTTTTGGGCAATCACTCGGATTTGTTAAACATAAAAACTACTGATTAGGTTCGCCTATTATCCAAATGATATGAAATATAATAAAATGTTTATTATTGAACAATCACGCCCCATTAGCGCTAAAAATAAATCATTATATTATTATCGTTTATCGCCGCTTGTACCAGGGTATTTCCCCCATCGACTTTTCTCAACTTTTGCCCGCCTTTCTTTTTCAGTTAGTTTCGGCATTTGTTTTTGCATGCAATTCTTGGACCAAGCCCCTGTGCCCAGTACCACCCATTTTTCGCCTTTCGAGTGGCGAAACAACAAAAAATCGTTACCGAAATGTTTTTTTATTTTTGTTTTTTTTTTGTATGCTTATGTCTGTTCCGTTTACCACTCTTACGCTCTCGTACCTGTTCCGAGTTTGAATTCGTGTCCAAGTCCGCTTCCCTGTCCGCTTTTTCGTCCGTCTGTCCGCTCAACTGTCCGCTGTCCGCTGTCCGCTGTCCGTTATCCGTCGTCCGCTGGTCCGTGGCGGACATTGAACCCCTGCTTCTCTCCGCGGCCGTTGGGATCGGAGATTAGTTTTGGTCGCGGCAGAAACCAAATAGAAACAATTTTCCTTATGTGTGCCATGTGCATTATAAACAATTTGCTGGATTTTATGGTCCATCGATGGGTGGCTGCACCGCTGCCTCTGCTGCTGCTGCTGCTGGGGATAAAGTGTGGAAAATGTGTTAATCATTGTCATTGATTGCGATTGTGTAACATACCGCCTTGGACTTTCCCGCCGGCGGCCCGGGGGGAAAATGATTAATATACTTTTCCTCTGCATTTCGATTGCAGCGTTTTGTCTGCCGTGTGTGTGCCCCTTTCTTCGGCAAAGCCATGACTTATTATTGTAAACAATCAAATTAAATCTCAAAGGTGCGACGCGCCAAGAAATCGGATTGAATTTTCGCTCTTTGTTGCGTTGTATAAGCGGCGGAAATCATGACAATTCATTTTGTTTATGGCATTGTCTATCCATCTGACGATCATTATACGCTTGAATTCCTTTGCACAATGCCCGTCTGCAATGCATACCTACTGTTTACAACCTGAAGTTAACCTCATTCTGCAAGGAAAGTCGGCAAACAAATCAAGAATTTCCATATATTTATAACCATATATAATAGGCCGCGATGGGAATGTTTTTTTTTGCGTTGCCAAGTCAACATTTATGCAAATGATTGTAGAACATGCGGAAAGCGAGCCAAAGTCGTTATAAGTAATAATCAACAAAAATCTGCACCACCACAAACACCACGTACCCAGTATTATCATGACCTATTGACAGAACCGAAAAGGAAATCAAACACATTTCTCCGTAATGCCTGCGTCAATGTAATTCCTGTTGACACGGAAATCGGGCAGGAAAAGTGGAGGAAAACTTTTCGGCCCCCCCGTGGAAGTGTTCCCCTGGCAACCACAAAATATATACTATTATATGTACTATATGCTATGGAAAATACATGGACTCTTGATGGATTTTACTACTGTTGTACCTTAGAGTGCCTGATACGATGAATGAGGCTGTTCAGTATGCAGTTCCCATCGATCGGGCGCCAATCGAAGGAGGAGCTTGTCCTCTTGTCAAGGGGGCGGGGGGAGGAGTTTTGGGTGAATATATTAGAAAGTCCTTTCGCTTTCCACAAAGTCGCAAATTAATCAATACAAATTTATTAATTACATATTTAAAAGCGGCAGATCTGCAACTTTCGCTGCGATGAGTGTGTCAGCAATTCTGGTATGGTTTGACTTCAGTTTGGCTTCAGTTTTGCTCTCTGTGGCTCTGAAATGCACAATTTGCGAAGCCAATCCCAGCTTACGTACGCATATACATAATAATAAAAATGCCAGGCATCACTATCGGCATCTACATGCGGCTTTTCCTCCAAGCTTTTCCAGCTTTTCCTTTCCTTTCCTCTCGAGCACAGCACCACTGCACTTTCCTCGGAAACTGCAACTGCAACCGCACACGGCTACGGCTAATCGATAATTATTCATCGGGCTCAGGCCAACACTATCGATAATTGACAATCTATGGCTTGGCTGCTGCGCCGCACAAAAACTCCTTCCCCCACCTCCTCCTCCCAGCATTGTCCAATTATGAATTTTCATCAAATCCCGCTCCGACCATTAATCACACCTCCAAATAAAAAATAAAAAAAAATATAAGAAAACACCACCCGCTGCGGTTTTGATTTGGTGCCCTCTTGTGTCTTCCTGGTCATCATGTCTTCGGTGGAAGAGGAGCCAATCCTCCATGCCCGCTGTCATCTGACACTTTTCCCGACCGTGACTGACCAGGAAAACATATCAATCTAAATGCTATTGCCTTGATTGAGTGCGGTAAAGAGGGAAATGGGAAAAGCGCGTGGACCTGACACTCAAATTGTAGTTGAAAAATGGGCAAAGGAAGTCGCTTTTAATTGGCAGGCGCAGCAGGAGATTCCCTGGGCTTGTCCATCTTTCAAATCGTGAGGAATGTAAATGAATAATGATTATTAAATATTTCAGGCAGATCTCCCTTATTTTATACACAAAAATTGGTGTAAAGTGACATTTCCAATTGTTGCTTCAACAATGTTAAAACAATTAAGCAAGGCCACCGTTTTGGGATGAGTGCGAATTCCTTGCTGCCAATTATCATCATTCCTGCAATCACCTGTGTGGAATGCACGACTATGCCGATCCGACTGATAGAGATATGATATATATGTTTGTATGTTGGACGGTCGGCCACAGCTGATTGGATTTGAAAAGCTTTTGAGTGGAAAGCAACGGTAAACATACCGCGCTCGAGTGATCTCCGCCGCCATGCCTCCCGCCGCCTCCCCCCGGGAAAAAGAGAGTAGCTCCTCCTCCCCTTCCTCTTGGATCCGCGGGGAAAGTAGATTCTTCGACTTGGGTATTTGCCCGCCTTTGTTTGTTTTGGATTTGGATGTGGCTTCGGCTTTGTCCGAAGCGGCAATTATAATGGAATCGACTAATCAACGTTTTTAGGTAAATCAAAAATGGGAGGGAGAGACAATCATAACAAAAGTGGCAGCAACAATAGTTGAAAACCGCACACAATTTTCGTGCTTCAGTTGGATTTTCATTAGGTTTTTTTCTCCCCATTCTGCGGTTGCACGAAGCGGACGGGACACGTTTTAAATGAAACAAAAGGAAGCAGCAACGCAGCCACTGCAATGCGATGCAGTCGAGCAGCAAACAGCAAACAGCATAATGAGGCGAACAAACCCAAAACTCAATAATAAGTGGGCAGCAAAAATGCAGAGGAATGAGATCTAAACAGTAACACATCACATCAAGTGTACTCGTCCGATAAACAATTACCCGGACATTCGAATTAAGCCGAATCAACTGGAACCTACCTACCTACTCCGAACTTCAAACTCCAAACTTCACCTACAGCTACACCAGCTCCATTTCCATTTCCATCTCCAACTGGATGACCACGATGATGTACAGGTGCAGTGCAGCATAACGATCGACTGGACGCAGTCGCCGAAGCTTTATGGACTAAACCATAAAGCTGAGGCATCGCGACTGACTGGCAGTAAATTGTGCATTTTTATTGCATGATTGCTCTCAGCGGGCAAACAAATCAACAGGAGAAAAGCAAACAAATGTGGAGGGAGGAGGGAGGAGGGAGAGTCCAGAGAAGACTCCTCTCAAGTGAAAATCGGTATGACCCGACCCTTTTGCTTTTCCATTTTCCATTTCTATTCCCGGTAAAGCCACGGTCCACCACTCCCTTTTTGTGCATACACGTAGTGAATTAAGCCGGCCGTTGTTGCTGTTTGCAGAGTTTAAACAAAGTCATAAAAATCAATTGCAATTAATCAAGCTGCTTGCAGCACCGCCTCACCTCCTCTACTCCACCCAAATAGCAGCAACTTCATTATAAAACGACATGAGGCATCCACCCAGCCCCCCTTCTCCATCGAAATCGGGCATTAGCCAAAAAAAAAAACAAAAAAAAACTAGAGAAGAAAAGAAACAAATTAACTTTGGCTTGGCAACGGACAACAGACAACCATTTCAGCCTTGTCTTCTCTTGTCTCTCGGACTTTTTCTTGGCTTTTTCCCCGCCTTTGGCCCCTTGTCTTGGCCAGAAGCAGCAGCTTGACAGCGAGACAGACAGATTGGGGGGGTGGGGGAAAAAAAAGACTGAGATTTTCACACCACCAGCCGTTTTCATTACGAAATTTTTGAGGCATTCGTCATAGGGAATGCATTTAGAAACTGCATAGAGAGACGAAAATAAGCTTCTTATGCTCCAAATGCATTAGTTTTCAATTTCTTTATTTCGGTTCTGTTTTTTGGACTTCGCTCCTCGGCTCGCTCGCTTTCCCACACGCTGTCAATACAGAAAATGGTTTTCCAACAGCTTTTCGCAAATGCAGAGGAAGGAAGGCGATCTCCGATTTCAACTTTTACTTGTGCGCTGAGTAAAGACGAAATTTTGACAGTTGGTTAATTAGAAAACTGTCGAAATGAGTTTGGAGTTGAAGTTTATGAAGCTCAACGCAAGTGCAAGATAATTCGAAGCGGAAATACTCTTACTTACTTTCAAGCTATCTACAGATTATCTATTAATACTAACCACTTGGTTTGTCTTTGGTTTTGCTACATTCATTTTCATCATGCTCAAGTCATATGAAACACACAACTTCATTCGCAAGAAAATCGAACTAAAATCAAGCGTAATAGAAAGTTACATTTAATTTCATAATTTAAAATCGAGAGGCCTACAACAAAGTGCTGCTGGATATTGACCATGATTTGGGATTTGGCCTGCACTTTGGGCCAGCCACGCCCCCCTGGTGTTGTAATTAATTGACGGCGTCGGGTAAAAGGGAAATCTGGGAAAGCCCCTCTATATATGCATGTTATGTGTGCAAACATAAAACAATTATCGCAGCAGCATTTTATGGGAAAAGAAGGGAGGGGGGGTTTGGGGCAGCTGGAGAAGGAAAATACCCTAGAGCCGTGTCGATGAAGAAAGGCCATGAACGAGAAGAGAGGGAAAAATCGAAAATCGAAAAAACTAAAGCCAAACTAAATCAGAGCGACAACTATCACTTTGAGCCAAGTATTTTCTATATGCACAACCCGAACAACTTTTACCCGAAAAGGTTGTTTTCAAATTTCGCCGCTGTTGTTGTTGTTGTTGCAACAAGCACCATGCCACATTACCTTTCGCTCGGATTGGCCTCTTCCTCCCTGCTGCTGCTGCGGGCTCCTTTCTTTCCAGCACTCAATCCTCACCCATCCCCCCCTCGATGTACATTAATTTTTTGTCATCATCCAGGACGGGAGAAGGAAGCCTCCTTCAACTGGGAGCCACCTGCGCACTCCCAGCTCCACCTGGCTGACTCGCTGGTCGACAGCGGTCTTGTTTTGTCGCCGATCTCCAGACTTGGTCAACATTGGCCCGCGGCGCCTAGTGTGTGAAAGGTTTTCCTCTCCAGTGATCCGGCGTTCAAATAGGCCAGGGGATTGGCGGGCGGATGGAGGCAGGGCGTCCAGATTGGTCCATTCGATTTGGCTCATATTTCAAACTGAGCCAAGCTATTAAATGCCCAGGAAAATTGCAAACTTGATGCGATTTTCGTTGCCTATATTTCCCAATCTGTTTATACCAATAAAACAGTCACCTTAAAGCTCAGTTCTTTTTCATATTCAAGCAATAGAGTTGACACTTAATAGCTCCAGTTGAAGGAGAACAACTGAAATAGCCATGTTCTGGCGGCGAAAATGGGTTAATTGCGAATTAGCCCATTGACGACTGGAGGATTCCAGGGAAGCCGGACCACAGAGCACAGTGGTGCGTGTGGGGAACGTAAGTGGCCAAAACCAGCTCAAACGGAAGCCATGCCAAAATAAACTGCGACTGGGTACTTACCGGGTACAATAATGCTGGTGGGGATGGGGATTGAAGTGTGTGCACAACCTGTGGGCCATTAAAAGAGCAAAGCTTCTCAATTTGGTGACCTTTTTTGTGCCATTCGCTGGTTTTAGCCGGCGTGTGGATGGTAATTAGTCTTAGTCTAGGCCCGGCTAACTGGCCAACTGGCGGCCATTAAGATGGTCGGCATATCTTGCCCGCTTTGGCAATAAGTGCATGGATATTGTGCTCGAATGCCGAATGCTGAATGCCGCATGTGGCATGGGCCAAAGTCAAACGCAACTTTCGCTTTCCATTTGATCGGGCCGCATTCGGTAAGTTGGTAAGTTGTAAGTTGGTAAGTTGTAAGTTCACATGCATGGCCTAGCCGGCGGCTTAACTGTTTAAATAATTATTACTTGTTCGTCACTTGCGCAAAAATTGCCCATTTACCGTTGCTTTGTTAGTTTTTCCTCTCAACCCTGCCGGTCCAAAAAAAAAAAAGGAAAACAGAAAAAACATGAAAAAAAGATCCGACAGAAAATAATGAAAACAAAGCAGGAGAAACAAAACAAGTCTTTGTCAAAAAAGAAAGAGTTAAAAAAAAAAAGAGTTAAAAAAGAAGATTTTCACGCTCCGCTGGCTATGCTAACAAGCACGAAGACATTTTAATAAGAACACTTTGCACACGGGGGCCAGGTCTTATAAATAGAGTGTGCGACAGTTATGATCGCAATTACCCCACACACCAAACCAACCCGAACTGCGATTGCGATTGCCAGTGCGAGCTATGCCAGCGATTTCCCGAGCTCCACTACACTGGAAAGTAATTCATTAAGAAGAGATTTCATAACAACTGATCTCATCAGCCACAGGATTAGGTTAGGAACATACCCATTGTGTATATATAATGCAAGAAAGCTAGTACTACAGCACACCTCAAGTTGGATAAAAGCACTCAATCTCAATGTTTGTCATGCAGCATTGATTTCCGTGTTGCACACGCTGTGGATTTTCGCTCCGTGTAGTCAAGTTGCCTCCCCCTTTGCACCTGTCCGCTCGTCGAGCAGTTCACACACTTGCGGCGGCCGTTTAACGGTTGTTTTGCCTTTGCGGCTGCGCTTTGGACGCCTTGTCATGTTTGGAGGGCCAAGAAGAGTTGGGCCCAGAAGAAGCCGCCGTGGTAGTGTGGTATAATTAATTAGGCGCAGCCGCAGCAACAGCAACAACCTTCCTCTTTCTCTTCCGTCGGGGGCACGCGATTTGGGTTGCACTTTCTAGCAGGAAGACGCAGACGCACCTTCCTCCGCTGCACTCAATTCAATTCTAGCGGTAGAAAGTTTTAATACCCGAAATGAATGCTAAACTGGGAATTGCCCCTATTATTTATGCTCATTGTTTGTGGCGCCCCAAACACTTTGGCTTTGTTTAAGCCAACAGTAATCGGCCGTAATTACAATGCAATTTTGTTAATTATCACAAAAGTGTAACAAACGGCGACTCTCACTTTCCGGCGAAGTGGAGAAGTGCGTGCCAAGCAGTTTGCAGATGGTGCATAAAAACGCAATCTTTTAGCCCACTGAAAGCCCGCTGATTTGATTGACGCCCCGAGGAAGGCGTCTCGCAGTGGTAAACTAGCCAACCAATAGCCATAGCCATGGCAATAGCAAATGGCCAAGAGAGCGAGCAAAAGCAAATGTTGACAAGTGAATGGTCTTTGGCTTTCCGAGCCTAGGGGCAAATCCATCCACCGCCAGGAGATGGAAGTTGGGTTGCAGCTGAAGAAGCTGGAGAAGTTGGTAGCATCCACAGTTCAGCTAACTGTTGCAGAGTTTAATTGACGTCTCATGCTGGCGGCGGTAAAATGCATTCGCAGAAACCTCAGATACACTCGGATAATCGGATACTCGGATTGCCTTCGATGGCTGACAGTGCGGTTCACGTGTGCAAGACAAGACAGCTTGCCGAGAGCTTGGCCAAATTAAAAGATCAAATGTCTGTCTGTAAAGGGGGGGAAAATTTAGTATCAAGTATAAAACTCTGCCTTTTAGTGCCTTCATAAATATAGTTGAAAGTATTGTACATTATTTTAACACACTCTTAAACTTTGTGAGAATGTACATTATTATTTTACTCCCTTATACTTTAAACAATTATTATTATAGCACGTATTTTCGCTCAGTCCTGCTGCGTTGCCTGGGCCAATTTTAATAAACAACGATTACCCGCAGCGTTGTGGCATCGTTTGGGCCTTACAGCTCCGTCCGGCACTGTAGCTGGTGGGGTTTTGGGCAACGTTGCGTGGACGGCGACGAACTGACTGACTTAACTGACTGACTTGACTGAGCACTGAGTGGCTGGTGAATGCCACAAAGCATAACATTTTTGGCCAGCCTTTTGTCTCGGCTGCAATTCTTTATGCCGGGGTTTTCCACTTAATTGCGATGCAGCTGGAGGATGGAGGATGGAAGATGCATCTTGGCGTGACTTCTAATGCCCATTGAGTGCTCACCCAGCCAGCTCCGATGAGTGCAGCTCCTCTGGCAACTCCAAGTCCAACTCCAACTCCTTTGCCATTTGCAGCCGCAGTGATGATGATTAGACACAGACATTAAATGCATTTCCACCGCACTTAAGCTCGATGTGTTTTCCACAACGGCGAGCGTGTGGAAATTTGTGAATTATGCACTGTGCCATATCAATTACCGAGCGTAAAAGAATGAGCTTGTAATTAATGAGTCTCCTCTTGTTCCTTTGCTTTTTTTCTTGCAGGGTGCTGAGGCCTCCGGGCGGCGGATCGAGCGACATCTTTGGATCGGAGATGCCGCAGACCCCCAGGAACGTGAAGAATCGCATGGCGTCCAACATATTCGCGGCCGAGAAAGATAATGGAGTAAAAAACAACGGTAAGCTTAAGGTCTAACTACCACCCAATATATCCACCCCATATATGTATGTATATGTATGTGATGTGTGATACCCAGCAATCAAAAGATCAAAAATGATAATCAAATCAACCTTAGTTGCTTGTTATATTATTTGATTGGGAAATTGTGCCAATTATGAAAGAAAGCTGTCTTTAGATAATGCCGTGGATTCTGGTCTATTAAATGCTTATTAAATGTGTATCGTTTTCTTCCCGTTCTCGTTCTTCTTTTTTCCCCAAATCCCCGCTCTATATCTTTTCTTTTCTACGTATCTTTGCAGTACGACAAGGAGCTCACAGATTCTATTTCATTGGTACTTGAACTATGTCTCTCTCCTTTCCTAATTCATGTCAACAATTGCACAGAGTCCTTCACCCAGAGTTAAAACCAAAATTGTGTTCACTTTGCTTTGTGTTGTTGTCGTCAGTTTTGTGCTAATTTATGTTCCAACGCAAGTTCTCCAGCTGCACAGACACAGCCACCGACACTCCACTAAACTAAACCCAGAACACAGCTCACAGTTCACCCACTTCCCACAGAAATACTGACCCACTCCCACTCGAGAAGTGGCATTCCCAACCGGTTGGCTTGCTTCCTTTTTCCACCTGCCGCCGATGACATTTCGAGCTCAGGCAGATAAAAGCCGAAAAGAACTCAAGGCTGCTCTTCTCATTCAATTTTGTTTAACCTTTGCCACACAACACACAAAGAAAATGTATTAAATCTTTGCGTTCTTTGCAAATTTCATTAAACAAAACGAATTTGACTAAAATATAATTAAAGGTGTAAAATGTATTCCTTTAATGAACTGAATGTATATAATTTTGAAATTACGCATTTTATGATTTTAAAAGTATATAATTTTGAAATTACGCATTTTATGATTTCTCTCAGTGTACCTACCCATCCACTGTACAAACTAAGTACAAGTTTGTGAAACACAATTAAGCAACTAATTTTAACATTCTACTCCAACACAACTCCACTAATTTGAACGTTTTATTTTCTTTGGTTTCCCCAATTGATTTGATTTCTTTGGATTTGTTACTCCCGCAACCGTGATGACCGACCAACCACCGACCACTGATGACCGATGATGACCACCTGATGATGCACAGGTGATGCACCACGTCGCGGCCAGAAGACCGTCGACTCCCACAATCGGCTGTTTGGGGAGCCCGCCCGCCCGATCACCCCCGGCAAGAATCACATGAAGAGCAGCATTCCCTTTGGCCAGAACACAGAGGCCGTCGCCTCCGCCCAGAAGCTGCTGACCACCAATGGCCACTACAACGGCAAGAGCGGATCGGTGTCCTCGGCCTCGTCTTCGGTGTCGTCCTCCACCGAGAACCTCAAGATGAACAGTGGCTCGAGATCAGGTGAGCATCGTGTTATCGTTACCTACCCTAACTTTTGGGCTAGGCTCTAGCAAAAGTAGTAGTAGTCGCTGGATTTGAACTCGATCGAAGATCTGAGCTGTCAGATTGGTGAGCCGGCAAACGACTGGATTTCCACTCAGTACGAGCTTACATCACGTAGTAGCTACACCGATTATAACCAGAGCGCTTGATCACAAAATTGTATCCATCGAAATAAGTTTTGAAATAGGCCCTCTTCTGCATTTATAAATTTCTTTATATATATATTTATATATATATGTATATTTTTTACTGCACACGCACGCACTAAAAACGACAAAAACCAATCTTGGCTGTTGAATTGTTTTGCATCAGTCTTCCGCAATATGAGCAGTGAGTACTTGTAGTGTCCAGTGTCCACTAGGACTCCTCCTCATCCCCGATTCGCTCCATCCCCCGCTCCTCGTCCATCTCCGCCCAGCAGCAGCAGCAGGACCAGACACCAAAGAAACATCTCAACGCGAATCCTTGTGTCCCCCATCACCGGTCCCTATCGAAGTACCAACCCCACCGGCTGACGGCCAGCCCATTGACAATTCGTGCCGAGATAGCGAAGTAGGAGACGTGCCGGCCGATAACAGCACATACACCAAGTCCGACCAGGTGAACGAGGCCTGTCAAACTCGCCGAGACTCGGGAAATAATCCCGAACTTCCTCACTCGCTGGACCAGATGGCTGGCGTGGCCAATGTAAAGGAGCCCCTCGGGCTCTGTCCAAACGAAGTTAAAGAAGACGCGCAGGCGTGCTCCAAACTCGATTCTCGCAATCCGATCACGGGCCTTGGTCTCAACGGAGATGGTGTTGGCGGTCTCAAGCCCAAGAAGCTCAAGATTCGAGGTGGGCGTTTGCTGCTGCTTGTCGCTTCCTATGAAATTCCGTTTCCCAAACTCCCCGACTGATCATAGCCAATTCCTAAGTACTTTTATAAGTTGCGCCTCAATTTTTATGCTTTTTATATCAATGATTTGGATTTCTTGCCACTTCGATTTTATATACCACTTCAATTTCCGAATAGTGAAATTTTCTAATGATCTTTCTTTATTTCCACAGAGGGCAACCCCGTCACAGGCGAGGGCTACAAGGCCGGAGGCAACGACTTTCACCACCGCCAGGAGTCAAACAATGGCGGCACTCCGGTGATCAACAAGAACCGCATTCCCCCAGGCGGCTACTCGTCGGGACTCTGGTAATGACAGCCGGAATTGCTCAGATCCCAGCACAAGCAATGAGAGGGGGCCGATGGCGGGACGAGACACCATAAGAAAAACCAACAAAAGCTAAAAAAAAAAATCATACTACACATATAATATTACGCATAACCCTACCCGCATCCGTATCCAAGGAAAACAGCTCAGAAAATCGAAAGGCAGGCGGGAAAGGAGGATGGCCAACGAATAATTAAGCGAGAGAATAACAATTGCTCAACGATCCTGAAGATGCAATAATGAGCGTCCCAGCTGTACACGCCGACGAGAATTAATCAACCACTTTTAGAGGGCGTCGTTGCACCCAAAACCTATCACTACCAACCACCACAACACCACCACCCCATTGCAAATCTGTAATTTAAATTCCTTAGTTGGTGTAACTCCATGAAACGCGTGTAGTCTCCATAAAAAAAAAAAAACGCCCACGTTGGAGCATCCGATCCCCTGCCCGCTGCACTTGCGTATTATATATGATATTCCGGTTAGGTGGGACACACACCTACATTATCACCGCGGCGGTGTGTGCGTACGTGTGTGCGTGTGTGTGTGAGAGAGGGAGCGGGAAGCAAGGGTGCAAGCGGTGGCAGACGGATGGGGGGTCCTTCAATCACACCTGGATTTTATTTTAGTTGCTACTACACGCCACATATATTTATATTTATACCAACCGCATTCACACGAACACTCACGAGAACACATACATTATAAACATTGTATTACATTACATTAAATATGTAATTTAAACGGTACGCCAGCACTTTCTAATGTGCACGTACTAATTAAGTGTAAAAATACAAAATTCAAGCGCGAATATTTGTTCAATAAAAACCTTTCGTACATAACTGAGTTTTTGTTTTTAAAAGAGTGGGCGGGCAGAACATAATGGAACTTATGAGTGCTCTAATGGCCTTTTGGACTGAAGTTGTAAACTTGATTTTGAGAGTGAAGTAAAAATTAAATTTTTCGCGCCCATCAGCTTAAATTTTCGATAAGCTATCGATTGTCACGTTGCTGGATATCGATGTTCAGAGTCATGGTCTGGCAACACCGTGCAACGCCGTCACAGTTTATTTGCGGCCCGTAGCTCTGCGACGCCGCAAACAAAATGGCTCTGATTTTTGCAGACTAGAAAAAGTTTTAGTTTTGGCCATATTTCCGATGCCCCAGTGGGCTAGAAACCGATGCAAAAGGACCCAGTGAGGTGTGTGCAACTGCAGCACCTGTGAAGATGGAACCTGGTGTGCGCAACGTCACAGAAAAGCTCTACCAAGTGAAAAACCAGACAGCCGTCGTTATTGCCAATTGTGGCATATAGGATACGAAAACTAGTTCTCACGCACACGCACACGCACCCACACATTGAAGAGCCACTGAAGACGCGAACTGTCGCAGAAAAGCCTCTTCCCTGTCCAAAAATGGAGGGCATGGATCTGTGGACGTCGATGTTTTCCTCCGACTTCGAGGAGGGTGAGGCGGAGAGCGGGGTGGCGGAACTGGAGGACAGCGAGCAGTACGGAAATGGCAATGATGACTTTCTAGGCGATACGGAGATCCTGGATTCTGGAGATGCCATCGATGATCTGCTGGATGGCGAGGATGAAGAGAGGGAAGAGGAGGAAGAGGAGGATGACTACGAAAAGAACTCCAAGGGGCCAAAGCAACCAGATCCCGACGACGATGCGCTCTTCGATTTCAATATGGAACCCATTGTAGATATAGCAGAGCCGCAGCATCCATCGTTGGCTCCGGCAGGACCCATGGGCCACCAAGTGCGACCCCCAATGCAGCGACACTCCTTCCCCGGAACTGTGGGTCGACCCAGATTGGGTCCCGGACAGTCTGTACGACCCACCACCTCGCAAATCAATGCAACGGACGAAAACGGAGTGCCAATTAACTACGAGTTGGGCGTAGTATACATATGCCCCGCCTGCGGTGGAGAGTTCAGGCAACAGGACCACTGGAAGCGGCACATGAACCACATCCACAAGTACAACACCCTTCGTGGCCTGAACTTTACGCCGCTGGACAAGCTCTATCAGCGGTGCAGGGAGTGCAATAAGCGGATTGCCATGCACAGCCGGGAGAACCTGCTTAAGCATAAGTTTACGCACCTGCCCTTCAGGTGCACCAAGTGCTACATCTGCAAGCGGGAGTACAAATACAGGTACGGCAATGAGTTACCTTTTTAGAGCCTTCTTCTAAATGTTATTCTGTATTAAAGGCAAGATCTAATGGTTCATCTCCGCATGGTCCATTGCGATGAGGTGGTGGCCATGATGCGTGAGGGTTACAATGCGGCCGGACGAAAGACACGGGTTCGAGAATCCCGCACCGAGCAGCTGCTGCGGGAGAAGAGCTTCCGTGAGAATAATGACCTTGGCGAGGATTCTGATCGCATAGAGGTGCGGAATGAGCTCCTAGAACCGGATGCCGATGACTCTGTCACCCAGGAGCAGCCCGTGTCGGAAGAGGTTTCCAAGAAAAAGGCTGGCAGTCGAGGAGCAGCCGAACTGTGCGAGGATTACATACACTACATGTGTCCAGACTGCGGCACCGAGTGCGACACTCACGCCCAATGGAGCCAGCACATCGAGTTCGTCCACGACTACGTCAGCCGTAGGGGACTTAATTTCCGAAGCGTGGACATGCAAATGCAGTGCCTCGAGTGCAAAAAGGTGAGATGGGCTGTTTCTAAGCTATGAAGCTTTCAGATTTTCATTTAAATTATCTCATATTCAATTTATTAGATTGTGACTCCCAATACCATTAAATCACTGCGCGCTCACAAATTTAGCCATTTGTCGCAGCCCGAGTGGCTGCGTTGTAAACTCTGCTACCAGGGTTACACGGATCATCAGGAAATAATCAGACATCTGCTGCAGCAGCATCACATGGATACGCTTATGTCGGAGAACGCCGAGGAGGAGGAGGGTGATGCTCCGTTGGCCATAGTGGCGGAGGATGAATGCGTCGAGGACAATGGAAACGGCGAGGGAAATGGCGCCGCCTTGGACGAGGATTCGCCATACTTTGAGGACGCACCCAGACGCGGCGGTCGCATCAGCAGCGACGACATTTTCGAGCCACACATCGACTACCTCTGTCCGCAGTGCGGCAAAGAATTCATCGAGAAGAAGCACTGGCGCACCCACGTGGTCATGGCGCACAGCATGAACGATCTGAGCAAGCTAAATTTTGAGATGATAAACGAACGGCAGCTTAAGTGCACCGAGTGCGATAAGATCATAACCAATGCGTATGGAATCCAGAATGCCCAGCAACACAGGATCACGCATCTTCCATTCAAAGCCTACGCCAGGTGTCGCAAGTGCCACAAGTCTTACACGGACCGGAAGGGTCTCGTCAAGCATCTGGCTACCCATCATCGCGTTGGTTGGCCACGAAAGCACTCGGGAGCATGCTCAGCTCCAATTCTTACACCCACCAAGCAGCCACGCAAACAGATAGTGACGGTGGCCAATGAAACGTACGAGATAATCTATCTGGACGACGTAGACCAAGGTGCAATGGAGGAGGACAACGACTTTGGCGAACAGATGCAGGCGGAAGAGGAAGAATACCCAATTGCGCCGCCTCCACCTCCGCCACCGCCACAGCCAACATCTCAAGGAAACCATCAACGCTACAAGTGCGTCCACTGTGGCACACTCTTCGCCACCCAGGCGGCCGTCCGTGTTCATATAAGCGAAAAACGGTGCAGGAAGACAGTGGTCAGAAGGCGGCGACAGCCAGTGATGAACTCTGCGGATCCATCCGCTCCCACCGTAGAACAAAATTACATCTTCTTGTGCCCATCCTGCGGATTTGAATACAAGACTCAGTTCGAGTGGCGCCGTCACATCAATGAGGTGCACAATTTTGACAAGCGTCAATATCTAAACATGCGGCAGTTGGATAAGTATCGCTACCAATGCACCCAGTGCAAGGACATTGTGTGCAATTCAAAGCTGAAGGGCTTGCAGGACCATCACTTCCGCCACCTGCCCTATAGACTGTACCTCAAGTGCCTGATCTGCGGCACCTGCTACAATCATAAGCCGAATATTGCGGCACATTTGAGAGCCCGTCACAGCATTTATGATAGGGAGAACCCGGCGATGATCACAAAACCCAAACAAGTGCTCGGCCGTCACAAGGATAACAGTAGGGAGAACCCCAAATTGCCCTCTCCTCCTCCGGCCCCGGCACTGGCACTGGCACCGGCACCAGCACCACCCTCACCACCTGCATGTTCCTCCTCTGCTGCTTCGTCGGCGAGTAGTCGTTCCCTAAAACCGCAGCCCGGTGGATTGCCAGCCCGTCCAGCTGGTCTCAACACGCTGGAGGACAGCATCTCGTACCACAATGCCGTCGACCTGGACTTCATCACGTACTTTTGCCCCAAGTGCAATCAGAACTTTGACTCTCATGCATTCTGGCGCAAACATATCGTGGAGCAGCACAACTTTAACAGTCGTGAAGGCCTGAACTTTCGGCAGATCGACAACCATCACTACCTGTGCCTCGAGTGCTACAAACGGGTGACCGTGACGCACACCAAGGGTGCCATCGGGCAGCTACAGTCGCACAAGTTCCGCCACCTGCCCCACAGATCCTTCAAATGCTTGACTTGCGACGGTGAGTTTGTGCGCAAGCAAATGTTCTTCAAGCACCTGAACCGAGACACTAACCGGTGTGACAATCGTCCGCACCGGGAATTCGATGACGATGAGCCCGACCACGACTCGCTATTAAGCGGCATCTACCATCTTACATGTCCCCAATGTGGTGACAACTTCAAAACTCACAACAAAAAGGAGTGGCGCGAGCACATCAACGACCACCATGGCTTGACAAAGCTGGAGCTTCTGCACATGAGCAAAGTGAGTGAGGACGTCTATCGCTGCCAGGACTGTGATGAGGAGCTGGAGACGAATCGACAGTGGGTGCTACAGTTCCATCGAATCCAGCACCTGCCCTACGCGGCCTACATCCGTTGTAAACTGTGCAAGCAGAGCAGTGAAGACGGTGCTGCAGCGGTGGCTGAGTTGCACAGCCTCCGTGAGCTGCAGCAGCACATTCGTAAGCACCATCCGAGTTTGGGAGATGCCGAGATGATATCGCTCATCGAGCAGATAATCCAGGAGGAGAAGGAGCAGGAGGAGGGCACGAAGCAAACTAATGACGGTGAAAACCATACTGGTCAGGATTCAGGACCGTATATGCCGTTGCCGCCACATCTATTGGACGACGATGGCGACGTGGAATTTGAAGATCAGTATCTGCTCGGCTAGTATTAACAAATACGAGTTTTTCGATTTATTTGAAAAAAGATCGTAGTGGCAGAATGTAATCTTTCGACCATACCATGCAAATCTGTTTTATTTTTAAAAGAAACCTAGAGCTGTCAAAAACGTTGCTTAACTTTCCTAGCTCGATATATTTGCATATTGTGTTATGCAGTGTTTAGTTTTAAAACTGTGGAAGTATATTTCCCTTTTAAATTCTGTGTAAGTTTAGTGTTTTATCTAAAAGTCGACAGCTCTGCGAATAGAACAAATATTACGTTTTGCCACGAAGACCAAACCGTTTTTATGACCCAAGTCGAAATAACCTAATCCACTTCCCCAACACATGTACTTCCAGTGGCTAAGAGATTCTGGTAGTCGCCGTAATGGGCTGCCCGTTCACTTTCAAGAGATTAATTAGAGTATTCGTATAGTTTACCCATAGACACCGCCTAAATCTTATATGGACTCTTAGCTGTAGTTAATATCTAGGCTACTCTCTTAATTACTAGCTGTAAGAACGCAAGCTATTTATTTTCGATATAATCTCAATGAACAGTAACTGATATTATCAAAATTATAATAAACAAATTATAAATATATTTTCAACACCGCTGTTTCAGCTAATAAGAAATTATTCTCGATGAAGTGGTTATGCACTGTTTAATTAATGTTAATAAATAAGACATTTAATTTAACAACCAGTTTAAATGAAATCCTTGGTATGGTTTTACTTGTGCAACAAGAAAAGAAACAAACCTTTTGCTAATGTTTCGGTATATTTTGTTTTATTAGTATTCAAGTTTTATATTATTTTTGCCTAAAACCAGTCACAAAACTGATCTCCAAACTTTTCAGGCTCGGGGGCACAACATAAGTCGTTCGTAACGCATTATCGTAGGTAAATATCAACATTCTCGTCTCAGAGTTAATACGGATAAAGTAGTCAAAATTTCAAACTATATAATCCTCCAGTCCTTGGGTCAGCTGCATTTTGGGGTGGTGATGATAATCATACGATATGTTCGGGGTCCTCAACTCAACGCTAGCTAAACGCTACGGTTTTAGTGTTACACGATAATAATAAATATGTAATAAATACTTTTGAAAAGCATAAACAAATTGCACACTCGTAATAATTGCCACTAAATGAATAATACGAAAACAAATACCGATACAAGTCCAGCCCGAATGAGCTCAACAAAAGAATGGTCTTAAAATTAGCAAACTGATTGCATGGAATGATGTCTCCGTAATTGACTGACCAACTGACTGAACCAGTGCGGGGTCACTCGCATCCACTTTGTGCACGACCTGCCTCTCTATTCGACTTAAAACGTACAAATCTTATGCAACTATGCATGGTGTGTGTTGTTTGTGTGTTTAGTAACAATTTGTTGAAGTAGTAGTAGTTGCGGTTCCTCACAGCGTTGGCATATTGCGTCGATGTCCGCTGCTGGAACCGCTGGTCTCCGCCTCCTGCTGCGCCTTCTGTTTGGCACGTCGAGCCTTTTGGCGTGTGTGCTCGATCTGGAAGTCCTCTACGCGCAGATTCAGCCGCATCATATTGTTAATGATAAACTCCTCCTCCACAATGTGGTCCTCGGGAGACCGCAGCACCGCCAACGTCTCGCAGAGACCAGTGCACGTCTTTCGCACCTTATGTCGGCTTAGCGAAGCCCCAATTATGACCAGGGCCACCTTGAAGATCACCCGGATGCCCTCGGCCAGGAAGCAATCCCATACTCGCAGCAGCGTCTCCCAGGGCAGAGTCCGCGTCATCGCGCACAAGAACCAGTCGGTCATGTAGAGCAGCGGCTCCACTTTGTGCTTCTGTAGGTGACGGTACACGGGCGGGCATGTCTTCTTAAGCAGACCCTCCAGGATGCCAGCATCGTTCTGGATCACCTCCAAGCCGGGTATGAAATAGTCCTGCAGGTATCTGTAAAAATGCACACTTTAAATACAATTGCCCAAATACGACTTTAAAGTGGACTTACACATCGCACACGCTGACGAACACCCAGAAGGCGTCCTCCGCGGGCAGGTGCATCAATAGGAACGCTGCTATCGGTGCCTGCGCCTGGCAGAAGCCCACCTTGGGATTGTATATCGAGTAGGCCTTTAGCACATTAAAGAGTTCGATTTGTCCGACCTTCTGCTCGTCGAGAAACATTTCATGGAACGGGAACTGGCGATGCTTGTCCTTCTTGATCTCCTCGATGGTCGTCGGGTTACCAGGCTTTTCCAGAAGCTCGTTGTATACGTTGGGGTTCTTCTTCTTTAGCAGATACGCCCCCGATAAATAGAACCAGGCCTTGGGTCGCACCGACTTTGGTATGCCCTTGCGACAGCGATCTCGGATCTGCACGATAAAAATATACATTAGGTTTTGTAAACATTTTTGTGGTGCTCATACTAGTAAATATAAAATGAGCTTCTTTGTTTCCATTTCATAGGCTCTTAAGAGCCTAAATGGGAAACTATTTTACAGATTTGGTTGGCGTAAAAGTGAGATCACTAGTCTTTAAATAAACCACATTCGATGTTACCTTTTTGTAGTTTTTGGACATGTAAATGGACCAGTTGTCGATCATGTAGAGCCACTTTTTCTCCCGCGCGATGATCTGCGCCTTGGACAGCGGCTCCTTGGGCTTGTCTGTGCGCTGGAAACCGCCATAGAAGCCATTTCGGTCCGGGCAGCTGGAAACGGTCGAGCAGAGGGAGATGGTGTCCAGGGATCGCGGTGCCGTGGCCATCGCCAACGCCAGCTCTCCGGCTGCAACGGCGGTGAACTGAAAGCACTGAAAGCACAAATCGTTACACGATCAGCATGTACGCCCACTAACAGCACCCACTAATTGTGAATGCAAATTCTCCGATTCAGCGCCATAGATAAATAGCCCGGCGAGAGTCTCTCTGTGCTTGAATAACAACAAGTGCGCATTTAAGTAGAGTGGAAATCTTAATTATGATGCCCCACATTATGTTCGGCAATCTCCAACCGTTATCGCTATCAGTACCAGGTTTGTTAAGGTAAATTTTGGGCTATTTTCGGGTGATAACTACTAATTGATCATGAAATATGATGGGCTCAGGGTCACACCTCATCTTCGTGGAGCAGTTCCAGGCGACTGAGACTGCAGCCCAGTGGCGAAAGATACAGAAAAGGCATTGTCCACCAACTGAGCGGAAATCTGAATCGTTCACTCTGTAATATTACCGCCAAGAGCGCCGTAACCAGCTGTTGATTGGTCCCTAATCGGCCGTAATCGCTGGAACGCGGTAATTACTCATCCGCAGCAGATGCCTCCAAACGGAATGGGACAGTGAAAGTGGGAGCACTTCTATACTCACGCGATTCTACAATGTCTAATGACAGTGGGACACGGGCTGTCGCCGGTGGCACTTCCACTTCCACATGCAGCGCCGGATGCTCGAGTTTTGCTTAATGAACAACTCTCTTCACCTCAGCGGCAGCCACAAAAACAAAAGAAACAACTAATTGAGGCAACTGTGTCTGCGCCAGAACAAGTGGCTGAATAATTGCAGCCCGCAGACAAAAGAAGCCAGAAAGAAGGGCTTTTAATTTGCAGAAACGAGGTTTTTGATACCCAGTACAGTGCCCATTTGGGGATAATGAAATTTTGCGAAGATCAAATGCTTTTAGCAACTATTTTAGCCAGCCAAAAAAATCTGAAGACGGACAGTTCCACATAAAAATTTCTGAATAACAGGTTTTTTTTGGAAAATCATCTTCTTTAAGGTGTGTTTTGAATGATTAAGAAAACAAACATTATCGACTACTAAGCATTTTGCAATTACCGATCAGAATCTATTATCACTGCAATGACATGTTGAGCGCCAAACCATCATACCCTCTCTAGAAAGGGGTGCCAAATCAGCGAAAGGGGAACAGCTCGATGCAAACGTACTGCACGAACACAAATGCAATCTGGCAAAGGCTGCGAGATAGACGACGAAACGCGACCTTCGAGGCCTACCGATCGTGGAACGGAACGAGAACCCTTATCGAGTCGCGGGTGATATGAATATAAAAGCATATAAAGCAAGATCGCAAACCTCGGCGGCGGCGCGTCACCTCAGTGGGTGGGCGGGCGTTTGGACTGGTTGCTTGGGGTGGTGGAGGTGGTGTTGGTGGCGTTGGAGACACAACTATTTGGGCCCATTCATTTCTTAACTTAACTGACATTCGGCTGCCATTTTGCCTACGCGCACCAAAATGAGTAAACCAGTGTGCCTCAGTGTGTGTGTGCGCGAGTGTGCACAATACGGGGCAATTGTTGTTATTAACAGCTAACCGTTCCCACACCGCCCGCCCCCACATTCACATGTAAACTTTTTGCCTCACCTTTTGCTATGCTGTTCTCGTTGTTGTTGTTGCTTTTGCTGTTGCTGCTGCCTCTACTGGTATTGTTGCTGCCGTGGAATGCGCAATAGGCGATATTTGAGTGTTAAGCGATTTTAGGTTTCTTTTTCGTTTGGCTTATCCACCACACACTTGCGCCAGCACAAATGTGTTGGATTTTATTGTGAAAACATTATTTCAGCAGAGCTTTTTGTTTATTTTCTATGCAAAATAAGGGAGAGCGAGATTGGCGATGGCAACGAAGCGACTACTGTGCGATAGCCGTTAGGGCTATCGATATTTGGTGGAAAGAAACTAGGTGGCAACGTTAAAGTCCTGGCTTTTTTGACAAGACTGCCAGAATTTTTAATAGTTCTTTGGCGCTTGCTTCGCTTTATTTAAACTATTTAACTATTTAACGAACTGTAATTCATTTGGGGAGCTGGGACATCCACTTGGAGCCCACTTTAAGCTGTGCCAGTCGCCACAGCAGCAGCCAGACAACTGGAAACGCCTGGACCACCGCAAACTCAGCGAATCTGCTGAGGATCTCCCTCCAAGGACCAACATCAGTAATCCCGTGCAGAAGCGCCAAGGACATCGCACTACTCATAAGCAGAAGCCTCACAAAGATTTGCCGTTCGTGTGAAGCCAGATTCTTGTAGTTACCCGCCAGGATGCAGAGCACAAGCAGCCAGGGAAGGATTAGCTTCAACACCATAACGAGGCCATAGGTCAGCGGTGAGTATCCAAAGCAGGTCTCGTGCAAGATATCCAGGTAATCGTCGAAGGCCGGAAAGCTGCCAATGACGAAAAGGGAGTACCAGCTGTACACCAGTATGTAGTGGGCGGCGGTCTTCGGACCAATGCATTCGTTTCTGTTCTGCTTCATCCGCAGGGCCAGCTGCAACTCCATGGCCAGCATTTGGATGACCACCGATTCATAAGAGGTGCATGTGAGGGTGTACACGGTGCTCAGGTTAAAGAAGAACACCTCGCTGGCCTGCAGATTGCGTCGCTGCCAAATGGCCACAAATCCCAAATAGATCCAGGATACCATGTACGTGATCCACGGATGCCAGCCAATCAGGATGTACTCCAAGGCGGCCAGGAGAACTAGTATATTGCTCAACCAGGTTAGGAAATTGAGGTACACTCCACAGGCCAAAGGACGCAGAAGAGTGAGCAGGATACTGAACACGAGGGCACTGGGCTGGGAGCAACCCAGCGATTCCGGAAGAACTGATAACGCGGTGAGCCCAAGGAGCAGTAGCAGCCACAGGTAGAACTGGAGGCCCCTTTTCCGGAAGGCAACTCTGTTGTTATAGGAAGCAAAGCCCAGGTAGCCCACTGCCAGGATGTAGCGTCGGAAAAAACCACCCAAGCAGATAAATGCCAGTAAGATGGTGGAGATCAAACTCTTGCGGCATGCCATTCTCGGTCTCTCGCCCAGAACCTTAAGCGTCGTCCTCCAGTACAGTGAGGGCATGAGCAGAATCGCCTGCACCATCAATGGAATCCTTTCGAGCATCATAAATATCACCAGCACACCTGTCAGCAATCGATGAAATCCACGGGCATACACCAAACACTTGGATGAGGTTACATCCTGGATTTCCATTTGGTTTCTGCACTTTCCTCCACCTGTTAGCCGACAGCGCAGGCAATATATCCAACCGAGTCCGGCCAAGCTTACTGCTATAACCAAGACATGTCTGTAGTAATCCTTGAAGTAGTCCATTCCCATGATCAGCACGGGCATAAAGTTGCAGCTGTACTCCAAGAGAGCCCTGAAACGTCGCTGATGCTTGAGGACTAAAGACTCCCTCACAAAGTTGTCCATCATCCGAAAGTTTAGCCAGAAGGCGGGTATCTTTTTGGGATGCAGTTCCCGCAGCCGGCGAGCCTGAGCCAGGAGCTGCTTGGCATTGGTCAGCATGGCATTGGCCTCGTAGCGCAAGCTGGCGTTGAGCACTCCCTTGGGCAGCATTCCACGGCTGTTGACTGGTGGCTGAACTCCCAGAAGGGCACTCATTAAGGCTGTCAGCTGGGGAGGATTAAGGACATGCAAGGGCAGCCTGGAGCCCGTCTCGTTGGCCACAAAGCTGCGTCCTGGCATGGACTTAATGTATTTCACGCCAGATCCCCATAGAAAGAAGGGCGACTCAACTGCCGGCCTGGACTCGCCTGAAAACAGGACATTCGAGGACTAATTCTATTTTAAAGAGATAATCGAATGCCTTACTTTTTGTTTGGGGATCGCCAAGATTGGACGTAAATAGGTATACGGTTCTCTGATCGGGAAAAGTTTTCTCAAAACTTTTGTAGAGTTTCCACACGTTTTCCTGAATCCTTTGGAGGCTTTCACATGATGGTTCCACACCGGTCATGTGGATAAAAAAGATGACTTCTGTGGAATTTAGCAAGAGCCGGGATGCGCCGCCGAGAAATCTTTGAACTGAGCTGCATACAAAATCTTCCAATTCGGAGCACGACTTGGTAACACCTTCTCCAAATGCTTCAAAGGAGAATGTCCTAGGTCTTTCAATTGTGGGAAAACGTGAAATTAGTTCTCGCGTTGTCCACGCAAAACTGCGTTTACACCGATCGAATATGGAGTCAATGGGTGCGGAATTTCCCAGCCATCCGCGTGCCACTGTGGCTGCATCCTCATTAAATCCGGAAAACAAGGATATATATGGGGATATGGAGTGGTAGGTGGTGGTCTCCGGACGACTAATCCCAACCAGACCCTGGTGCAAGAAGAGTTGCTGCAACTGTGGGACGTTTGTGCAGCGGTTGGCCAGAAAAGTCTGAGCAGAGAGTCCGTCCCTCACGAGCACCACAAGTCGATCTGCAGGCGGAGGCTCCTTCAGTGGTTCCACTTCCTGCGGCTCCAAGCTGCCCGGGGATGTGGATCTAATGTAGATCAATACAACCGAAAAGAGCAAGAGCAGCTGGAACAGCACAAAACTCCTGTTTGAATCCAACATTATCCCAGATACAGAATTTCCCTTCAGGTTCTACTTAATTTAATTTACCTAGCAAGGCTTGCTAGGGAATTTATATTTTTCAGACGAATCGATCATTCAATGCTGAATATTTCAGAGATGAAGTTGGCCCTTCTACAGACGTTTCTGTGGTGCTCCTGTTCAGTTGTCGTCAATGTGTCGTTGCTATTGTGTCGTCGCCTCACATATCGACTAGTGGGTAAAGTACAAATCCTGATGGAGCTGTGGAAATCCAAGGTGGTGCTGTTGCACCTCCTGCTTCTGATGTGCCTGCTGCGCATCTACTATCAGGCCGGACCACTGGCTCCCCTGGAACCGCAGAAGACATTGCCGGAAATGCGTCTACCACCACCTGCCGATCGCCTGGTGGTCTTCCTTCTCGAAGGACTCCGGATGGACACGCTTTTTGCGGACAACTGCAGTGGCGCCGCCTACATGCGGGATATAATCATGCGCCAGGGACTCATCGGCATATCTACGACTAGTGTTCCAACTCTGACCCGGTCGGCGGAAGTCGCCCTCTTCGCTGGATTCAATGAGATGCCATCCATACTGCCGACCGACACTTTCGATACGATTTTCAATCGCACTTTGGCTTCCGACAAGGGGGCCGTTCTCAGCATCTCGGATCTATCAGATCTTCGACTTCGGCTGACGAAACGAGCTTGCTTGGACAAGTTGAGGAACTCAACTAGACTGGTGATGCTCGTTAAGCTGGCCGAAGTCGGTGGAGCTAGTCCCTTGGATATGGGCTATCAAAAGAAGCTGCACAATGCGCAGCGGCACATCCGAAATGCATATGAATTAATTGAGGACACCTTTAATGACTCGAAGACAGCATACCTTTATACCTCAGCACACGGTCTTACTTATTTCGGTAAGTGTACTTTTGGTCATATTTCAAACACTCCAAGGAATGACACAATTCTGGGATTTCAGGCTCCCATGGTGGCGGTTCGGATGATGAGCGGGAGACGCCCTTCTTTCTTTGGGGTGCCGGAGTTAAGCACATGACCCAAAACATAACCTCTGACTTTGTGCTCCACAATGGCGCTAGTCTGCAGCTCCACAGACTGCAGCAGATCCAGTTGGCTCCTCTTATGTCTGCCCTCATTGGCCTACCGCCACCGGTCAACAATCTGGGCATTCTGCCCCAGGGCTACATGAAGGTGTCGCGGGAATATGCGAGAAAGGCCATACACCTGAATGCGCTGCAACTGCTGAGCCAGGCCAAGGCCATTATAAGGTGTCACGAGCAAGGAGTCTTCCACAAGTGGCTGCCCAAGGGTAAGGATCTCGATCTGCAACAGATTGCCTACTATCAACATCAGATGGACCACCTCATCGACATGGGTTGGCGCAGTAAGGCGCTGGAGACGAGCACGCTGGCCATCCAGGTGGCACAAAAGTCCCTGAAGTTCTACTACGGATACTATCACATTCCACTCGTGGTGACCACGGGACTGGCCCTACTGGGCTGGCAATTCTACCTATTGGTGAAGCTATCCCAACATTCGATGGACTCCCAGGAGAAGCGCGTTGGCTACCTCACTTGGTACACCATCTTCCTGGCTTCGCTGGGACTTTTGCTGGGCGAAATGGTCTTCTTGCAATGGGCTCCATTCCCCACGGTCATCTGTCTGGTGGTGCCCTTCGGCGTCTGGTGTGTCACCTTGGCCGCCTTACCCCTGAAGGGTGACTGCATCTTCGAGCCACTGAAACACCTTAGATGGATAGTAGCCCCCGCTGCGGTGATCATTGCGGCGCTCTACTGCAGCTGCCCCTTGAGCCTGGCCTATGTGCTCTGTGTTGGCTTCTACAATCGACGTGGTTGGGTGCACCCGTCGGCAAAGTTCCTTGCCTGGCTGGCGCTCGTCCTTCTGCTGAGTGGATTCCTGTGGTCGCAGAAGGGAATGCAGGTCCTAATGACCACCAACTACCGTGTGGTCCTGCAGGCGGTCAGCATGCTGGTGGTGCTTGTGCGTCCCTGTGTGCTTAACGAGAATCACAAGTGGAGGGTGTGGCTCATCAACGGTGGAATACTGGTGGTTGCCGCCATCGAAATCTTCTTCAAGGAGATGGGCAAGCCGATTCCCATATACCTACTAGCTGCCAACTGGGCTTATCTCGTCTATGCCTTCGCATCGGTGCCCTACAGTGCGAGGACCAGCCCCCAATCTCGCCTAGAGTTGATACGCTTCAACTTGCTAACGCTTCATGTACTATTGAGTGATTCATATGTCTCGCTCTTCGCCCAGGGTCTGCTCATCGAGTACCAGTTGGGACTGGAGGTGCACGAGGAGTGCGTGGAAGCGGATGAGGATGTGGAGATCAAGGTTAATGGGTTACTCGCTCCCTCAAAGCATCTGCAGCTGTGCTATCGCTTCGCTGTGTCCATCCTACTCTACTTCTACGTATCCCTATTTGGCACTGGACACTGGCTAGGCAGCTTCACCTACTTGGCCAACTCGGCTAGACTGTTTCTTCCGGATTCCTGCAGCGCACTAATGCCGCTGCTGGTGCTCATCCACTTGCTAATTCCCTCAATAGTGATCCTGGCCAGCGTGCGGGCACTGAGCTCCTTTGGAGGACAGGAGCTTCGCTCGATTTTCTCCAGTTTGATGCTCATTTGCAACACCGTCGTTCTATTCTTCATATTGTTTGTTCCCCACAACGCCCATTGGCCATCGGCACATCCATCCGTAGCTCATGCCCTTTTGGCCCAATTGACGGTCGTCCTGCTTCTGGCTTGCGAATCCATGGTCACCATCTTCTTTCGTGGACTTAAGATGAACAGATCTTCAGCAGCCGAAGCAGAAATTCAATCCAAGAGAGCCATGGCCAGCTGCCCCACGATGATCTCAAGTAATGTCTAATTGGGGCTTGGGGCATTGAAGTGCTTAGAAATTATCGTAATGTAAAACAAATTTATGGTGTACATGAGTTTTAAACTTTATAAAGCTTTCACTAAACCTCTACATTTTTGAGACTGTATATTTAACCGTTCGTTGGGCTGATTCATTGCATTACGCTCTATAAGAATTGAGTTCTATAAGTATGTATGGTTCGAAGGTATAATACTTTAAGTAGAAAACTAGCTTAAATGCAGCTGGCTGGATTAGGTACAACTTTGCAGACGCTTACAGCCAGGAAATGAGACCTTTTTGGCTTCCAGTTTAGTAACCAGCGTTTACCAGATCCTTAATCTACTCCGATTTGGGTTTCTTCGACTCCAAGTGGGCCTGCAAGTGATACCCAATTCATTTACTAGAAAGCTACGCTTGTATGTAAATATGACTTACCTTTTCGGCTACCTTCAGAAGATTGTCGAATGTGTTTTGTCCAGCTTCCATGACCATTCCATGGAAGATCTTCGAGTCGGTGGAGGTGAGAAGCTCGTACGGAGATCCAAACTCTACCAAATGACCAGCATCCATGACCAGAACACGATCCGAATCCATTATCGTGTTCAAACGATGGGCTATCGTGAGCACAGTGCATTCCCGGAATTTGCTCCTTATTGTGGCTTGGATCAGTGCATCCGTTTGCGGATCCACATTGGCCGTTGCCTCATCCATGACCAGGACGCGATTCTCGCGGAGAATAGCCCTGGCCAGGCACACCAACTGGCGTTGGCCCACACTGAAATTACTGCCTCCTTCGGATATCTTGCTCTGCAGTCCACTGGGCAGTTCGGCAATCAAAGGTTTCAGCTTCACCTCCTCCAATGCATCCCACAGCTTGGCATCGTTGTACTCCTCAAAGGGATCCAAGTTGTAGCGCATGGAGCCCGAGAAGAGCACAGGCTCCTGCGGTATTATGGATATCTTGCTGCGCAGATCAAAGAGTCCCATGTCAGCCGTGTCCCTGTCGTCGATGGTAATGCTGCCCTCGTTGTAGGAAAGGCGGAAGAGCGCGTTGATCAGCGAGGATTTGCCAGCTCCAGTGCGGCCCACGATGCCCACTTTCTCGCACGGACGAATGTGGAAGTTCAGCGCCTTGAGGACGTACTTGGCCTGCGGATCCGGGAAGTAGCGAAGGCACAGGTCCTCCGCGATAATCTCACCCTTTTCGGGCCAACTTGGAGCGGGTTTCCTGCCCTCGCGTGATTCGATTTCGCCCTCGGGTTCGATCTCGTCGTACTCCACAACGCGTTCCACTGCGGTCATTGTGTTCTCCAGTTCGGCCGACTGTCGCATTCCCCACTGCACCATGCCGGTCATCCCCATCGCCTGTGTAATGGCCAAGCCCACTTCTCCGGGACTTTGAGGCGGGTTAACAAAGTAGTTGAGAATGATGATCACAATGTACAACGTGCAAAAGCAGTCCAGATAATAGCCAAAGGCGCGATTCGTCGCCAGGAAGGTATAATATCCAGAGCTGTGCAGGTCCTGCAGATTGTCAAACTCAGCAATAAGTTCCTTTTGGGCGCCCAAGGCGCGTATCGTTGGCAGCCCGGTAATCGTGGCGCTTAGATGGGAGTATATGGGTGATCTGGCTACCGCCTCCAATCGTTTCACATCCCGCGAGGTCTTCAGATAAAATTCCCTGATATAGTAAAATATTATGGCCAAGGCCAAGGTTAAAGTGAGGTAGTACGGATTAGTGATGCAGATCACAACGATGATGCCGATTAGTACAAGAAAGATTTGCACCACATCCAGCATAACGCTTGGCAGCACCTCGTCCAGCTGGCCGAGATCCTTCGAGAATCGATTGAGTATGCGTCCCGAAGGATTCGTGTTGAAGAAGTACATGGCAGCCCGCGTTAACCCATGGAACATGGCATTGTGCAGCTGCGTGGAACTGCGCATGGCCATCTTGTAGAAGAGCATGGTCCTCACAATGGTGAACACCACCACAGCCACATTGAGCGCGGCAAAGTAGTACATGTCCTGCGGATCCGTGTTGATATCTGTTTGACCGTCCACGTTCTTGTCCACCCTGTAAAGGCAAGAAAGTTACAAATTACCAGTTACGGATATATCTCAAGTCGCATACCAGTAAGATAGGAAGTAGTCCGCTGCCGAGCATAGAATCTGGGTGGCCAGGCATAGGAAGACCATGAAGAAGATCATGAGCCAGCTACTGCCCGATGTCAAATACTCCTTGTAAAGCCCCAGACCGATCTTGCCCTCCACTCGCGTCTCCTGCATCTGCAAAGACGCCTCCTGGGCTATTGACTCCGCCATGGAACTCAACGAAGTGAAGCTGTTGTTTCGCGTACTCGGCTTACTATTCCTGCTGCCCCTTCTGCTCAGCGAGGGCACATTCAATAGGTCTAGACCGTCTCCACTTGCGCCGTCGACTTCGTCCAGATCCTCATCATCTTTATTGGTCGCCGTCAGCAGTTGGGCAAAGTCCAATCCACTGCGCTTCATAGACGAGTACGTGCCCATGGCACTGATCCTACCCCTATCCATGATAACAATAAGATCAGCCTGCTCCAGGAACTGCAGCTGGTGGGTGACCAGTATGACGAGCTCACTCCTCAAATAGCCGCGCATACACTGATCGAACAAGTGGCGCCCAACGTGGGTATCCACGGCGCTGAGTGGATCGTCAAGTAGATAGATATCTGCGCGTCGGTAAACTGCTCGTGCCAAACTTATCCTGGCCTTTTGCCCGCCGGAAAGTGATGCTCCTCGCTCGCCCACTATGGTCTTGTCACCGAAGGGCAGTAGCTCAAAGTCCCTTTCCAAGGCGCACTTCTTCACCACGGTGCGATAGCGATGCTTGTCCCAATCCAAGCCGAACAAGATATTTTGGCGAACTGTTCCCGTAAAGAGCCAGGGCTCCTGGGCGGCATAGGAATAACTGCCATTGATCCTGAGGGTGCCACTCTCGCCTGGCAGTTCTCCAAGTATGGCTTGGATAAGGCTCGACTTGCCAGCGCCCACTGGTCCAATGACGGCAACCAACTTTCGACGACCCAGCTGCAGATTGATGTCCTCCAGAGTGGGCTCCTGCGAATGGCTCTCCCAGCGAGCCTGAAACTGGCTGAACTCGATCAAATTCTCCGGTATTCCATTGCTCTTGGGGCTGTCTCCATTTAGGGACTCTGCCTTCGGGATGGCAGCTTTGCCCTTCGACTTATCCCCGACTTTTGTCTCCGGGCGATGCATAAACGTCTCCAACCGCCCAACGGAGACCAGTAGCTCGGCCATCTGGGAGATGCCCTGCGGGAAAAACATGGTCACCGATCGGCGCAGGATATTGTAGTAGGCAGTGACAAAGAAAGCCTTTTCGGCATTGAGCATGTTCCCCAACAGGACGAAGGCAATCAGGCTGGAGGCGGTGAATATGCGCGACAGGAACATGGAAAACGAGATGAGGATGCCGCGGATGTAGTTCACTTGCTTGATGCACAGCATCTCATTGAAGCGGGTCATCTCCAACATCTTGCCGAATGGCTTCTCCCACGCATACATCTTGATCACCTGGATGCCCGAAATGATCTCGTTCATCATGCGGACGCGTTCGTCCGTTCGCAGAGCGGTACGCAGGCGCAGAACGCTGGTCCGCTTGCCGAGGTAGGATTGGAATGGCAGGAACAGAAGCATTATAGCGACCCCAAACATGGATGATATGCCAATCTATAATATGGGAAAAATAAATTAGTTAAGTCTGTCAATTTCAATAATGGATGTACTTGACTTCCATAGTTGCCCGCACACGAGCAATTAATAGAAATAACACAACATTTGTATTCATGACAAAAACATTTTTCAATAGGTATATACATATATATATATTTAAAGAGCGTACTATCAATTGGCGCCATAATAGAAAAAGACTTTAAGATTGATCGAAGCTAATTCAAAAGACAGTAATTAACATTGAATCAAAATTAGATAGCAATGTGGAATAAAATTTCATAAATATTGTTTGCCTGCCGGGTTTTTAAGGTATACAGAAATATACAAAAGTAGTCACTATAATCTTATGCACATAGTACATGCTCAGTGACATCAAAAACTTTTCAAAAGGGTCACTCTTTTCAACTTTAAGGGGTTTGTTCGGAACAGGTTTTTTAAGCGTTTGAGCTTTCGACTAGAGAATTCTTTGTGACTTGCTGACCACCACCTACGTACCTCTAGATACATCAGGTAGGTGACGGCAATCAGTTCCAACGGAGCTATCCACAGGTAGTGAACGTTGATCAGAACCAAATCAAATCGACCCACATCGTTGGAGAGCAGATTGACCACCTGACCCACTGTGGTGTCCCCCAGAGCAGTTCTACTCAGCCGCAGAGCCTTGCGATAGATTAGACTGCTAAGTGCTGCAATTTGGAGGGCATTACAATGTGGATTAGCTGATAATAGATAATCAGCACTTACCAACGCGCATCTTCATGCCCAGGTGAAGTAGACCCAGCATATAGGGATGACCCAAGCACACACTAAACACGGAACCCGCTATGAGACCCGCTGCCCACAACTGGGCCTTGAATCGATCCGGATCATTGCCGGCAAAGTAGGCCATCACCCCAATCAGGCAAATGGGCTGGGTGACTCTGTAAAAGATTGATAAATCAAATGGTAAATCAATTTGCATGGTTTAGAGCGCACTTACTTGGTTAAAAACTCCTGGGCAAACAGGGTTATTCCCGTGAGAAACAAATGAAAGCCAAATACTTTGGTCAGGGCGCGACCCAAACGTGGAGTTTCATTCTTGGCCACCTGCTCATCCCAGGCGGCGCACAACCGATCACCAAGGGAGTCTGGACATGGAATATTATACCCATTTATATAGATAGCTGCTAAGGCTGGGATTTAATCATGGCACTCACCCGACTTGTGCTCCTTCAGAGCTCTGTACAGATCCTTCTGCTCCAGCGTCTTTTTGCGCCCTTTAAACAGAACGGGCAGGGCGAAACTTTACGTGGTTTTGGCATTGGCATCATCATCGTCATCGGCATCAGCATCAGCAGCACGTAGGTAGTTTTTATTGGGCGTGCAATGAAAACATAATTAGCGAAAGGCTGGTGGTCTGTTATCAGCCACTGATACTGATAATTCTATTGTGATGATGAGACAACCAAAAAAAAAGAGCGAACAGACAAGTGACATTCCCAGGCGCTTATCAGCAAAAAAAAAAAAAAACAGTTGCTAGCCAATGTGGTGTTATAAAGCGAGTATGTCACGGTCAAAATTGTTAGAATCAAATTATGTTATTCCAGCTCTAATTTCACAGACTGTGGAAATAGCAATTAAGCCACGGCGGAGCTGTGTAACACACACAAAGTTCAATGTTAATAACTACTATACTTATCGCAATATAAACCAATGTAATCTTAATAAGTGAGTATGGGTACATTCCCACAGCATCCATTTTTTCCGACGCAAATGCATCTATAGTTTACGATACGCCGACACAAAAGAGCAGTTCTGCGTTTTTATCTTATATGTTATTAAATAATTACATTGCATAAACAAAATATAAGAGCTAAATTGTGTTATGGCAGCAAGCAAGCTTATCAGTGGCTATAAATCAAATCATGTTTCTTGCGAGATAAGAGTCTTTTACGAGAGTTCAAACGTATTCGATACATACACACCTCCTCTAAAGTTTTATAGTTTTGTCGTCATTCGCACGGCCATGATTCATATAACTTGTCAGCAGTTTCTACGCCTAAGGCATATGTCACCTGTGGATATCTACTTTTGTACAACATTTCTTTTTTTTTTTGCTTTAAAATGGTTTTAGAAAATAGCGCTTAGCTAAGTGTCGCCTTCAATTGGTAACCAATCAGAATGTCAAATGCAAAATGATTTTGTCGCCTCGACCATGCGAATTAAGCGAACCACTGAATGAAATAATCAACTTGTCGGTGCTGTCACGTTATATGTAGGTTCCCCAATCCCTCCCAATTTCACACCCCCCAAGCAGAGCAACTCGAATAACTAACACCGAAACTAGTCATCAATGGATGTTTTTTGCTTATCATCAACGAATTAACGATTTCAGTTTACCAACAATGCCATGATATTCGATAAAAAAAAATCAAAATGTGTATTAATAGATTTGTAAACTGGTTTCTATTAAGACTTATTATGTTTGTGCCCACAAGTATATTTATTCTGTTACCATTTGGAAAAGGCTTGAGATCGCAAAGAATCAATTGGAAAGCAATTCCAAAAATTTCCTCTCGGAATGCCCGGAAAGATATCATTTCTACGCCGTACACTCACCAGAACATAAGGGAGGAGAGGGGATTGGATCGCTCCCGCGGATTCTCCGGCAGTTCATCGGCTTTCATCGACTGCATGCTGATTGCACTGATTGGAGCTAAATTGCACTATATAGAGTGTTGCATTACAATTACAGGGGACGCGCTCGGTCACCGGGTTTTGGTTTGGATTGTCTTTGGACGGCCGCGGTTGATTAGCACTTTTCGATACGAAAGGGGACACGCGCTCGGTATTAATATAATTAGTTTGGCATTAGCCGGCGAGAAACCAGATGGAAATGCGAGCGCTTTTAGATTCAGTTTCAGATCTACGAATTCGATTTCTATTCACGTTTGCGGCAAGTAAACTTTTCCACTGGCCCACGGCAGACATCAATATTGCGTGGCATTCGATTTGGAATGATCGCGCTTCCAAGAAAGATCACTTCACGCCGAAATGCTCCGTCTTTTTATCTATTGCAGGCGAATTTCGTCGCAGATTGCGCTGTATTTCGTAGGTGATTGAATCCATAGAACATCATACTTATCGCGAACGTATAGAACTACACATGGCACTGCGCGCTACTCTACCTCTACCCACGACTATCTGCGTCCGATCGCTCCGACGGTCCGCCTCGTTCTGACGGCATCCGCTCTCGGGCTGCACCTTTAATACATGCTCTGAGCTCTCTTTGGGTGGGTGTTGTGCCATGTTAAGATCAGCGCCCTCTTGCGGGTGCTCTTTGGCGCTCTTTGCGCTCTTATGTGGGGGCTCCATTGCGGCGATTGCGTTGAACTGCTTGTCACTCTCTTTGTATCTCTTATTGATAACACTACTTCTCGATCTCTTTTGTGGGCTAATTGTTAAATCTTCATCGGTTGATAAGTGAAAAGTGTTTTCCTTTTTTTGCATGACACTGCTGTAGTAATGAGTTGTAATCAATGTGTGACAACGATACGGAGTTTTATCGTGCTGGCAAACATCATTTTAACTTGTCCAATAAAGCTAGAGTACATAGCGTAGACTTTGTGGTTAAAATGTTCGGATCAGATAATAGTTGTTGCAGTCCAAGTATTAATAATAAAGGCGTTCGAGTAAAAAATCTTTACTCATTATTTTCTCAATTCCATTACAAATCCAATTAATTTGTTCATTTAATAAATTGTAAATTTAATAAAGTATCACACTATTTTTTTGACCGCAGCTGTTGGTTGATGTAGTTCGGATTGAAATTACAATTTTATATTGCATAGTTTTGGGCTTTACAATTTTCCGGGAGACTAAAAGTATGCTGCACCAAAGATGTCGTTTTACAGTCGTTACTTTTAAAATTATCAAGAGAATGGCTTGCTTAAAGCCTATTGAAAAAATATTTGAGATTGTTAAGGTAAAGCTTAATATTAGTATAGGTGTATAAATAATATACGTTATCTTATATGGTATGCATAAATAAACTCTTTATTTATGACGATCAATGCAATAATCAGCACCCGCTGATTTACGAGGGGGTGCGGCAGCACGGACTGGTAATTGAATTAATAAGATAACGCATAGCAACAAACAAAGTGGGTATGCATGTACATATGTACATATGTATGTGTGTATATATATGTAGGTGCGGCCTCCCATGGGATGGACAGGCTTGTGGAGATCGTGGGTAATCTCAATATTGCATTGCCGCCTGACCATGGGTGGAAGGAAGTCCTCGATTAGATTACAATTCACCGGCGACTTATCAAAAGATATTCATAACCAGAATATAAACGAATCGTGTCGAAAGTTATTTATACACATGCACATCAGCACTTAGAAGCTCTGGAGATTCTTTTAATGGTGCCACTGACCCACAGAAAACTGTCTACTAATAACTGTCGAGACTCAGAAACGTGAATTACGAACCATAAAATCTGTAAATACATTTTATTCAAAATTAAATCTTGATTAAATCAAAGCCACAACGTTTTCAAAAACGTATTTAAATATTTTAAACTTGAGTAATTATCGATGGTATATTTGAAGCACAAAGTTAGATTGTCTAGGCTGCAAATAATGAGAAATTCCCAATATGCAGAACAGTTTAAAGTTCGCCGAAAAAAGGTGCAAAGTTTTGGCTGTATGATGCGATACCTATACCCTACTGCAGTTTTATTGTCACCCTGACAATGTGGCGTTCGTTATTAGACCGGTGCCTTTGAACCAATTAAGGCTGCAGCCAATTGATCGCGCCAAGGTGAAGGTGCTTAGGTGCCCGGGGGGAGGGGCAGACGCTGGGCGGCAGTAACACGTCCGATCCATTACCAATACGCAGAGGGGCGGCCCGTTTAGAACCGTTAATATGTTTTGGAGAGCGCCTAAGAAAGCTGCGATGTGTAAGCTTGGCGCCGACATTTCGATACCTTGGCGGCTGTACTTGGCTTTGCATCTGGTAATCCGATGCTCAGCCGATGCCACATCATTAAATGTTTCCGCTTATTCTCACAAGCATCCGAAAACAAACAAACAAAATGGAAACATGCAAAAGCAGCCGTGCCACAGAGCGAGAGCGAATAGCGCGAGAGGGTATAAACTTGCATCTGGCAACGCTGAAGCCGCTACGCGAAAGTATATAAGAGCCGGCACGCCGCAGAGCTTTTCATTCGCTCAGAAAATTTCAAAAGTGAACATCTTGTGCAGAACACAGACCAAATACTCCAAAAATGTCTTTCGTTGGCAAGAAGTACAAGCTGGACAAGTCCGAGAACTTCGATGAGTACATGAAGGAGCTGGGTAAGTTGCCAAAACTAATTCGCAGTGCATCGAAAATAGCAATCCAAGTCAATTTGCTCGAGAGAGTGTGAGTGAGAGCGGGGGGAGAGAAAAAAAAAGCCAAAAACACGCCACCGAAAATCGACCGGCCGGCATTTTTCGCACTAGTGTGCAAAAAGTTTCATGGGCAAAGGAGAGGGAAAAAGTAAATCCCTTGCGAAAAAAAGTTATATCAACGAAAGATAAATGAATGAATGAACTTGATTATTAAAGGTTTTCCCTACTATTCGAAATCTTACCTTCTTCATAAATTCGCACCTCATTGAATGAGATAAAAATCAATAGAGAACAGGACCATAGAAAGAGATGCTCAGGGAAAGAGATGCAGCAATAAAAACGTGCTCCAGTTTTTTCACCTCACCCTTTATCTCAACTTTACAGTTGCGAATCGGAGGGCAAGAAGTAGAAAATCCGTAAAAGCTCATCTACGGTAGTCATAAACCCAAAAAACTAATTAAGTGTGGGGCCTGAACTTTGCTCCCCTTTTTGAGTCAGCTCCGTCTGCTTTCCATGGGACCGACATCATCATCATGGTGACATTAGCTTTTGCGACAGGTGTCGTCTATTTGTGTACTAGATTTTGGGAGAAAGTATCGCACTGAACTTTGCACTATACTACAAACTTTATAGCAGCGATCTTTGGCCAGGCTGTCACTTTAAGCAACAATAAAGCACAAGATATAAACTATAGGACATAATGGTTCACGATTCTCTTACCGAAACAAAGTGCAATTTTGTATTGTAATCGTGATTCGACTATATAGTGCCACTAAAACTGATCGATACTTTCGGTTGCCGTCTAGACGCCTATATGGGGTCGCGCCAGAGGAACTGGAAGCATTTGGAAACCGGAGATGTCGCGTCCAGATTTATTTACCAGACCCCAGTTCGTTAGAACTTTTCGCCTACACACTTTGCGGTTTCGGTTTTAATGCTAGACTTGGTCTGAGAGCCACGTACTTCTCAGTTTTCAAGCCCAAACAAATCCAAAACAACCTGTCGTTGGGGCCTCGCCGCACTTATCAGCAGCTGTGGTATATAAATGCGATAAACTATATGCCCATTTATGTACGTACATATGTACATATATACAATGTGGCAGAAGTCACGATAATTAGGCGCGATTACGGATTTTGCACTTTGGGCAGCCACCCCTATCATAGACCCATAGACCACGGTTCGTAATTGCAGGCCAGTCTAATCTATTCAAGGTTCCCCTGTCATATACGATGCATATAATCGATCTCTGGTACAGTTGATGGGTTCCCATGAGTGGGAACTTGGCGACTTATCGCGCCACGACAGTTGACACTTGACTTGAGGGCACTGGACAAAAGTACAAGCTGGCGGTGGTGGTCCATACATAATTGAACATAATTGATTGGACCTCTTGTTGGTTTGATGTCCGCACAATGTTCTAAATTAGAAATAATACAGACCAGGGGAAAATTGTATGCCCTATTTGCTGGCACATTTGATTAGTACAGTGATTCATACATTGTTCTTGATTCACTGTTTCTTTTGTACAACTTTATACTTAAAATTCGAAAAATATTAATGCAAAATTACTCATACAGCTACGTGCTGCTATATGCATTTTAGTACTTACAAGTCAAATAAAATTAAATGACAAATGCGAGTACTTAAGCACGATTGATTCCTAACAACCATTAGAAGTTATCTTTTAATGATTGCATTGCTTTTCTTATCTTTCGATGACAATAATCAGCTCTTCAACGGTTTACGATTCAAAAATTTAGCACTTAGCAAGTCAAATTGTATTGAATATACTCATATTTGTCGAAAAATATATATTTTCTAAAGCCTAATGCCCTACAATCAGCATGTCCACATATATGTACATGCATATGGGATGCTGCACCGAGATAAGGTGGTGCTTCGTCAGATCTATATATATACATATATACATATATGTACTTACTTGGAGGGGGCTTGCCAATTGATAAGCGCGGAGACAGCGGAGGAGACGACGGCCCGCATTGTTCGTTAACCTTGAGCACGACTTTTGACGTTCCAGCGGAGTCTGCAGGGAACTTCATGACTCTGCTTTATTATTTTTAATTAAATGTGATATGATTTGCATTGTGACCGCTTTGGGGTCCTCAACTTAGTTGGGCTAATTCAATTATGTGCAGTCTGCCCATAATTCATCTTTTGGTGCGATTTTTGATTTTCTTACATTCCCATCTCACGAATTTTACTCATTTCTTGGATTTCTGTTTGCCTTTCTACTTGCAGGCGTCGGTCTGGTGACGCGCAAGATGGGCAACAGCCTGAGCCCCACCGTGGAGGTGACCTTGGAGGGCGATACCTACACCCTGACCACCACCTCCACCTTCAAGACGTCCGCCATCAGCTTCAAGCTGGGCGTTGAGTTCGACGAGGAGACCCTGGACGGTCGCAACGTGAAGAGCATCATCACCCTGGATGGCAACAAGCTGACGCAGGAGCAGAAGGGCGACAAGCCCACAACCATCGTCCGCGAGTTCAACGACAACGAGCTGATCACCGTAAGCGCTTTCCATACCCTCTATATATATTACAACCCCCACCTAACTGATCCAATCCCTACCCTCCACAGACCCTCACCATCGGCAGCGTGAAGTGCGTGCGCGTCTACAAGAGCGTCTAAGAGACTGATCTAAAAATCTATAACTATATTCATACGACTACATGCATTGAAACTAACTCAGATAGCCAATATTCTTGTTGACTAACAGTGAACTAAACCAAACCAAATGGAATTGCACGCTCTGCCCAATGTTCATTTATAATCGCACCCGTACACCAGCAGTCGGTGTATGTGGAAAACACTCCCTGAACTCGGGGACCTATTTCCGAATGCATTTGAATAAACTATTACATGAAGTGCTTTTAAAATATTCGACTTTCATATTTGCATTTACGGTTACGGTTAATGACGAAATGTGTGCTTAGAGCCACCAATCAAAATTATCTTTGTTTTAGTTCTAAATTAATATTTTGGCCTTTTCCTAACTATTACACAAATTAACGGTTTTGTGAGTATGCAACTAAAGTGCTTTTTGCACCTATGGCGAAAAACTAAATGGGGCAGTTGCTCCTCTGTGAGGCGAACTATTTTAGCTTGGTTTATCGTTAACTTTGGGAATCCAAAAGTTTTCATATTTTGATTGGCCACTGGGATCGAGATTATCAAAAGCAGTCAGTAGATGTGCCAGTTTCGGTATCAGTTATTGAAGTTCTACTGTAAATGGGAAGAGCGACATGTCTGAATGGATATTCAAACTGCTCTGATTTGCTTTTAGGATGAGGATGTTCCGCCCGCGCGTTTCCGCTGCGATTCATTTGCATGTGAATGGGGTTTGTTCCAATTGCGTGCCACAAGTGTGGGTGGCATCTGCTGCATTTGGGGGCTAGCGCAGGCGCAGACGTTATCAGCGCACAGTTGGCAGCACGGCCACACTTTCGCCGGGTTTTTTTGTTAACATTCGCCGTTTGCCGGCAGCGTTGAGACTACGTGTATCCACATGACGTCTAGTGGCGACAGTCGGTAAATAGTAAACACTTAATTGTTGGTCAATTGTGCGTTATAAATTAAACAGCCAAAGCATCGATATCGATTTTATTGCTTTAGCACTAAATGCTCTGATAACCTGGATGTAACAACCGCGTGGGTGTGGGTGTGCGTAAGCAACGCGCGTTGTGTGCGTGCGTGTGTGTGAACTCATTGTGTAATCGCTGAGGAAAAAAAGTTTGTCTACTTTGCGGCGTCCCAAACATCGAAATACAACGTCAAATGTTCTTCGCATTGTTCTTCAGCAGAGCTTTTTTAGTCCGCCCCAAAAGCTCTGTCCACTTTGGCGCTCACTCTTGATCTGATATACATAGGTTCTAATGATCATTTCTTTTCTGTTCAATTTCTGTGATACTTTTCAAATTAAACTAGGAAATATGAATATCTTTCTGTGTACATTACTGAGCGCGGTTAGAGTGGATGCCGCTGAAGTGCGGTTGTTTACAAAACGCCAACCATTGGAATTACAGTGCGCCCCTGGTGCGGTGAACTGTAGCGAACAGCGTGCTCGGTTTGCTGATTTTATACCTGTACCCCAAACGTCTGTTATTTGGAACATGATTGGATAGAGTTGTTCAGACTGCTGACGGTTGGATCTCGCCATCCAAAGTCTGTTAGTTCCAGAGATTTTATTGAAATTTTCGAACATTTGGGGTTTCGCTCTGTTTGTGTTAGTTTGTCGATTCTTCGTTTCCAGTTTGTTGTGAACCGTGTCCCCAAGGTGAAATTTCTGGCCATAAATGAATAAGTTTAGGAGGAAAAGAGAGCTTGCCACCATAAAAATAACATATGATAATAGCACTGACTACTACCACTGAATTGGAGTCACTGGAGCCATCTGCTCTTCAAGTGAAATTTTTTTCCCCTTTGAAATTGCTTATCGCCAAGTACAGTAAATACCCCACCTCACACCCAGTCAGCATGGATCGCACCGCCTTCGCGCCCCTTGTCAGCCCGTACCGCCGGCGTCCGTGGATGACGGAGCAAGGAGCGGCGGCTCCGTCCAGCGCTCAGGTCGGCCTCAAGGGCATTATCGCCGGCGGCATTACGGGCGGCATCGAGATCTGCATCACCTATCCCACCGAGTATGTGAAGACACAGTTGCAGCTGGACGAGAAGGGAGCGGCGAAGAAGTACACTGGCATCTTCGATTGCGTCAAGAAGACGGTGGGGGAGCGTGGATTCTTCGGTCTCTACCGTGGTCTCAGTGTGCTCGTCTATGGCAGCATTCCCAAGTCAGCCGCGAGGTAAGTTATATTACCTTTAGTATATGTATATGTAATACTATACATATAATATACAATATACTATATTAAATCACATGGAAACCTATTTTAATTTTCTTTCAGATTTGGTGCTTTTGAATTCTTGAGATCGAAAGCCGCGGACTCTCGTGGACAATTAAGCAACTCCGGAAAGATGCTTTGCGGCTTGGGCGCTGGCGTCTGTGAGGCCATCGTTGCAGTAACCCCCATGGAGACCATCAAGGTGAAGTTCATAAACGATCGGCGCAGCGCCAATCCCAAGTTCAAGGGATTCATCCACGGAGTGGGCCAGATCATCAAGGCGGAGGGCATCTCTGGTATCTACAAGGGCCTTACGGCCACAGTTCTGAAGCAGGGCACCAACCAGGCCATCCGCTTCTTAGTACTGGAGTCTCTTAGGGAATGGTACAAGGGTGACGATCACACGAAGTCAGTGCCCAAGCTGTTGGTGGGAGTGTTTGGAGTTATTGCCGGAGCAGCCTCGGTGTTCGGCAACACGCCTCTGGATGTGATCAAGACGAGGATGCAGGGCTTGGAAGCATCGAAATACAAGAACACTGCCCATTGTGCATATGAGATTATGAAGAACGAAGGTCCCGTCGCCTTCTACAAGGGCACCGTGCCAAGATTGGGTCGTGTGTGCCTGGATGTGGCAATCACCTTCATGATTTACGACTCATTCATGGATCTGTTCAACAAGGTGTGGGTGTAACCTAGCAGGCGGCTTGGCGACCTATTTAGTGTCAGAACTACATACGTGTATCCCTTGCCGCCGAGTGACGTCAGTCGAAAGATAGTAAACACATAATTGTTGGTCAATTGGGCCCTATACATTAAAAAGCTAAAGCACCGATATCGATTATATTGGTGTAGCACTTAATGCTCTGATAACCTGGATGTAACAATCGCGTTGTTGTTTTTTTTTTTTGTGTATTGTGTATACGGCAGGAAAATGAAATCTTCTAAACATACAAACTACCGTTACGTAGATGGCATGCACGATTCATGACCCTCCAAGTAGAGTCATTCCTACGTACTAAACAAAAACCTCATCCGCTCTCACTCCTGTCCTTCTCAAGGTCACCGGAACTGCCAGTCGATGTATTTCATCGGTGAGCAGGATGTGAAATAAATAAACACTCTCTCTTCTTTCCTTGACTCTTTAGTCAAGGTAGTCAAGGTTTGTGGTAGAATTCCCGCTTCTGTTGGCAATCTCGTCCTTACGGACACGCTTCATCGTGTTGACAATGATACCAAGTGCCACCTCCCAAACGTCTTTATCCGCCAGAATGGCGGCAATCAAGCCTCTCGGGCTGAGAGGGTGCCCCAGTGTGAGCTTATTGTGTAATCGCTGAGGAAAAATAGTTGGTCTACTTTGCGGCGTCCCAAACATCAAAATACAAACTCAAATGTTCTTTGCATTGTTCTTTCCAGAGCTTTTCCAGTCCGCCTCTAAAGCTCTGTCCACTTTGTTGTTGCTGGACAAACGGGTTTCCGATTGTAGAGAGGGATAGAGAGAGATCTGCACTGCGCTGTCAGCAAAAAAAAACGTTACTTTGGCGCTATTTCTTTCCACTCACTCTCTGCACAGAAAAAATTATTATTTAGACTCTTTAAAGTGATCAAAACACACACGATAAGAAAATATCAATACCAATGCAATAGAAATCTCTGAATAGCCAATTAATGTTAGGACCGAAGCATATATAGTTTTTTTTTAGGAATAATCATCATTTCTGTTCTGTTTAATTTCAGTGAGTTTTTCCAAATTGAACTAAGAAATATGAATATTTCTCTGTGTACATTACTGAGCGCGGGGAGAGTGGATACCGCTGAAATGCTGATGTTTACAAAACGCCAACCATTGGAATTACAGTGCGCCCCTGATGCAGTGAACTGTTAAGAGCAGAGTGCCCGTTATATCGATTTGATGCCTGTACCCCAAAAGTTTGATGTTTAGGAAGAGCTTTTAATGTTAAAAATGATTAGATGGAGTTGTTCAGACTGCTGACTGGTGGATCTCACCACCCAAAGTCCGTTAGTTCCAGAGTGCACTGTACCGCTTTCGCTCGTCGATTGGAAATTGGAATTTTTTCGTAGCCCCCGATCAGTTGAGATTCAACCGCTGTCCACGATCGCCGTGCTCTCTGGCCACTTCACCTCACCGCTGTCTGGGCATTTCAAAATTATAATTATTCGGTTTTTTGTATTCTAACGTGAGTAGAAGAGAACTAAATCCGATAGCCAAGCTCCATGGGCAGATATTAATTGCAATTTTGCCAGACCACAGTGCGATTTGAGTGTGTGGGTGTGGAGCTTAATCAACCGCTTGTGGGTGTGAGTGGATGTCGGTACACACTTTCCAGTGCCGACTTATCAGGGGGCATTGTTTATGTTTATCCAGATTTCCAGACCGATACGAAAAGTGGCTTAAGCAATGGCATTAAATGAATAATTATGAACTTATAATTGTGTGCGATTCTAATTTATGCTCATGCCAAAGTTATGTAATCGCTCTGAAACAATATTAATTTGTCAAGTGCAAAGAGCGAACCAAACAAGCCTGCTGATATTGATATAGTACCGCTCCCACTCAAAGCGCCCCAGACTATATCACCCGATCTTAAGTAATCAGTATTGAGATTTTCGAACATTTGGTTTTTCGCTCTGTTTGTGTTAGTTTGTCGATTCTTCGTTTCCAGTTTGTTTTGAACCTTGTCCCCAAGGTGAAATTTCTGGCGACAAATGAATATGTTTAGGGAGAAAAGAGAGCTGGGCACAATGGAAATTACCTATGATAATAGCACTGATTACTACCATTAAAATGGAGCCTCTTGAGCCATCTGCTCTTCAATTCGAATTCTTTTCCCTTGGAAATTGCATAAGTAATAGAGCAGAACTGCACTTGAGCAAACACTTGATACGGAAATTAAGGTCGATATAGATTCGTATAGAGTCGCGTTTGTACATCATAAATATAGTTAGATAGTTTAAACTGATGATAGGGAATATTTAATATATAAATGTCAGGGAATGTTTTGGAAACCGCTACACCCACGCAGAACGGAGTCTATTTTGATCCGTCAATAACAATAAGATATAAATAACTTTCAATCGACCACAAATCAGCTGGAATTACGGGGGAGACAAGAATTGCTTATCGCCAAGTACAGTAAATACATTTTCCTTCTCTCTTGCAGCTAATTCCACACCACACACCCAGTCAGCATGGATCGCTCCGCCATCGCGTCCCTTGTCAGCCCGTACCGCCGGCGTCCGTGGATGAAGGAGCAAGGAGCGGCGGCTGCGGCCAGCGGTCAGGTCGGCCTCAAGGGCATTGTTGCCGGCGGCATTACGGGCGGCATCGAGATCTGCATCACCTATCCCACCGAGTATGTGAAGACACAGTTGCAGCTGGACGAGAAGGGAGCGGGGAAGAAGTACAATGGCATCTTCGATTGCGTCAAGAAGACGGTGGGGGAGCGTGGATTCTTCGGTCTCTACCGTGGTCTCAGTGTGCTCGTCTATGGCAGCATTCCCAAGTCAGCCGCGAGGTAAGTTATATTACTCACAGTTGTAGTTTAAGCTTTGCTGATTAAAACATATTTTAATTTACTTTTAGATTCGGTGCTTTTGAATTCCTGAAATCGAAAGCCGTGGACTCCCGTGGACAGCTAAGCAACTCCGGAAAGTTGCTTTGCGGCTTGGGCGCTGGCGTCTGTGAGGCCATCGTTGCAGTAACCCCGATGGAGACGATCAAGGTGAAGTTCATAAACGATCAGCGCAGCGCCAATCCCAAGTTCAAGGGATTCGCCCATGGAGTGGGACAGATCATCAAGGCGGAGGGCATCTCTGGTATCTACAAAGGCCTTACGCCCACGATCCTGAAGCAGGGCTCCAACCAGGCTATCCGCTTCTTCGTACTGGAGTCTCTTAAGGATTTGTACAAGGGTGACGATCACACGAAGCCAGTGCCCAAGCTGGTGGTGGGAGCGTTTGGAGCTATCGCCGGAGCGGCCTCGGTGTTCGGCAACACGCCGCTTGATGTGGTCAAGACCAGGATGCAGGGTTTGGAAGCTTCGAAATACAAGAACACTGCGCATTGTGCGCTGGAGATCTTGAAGAACGAAGGTCCCGCCGCCTTCTACAAGGGCACCGTGCCAAGATTGGGTCGTGTGTGCCTGGATGTGGCTATCACCTTCATGATCTACGACTCCTTCATGGATCTGTTTAATAAGGTGTGGGTGTAACTCAGCAGGCGGCTTGGCGACTTAGTTACTTAGTTCATCCTACTCCCAAAAAACCCACTCGTGTATTTGTCTCTGTTCCCATTGTTCCCTAGTCGGCTGTTGCAATAGTTTCTAGTTTCGTGACATATTCCAAGAAAGCATTTTATATACACTTTATACCCGTAATCGGTAAGTGGCTATAGAAATTATACAGCTTGTTTTAAATATTGAAATAAATATGAAGTGTCTATTTAAAGTTCCCATTTAAATCGTAACTAAACTGGATGAGATAAAAAATTGGAATTATTTAGTTCGTGTGAAAACATAAATATTTTAATTGGTACTATATAATAGTAAACAATTTTCTAAGTAAATCACTAGAGATAGATTACGCTACGCAAAGAAGTCAACTTCAGATTAGATCTTTCACCAAGGAACGGAAATGGGTTTAGTAGTTAAGATTACTTCTAGGAGTTTAATGACAGACTCGCAGAGACTTATCTAAGTAATGCACTATTTAGCACCAAAGAGGGGAAACATATTTGCCTTACAGTCAGACATCTGGCAGACATCAGCTATCTTTAATTGCAACTAACAACGGATAGATTGCTTGCACCATAAATAAGGACAGATTACTCTAGTTAAGGCCTTCAGCGCACCACATTTAGCGGAATGGATGCGTTCTTGCTGCTGACAATGCGTCCCAGCATCTCGTCAAGTGGTGCGCCCAGTTCCTGCCAAATGCATTTGCCGATCAGCGAGATTTCCTCGAGTGGCGGCCGGAAAGCCACAAGCAGATTTAGGCATATTCCATCAGTGTTCTCCTGTTCCGACGGCAAGTGTTCCACGCTTAGTAGGCCATGTGGTCGATGCTGTGGCAGCTCCGCGCCAAAAATCTCAATCATGAACTTGCGCAGCGTAGAGTGCAGGCTGCGATTCGGATGCAGTTCCACGGTAGGAAAGTGGTGGGCGTTCTTTTCGCTGACCAGGATGTTTAAAGAGTTGTGTGCTCGCTTTCTGGCTACAGCAAGAACCCGCAGATAGTTTCGTTTGTGGGAGAAGCGTGTGGGCAGTATGCTTCCGTGCCAGGGTGAAGGGCTAATGACAATCTTTTGCCCCTCATGATAGGCTCTTCCAATCTCAATTATACTCAGTATGTCATTGGCTCGAAGCGGCACTTCCTTGGGGTTACGCACCCATCTCGCCTGAATGGATTCGGCGTCTGCATCCGCCGGAGTTTTGAGTCGCCCGCCTGTGATGCGTCCAGTGAGTACAAAGCGGAACCAAGAGCCACCGGCGGCCTCCACCGCTAGTAAAGTGGTCAGCTCGGCATTCAGACCAGTCTCTTCGAAAACTTCCCGGGCGGCTGCCTCCGTGATGGATTCGCCCCTTTCCATGCGACCGGCGGGTAAGTACCACTTGCCTGATCAATAGAGTGCAACGTTAGCTGGTTCTTAAGTTGTGGTTTTGAATATCTGGAATACTCTACTCACCGGCGCAGCTCTGTTTGGCCTCCTCGATCATAAGCAGCTCATCGTGCTCGTTGATCAACACACAGGCCACAATATAGGTGACTGTCTGGCCAAGAATGGGCACAAAATCGGATGCAGATGAGGGCTGTACACCCTGGGCCTCGGCGGTGGCATTCTGTTCCTTTAGAGAAAAGTCACAGAGTTCCGTAGTGATGTCGCCCAGATCTTTTGAATCCAAAATGCGACGCACTTTCTCCACAATCGAAGCCATCCTGTTTTGCTAAATGATCCACTTAAGGCATTAGAAATTCGAGTCACAACTGGTATCTTCTGAAACTCACTTTTAGCGCAGAATTTCAAGGCGGCTGACTCAGTTCGCTGAACATGCTACGCCCAGTCTGAATCTCTGCATATACCTCTCCGGTTCTAGATATGCAAATTTCAAATTCTTTGGAGTGCTGTGCTCTGCAAACGCAAACAGTTTAAGAAATCGTGGCGAACTCGAGAACGGGCGGTATGTGACTGACTGCTGCTATAATGCCCAATAAAGTGGCCAAGACGATGGCAATCAACTTTTCGTTGTTGTTGTTGCAGCTCAGCGGCTGTTGTCGCTACACAGGTGGCTGTTGCTGTGGCCTCTATTTCTCGCTATTTCTCTCTATTTCTCTGTATTGATATCGAAATGGATGTCAAATAAGCCGCTCGACGGGTTTTCTTCGGGAGAAAGTGCATCGGAATGTGTCTCCGTCTCCGTCTGAGCCAGCTGTTCGCTATTCTGCTCGTCGCAGTACTTAACAACTCCGTTTATCGATGGGTCATTAGTTAAGCGCACAATTATTTATTGCATTGCCATTTATGGTGGCTTAATTGATTTGCAAGTGCGGCCAAGAACAGGTAATTTTGTTAGTAAATAGAGGGCAGAGTGGCCACTGGGTTCTTAGGAGCAGCGTCTGGCAACGCTGCGGGTTTGTTTACTTTGAAAATGCCCCTTTCACACTATTTTCGAATTATAAAGCCTCGAAGTTGGTGAATTATTGACTATATCTTTTTAACAAATGCAGATGGCTCAATATACAACGAAAAATTAGTTAAATAATTAATTTTATGGTATATTACCTAATTTTGTTTTAGGTAAACAAACAAGAAGGAAAGCAATAGTCGAGTTCCCCGATTATCAGATACCCATTACTCAGCTAGTGAAAGCGCGACTGTGAAATATCAAGATTTTTGAAGAAAATAAAATGAAAAAATAAAATTGTTAATTTTCTTTGGAATCTGCATGCCTATTCTTAACGTTCTAGGTTTTATAGTTCCTGAGATCTCGACGTTTATACGGGCGGACAGACAAACGGACGGACGAACGGACATGGACATGCCTATTACATATTAAACGAATCCAGTATACCTCTTTTATTCTACGACTAACGGGTATACAAATAATTATTGCCAGTCATACGAAAACCATTTTGACGTAAATTTTCACCTAAGTGTAAGTACGGGCAAGTACAGCAGAAAACATGATTGGATTGCTGACATATAAAAAGATATGGGATTTTTACGAGGGGAGAATTCGTGGGTTTTGTTCAGGCTGACCATGATTGAGATTGCACTACCTTTATGGCGGCTCATTAATATCACGCAAAATATCTAATATCGTATATTGAATATCGTTTATTGGCGCTTAGTTGCTTTCCAGCTGCACTACTTTGCAATTAGTCCAATTTCAGCTGTTCGCCCAAGATGACTTACCAATCCATAGCGGTCTCTTTACTCGTCCTCGTCCTTTTGGCGTTATCCTTTTCGGAGGCTAGTCTACGTCGTCGAGCTTCCACCTCAGAAATTCCCCAAGCCGCGAATAAATTTAGCTCCCGAATCGTTGGAGGACAAGAGTCCGATGTCCTGGCGGCACCCTACCTAGTCTCGATCCAAAACGCCTATGGGTAATCAACTTATCCTCATTTGAACTAATCTATGGTGAACAAGGATTTTCTTTCTATATTGAGAGCTATTAGTAGCAAGTCCTGTCGAATTAGCATAGAAGTTATATTACTTTTTTTTAGGAAATATAATTTTATTATCTTAAGTAACCTTTATGAAACTCTTTTTAGTAACCACCTCTGTGGCGGCAGCATCATCGACGATCGGCATGTCGTCACCGCAGGCAGTTGCTTGGCTGGATTACGAAAAAACAATGTGCAGGTGGTGACCACCACCTATAATAACTGGGGATCGGCGGGCTGGATATACGCCGTGGAGGATATCATCATACACTGCAACTTCGACAATCCGATGTACCATAACGACATTGCCCTGATCAAGACGAAAACTCTTTTCGATTACGATGATGTGACACAGAATATCACAATGACTCCCTTGGAGGATTTGACAGATGGAGAAAAGCTGACCATATACGGATACGGCAGCACGGAGGTGGGTGGAGACCTCTCGTGGGAACTGCGTCAATTGGATGTGACCTATGTCGCCCCGGAAAAGTGCAATTCCACCTACGGCGGTAGTCCAGATCTGGATGTGGGTCACCTTTGTGCCGTGGGAAATGTGGGAGCCGGAGCCTGTCATGGGGATACCGGAGGACCCATCGTGGACAGCCGTGGACGCTTGGTGGGCATTGGTAACTGGGGTGTTCCATGTGGCTATGGATTCCCCGATGTTTTCGCGCGCATTAGCTTTTACTACAGCTGGATTATATCCACGATCAACGGCTGTGCTATTTCCTAATTCCTAAAAATTGCAAGATTTGTTATCCAATATTTTAGTAGCCGAAAGATACACTCATTCAATAAAATAGTGTAAAAATTGTGGTCTGCATTTTGAGTAGTTTCAGGGATGTTCCAAAAGATACATAGTCTCCCAAATTATGTCAAAGTCCAAAATTCAGTATGTGAAACAATTGATTAACTTGAAATCTTGATAATCCCTTGTCCAGACGTCTGCCAATTGTTGTAATTGTGGGTGATAAATGAAACGTCAAAATTTCATTGAAGCCATAAAAATCAACTGGTTTTTCAGAAACAATATAATACACTACCGAGCCTTGATAAGCCGCACCATTTCTATGCAATATTTTTTTTTGCTTGATAAATTGCTTGATAAAAAAAATATGTATGGTTTTCATTACCTAAGTTATCGATTTAAATTTGTATATCCTATTATATTTGTTTACAATTGTACTACTTTCTTATTTAACATGTCTTCCCTAAGGGTATGCCAACTTCAGTACCTTCCAGGGGCCTTCAATCATTTCGCAATTATTCCAGGCGAAATTTGAGTAAACTTCCATCCGATTACGACCCGATTATCAGCCGGCTGCGTCTGAAGATCTGCCTAGCACAACTCGAGCAGTCACAAAGTCCGTCCCCATTGCGTATGAGTAATCTTGCTACGGTCGTGTGCTAGTTGTCTATCACTCCCAGTCCAAATGGCGGTAGAATTCCCCCCTATCAGGTATTATATAGGCCCTATGGAAATTGTCATTATCGAAGCTTCCCCCGAACTGAGTCTCTTATCGCAAAAAAATATTCAAAAGAAACTCTTCGAGTGATAAGGAAATTTCGCACAGGGCTATAAAAGCAATTTAGGTGCCAAAAAGTGGACAAACCGCTTACGGAACTCAAACACAACACAACATTAAAAAAGTTGCAATTAATTAAAACACATAATTGAAGCAACATGAAGTGGCTAGTACTGATCGGTGTTTTGGTGATCCTGTCTCAGTGTTCGGCGAAAAGCGGTAAGATCCATCGTCGACACCAGTTAAATCATCACTTGGGCCACGTTAAGCCCGAGACCCGGGTGATTGGAGGCGTCGATTCCCCCTCTGGATTCGCTCCCTACCAGGTGTCCATCATGAACACCTTTGGCGAGCATGTGTGTGGTGGCAGTATTATTTCACCAGAATGGATCCTCACCGCCGCCCATTGCATGGAGTGGCCCATTCAGTACCTGAAGATTGTCACCGGCACATTGGACTATACGAAACCAGGAGCGGAGTATCTGGTAGATGGATCGAAGATTCATTGCAGTCACGACAAGCCGGCCTATCACAATGACATAGCGTTGATCCACACGGCTAAGCCCATTGTCTACGATGCCCTAACTCAACCCATTAAACTGGCCAGTAAGGGATCACTGCCGAAGGCGGGAGATAAGCTGACACTGACGGGATGGGGCAGCACCAAGACCTGGGGCAGGTACTCCACCCAGCTGCAGAAGATCGATCTGAACTACATCGAGCACGACAATTGCCTGGCCCGAGTGCGAAACGCCAACTGGCTGAGCGAAGGACATGTGTGCACCTTCACCCAGGAGGGCGAGGGATCCTGTCATGGCGATTCCGGCGGACCCTTGGTGGATGCCAACCAAACCCTCGTCGGCGTGGTCAACTGGGGTGAGGCATGTGCCATTGGCTATCCGGATGTTTTCGGCTCGGTCGCCTACTACCACGATTGGATCGAACAGATGATGACAGACTCTGGTACCGCGTGCTAAAGGTCCAAAAGTCACCAGATGGGGTCCAAAAGCCAAAAAGCGAACAAAAATAGCAGCTGTCATTTAATGGCTTCTGCAAATTGATCAAATTAGACTGTAAATTTAATCACTAAGATATCAAAGATATCATAAAATATTTATGAACAAATAAATGAACAATTGCGCTTCAGTTAAAAACAAAACTTGTATGTATATCATGGTTTTCAACACGGCAGTTTCATTTTGGCACTTTTAAAAAGTGCAATATTGATAGACCCACTGACCCCATGCTGTCCAGATAACTCCAAAAGCCCAGTCATTCGTATGATCCATCGTGATATTTAGTTCCCAGAACTGAGTCAACACACAAACAAGCGCCAGTTAGGAAGAAGTGGGATATCAGGAAGTATGGACTATCGCCTGTGGCATTACTTAATTTAGAGATTAGACTCACAGTGTGATTGGTCATGGAAATAAACAATACTTAAGTAGTTTTCCAGCAGGTTCTCAAATTAAAAGATAATTAAATGGAGCTCATTGAGAGATTACTTTGATTACACAAATGTTAGATGTTCCTTATTGAGCAAGTCTTTAACATCGTACCCAACTCGCACCCAATCTATCTACCTTTTCAAGTTCCTATTATGTAAATGAAGTGCAAGTCGTACTTGTCAGAACAACCTTGTTTGCCTAGAAAGAAGGGCTCTTCACTCAGCTGGACTCTTACAACTAGATATTGGCTTTGGAACGTGACTTAATTCCTAATTTCAAAGCGCAACTTACCTATAAGAAACATTTACCAAGGGGCAACGAAATTCAGTAATTCAAAGAGCAAGCAGGCATTATGTTGCTCATTTGGGTGCCACTGGTTCTGTTCACTTCGGGTGCCACAAGTCAGATCCTTTATCCGCCCCAGTATACCAAGAATCGCATTGTGGGCGGGGAGGAAGCCGCCGAGGGGCTGGCTCCCTACCAGATTTCCCTTCAGGGAATCGGAAGTGGAGCTCATTCCTGTGGCGGTGCTATTATAGATGAGCGGTGGATTATAACGGCGGCTCACTGTACAAGAGGCAGACAGGCGACGGCATTTCGAGTCCTAACAGGCACACAGGATCTGCATCAAAATGGCACCAAGTATTACTATCCCGACAGGATTGTGGAGCATAGCAACTATGCACCACGCAAGTATCGCAACGATATAGCGCTACTGCATCTGAATGAATCGATTGTGTTTGACAATGCCACCCAACCGGTGGAACTGGATCACGAGGCCTTGGTTCCAGGATCCCGTCTCCTTTTGACCGGCTGGGGAACTCTCTCCTTGGGCGGCGATGTCCCAGCCCGTCTGCAGAGTCTGGAGGTCAACTATGTGCCCTTCGAGCAGTGTCGCGCTGCCCACGACAATAGCACTCGGGTGGACATCGGCCACGTCTGCACCTTCAATGACAAGGGACGCGGAGCTTGTCATGGCGATTCCGGTGGTCCTCTGGTGCACAATGGCAAACTTGTGGCTCTGGTCAACTGGGGAATGCCCTGTGCTAAAGGTTATCCAGGTAAGAGTGATTTAAAGTTACTAAAATACATATTAACTGTCATTACTATTTTGTACAGATGCTCACGCTTCAATTGCTTATTATCACGACTTTATACGCACTCACCTAAGTCTGTCCAAAACGGACAGCTCTGAGGATCTCCAGGAGGAGATTGTTACTCCCCAGGATTAGTGACAAGATCTGGATGAAAATAGAGAATAGATAGAGGAATTTCCCTGCAAATAAAACATTACACAATTCATTAAAATTTTGGAAATATAAAGGAAAGAAATTAATTTGTACACATTTTATAAGTTCGTGTAGTCCTGCTTACATTAAAGTATATATTTCGAATTAATTTATTTAACGTGCTGATCAATGCACACTGGGAATTTACTGTAACAAATGGAATTTATTTTGTAAAAAATCGTACAAATTATACAGTTATTTAGAACACGAGTAGAGTGCTTATAGCACCTTTGAGGGTATTTCTAGAGAACCGCCAACGGCGATATGAAGTTCCGTGACAATGGAAGGGTTCTCTGGAGTTTCGCAAGGATTTCGCTTCTGCAACAGACTCGAAATGCGTTTGCAAAAAAAGTGCTAACTGCCCGTCTTAGCAGCAGCAAGGATAGTTCCACATCCGATCAGCCCAACCTTCTGAAGTATCATGTCTTACCGCTCGAAGAAACCCTGAACCGCTTTATGATCACCGTAAAACCATTGCTGACACCCGAGGAATTTAAAGAGCAGGAGAAGATTACTCACGACTTCCAGAATGGGCAGGGTGAAGAGTTACAAAATCTCCTAGAGGAAGTTGGTGGTCAGGAAAAGAACTGGTTAGCCCATCGCTGGCTGAAGGTTGCCTACTTGCAGTTCCGGTCGCCGGTGACCTGCTTCTCCAGTCCCGGCATGACCTTTCCCAAGCAAAACTTTGAAAATGCCCACCAATTTGTGGACTACACGTCGAGAGTTATCTTCGGATTGGGTGAGTTCAATGACTTGGTGCACGCCAAGAAGATTCCGATTGTGAAAATGGGCAAGAACGAGTTGGACAACAGCCAGTTTGGCAAAGTGTTCGGCACATGCCGGATACCGAAAAGGTTTACGGACGACATCGTCTACAATCCGTGCTCTGATTATGTGGTGGTCATCTACCTGAATCACTTCTACCAACTGAAAATATACGACAAGGAAGGAAAACTAATAAGTGCACCATGTCTGGCTGCTCAACTAGAGAAAATAATGGCCAAGGAAACAGAACGGGGAGTTCCTTATGGCATTCTGACCACCGATTCGAGAGACAACTGGGCCGAGGCCTATGAACACCTATCGAATACGCCCCGTAATACGGATGCCTTGAAAACCATTCAGAATGCCATGTTCACGGTGTCCCTGGACGAGTGTACCAGCCCAAAGGAAGGTCGAGGTGCCGAGGAACTGGTCCTCTCGCTGATCCATGGAAAGGGCAGCCAGTGCAACAGCGCCAACCGCTGGATGGATAAGACGATTCAGTTGGTGGTGAACCCGAATGGAAACGTTGGATTCACCTATGAGCACTCGCCGGCGGAGGGTCAACCGATCGCCATGATGATGGACTATGTGGTGAAGAAGATGAAGGATGACCCGAGTTACGGGGAATGCGGATCGGAGGACTTTACTCCAGCGCGGAAAATAAAGTTCTGCGAGGTGAGCAAGTGCGTGGAGCAGTGGTTGATAATCGCGCAAAAGAACGTGGACAAACTTGTCCGGGACCTTCAAATGAAGGTTCTTAAGTTCGATGGCTACGGCAAGGATTATATCAAGAAACAGCGCCTCGGTCCAGATAGCTATATTCAGATGGCCCTACAGTTGGCCTTCTTTAAATTGCACTCCGAGCCAGCTGCTCAATACGAGTCCGCGCACTTGCGCATCTTTGATGGCGGCAGAACCGAAACCATACGTTCGTGCTCCAATGAATCCCTGGCCTTTTGTCTCGCCATGGACGATGTGAGTTCCCCGGCTGAGGAGAAGGCTCATACGATTCGTGAGGCAGTGATGTGCCACCAGATGTATGCCAAGCTGGCTCTTGTGGGCAAGGGTGTCGACCGCCACCTCTTTGGACTTCGACAAATGGCGGTGGAGAATTGCCTACCCGTTCCGGAGTTCTTTGCATCGCCAGGGTATGTGAAGTCCACACACTTTCGAATGTCCACGTCGCAGGTGGCCACCAAATATGACGCCTTCATGGGATATGGACCCTCTGCAGAAGATGGATACGCATGCTGCTACAATCCCCGTGAACATGACATCATTTTGGCCATATCCGCCTGGCGTCGTTGTCTGGCCACTGATCACCTAAAGTTTGCCAAGTTGCTGGCGCAGTCCTTTGTCCAAATGAGGGAGGTACTCGGAGATTGTCCACCTTCGACGGATAAGCCGGCAAAGCTGAAGTGCAAATTCTGAAAGTGGTTCTCTAGAACATACTTTTCATTGCCTTAAAAATATTTAGTTCAATTGAAAAGATAACCTATTTTACTTTTCAAGTTTTTGAAAACAATCTAATTTAATACGGGTTTGGGTTACATTGGCAAACACTTAAAACTAGGCGGTTTTGATGACAGCTAACTAGATCTGGATGTGACGAGCAATGAAGAATACTTAGAACTGGTTCGCGGGCAGATAATGATTGCCAATGGGACCAACGCCAGAATTTCCAGCACCGTTCTCCACAAAGTGTCCCTCTGAATGAAGCTGCTGCTGCTGCTGCGGCTGCTGCAGCTCCTCCTCCTCCTCCTCTGGGGGATCCAAGGAGCCAACCACCGAGGTGATGGGCGCGACTCCCTCGTCGGTGATGGTGGAACTGCCTCCCAAAGTGTCGTACTGCGACTGAATCTGCCGCTGGGCATTGAGTGCCTCCTCGGGGGTGCGGTACTTGATGAAGAACACCTCCGGCTTGTTGATCTGCTGCGGCGCCTCGGCAATGGCATCCTGCAGATCGGCGGCGCTCGTCTTCTTGGCCAGCACATAGACCACGGTCTTCTCCTGCTTGAGCGTCTTGGCCAAGTTAAGAGCCGCCGCGCGGTTGGTCTGAGCCGGCGTCTTGACGAAGAGCACATTGTAATGGTTGCGAGGCTGCTGGGCCAACTGGTTCAGCTCGTCCTGGACCTCATCCTCGGACTCCTCGGGCGCCGAGTGAATGAAAAAGTTTTTGGTCACAATGGGACGCTTGGGAATCCTCACACGCGGACGAGCGCGGCGCTGCTGCTGGATGGGCGCGGTCTGGAAGTTGACGGGGAAACCGGCGGGCATGGGGAATGATCCGGATGTGGGACGAACGGCAGGCTGGGCAGAATGGAGGTGACCAGCGGGCGGGAGGTAGGGCAGTGGGAGGGGGGGAAGCACCGGATGCGAGGATTGCTGCGGCTGGAGCTGCTGCTGCAGCTGCTGGTTCAACAGGTGGGCCACAATGGGAGGCTGCTGCTGATGCTGCTGCTGCTGCTGCTGGATGCGGTAGTTGTATCCCGCCTGGGTCAAGCTGATGTCCGCCTGACTGAGACTGAGGCACATGGCGCCCATGAGAACCGTCTGAAAGAGAAGCAATCATTATAATCCCTTGTAATCCATAGCATGGTATAGCATGAGGTAATCCAATCGAAGGGCCAACGCACCACAAATATCTTCATGCTGCCGCTTGGGTGGGTGTCTCTCTGCTGGTTAGCTGTCTTTGGCCGAATGCTCCCTCGCTGTCCGAGTTTCTTGGTGCTGTGATGATGGGTCAACCGGGCACCGGCTCTTTTATACCAATCCACGGCTCCAACTTGTTTATAATCGGAAACAAATCGTGAAACAGCAGCCAACACAGTTGCAACAGTGCAGGGGTCATAAAACATTTGTTATGCGTGGCGAAGAGGTTGTTCGGATTCATCTGCTTGGTGGTGGCAAGTGGGCTTTTGTATTAACCTTACTCTGTGGACTCCACTCCAACGTCGAGCGAGAGGAAACCCTAACAATGGGTGATACACATACGACAAAAAAAAATCCGCAATCGTTGTAAACAAGTTAGTCAAGCTGTAACCATATTATTTCGATCATTTGCCTTATAAATAATGATGCCTTATAAAAACGATCACTTAAATTATGTATTTAATATGATTTAAGAACAAACAAAATATTTAAAAAAATTATTGAATTTGATCTTAGATTTTTCTTGAATTTCTATGAATTTTGCGTGCCAAGACTTGTAAATAAAATAATTTTCAGGGAACTAATCATTAGCATTTCTATTTTGTACATTCATTTCTTTAAATAACTAGATTATCATTAAAGTGATAAAATATAAAATATGTTATGTTTTACTAGCATTGCAATTGTAAGTATGTAAAAGACATCTAAAGCTATTCATGGTTGCCAAGTGGACAATCAAACGTTCCGTTTAAATTGATACAAAAGTATTGTTTATCTTGGTGGTTTTTGCAGATCAGTTGAGTGTCCCAGAGCGATATGTAAATATTGATGACGACGATAGGCGACGAGGTTACTAGACCGACTTAAAATGCACTTTTGTCTACGGGACCATTGTCTATAGTTTGTTTTATTGTTCGAAACCCGAGCTATCAAATGGAAATTGAAAATTGTGTATTCGGGGACTTCAGCATTTCGCATCTGTTTTGGTCTGGCCCAAGGTCTAGGTTTTGTTAGTAAGTGTTGGGCGATTTATTGTCAGCTTTAAGTGTGCCAAATTGAGGCAAAATGCTCGTATGCTTGGAATTGGTTTTCAAACTAAAAAGTGAAGGTAAATAACCTGATAAAATCGAAAGCACAGCTCATCAATTGGATAAGCCAACTTCCAGCGGAAATTAGTTGTCATAACAAACAGATGCATACGGAATAAGCTGAGATATATATATCTATAGACCTTATAGGGCTAATTGGCCGGCCTATTATTGTGGGGTGAATGTACAAATGGTGTAATATCGAAGAGCAGATAGCAAGGTTCGCTGCTTCCTTTCCAATTTGGACCTTACAACTTACCACCTTAGATACATTTCAAAATCTCGTGCATCCGACAGGGTGCATCTCATTAGCTGGGCGAAATTCTGCCCACAAATCAAAATAAACCAGTCAAGGCATCTTGGCCACGAGATAATAAGTTAGCCCACATTTTAACGGGTGTTTTCTGGTCGATGCCAAAAAACTGGTTTCCAACTTTCTCACGCCAATTTCGGGGACCATGAAAAACAGTGAAATGGAACCGAAACTATGTTTCCTTTTTTTTACTCGAATAATTTGCTTATGTGGGTCATTAAAGATGCAAAGATCTATCAAAGACATATACGATAAGTTGCTGTGTGTAATGGGAAACCAAAATTACCTTGTCATTAATTAATAGACCCAAATGCATTTGGATGAAAGTAGCAACAACCGAAAATTATACATTTAAATGGAAATATAAATATAAATAAAATACGATCACAGCAGAGCTCTTGTGATTAATGAGTGACAACTATTGCCGCACTTTGCATATTTTATGCAAAACGAATAAGTTGCCAAAATCTATTGAATGCAAAACACTCGGTGCGCAGATTAGTCAAAGCATAAAAGTGAATGTTGGCGGCACAGAAATTATGATTTGCGTAACAAAACTATTTTATTTTAATTTATTAATTCACACCATGGGCGGTTTTGACATAGGCTGCCTTTGTCCATTTCTATGCATAGCATTAGCAACCGAATCCGAACCCAAACTCCGTCCACCTGCGAATCCGTATCCCAAATCCATCACATCGAATTGATTGGGCGATAAATGCGCCTGCGATGCCTACCATCCGGTCATAATAAATGCATTTTTAATTATTGGCCTAAAAATGGTTATTTTTGGATGACCACCAAACCATAAAAAATAAAATTATTATTTCAATAAGCAGGTGAATCGAATCGTGTGTTGTTTCTTCTGCGCTTAAGCTGACAGTTTAACATGGGCTGTTGGACAAATATTGAAAAATGATGGAGGCTCGATATCCGACATATCTTAATCGAATGGTTTCTTAGTAGAAGCAGCAAAAAATGTGTAATTTTGCTTGATATGTTAGGAAAATTACATAGCACCCAATTAAATAATATCAATCATTTTATTGACAGTAAACTGTAAACTATTCAATTTATTGATTAGACTGGCGTTTTACTCAAAATAAGATAGATAATTATTCGATCCGCGTGCTATACGAACTTAATCCATCGGTCTCACAGAAATGGTTGTTAAAATACTTGCTTTGGGCCAAGACAATATAAAGGCCCAAGCACGTACACGACGTATTACATAGGTCTAGAAAGCGTGGTAATCATAAGAAGTTAAGGGACATTTGCTGTCGAACAAATTGGGTGACTTTGGCCCTGTCACAAATTGCAATTCACATTCGGCTATCGAGTTCGATATTAGTGGTTCAACAAGTGTTCAATTAGTTATTCTAGTTACGTGTATATATATGTTTATAGTATGTTTAGTATATGTTTCAGGCGTAACTTTGTGTATGTAGGTAATGTGTAAAATGTAAATGTATTGGCGTTACAATGATTTGCTCTCTCTCTATAGGATCTAATAATCAAACGGCAGAGCAGAGTTTGTTAAGTACTCTTGTTAAGTAATCCGCCATCCGCTTTGTAAGTTCTCTAAAATATTAATGTTTCCGATACACTCTATATATATATATATAGTTTTTAATATCACGTTCATCGTTTACACTTTTTGCTTGTTCTGTTACAATGTTTGTTCTGATTTTGCATTTATATCTTCTGATCTCGATTGGAGTATTAAACTACGTAGAGCCGATTTAACAATAGGTATAGATATCTGTATATATGTATTTAATATATAGAGCGAAACAAAGTTACCGACGCAGGTGAAATTTTGAAAATTCCAAAAGGGGGGTAATCATCCTAAGTTGAAACGCCTTTAATTTAGACAAGACATAGACATAAAACACATTTCCGGCTTCGATTCAGCGTTTTCTTTTTTTTTTTTTGTTCAGCTAAGCTTCCTTCTCACGGCTCGTGACTTCGGACGAACTTCTCCAGTTGCCTGTGCAACTGATTATGGTAGGGTATCCGGTGTTTGCTTATCGCTGTGGCCGCCAAACACTGCAGGGTTACGAAGTTGAGCAGTGGAATGGTGCTGGTGGGATTGGAGGCTATTAAGTCGTAGGGCCGCTTGTCAGCGCGATTCGGTTGATCGATGTCACCTCCACACTTGAGCAAAAGGTGAACAATCTGAGGAGAACAATTTTAATTGTATTAATCAAGAGTTTGTACGTCCTAACTGATGGCCCTCGCACCTCATTGTCATAGTTGTAAGGCTGGCAGGCCACATGCAGAGGCGTGGATTTGGCTTCGTTCTTTATGTTGACATCGACACCGCACTGGATAAGCAGCTTGATGACTTCCGCATTAGGGAACACAGTCTTCTACGGATGATAGAGGCAATTAAAAAAGAATGTCTAATGACAAATGATGGTGTTTACGCACATCGGCAAAGTTGTCATCAGTGATGTAGCCGCTCTTAATTACATTTAGCCGCGAGGCGCAGAGATGTAGCATGGTATCGGCGGTACTGGCACTTCGCAAGTTTCCCACCACCACCGCTTCGTGGACCGCCTGGCGGATGAGCTTGTTCTGCGCCTCCGTGTGGACGGTATTTATCAGTAAATAGATAAGGTGAGCCAAACACCTCATCACCCGGTCGTAGTTCTCCTGCTGTCTCCTGAAAACAGGCCTCAAGAGCAGCAAGTGCTTCACCACAATGGCGCTTTCCGACAGTGTTCGAAATACCCCCAGCACATCCTCGAACCTGGGCAACACTTTATCCTGATGGACAAACCTTGCTCTTGCATCGCTTCTTATATGACTGGAGTTCTGGACATGCAAGTCCAACATCAACCGCACCAGCGCCTGTGCCGCAAAGCAAGTTTCAAAATGCAGGATAGACCAGTTGGACACGCGCACTTCGAGCAGGAAGCGCCACAGATCAATGCAGCGTTGCAGCTGGAGTGAGTCCGCATACGAAGCACCCCTGAATTAAGAGATTTAATGTTAGGAGTTGAAGTAAAAATAATTGACTGATAATCACCTAAAAGTTAAGCGAAAGAGCATATCCTTATGGGTCAGTCCCAGAACACGCTCGCAAATAAGCAGGCTCTGGGTCCGCATTGCATCCATATCGGTGGCAATGTTATCCAGCTCCTCTAGCGTACTAAACTCAACGGCGTTTTCGTAAGCGGTGCGCAGAGGAACCTGCGGTTTTTTCTCTATATACGGAGAATAAGCTGCCCGGATGTGATGCGCCATGCGCCAATGCAGGATGCACACCCTCGACTCGTTGTGCTCATCGAGGAATGTCGATCCCATCAGCTCGTGGGCCTCGGCCAACCTTGCAGGCGTGTAATTCAACTCTTTTTTTAAAAAGTCGAAGATCTGATGTGCTCCCTTAAGGCAGGCAGTTCGAAGGGCATCGTCACCGTACCGACTCTTGGCATATGGGTCTGCGCCTTCCTCAATCAACATTTTCGTGGTATCCAGCCGGTGCTCCTGGATTGCGTAGTGCAGCGCCGTCTTGTCCTGAATGTCCCTCGCATTAATGTCAGCACCCTTTTGCACCAGATACAGGCACAACTTCACCGACTGCACAGAGTTGATCAGGCAGGTGCCGCCATTAATGTTGGGTCGCTTGATGTCTGCTCCGTTCTCAACCAGGAACTTTACTGCAAGTTTAAGTAGTAAAGATTGATAATATTAGAGCAATTACAATTTACTTTAATGTTGTTAACTCCTTACCGATATCAAAGTGGGTCATGTAGCAGGCACTTCGCACCGGCGTCGATCCCGAATCGGAGGTGGCATTAATGTCGCAACCGATGCGCACCAGGTACTTGACCATGGCCAGCTTCCCAGAAACAACGGCCGCCCAAAGTGGCGATACATAGTGAAAGCTATTATCCTCCGGCACCTCGAAGTGGCCCCTTTGCTCGATGTCCGCCCCACAAGTATTGATCAGATACTTGGCGATGTCCACGCAACCACGTTTGCAGGCGATGAAGAGGGGTGCGCAGCCATTTCGCTGCTTTCGCACCACCTCGCGACGAGTAGGGTAAGGCAGCCTAAAAAAAAGATAAGAAATCGATGAAAATAAACTTAATTAATTCATTATTATTTTTCGAATATTAGAACAGACTTTTCCGAATTTCTTTCTGTGCAAGGTAGGGTAAAAAATCGGAAGCACGTGCAGGGGCAATGATTTTGTAGGCATTTGTTGATAAGATCGAGCGTCCGACGACGTCAACACATTGACGCTACACGTCAGTAGCAAATTCACATAATTAAATTTAACTAGCTTTTTGTGATTACAGAAAATATTTGGGTGTTTACAAAAACAATTGAAACAATATCTGTTTAATAAGACAATAAAATTCCGAGAATAAATTATACGCAGTATCCGTAAGTCTATACCGTAACAATCGAGACGTGAGTTATATTGAAGAAGGTGGCTTCCCTATAATTTTAATACTTTATTTATCAGTAAAGTCAGGCGATTCGATTACTTCCATTAGTCCGTCTGTTTAATACGGGTATTTAGAAGCAATCAAAAGAACACTGTCGAAAAATATTGTTTTTCAATTCGTTTAATCTCTGCAGAATGATTTATTTTATAGTCTCTACTTATGAAAATGTTCGTGCAAAGGAACTTTGTCTAGGACGCAAAGACAGATGGTGTCCTTGTAAATTATTCATTATAAGTTTCAGCCGAATCGAGTCATGTTGTTGCTTTTAAATATCAGGAATTAAAGGAGTGTATCAGTTGTTTGAGAAGTGATTATAACAACTGTATGCTTATTAAATAGAACCCAAATGTTTGGCTTTTTTAAATATTTCACTGCAGACCCTATTATTGATTTGGGAAAACTTTCAGCAGAGAATTGGTCACTGGTATTAGCTAAATGAAATGAAATGATGAGAAAATGTGCCTACTGAACCAACTGAAAGGGCTTGTTCATTGCGAAACGCTATTTTCAAGGGAGATAATTACAGGGACATACTTTTCCAGTTCGTGGACCAGGTGGTGCGACAGCATCGAGTCCGCCTGGATGCCCTTGACCTGCTCGATCAGCTCATGACTGAGCTTTGTTAGCTCCACCTTGGGACCGCTCTGCTTGCGTTCGTTGGCCATTGATGGCCGTGGGACTGGCTGCTCCTGCTCCTGCTCTTGGCGGATATTGCGCTCCTGATCCTGATCCTTGGCTTCTAGCACCAGCTGCAGCTGCTCGACCTGTCGACGGCTGCCTTCAAGTGAGCGCATTGCCAGCGCACCGTCTCATTGCCAATTGATGGGTGGCTGGCTCTATATCCTTTGCAGTGGGTGTGGATGGGCAGGTGGTGGGTGGTGGGGTTGTGGGTGGTGAATGGCCTCCTCCCGGTTGTCCTTGGGCCACTGCCCCTTGCAAAAACGGTGCGGTGACCCACCAGCCTGAGCTACTTCTACTTAATTGGGTTGCCTCTCGCTGCTCCCGTTATTCAGCCCAAGGCCGTCCGAACACTTTCTTTTTCTCTCTCTGTATCTCCGCTTGGTTGCCTTTCCTTCTTTTCTTCGAATCAATTTCTATGTAGCGTGAAACTTGTGTGCAGAATCTATGGAGTTCCAAAGGCGATACTCGCGGTTCGCAATGGCAAAATTCAAAACAACAACAACGTGAGCGGTGTGTATTGGTGTTGGTGTTTGGATCACGGTTTACACCATGTTTTTCCGTGTTTTCTGTTTATAAATAAAAGTCAGCAAAAATCTTAACGTCAAAACAGTGTGTACACAAGTGGGGGATGACAATAACTGAAACAGCTGCTGTAACATACGACTGTAGGCCATAACAGAGGGATAGTGCTGCCACACCATGCCAACACAGGGGCTTTCGCTCTTTTTTCATGTGGTATTCTTAAAAAGTACACCCGTACACCATTTTTAGAATCTAAATCCGTACCTTAAATGAAGCTATGTGTGGCATACAACACTCTTGTGCATATATACTATTTAAGGCGGATATCGATAATAACCGGGCTTACGAGCTATCGATATTTTCAGATTTATGGCAACCCTGTTTTCAAAGGCACACCAACAACGACGCGCTGTTTGCAAAAAAGAACTCAATTTTAGGATTTCTCTTTAGAATTATTAAATAATAGGAAATGGAATCGCCAGCGGTGAACGAAGTCGCAGCGGGCTTGGGCGGTGAAAAACTGGAGGTGTTTCGCAAGCTGAATCTCCTGGAACAGCATCGCCTGGAGAGCTACAAGAGTTGGCCCTTCCCAGAGTCCGCATCCTGCAGCATTTCGAAGGTAAGGAAGTCACTGAAAGATTTGAAATATCCAAATGGTAATCTATAGTAACTAATCTATCATATATCACAGATGGCCGAAGCGGGGTTCTATTGGACGGGCACCAAGCGGGAAAATGACACTGCCACTTGCTTTGTGTGCGGAAAAACCCTCGATGGCTGGGAACCCGAGGATGATCCGTGGAAGGAGCACCTGAAGCATGCACCCCAGTGCGAGTTTGCGAAGCTGTGCTGCCCCGAAAGGGATCTAACCGTATGTTCCTCATACCGCACATGGCTCACTGAACCCGCCTGGCATCTTAAACTTCTAATTTTTTTGTAGGTGTCACAATTTCTCGAAATTCTTGGAACCGTTGTTAAAGGCAGCATAGAGAAAACCTGCAAAGCCTTCAAATCGAGCTTCATTCGGGAAAACGAGGAGCGTCTGAATGAGTTTACGCATAATCAAAAATAGAGCGCTAATTTTTTAAACCTTTAATATATATATAAACCCAGCTATTTATCATGATTGTCAATAAAACGCAATGTTAGTCCCATTGAATGTACCAAAACATATGTATTGCAAATCGAATATGCAGCAATTCCTAAAAGTGACTATATTTGAACAAATCTGCCGCGAATTCAACTCCAAAACATCCACGCTGCACGGTCATACTAAGCTTTTTGTGCATTTGGAACAGCTGATTAGAGCCAATTCGGTCTAGTAATCATCCTTCCATTTGTAGTCCTTATCCGCCGAAGCATTCGTTATGCTGAAGCGCAAATTAAATCAGCAAAAAGACAGTCTGGAGAATGGGGAGCCCACGAAGTCTTTCCCCAGGCAGGATACTACATCCGATTTCTTCGTTGAGCCGCTGTGGCTAAAATTCTATGAGACCGAAGTCAAGTTAAATGAGGCGCTGGACAAATTGGCTCCTCCTGCAAGCACTCCGTTCATCTATAACCCGATAGTGTATGCGTCCCAGCTGCACCGCGACTACTTGCGTCGTTATATGGACGGTCCCAAAAAGCTGGTATTTGTTGGGATGAATCCGGGACCCAATGGAATGGGCCAAACCGGAGTAAGAGCATATTCCTGCATATTATCCGATCCAAACGAATTGACACATTGTCGCACGCTGCAGATTCCATTTGGCAATGTGCGCACAGTAAAGGTCTCAATGCAGCTGGCAGGACCTGTGGACCAACCTCCTGTCGTGCATCCCAAACGTCCTGTCGCTGGCTTGGATTGTCGGACTGAGGAGCCCAGTGGTGTGCGCTTGTGGGAACTATTCCTCCGATTGGCTGGCAGCATGCAGATCTTCTCCCGGCAATGTTTCGTCCACAATTTCTGTCCGCTAGCTTTTTTCGGCGCTGACGGCAAGAACATAACACCCAGTGAACTTACTGGACCTTACAAAAGGCAGCTAGGCGACCTGTGTTTGGAAACCTTGGACGAACAATTGGAGCTCCTTAAGCCCCACGTGATTGTGGCTGTGGGAAAGTATGTTCGCAGTGCCCTGAAGCGTTCGGAATACGGCAAATCTCATTCCGTTCCAGTGCTCCGACTGCCGCATCCTAGTCCGCGGTCCACTAACAACACCAACTGGCCCGAAAAGGCTCAAGCGTTTTTGGAGGAGAACAACCTAATCCGATTCATGCGGAATGAGGCTTGAGGCTCAAATGCAATATGCAACTTAACGAGAAAGTATTTTATGCTTGAAAATTGGCTAAGAAAACAAAGTACAAACTTTTCAAATTCCTTAATAGATGTATGTATGTATATATGTATTTTCTGTAATTACTGCATATTTTATAACTAAAGAGAAAAATAAATCCTCTATTTTTAATATTAAATATATAAAATACTTAATGCTGACTCTGAAATAGTATTCTTTATTTTAGTTTTATTTTTAGTTAATAAGTTTTTCATTTACTTGGGGGAATACCCCGAATAAAAAACGTGACTTTGCCTTCTCACCGTGACCGCCGTGAAGTGACCGTTCGCCGTGACCGCCAGCTGTTGCTTAGTGCTGGAAAGCGCCGCCAGAGTGAGAGCTACTCATTGTTTTTGTTGACCTGGTCATTTCATCTCATCTGTGTGCGGCTTTTCACCCAGTTCGCCCGAGTCTATTTCCATGCCAAATGGCCGCCTTCATGGAGGAAGCGTTAGTGGAGGCGAGGCGGGCACGTGACGCCGGCGAGGTGCCCGTGGGCTGTGTGTTCGTTCATGGGGGCAAGGTGGTCGCACGTGGCGGGAACGAGGTGAACGTCCATCGGAACGCCACTCGCCACGCGGAATTCATTTGCATCGACGCCATCCTTGCCAGCTGCCGAGAGAGACGTCTTCCGGCCCGCCAGCTTTTCAGCGAGATCACTGTTGTGGTCACCGTGGAGCCCTGCATCATGTGCTCCGCCGCTCTGCACACTCTCGGTGTCAAGGAGATCATCTACGGCTGCGAGAACGACCGCTTTGGAGGGAAGACGGTGGTGGATGTGGCCGCCGTCGTCGGCCAAAGGATCCAGATCACAGGTGGTGTGCGGGCGGATGAGGCGATGGCTCTGCTAAAGGAATTCTACAAGGGCGACAATCCGGCGGCACCGCCACAGGCCAAGAAGAAAAAGTAGGATCAGTTGGTGGAGCCAGTAGCTTCGTGAAGAAGGGGTAATTATAAACATGAAGAATTTGCTAGAGAGAACGATACATTTTTGTTTTTTTTAGAAGCATGAATGGAGTCAACCACTGAAGGAAGCTATTACAGTCATTGAATAATATTTAAAATTATGATAAAATTATAGAAGAATAGTAGAATGCAAAACTCTGCTTTTCTACGGAAAATTCAACTACTTCCAAACGGATAAACTCCGGAAACCAACAGATTACCGAGAAACAGAAGGCAATCCTCTAGTTCTCTCACTATTTAGGAGGGAACAAGCCAATCAGCGTATTTATCTTATAAAAGAAAAAGTATTCCGTCGAAAGTATCGTGAAATAGAGAACGGATTTAAAAAACACCCAACCAGAAATTAAAGTAGTTAGAATAAAAAACTACAATTCCATGATGAAAGAAAACATTATTGCTTCAGTCAACCGCATCCTGGAGGAATATATACGAAGTAAAATAAGTAGCACTGCATCATTCTTCGACGATTTCTGTATATGATTCAATTTATTATAATCTTTAAGCATAGTCTAAGATACATTGTATATGGCGTTCAGAACGTATGTTTTAACTCTAAACATAAATACAAATACTGCATAAAAGCTACAACATTTACGTGTGTGTAGTGAAGGCTGTGCCTGTTTCCACTATAGGAAGACTACTCAAAACCTTTTGTTTCCTTTTCAAATGCGTAAAGTGCAGTCTCGCAGTCCGACACCAAGAATCTAGTTTACCCTCCAACAACCGAAGCAATATATTATTAAAATATATAGTTGTATTATAGACTAACTCTGAAAATATGTAGTTGTTTTAAGTTCCCATTTATGCATTATGAATTTGTCGGAGGGCTGCACCCGAGCTTAACCTAATGTAATTTCTCTACGTCCTAAACTATTTCTTCTGTTCGATCGTTTGCTGTGCCAGCTTATTACCTCGATCGCAATCAGCTGGTTAAACTGGCCATCGAACTCAAACAACTGGCGCAGCAAACAATCAATGGCGGGCGACTAAGTGAATCTAGACTAAATCTAATTAAATGCGCATGCTGCGGCGTCTATGGCCAATGTTCAGCCACTCCAGCGGCACGTTTCCGCCCACATTGTAGGTGGTGGGGGTGCAGTTGGGCAGCTTGCGGGCGTGCTCGCATCGCCGGCTCACGTTCCAGTAGGCAAATCCTTGTGGACAGCGGTTGATCTGTCCCTCGATGCGACCCGTCAGCTCCGAGAATCCGCACTTGACGAACAGCTGGCCGCACTGGTCGTTGTTCAGCGCAAAGTGACCCTCATCCGGGCAGAGGGGATCCGTCGTGCTGATTTGTACCTGATGATGGGGAACATTTAAATTGTATTATTTTGCATGGAATGACTAGATAGAGATAGAGATACTTACCACATTCTGAAGTCTTGTTTCCTCGTCAAACAAGTTGGTGGTCCTCTTCATATCCTTGGAGCACTTGTCACCCGCCGGAGGCTTGCCACAGCTGCAGGACTTGTCTTGGTAGACGGTTCCATTGGGGCATTGGAACACTACGATGTTGAGGTCGTTACTATCGGCACTTTCACTGCACTGATAGAACATGCCGCACTTCTCCGGATGCCGACGGAATCCAGTGGGGCAGACGTACACATTCTGTCCTGGACCGGTTTCGGGGCAGGGAGCGGAGGTGTTGGTACCGGGAGTAGGATTCTCTGTGGTGGTAGGGGACTGCGTCGTTGTGGATTCTTCCCCAGATATGGTCGTAGTTTCTGGCTTGGGTGATGTAGTAGTGGTTTCAGGTGTTGCAGTGGTGGTTGCGCCAGAAGTAGTGCTTTCTGTGCTCCCAGAAGTAGTGGTTTCGGGGCCCACTGTGGTGGTGGTTTCAGGAGAAGATGTGGTGGTGGTCTCAGGAGATGATGTGGTGGTGGTCTCAGGAGATGATGTGGTGGTGGTCTCAGGAGCTCCCGTTGTGGTTGTTTCTGGGGCCCGCGAAGTGGTTTCTGGTTTCCCAGAGCTGGTTGTACTCTCCGTCGTACCAGGCTCCGTAGTAGTTCCTGGCGTGGTCGTTTGTCCAGAGGAGCAATTGCCAGACACCTGATCGGCGTAATTGCAGGTTTCGGTGGACGTGTCCCAAACAGTTCCCTTACCGCACTTGAAGGCATAAACCTGATACTTGCCGTTTTTGGACGCATCTACACAACGGTAATAGCGACTGCAGTCCTCGGGATCTGGGAAGAATCCCTCCGATGAGCAGTTATAGTTATGCTGTGGTTCCGGCAGAAGAGTGGTTACTGAACCTTCAGATGTGGTGGATGTTGGACTCTCCGTGGTTGTAGTGGGTTCAGGTTTTGCTGAGGTTGTGGGCTCTTGAATGGCGTCGGTGGTTGTAGGAGGTAATGTGGTCGTGGTAATAGGTTCGCTGGTGGTTGTTGGCTTATAGCCCGGAGTAGCGGTTGTAGTTTCTACCGGAACAGGTGTGGTTGTTGGGTTATAGCCCGGAACGGACGTGGTTGTTGGATTGTAGCCCGGAATACTTGTGGTGGTGGGTTCTTGAGTGGTCGGCTTTTGAGGATACTCGGTTGTAGTGGGTTTCAGGGGCTTCTCTGGAGTGGTAGTTGGCTTTTCCGGATATTCAGTCGTCGGTTTCTGCGGCTTTTCTGTTGAAGGTTCTTCAGTGGGTTTTGTTATGGGTTTTGTCACTGTGGTGGGCTCATCCGTTGACTGTGGAGTGGTGCTTCCGGGATCCTTGGCCTCTTCACTTGGGGTTGTGGTTATTGGTTCAGCGGGTAACTTCGAGCACCTCGGTATATTCTCCATGTAGTCACAGGTCTGAACATCTTCGTTCCACCCCGTACCCTTGGGACATGTGAAATTGTACTTCCTGTAGGAGGCTCCAGCACTGATGCATCGGTAGTATTTCCTGCAATCTTCGGGATCGGCCATGTAACCCTCACCTGTGCATTCCGTGCCCGCTGGCAGTGGTTTCATAGTGGTTGTAGACGGTGGTTGAGTGGTGATTTCCGGGCTTGAAGTTACGGTTGACGTTTGAGGTTCCGGAATAATTGTTGTTGTAGGGGTTGCAGCTCCTGTGGTCGTAGTGGGGGGTAGTCCAGTTGTTGTAGTCGGAGGTAAGTCAGTTGTAGTGGGAGGTAAGCCAGTTGTAGTCGGTGGTAACCCAGTTGTTGTTGTCGGAGGTAAGCCAGTTGTTGTAGTAGGAGGCAACCTAGTTGTAGTAGTAGGTGGAATTTCGGTGGTTGTAGTAGGAGTTGTTGAAGTGGGTGGTAAATTAGTCGTGGTGGGTGGAGGTGTGGAGGTCGAGGACGTGGTCGATGTTCCATTTGTTGCTGGCTCACAAGGTGGTTTTGAGGTGGTACTTTCAGTGCCAGTATTGCAATTGTTGAAATTGTGGTTGCAAGTCTGCAGATCCTGATCCCAAACGGTACCAGATCCACATTGGAATGGAATTGGGGTAAAGCCGCCTTTGTTGTTCCTTACGCAGCGGTAGAATTTGGAGCAGTTACTGGGGTCAGCCATAAAGCCCTCCGACCTACATTTGCCATCCGTATTGGGTAACTGAGTAACAGCAGATGTTGTTTCAGTGGGTGAAGCTGTAGATGAAGAATTAATTGTGGTTGTGGTTGGTCTGGCAGTCACTGGACGTGAGGTAGTTGGCGGACCTGCAGGTCCCGATGTAGACGATGGGTCAGAAGGTCTGGAAGTGCTTGCGGTTGTGGGCCTGGAGGTCGTCGGAGTGGAAGTTGTAGGTGGAGCAATACCACCGCATTCCTTTACTGCCCACGCATGGTTGCAGGCCTGCAGTTCGGCATCCCAAACAGTGCCAGGACCGCAGCTGAAGGGTACCATACTGAAGCCACCTCTGTCATTATCGACGCAGCGATAGAACTTGGCACAGTCCGTACGATCGCCAATAAATTGTCCATTAACCTTGCAGGTTTCAGAAGGATTTGGTTTGGATGAAGACGAGCTGCTGCTAGAGGTGGATGAACTGGAGGACGATGAGGATGAACCTTGATTATTGTTATTGCTTGATGATGATGATGACGAAGATGAGGATCCATTTCCAGACGAGTTTGAACCAGAAGAGGAGCCACTATTGGAGGAGGAGCCTTGATTCGATGAGCCACCGTTGGAAGAGGCACCACTGTTTGAGGTTGAACCCGTACCCGTATTGGAGGAGGAGCCACTGCTGGAGGATGTACTGGAAGATGATCCTTGGTTAGATGACGATCCCTGGTTGGAAGATGATCCTTGGTTCGCAGAGGAGCTAGTCGAGGAGCTGCTGGTGCTGTTAGACGAACTTCCATCTTGATTCACCACCTTCTTGCATTTAAGCGGCTTGGTCTGGATCTGATCAGGATGGTTGCAGCTGTTGGCCTCAGGATCCCATAGAGTGTTTGGTGGGCAGGTGAATGATACTTTGGAAAAACCGCCCTTACCATTACCCACGCATCGATAAAACTTGGAGCAGTTCTCGTTGTCAGCCAGGAAAGTTTCCTCACTCTCACATTTCTCTGCCGGCTTAAAGGGTTTTTGTGTGGTGGATGATGAAGCTCCTTCAGTAGTAGATGATGATGTCTGGTTAGACGACGACGATTGATTGGAGGAGGATTGATTCGACGATGACTGGTTAGACGAAGAAGATTGATTTGAGGATGATCCCTGATTGGAAGATGATCCCTGGTTGGAAGAAGATCCCTGGTTAGAGGAAGATCCCTGGTTTGATGATGATCCCTGGTTAGAGGAGGAACTCTGATTTGAGGATGATCCTTGGTTGGAAGATGATCCCTGGTTAGAAGAGGACCCCTGATTGGAAGATGATCCCTGGTTAGAAGAGGATCCCTGATTGGAAGAAGATCCTTGGTTGGAAGACGATTCTTGGTTGGAGGACGATCCTTGGTTGGAGGAGGATCCTTGGTTCGAAGATGATCCCTGATTAGAAGAGGAACCCTGATTGGATGATGATCCCTGGTTGGAGGAAGACCCCTGGCTTGAGGATGATCCTTGGTTAGAGGACGATCCCTGGTTGGAAGATGATCCTTGGTTAGATGATGATCCCTGGTTGGAAGATGATCCCTGGTTAGAAGAAGACCCCTGGTTGGAGGATGATCCCTGGTTGGAAGAGGAACCCTGATTGGAAGAAGATCCCTGGTTGGTTGATGATCCGCTACCATTGGCCATAGCCTTGCATTGCTCCTTTTGCACATCCGTTGGATGGTTGCATCCCTTCGTATCAGGATCCCAGACCGTTCCAGGGGAGCAGTCGAACGGAACTTTATTGAAGCCACCGCTGCCGTTCTCTACGCAGCGATAGAATCGGGCACAGTCTTTCTTATCGGGCAAATATGTTTCCGTATCTTGGCAATCTCCATCGGGATTGGATGGCTTTATTTGAGTGCTCGTAGAATTACTGTTTGTGCTTGAGGAGCTCTGATTGCTGGATGTGGACGATGAAGATGAGCCTTGATTGGAGGACTGATTGTTCGATGATCCTTGGCTGCTTTCTTGATTGGATGATTGGTTGCTGGACGAGCCTTGATTGCTGGAAGATTGATTGCTAGAAGAGCCTTGATTGTTAGATGAGCTCTGGTTGCCGGAAGATTGATTGCTAGAAGAGCCTTGATTGCTAGAAGAGCCTTGATTGTTGGATGAGCTCTGGTTGCTTGAGGATTGATTGTTGGAAGACCCTTGATTGCTTGACGAGCCTTGATTGCTAGACGTTCCTTGATTGCTGGATGAGCTCTGGTTGCTGGAAGATTGATTGCTAGAGGAGCCTTGATTGTTTGACGAGCCTTGATTGTTAGATGAGCTCTGGTTGCTGGAAGATTGATTGCTAGAAGAGCCCTGGTTGTTGGAGGAGCTTCCACTAGATTGCTGTCCAGAGTTGTTACTACCACTTGACGAGCCCGATTGAATGTTGCATTTCTTCTTTTGATCCTCGGTGGGTAGATCGCAGACCTTATCCACTTGGTTCCAAACGGTACCGGGACCACAGGTGAACGGCACTTGCTCTAATTTTCCGTCCTTATCTTGGCGGCATCTGTAGAATTTAGCACAGTCCTCTTTATCAGGGATATAAGTGTTTTCATCCTCGCACTCGGTGGGCACGGGTTTATTGGATCCACTGGTGTTTTGGCTGCTTGAAGAACTCTGATTGCTGTTGGAGCCGGAAGATTGATTGTTGTTGGAGCTCTGATTGTTACTGGAGGACTGGCTGCTTCCAGAGCTCTGATTGTTGCTGGAGTTTTGATTGTTGCTAGAGGATTGGTTGCTGCCCGAGTTTTGGTTGCTGCCCGAATTTTGGCTGCTGCCGGAGCTTTGGTTGCTGCCAGAATTTTGAGAGCTTTGGTTCTGATTGTTGCTGGAGCTCTGGTTACTGTTTGAGGATTGGCTACTTCCGGAACTTTGACTGCTGCCGGTGCTTTGGTTTTGGTTGCTGCCAGCGTTTTGAGCGCTTGAGCCTTGATTGCTGCTGGATGTGGAGCTAGATTCCTGATTGTTGCTAGATCCCGAACTAGACTCCTGATTGTTGCTAGATCCCGAACTAGACTCCTGGCTATTGCTGGACTCCGAACTGGATTCCTGATTGTTGCTGGACGTGGAGCTGGACGACTGATGACTGCTGCTGGACGTAGAGGACTCTTGGCTTGAGCTGGAATTGGATGTCGAACTGGATGTGGAACTGGAGCTTTGAGAGGAGTTCGAGGAACTGGTGGACGAGCTCTGCTGACTGCTGGCGGTAGAGTTCTGGTAACTGGTCTGCGACGACTGTGTTGACGTTTGGCCGGCATAATAAGCATCGTTCTGTGGAGCAGCTTGATTGCGGCATCCTCCGTTGGCACGTACGTCAAACATATGGTTACAGGACTGAAGGGACTCGTCCCACGCCGTGCCATCTGAGCAACGGAAGCCGATTTTGTTATAGCCTCGGCCGTTCGAGATGCAGCGATAAAACACGGTGCAGTCGCTGGGATCGGTCATGAAGCCATCATCCCGGCATATTATGCCATCCTCCTCCGCTGATCCAACGGCGCGCAGGGATGAGGAGCTGGAGAAGGATATGACAGAGACACCATTGAGACCAGCCAGACCGTAATTTGTGGGCAGACGGTGGGTCGACGCATATGTTCGCAGCTCATTGGCCGCAGGTGTGACGGCCAGGTTAAGCATCGCATTATGGTCATCCTGTCCGTAGTCGTCCTGCTCCCACTTCTCCATGCTGCCGCCGTCCACCTCGTTCACCTCGTTCGCCTGGTCAACGCACTCATCCCGCCCAGCCATCGCTGGTGGCAGACACATGCGCAGGGTGCGGGAGAAGACCGCGTCCTCTGGACAGGCCAGGAGGTAGGGTTGGATGTATTGCCCCGAACGCCGCTCACAGCGGTAATAAATCCGGCAATCGTAGTCGTCCGCAAACAGACCCTCTCCAGGGCAGTAGAAGGCCACGTCTGTCTGGTCCATCGGCGATCGAATGTCTGTAATGAAGGTAGTGAAATGTCGTTAGTTTTGGGGATTTTAAATTGCGAGTTTTAAAACAGTTAAGTGGCCTAATTCAGTTTGAGTATTCCCTTTTACAATTGCAGAAAGTAAGTTTGTTATTCAATCCCTTTGAGAAGTAGAACAATATAATCCTAGGGTGCGAAGAGTTTATGTTGCACTTGATTGGATTCAAATTGAAACATAAAACAAATCGAATTGACACTTTCGAACAAACACAATAAATTGAATAAACCTTCATTTGCGTTAAATGAACTATTATGTGAAGTAAAAAATGCACTTCTGGCCTGTCTCCAATTTGTTTTCGAAACGAAGAGTATCAATCTGCAAATTAGCATACTTTTTATTTGTTTAATATATATGGCCAGGCAATTTGAAATCGCCCGCTGGAACAAACCATTGAACTGAAACTTCCTGTCACAAATTCTGCCGGCTGCATATATTACATACATATACATATGTATGTATGGATGTTTGTATAGATATAGTACTTGTATGTCGGACACAGCTATCTACATATATTTTGCTCAATTTCGTTTGACATTTTCCGCGCTCGTCTTTCGTTTTTCGTTATTCGTTGCGGGATTTTTCGCGCTGTCAAAATAAAATTGATAATTTATTGTCATTCAATGTGCGAGAGTCCTCTTTTTCAATTTTTTGTGTTGTTCTTCTTGTTGTTGTTTGGCGGTGGCATACGCAGACTTTGCCTTCCAATAAATTTAAATGCATTTATGGCCGTTACAGCGGAACAAATTCATTTTGAAAATGAATTGTGAGTATGTGTTTTTCCTTCTACATGTTTTTTTTATCCAGCTCTACAGATTTTTGCCAGCTCTTTTTTCAAGTGTTTGGGCTGTGAACATTGTAAATGCGCGGCTTAAAATTAGAGCTTTTCTAGGCATAAATTCCCATCAGTCAGTGCCTAATATATTTGATTTCCTTTCCCTTCCTTCCCTTCCCGCTGCGATTATCAGAGTGTGTGAGCCATTGGCCAATGCTTTATGGCCAGAATGGTCGTAGGCCATATATTTCTTATGAAAATTGCCAAATTTAATGGCCATAAAATTTAATTATAGCAAATGTGGTTTGGCAGCAAGGGATAGGGAATATTTCTTAGGGGAGAAAGTGTGTCAGATTGATGAAACATTCCGTGTTAGGTGGCGAGCAGAAAAGGTTGCACAAATGGAAACTAATTTGTAATAAATTGATTGGAAGAACTATCTGGTTAATACAAATAAAATCTGAAGTATCAAATTCTAGAAAAAATAATAAGGTACAAGTGATAATTACTTTTGTAATTGTCATTCCATAATGATAGTATATCAGAATCATACAAATTAAAGTAAATAAAGTAACATCTTCAAAAACACTTTCGAGGATCATTTAAATAATTAAGTTCCTACTAATTCCTTATGACCCCCGGTATTTACACGCCCATTTGCAACATTGGTAAAGCGCTTAAATTTTACATGTAACCTTTTGCCCGACTGCAGCCGAAAATCCAGCAAACTAATTTAATAGAACGCCTCACAGCACACGGCTCTTGGTCCGCTGCCCCCTTGGCAAACAAACATAAAGTTTCAATTTGTACACGAAAGCCCAAAAATGCTAAACCCATTACCCAGATGGCGGCGAAGGATGGAGCATGGAGCACGGAGCATGGAGCCTGGAGAATGGAGCGGTGAAGATGTGTGTGCCACCAAGGATACCGATGCCTCGAACTCCGCCGTCCTCGAGCGTTGAGGGAAAATTGACCGTTTTACGATTTTAATTATATATGATGTGTACTTTAGAACTTATGCAAAATGAAACGAAGGAGGAGGGCGCGGCAATGCGACCGCAAAATTGTGCGTTCCAACCCGCCGGAAGCCCCTCTACTACCCACATCCATATATATATTAAAACATACATATGTATGTATACTGTGTACAGTAGTCCCTGGCATCTGCCAACCGGGAGCAGGCGTAACATGGTTAGCCACAATCTGACCGCAGAGCATGGCCGCAAATAGTTTCGGATATGCCATTGCCATTGCCACCGGCACCACTCACCACCGGCACCACGCACCACCCAAAAACACCCATTAAGCCGCCCAAAAACAGGCACCCCTCCCCGCTTCCATATCCTACATGCCCCTTGCATTAAAATTTCAATTTTCAACATTTAAGCACGTTACGGTTTACGAAAATTTAGTTATAAAAGCATTCATTCACAAGTACACGTTCTGCACTGTGTGCACTGTTGGTCTTTTTTTTGTACAGTGTAGGCATAATTTTCGTGGGTCAGCCAGATGGCGAAAATGACAAATAGTGGATCCCATTTTTCACTTGATTTTTCCTTGGTAATTAAATATTTAGTGAGCGGCTGGTTTGTGCGGTTTTACGCTTCCATTCGCGACTGGCTGCCATAGAGTTTGCTTCGCTGAACAGGAATGCTTGCAATTTCCATTTTCATTACATAAATTGAAGGCTTTCTAAATGACCAACTGTAGTCCTGCTCTTAATAGTTGATTGTTTTGGAGGTTTCACAAAATGTCAACTGGGGCCGTTTGAGCGTTACATTGTCGCTTTGGGCTGTTTCGTGGTCGTGTGTATTTGTTGCAAGCAGTCGCAATGGTCCTTTAAATTAAATTAGTCATTAAAAGTTTAGTCATTATACTCAGTGCCGGATGCTGCGGCCTTGTTTTGATACCACCACCGCAGGGGTTTTGAAATTTAACTGACTTAGATATGAACTAAAGGTGTGAAAAAGGGAGTTGGTGAGAATATGGGTCCACTTTGGTCGCAATTATTAAGCTAACTTTTATAACTTTCTATTTCCACATACAAGTACAAGTCTTTTTTAACTCTTAACAACGTTTGAATAAAATTTAGTTTTTCACCTAAATTTAAAAAATTGTATATAATTTATTATCTATTTTTTTAGAGCTTTAAAGTCTTTTCTCTGCATGAGTTTTTTAGGTTTATTTTCCTACTGAGCATGTATTTACTGTTTTTCGATACGAGCTCTACAGCTTAGCATCCGTCTAAATGATTTTACAGACATGATTCCATTACTTGGCTAAGAGGGCGCCATAAAAAGGGGTAATTCGAATGTCAGTTAGCAGCCTGACATTAGAAGCTTGTCGCATCCTTTAATATCCTTAACTCCATGTCTGTTTTCTCCATCTGCTCTATCGCTATCCATCCGTCCCACTCCAACTGGAAAACTCCCGAGGGCTTTGTAGTTGCAAGTTGTAAATATGATATTTGGATTTTTGAGCTCTCGCCCATCGCATCGTCGGGCTGGCAACTCGGTAATTTCATTTGCCTCTGGTGGCATTTTACGCCTGTGCCGTCGTGTTGAAACGAGCGAGTGGACGTACGTGTTGGCCGGATAGTCCGGATTCCGGACTCCGGAATGGGGATATAGTGGATAGCCGTATTTTCATTTCAAGTACATGTTTATGCCACGCCCATTTCATTCAGTTCCGCCTGCTCCGCTCAAATTTCATGGTGGCAAATGACCAGCTTCAGGAAATTCAATTTATTATGCAGCCTGACAGTTTTTAGCCATTCTCTCTCTAAGATGACAGCTTTTTCTACTGCTTCAGCGAATGCACTGCGAAAAAATCCATTCTAGTCATTGGTAGGGAAGCTTAGCATGCTAATGAAATCCTGAAGTATTCACTATAGATCTTGGTCCCTACCCTTTAAACTCACATGAAAAACCTTAAATATATACAATCATAATATAAAGAGTTTCTTTCAGTGCTCTACGGCTTCTTGTCCTGATCCTGTGCGACTGCTTTCTGACAGCTTCGGTGGATGAAAATGAAACAGAAAATAAAAATGAGTGAACTTCGCGCTAATTCTGGCATCTGTCGGGCTTCATTTTGGAGTCTCCTTTGAGTTTTTTCTACTTCAGCACCGATTTCGAATGCGATGCGCCAGATGCATTTGAATTTCGCGCTGCGCTGCGCTCGAGCAAATTTTAATATTGGCAACGTCCTTGAGGACATCGATTGTTCGCTAGGATTTTCGCTTTGGCCAGCAGTTCCAGTCATTACTCATACGCAGCGTGTGACACAATCGCCACTATGCATTATTCATGGCGATGCGGCTGCGCTGGATAAACTTGTCGCAGAAGCTGACGACAGCTGGCAGTAAAATGTTAAATATTTAAATGCCTTTTACCACCCGAAACCGACTTTTCCCCCCCCCCCCCCCCCCCCCCCCCCCCCCATCTCGTAACTATCTCGTTGGGAATTGCCTTTAACTAGGAGCAATTAATTTGAATTTGAACTATTTAGAGGCACCCGCAGCACTCATGGCGAGAAGGCGTTCCAAATGGGAGGGTGGGTCCCCAGGACCTGCCATCCTGCCGGTAAATTAAGCATAAAGCGCTTTTAGTTACAATCACGTTCGTCTCAATTAAACTACATTAAATTCAATTAGCAGGCAACAGGAACACGAAATGAAAGCAACATTGTCATTACGGTTTCAGGCAAAAGCATCTAAGATACACTGAAAAACTGAATTTTATAACTTATATAAAACTTATGGATCGAATTCACTGTTGCTCCTTTAAGGCAAGGCTGTAATACTTACTTAACTTATTTAACCAGACAACTTGAATTAGAATTATATTTGCTTTATTAAATACTTTCATACTTATTTAATTAAGCCAGAGCGTTCAATTTGCCACAATTTGAGTCTGTTACAATTACCTAAAATACTTTCCGTGCAGTGCAGCAACTATAAGAGCATCGTCTTCTGGCCAGGAAGAAAGGAGTCAAGACGCAGGACACAAGACGCAGGACACAAGACCGAGGAAGGTGGAGGCAAAAATCTAGCGATGGCCTGACTGACAATTGACTTTCATTATTTCTTACATTCCTGGCTGCATTATTGAGGCCTGGTGCTGGGCATATTTGACAGGACGAAGGAGGTCCTTTGTGGAGCGCAGGCTCTCGGAGGCTCTCGCAGGCACTGCTGCCGTGCCGTGTTAGTTTCCCAGTGTAATTAAGTTTAATATTTAATTTAATTGCATAAGGATACACGCACACAACTACAACGAAACCGGTACCCATAAAAGCACACGCGCAGAGACAATGTTGGCCATTTCGCTACTGCTGCTAACTGAAATTATGATGAAAGCAGCAGCAAAGGCTTTTACAGTGCTAAGTGGGGGCAGTGGGCGGAGTTACAGAACTCGTAAGGTGAAGGTCAGTCCATGGCTTCCTCGAAAGTGGAACGTGCCCGTCTTAACTTAAGACGGGACTTAACTGGGTGTCCGGTTATCCAGTCCTTTCGGCCAGTTACTAGTCACTTGGCCTGGCCAAGTTACTTCATTTGCCACTGCTGACCTCCTTGGGGCTGCATTATTATCACTGGAGTTTTCCTGCCCGACTTATATTATGTCCTTGCCATGGGATTATGGCGTGTTAGCAGGTAGTTCGTGCCCTCCACCTGCCCTAAAGATATATAGGCGTATATATAGCGTTGATCTGGCGGTGAGGTGGTCATGTAATGAATTGTGTGCCAGGCAACCTGATGTTTTGTTTGCTGCTCAATTTGCTCAGACAGTTAATCACATTGCGTGAAAGCTAATGTCATTAGGAGGCCTTCGTGCTCCGCTTACACACCCACATACTTTGTGTTCCTCTCCCAACGGGCATAACGAATAAATTTGCCATCAAGTTGTGCTTCGATATGCCTCAAATTTCGTGGCCTTAGCGGAGTTACATATTTATCTGACCGTCATGTGGGAAAATTGGTTGCTTTCATTCAGTAATACAGACTCGTTTTAATGGCTAATAAGTTGCGTACATTTACTCGGCTTTTAAAGCAAACGAAAGTTTTCCCCCAGTTGCCTTCAAGTAACCGCACATATGCCAAAGAAAGCCCCTACTACGAAACAATTGATCAACTTTCCAGCTATTGTACTCACATATCGGAGTAGGCCGACACCCTTTCGAGCCACACCCCTTTTATGCCCATAGTTTGGCTACACTGCAACAATAGCCCCCGGTTATTGGGCGTATAAAAAGTTACATATGTATGGCGCAAATTTAGTTGCCAATTGGGGGAGTGTGTTCGCCTGGCCCCGGGCTCCTCAATTAATTTCATTTAGGGAGTGCCTGAGTGGCGGAGTGGAGGAGTGGTGGAGCGGCGCACAAGGAGGCCCCCGGCTGTAGCTAAACACATCCAAACAAAAGAGCCAGACACACACAATATTTTCAATTAAGCTGCTGCAATACCAGCAGAATAATAACAATTACAACATGTGTACGAGCACAGCTTAAGCGGAATGGTTTAAAGGAAAGGAGTCTGTGGTCCTTTCTGGGAAATGGCTTTCCGTTCGCAATCCGTCGTTTTTGGATGAGAGCAATGAGCCAAATTAAAAAGCTGCTCTATCCTTTGTTTTATATTAAGAATTTTTTTTACATTAAGAAAGGAAAGGACACTTTTTCTAAATACATAGATCACCTGAAGAGAAGGTCACGGATCTTACTTCCCAAACTTGATATGAAACTAAATCATTGCATTTTGTTCAAAATTCACCACTTTAGCTTTGTTCGAAAGATAACATTTTTCTAAAACATCCATTACTGAAACGCTATACTTCTTTGCACATTTGGTGACAAGTAGAAACCCGTGTAAAATTTCAAAGTCCTCGGTCCTTTTAGCTCTGTTCAACGTCAACCAAGAAACAAGCCACAATTGGATGAGGGAAATAGGTGATGGAGGTGTACATATCGTATGTTCAAGAAAGTGAAGACGCTTGTGCCGAAGCAATTACTGAAATACACGACAAGGGAGTGGGGCAAAGTTACATTGAGTTCTGTAAATGAATTGCTGACAATTAGTTGAATTTGTTGGCACAGTCAGCTGTGGCAAGCTGGAAAACTTGGAGTGCGGCAATCAAAGCAGCTGCCGCTGATGAGACCCCAAATCCTTGCCCACTGTTGCGGCAATTGGAGTTCTTCTTGTCCTGTTTATGGTTATATCAGAGCAAACTTTTTTATTGCGTTAGTTTTGTGCCAATAATAATAAAACATACCAGTGTAGACCAACGGACTAGTGGATCATTAGCCTAATTTTATGTGACACTCAGGTGGTTCAATCAAGGTTGTTTATCAGAAAACAAATGAAAGCGTATACCTATAAAAACTGTTGCCCAATTCTAAATGCATTCCATGCTTGACTTTTCTACAATTTCATTTTATTTTCTATTCAGCCATGCAGCCTTGCAAGTATAAAATTCAAATTGAGTTTGAAGAGCTGTAGCTCAACACTTCCCATCAATTAAATATTTACGTTCCTCGAATAGGTCATTAACATTCATTTAGCTGGCAAAACAATGCCATGAATAAACAATTAAACGTTTCGACTGTCCAAGGCAGACAGTGAACTTCTCGCGAAGAACAAAAGCACCACACTTGAGAACTTTACGGAAGTGCTTTTATTCGCTACTTCTCAGAAAAGAATAGAATCGCAGCATCTTGGGTTTCAAAGTGGACAATCAAAGAGTCAACAATTTTCTATAAAAATGCCAACAGCCCGTCGCAAATTGCAATTCAAGCTATGCACGTGTTAATTATTTATGCCCCTATTCCCTACTCCTCGTCCAAGAGAAATTCCACGCACGGTGCGATAAATCAGTTGGCCATAGGAAGCTATCGCCTTGTAAATTCCACCACTTGCGCAGGAAAAGAGTTCCTCGAATAAATTATACAAATTATTATTTAACTCCCAGCTGCACAAACGACTGTGCACTGGGAGAAGTTAGTACAGAGAAAGAAACGTATCTTATACTTAAAGGAATATATTAAATAAATATTTAACTGCGTATTCTGATACCATTTTAATTTAATGATGAGTTTGGGGGGTATCAATAGATCACAATCCCTTTAATAAATATAATAATAATAATATTTAAATATTTATTTTTTGTTCCATGTCCTTCTTGGCATGTGACTGGCTTCTTGGTCTGGTCCAAAGTTATGCACAGACAAATCGCTTATTTAGATTAGAGCTGACAACCGAAGTGGGGGAAATCTTCTGCAGAGGCAGCCAGAAGAACGCAGCTCCAGAACGCAGGCGCGGATACATAGATTCAGATACTTATATCCGCAACTGGTTGCAAGATCTTCATTGCCCTCAAATTTCAGGTTTGCTTGCGTTGCTGAAGGAGGCGTGTTTATGTTGTTCAACAGGCTAACAAACTGTCTACTTAGGTTAAGCGCAGCTAGGAAGTAATTGTGGGGCGAATCCGCTGGAAACCGGTGATCATTTTCAATTAGAGACCCCATCGTGGGGCGTGATTTAGAAGCTGTTGTGGGTAAGACGGTAGCTGGATTCCGATTATGGGATAAGTGCGGGAGCATCGTTTATAAAGCCAAAGCTAACGAACCAATGACTCGAAGCACTTTGCAGATTGTTGTTAGATTAGCGTTCGTAATAAATGAGGCAGCTCCTTGATGGAAGGAGCCGGTGTTGTCTAGACTTGTGATTGCCAAACAGCAAGTTGAAAGTGGAAACTCTCTACCTGACTCGGCGCATTTGTCATAATAAAATTAGCATTTGCCTGGGTCAACAGGAGACGCAGGACAGCAGGATAGCAGGCCAGAGACACAGGATGCAGAAGAACTGGGGGTGGCCGCAACGGCAAAACTTATCACTGTGTTGACAGACCCGCCGACTAGAAAAGGAAGCAAATGGACAACCTGGAGGTCCTCCCGTGAAGTTGAGACCCTTTTGAAAAACAAGCCACTTTCTTTGAATAGCTTTCAGTGTGGGCAACAACTAGTAAGATAAGTAAGTATATCATTTTAAAAACGTTCACCAATTGAAGTGCCTATAAAAGAGCATTAACAAGTCGTTATCAGGGGACACTGCTTAATTTATTCCCTGTAAGTGGGAGGATGCGAAATCGTTGCCTGTCTGGCCGATAAACATTCGAGTTGCCCTTACAAAATATTCACGAAATGACCAATTCAATTGGAACTCTATTAGCCTCACTTTCGATTCCCTACTTGTTCTCGATTCGCTTTAAATGGCCAAACAAATTGCATTGAATCCCTCAAATTCGCACAAAACTACAAAATACTTCGACTTGCCAGCGGCGATATTGTGCTGACTAAACGGAAAGAGTCCGGCATGTAAAGCGAAATCAAATCACGTACAGTGTCCGTTCCGTTACTGGCCAATATCTGCTGACCAAATATCACGCAGCTGCAACAAATCAAAGAGCCAAATTCTGGCGACCGGGCGCACCGACTGCTGGTTCAAGTGCTAAATAAATTGAAAATTCTAAAATTTTAATAAAAATTGTCGCAATATTGCAATAAAATTCTCATGATTGCCAGCCGCCCCTTCTTCGATTCTGGGAAATTCTGATTTTTAAATCGTTCACTGGTATCACGTGCAATTCTTTTCCACCGTCAGCTGCAACACCGTTTGGATAAATAGATATGTACATATGTATGTACATATGTGTCGTCTGATTTTTTTGACTCGTCACTTTGTGCATTTTAGTTGATTTGGGGATTTCGTTGAATCAGTTTTTGGCTAAAATGCGGGTGCAAATTTCATTTCGTGGAATGAAGATCCCGCTTTCGTGTGATTTGATACTGATACTGCTAGCAAGTTTTTCTGAATATCATTGTCCTTACACATAACTAACTATCTAACATGAATTTTTCTTTATAGGGTCACTTGTAATTTAGTTCTTTATATATAGTATCTTAGGATTTGATAAAATGAATATGCAATTCTATAAGAACTAATAAGTTACGGATTGAATTATTTCTCTTTAAAAACCTCTGCCCGCGATATGCAATGATTTCTTGCCCATGCCCGTAAAATAAATTTAATTGAATTTTACGCCGTTTTTAAAGCGCAACTATCAGATTAATTAATAATATTTATGTGCGGTATTCGATGCACACGCCGAAACAAGCGGAAGGCATTGTTTGCCCGTTCGATTTTGACAGATACATAATTAGTTTTTGTACACCATAAGGCCGCAGGTGCCGTGGTTGTTTTCATTTGTCGGATGCACCCGACTATATAGTATACGTATGTATAAATATCGCTGTTTTTTTAAGCCACAAAAGCTATCTGTGCTGGCGCATTTCATGCGATCAAGCTGCGAATGAATTTGTATAAATGTTTATGGATATTTACCTCGGGCGGCGGCGGCGCCAATGCAAAAGCCGAATAGCAGCAGGCGGCAGAGCCAACTGGATGTAGATGTGGATGTCCTTGTCGCCATTTTGTCGAGCTGTGAAAATGGCGGCGTCTTTGGCGCCATTGCGTTTCCGCTTTGCCAAAAAAATGTCACAACAGCTGCAAAGAGAGTGTCGGAAAAAACGGATATAAGTGTTGAGATATTTGCTTGAAATTCCCTGTCCCGGGGCAAAACAGTTTGATTTCTAAGCGCCACTCAGTGAATTCAACGGAAAACATTTACTTTCAATTAGACTTGGTACTCTCCACCGAGTCTTAAGTTCCCGCACTTCCAGGCAGCGTAATTTTTCGCACCATAAAACTCAAATCAATTTCGCTAATTAGCAAATGTCTCGCGTAATCAGAGAGTGTCTCTCGTAGGAGGTGACTTTGTACACTGCGCAGCAAAATAATTCAAAAGTAATATATTTAAATAATAAGTGCTAAGCGGAAGGGAGAGCTGAACGTAAGTTCGTCTCTTTTGGTATTCATTAGAATTACTATTCTCCAACGGAAAATTCATCGTTATTTAATTTCTCAAAAAGATTTAAAACATTCTATAAACATATATTTTTATGAACAATTTGAGAAGGAGGTCCCTAAAGGAATTTAGCTGCAATTTTCTTTGAAAACCGATAAATTATATTAGCTTTTGTAGAGTGAGAAGCAGGGTGCATTGCATGAGGAAATGTCCCCATTTTCACTTCCATTCCGCTACAACTTTTTTCACCCCCTGAAAGCCATCTTCACGCCTCGTTCGGTTTCATTTCCACGATTTCCATGCTCACATTCCCTCGCTTTTGTGTCCGCCATTTAATAAGTTAATTGTTACTGCTGTTGCACTTTTGTCGCTTTTGAATTTATGATTAGCCACAACCGCCGAGCGCTGCAATCAGAAGCCAAGTATTTAGCGCTGCTCAAGGACTGAACCCCCAAGATATGCCCACTCACTATCCATTCACTGCCCACTCACTGCCCACTCACACTACGTGTCCAGACCACCCATTGCACCACCAGCCATTTGGCCGACCATTTTGAGTTGGCCAAGTTTACTTTAAGCCAGCAGTGACAGTGCCACATAAATGTCAACTGCTGCGGTCCTGCTGCGCTTTATGCAGTCCGACTTTTATGCATTTCTAGTGCTTCCCCTCCGATACGATTCATGGCTGCCAAGGACTCCACATAGTCCTGTTTCGCCGTGCCGCAGGACCCCATCCCACCACCATCGCTTCTTGACTCGTCCGAGTCATTATTGTCGTCTGCTTTTTTCACTGGTCGCTGTAACTGCTGCCTGACTTTGTGTCAACTCCATAATTATAGTTTCTGCCATTTTCTTATAGTTTTCGTAACAACAAAAGTTTCAATGAGCTGGGCACAGTGGTCTTGAATTGGTTGAGGATGCTCAATAAGTATGTTTTTAACCTTTTTATTGCGACTAATACTATTTGTATTTGAGCGTTACTTTACAGCGTAAGTATTTCAAATGGGAAAAAATAGAAATACTGATGGCTCTAAACTGTAGAGCTTTATGGATTGTGATTGATGATAGGAATCCTCTAAAAGGTTTAACAATTTAGATGTCCCAGTGTTATTACCGTTACCTGGTATTCCCCTATTTCTATTCAATTTCAAGTGCATTCTGCTTTTGTTTAATCTTAATGGTTCTGAAAATTCTTATTCTGCACAGCGTCCACGGTTATAGAACTTAAAGTTGCACTACATGGAGTGTGGCAGCAGCCATACACATAAAACTGCAGAGATTCTATTAACCCAAGAAATTATGAGAAATGAAAACTTATTACGAGAAGTCATTAAAATTCAAAGAATTAAAACTTGAAAAAGTAAAACTGAAAATGAAGCAAACCCAAAGCCAAAGCGAAAGCGTTGTTGCCACCGATGTTGCTGCTTCTGCTCTCTCTCTATATATGTATAATATATATAGTAATATATAAGTTTGTGAATCGGGAAAGTCGGGCAGCCGGACAAAAACTGTCGACGACTTATGACAAAGCCAAGGGGTGGGTGGGGATAAAGAAAAGGCAGTGCCTGCGTCACTGGCAGTGCATTTTCCTCTTTTCAAGTTTCAACTACTTGGGCGGCAAAGGAAAGTCATAATTGTTAATGGGCTTTTGGCTTAAACGAGTTTTTACTGCGCTTACGAAAATGCCTCCGCACTGCGAGTGTACGAGTATAATACCGAATGCTGTTTAAGTTTTAATTAGATTTTTAATATCACCGAATGTGAAATATGGGCGGCGCAGTAAGTTAGATTAAAAAACCTCTTTCTCTCATCTGATGGATGTTAATTCATTTTTTGTGCGCAATTGCAGTGTGATTTTTTGATATTCAACCTATTTATTATCATGTTTTTCATTGTTTGTTGCCGATTGTGTCCTGTTTTTGTTTCTTTTAATGCACGCCTGGTTTAATGAGCCGGCTATTAAGGCGCACCATCATTACGCAATGTCAGTTGGCGCTTTTATCAATGTTTCCTGTCAGTTTCGAGAACTTTGCGCCGCGTCACGACGTCACGAGTGTCAGCGCCAGCGATTTTCATATTCACTCTGCATTTTTATCAGCCATTTGCCGACTCATTAAGCCAACGTCAATGCTACGCCGACCACCTCCCATTATTTCCCCCGGGCCATGAATCTGATTCTTCTTGATGATGGCTTGGTTGCATTTAAAAAACGTCATTGCCGATTGAGTTTTACGTGCTTTTAATTGACGTCGTCATGTAATGAAATTTAATTTATACTGCTCGCCATTAATAGTAATTCATACCGATGCCCAGCAGGAAGATCTTATCTTTGGATATTAAAAACTTTCAGCTTTAACTTTAATAGTTTAATAGTGCAACTCGTCTTGTGGTAGCTACAACCATAAAGACTTTTTAAATATTAAATATTTGAATTTATTGTAATTTTCCCCTGTGTAGAGAATCTATATCTCAACTTCACTTCAGACAACTGGACATGAATATGCAGCACGTGAGCCGACGATGGAGTGCAACGCATTTGTAATCGCACCCTTTTATATTATATATATATAGGGTGTTTTTTTTAGAGGTATAGAACTTTAAATTGCAATAAAACAACGATGGATTATTCGATTGACATGAATTTTATTGACATGAAAGATAATCTTGTGGCATTACATTTTAAATATGATTTCTGGCATATGACCGCCACGGCTGGCTCGGATGTAGTCCAATCTGGACGTCCAATTTGCAATGACTTTTTCCAATATTTGGCCGTATATCGGCAATAACACGGCGAATGTTGTCTTCCAAATGGTTTAGCGTTTGTGGCTTATCCGCATAGACCAATGACTTTACATAGCCCCACAAAAAGTAGTCTAGCGGTGTTAAATCACAAGATCTTGGAGGCTTATGAAAAATCGGGAACAACAGCAATCTCGTTTTGGGCCCATTCGACGAATCTACGCCTTGCTTGATGATCGTTTGGTTTCAATTCTTGCACGAGTTGGATTTTGTAAGCACGCATGACGAATTGCCAAACCAAACTGAGAATAAATCACTTGACAGCTGTTAAATCGGTCGCCATCTTGAACAGTAATGCCAACTTAAAGTTCTATACCTCTAAAAAAAACACCCGTTATTTAAATGTATTTCATATATATCTTATGTAAAGTGTGCGGCGGAACAATATCAGCCATCGAGCATGACAGTCAAGTGCCGGACAACTTGAAAATTGAATATGCACTCGTGTTGTCTATTAACTAGTTATGTGATGTTATTTCAGCTTGTTCACATTTTCCTTTTGGAATTTTCATTTCGAAGCTACACCAATTTTACATTGTATGCTTACGGAATAATAAAATAATAGTGGTTAAAAATGGTATAACATATTACTAAGATTCTGGAACTGGTAACTTGTTTAAATTGGAATAATAATGAATCGCTTTCTTTTAATGACAGCGATTGTCATAAAATATAAATATATTTTTCTTTGCATTTACATATTCTTTAACTTATTTCTTGTGTTAAATAAAAGCTTCGAACAATCTCGATATGCATTAGTAAACACACTCAGTTTCAGTTGGGAATGCAAATGAGAATGAAGCCGAAACAAGTTTTGACCAATAAAATTAAGGTGAGTTTAACAGCCAATTAAGGCTTAAATACTTTAATGGTCAAACATTTTTCTGGCCATTTCGGTCAATTCTGACTGCGGTATTTTAAAGTCGCGTGCCCGCAAAAATATGTACATGTGATAAAAAGAATGAGTGGAATGCAAACAAAGACGAGGGAATGAAATCGGTTGTCACGATTTCAATGAAAATTAAAAATCCCAGCATGCAGTGAAACGATGGCCAAAAGCATTTTAATTAAAGTCGACCGACCAGCGCCACAGCGGTCTAAATTGTTGTTCGCACACCAAAAATATTAATTGACTTTTCCGCTGGCCGTCGCGACAACGACGCGGCCCAAAACATCATTAACGCAAATATAATTACGTGACAATTCGATGCTTTTGCCGGGCACAAATCGCAAATCAAAAAGCGAAATTAATTATACCCATCGCAGCCAGACGAAATCGAGGCGTGCTGAGCCTCCCAAGGGATCAATCAGTGCAAAGTCGCGAAGGTAAACAATGAGCTCCCGCTTTGGCATTCATGCAAACATGGCTCGGTCCACAATTCCCAGTGTCCAGTCAGGCGAGGTCCTTTGGCGGTGGGAAAATGGGTAAAATGGGAAAAAAGGGTCGCCGACGCTGTTTAACTTTGAAAAATTAAAATCCACTTGGGTACCCAGCCCGAAACCCAGCCTGAAACCCCTCCACAAAAGCCAACAGAAAAAAATGCCACTCCGCGGATAGTCTCGCATTTTTCAATGGCCAAATAATAAAGTCCCCAAATGTCAGTTGGGAGTTATAATCTGTTTGCCGCTTTTTCATAGTCGCCATTTGACTGCCGGCAGCGGAAAAGGGGTATATTCTATATTCTGTAGAGCCTGGCAGAGCTCATAAAGATGTCAACTTCATGGGGGATTATCTGTTTAATTGATTATAATAAATTGAGTGTTCCAATATATGGTTTGCTTATACTGAGAAAATAGTAAACTGGCCACTTGCAAAAATTTAAGCTTAAACTAAATTATTGTTCTGATTAAATTGTTAAAATTATTTGTTGAAAGGGTTACCAGTTTATGAAATATAATTCGACTTTTTTGCTGTATATTCAAAATTATATACATAAAGTATATACAAAAAGCTAAAAACGGTTTGTTTAAATAATAAAATTATTATCAATTTTTTAATTATCAAATAAATAAAATGACTAAAATTAAAGAGTATTTCCGTGGTCGACCATCTCATCTTGCTGTTCTTTTGATCTGCTTTCGACCCTCTGACAATGTCGATTTAATGAAACGTAAATTTGCAGCAATTACGAGGGTAAATATGCATTAAAATAAATTTGCATGCAATTATTTTTTGGCACATCAAAGTCTGATGAATTCATCGAATTATCTTGGTGCAGATTTATCATTGTTATTCGTGTTTTGATTTCTCCGTTCAGCATAGACCCTAATTACCAGACAAAACAATGGCAAATTAGATGCAAAACTTTGATGTTGTTTGCTGTTCTTGGGCCCTTTCAATAAACCAATTTGTTATTCGATTCGGCGAGGTGTTAATTCTAGGACACAAAATTCTTTCGGTGACATCTCGTTTATCAACTTGAAGACAAAATCTTCGAATTTGGTTTTGTCTGCATATCGGTGGCATTGTGTTGGCATTTTATGATAAATGGTTGGGAAATGTGAAAGCGGATTTCTGGCTTTTGTTTTTCCTGTGTTTTTTTTTTTTTCCTATGTTTTCGGTGCGGGTGTCGAGTGAAAAGCGGCTTACAAGTTGTTGATCTAAGTTTTGGCCAAGGGAAAAACGGAAACGGAAAGTGAAACATTGCCTTTGCTAACCTAATTTCCAGAGCTGTTATCCCGACTTTCTTCTATAAATAATATTCCCCGCACCGCGTTGAACATGTGCCTCATTTTAAATAAACATTTAGCATTTTCTCTGTGCATTTTTCGGTTTCATTTCTTCTTGATATTCCTGGCCCTGTTTTGCATACATTTTCCGAGCGAATTAAAAAAGCGCACAGTTTTGTTGGAGATAAGCTACTCAAAGATTTACGAGCATCTCTCTCTCTCTCTCGCATTGTTGTTGTTGTGCGAAATTCGGTAGCTAAAATAGGGAAAAGTGGGAGGAAAGTTGGGCATAAACAAGGCCAAAGCGTTTCCAGCGATTTGGCGTGACAAATCCGGCACGATTTTGGAGCTATCCGTGGCAGACGCAACTTTGTCGCAGATTTATATGCAATGTCAGTGGAAACGGTTTATCACTTTGGCCTAGGCCTGTTCGTACCTTTTTGATGATGGCAGCCCAGCCCAGCCCAGCTCAGCCCAGCCCAGCTCCACAATCCTTGAAAGATCCCCGGAAACCCCACCGTGTTTTTGGGCCAAAAGGTTGAAATTTTCCAAAGACAAATTCCCCATAGATTTAGTGCAATTTCATTTACTTTTGTCTTCGCATTTAGTGAGATTTGTTAGCCAGTTGCTTAAGTCGCTTGTCAGATGGGATGGTTTTGGGATAAGTTGGGCTTTCATTTCACACAATATTTGATGGCCCCCAAAAAAAAAAAAAAAAACTGTAGACTCTTTTCTTTGTTGTCGCGGGAAACCTGAAGAACTGTCTGCGTTCTGATGCTGCGTTTATATTTTTAAATTGCCTTTGAACAAGTGTCGAGAGCGTTGTCCCTAACAACTCTCCGGAAGTATGAGCATTTTGCCCCATCTTTGGACGGCTTTACTTCTGTGCGTCATTAGTGGGCTTAGAGAACTTCCTTTTGAGGGACAAGACTGGAAAAACCGCTTGGACAAACTGCCCTCTCATTCAATCTTCCAGCATTGGCCGCTTTAACTTTTGGCAACAAGCTTGGGCAAATTTACAAATTCCTAATGATGAGCAATTTTAATTATATGCCCTTACAGGCGTACATATGTATGTGCACTTAGCGTATCTCAGTGGTTAAGCTGTAAAGCTCTATGAAGAATTTTGTAAAATAATTAATAGTAATTCAAATAATTGAAATTGCAAATTGACATTGTTTTAATTACTTAAACGCTTACCATGATTTAAATGTTTGTTTGTTGTTTTTTTTTTTAAAGACGTAATAAACCTATTGTTGATTTATTGATTTCTCCACACATAATTATATAAATGCATATTCCTGGCTTTTGCCCTAATTAATCTTTATGTTAGTAGGTTTTTTTGCAGTGGGTTGGTGCTCATTATATTATCTGCTCACTCTGCCGTAGACCTTTTTGATGTCAATCACTCAGGCGCTTAAGGAGCTGTCATGCCCGACTACTTTCAATAGGAGTCCGCCTTCGGTGGCGCGGTGGTTGCGTCTTTGGCGGCGCCAAAAGAATTTAAATTAGCCAAGCCAACTGCCAGTGGGTCCAATGGACGTGGCTGAAAAGTTACGCACTTGCCCGGCCTGACTTTTCTAATGAATCATGAATTTCTCACCATCTTTGCATCATTTTTTAGCTTCGCGCAGCTTTGTTTTGCTCTTGGTGTAATAAGCGTGAAACTTTTCGGCAGTCCCTAAAAAATCTGCTCTGCATTTCAACCAATTAGTTGGTTTTTTTTCTTTGTGTTTTGACTTAAAAACACGACAAAAAAGACTGCTGATTGACAGTCTGATTCTCGAAATCGTTGCCAAGTGACGAGGGGCGATTGGCCAAAGAAACTCCAACTCGGCCGGAATCTGTCTAAGCTTGGCTTATACCTGATCTCTTTCGGGTCTTACACTGAAAACAATAGGCACCGAATCAAAGTGTGGGTATAATAGTATATTATTATTTCTAATTAAAGGCTGTCAAAAATGTAATAAAATCTTGTAACTCATAGCACATAGATTTATAGGGAGCTTAGCAATAAAATTGATGTCGCGTTATTTCTCTGTGCACCTGTGCACTTTGATTTTTCTTCGCACACTTCTTAAATTGGGCAAAGTTTTTCCGTCAGCGATTGAAGGACTTGTCCACAAACACGCCCCCCCACACTTAAAAACTCACACACGCCCCTTCAATTGTCAACCTGAAGTTTTCCTGTCGCATTTGACGTGCGTTTTATGTGTTCGTAGGTGTAAGCGTTGCCGAATGACAACTTACAACTCTGAACAGGATCCATTTGGGTGGAGGAGCTTTGGGCAAATGAAATGAAGGTTTTTCCCAGCTTCTATCTTTATTTAACTTTCCAGACAGCAGTTAAATAATATTCTTAAAATAAATTCCATGCTAGTGATTCCCTAAAATAAATCAAGATTTTAGTATCTATTGCTTCTTTCCGCTTTATTCACTCAAAATCAAGTAACTTATTGTCAATGAATTGATGTTTGATTCGTCATGTTAAGTGCCAGCTGCCACCTCTAATTAGGAGCAATAAGTCGAAAAAGTTGGCAAGGTGAGAGCCACCCAGACAATAGCCATGTGATTTGCTTAACTGGGCGGATCCTTCACACTTCAACGCATTGACGGCAAGTGGATTAGGCCTGTTAATGATGGATATTCATTCTGATTTGCCGCTTCGAACTGCGAACGCTTCCGGAACCAAGGAGTCAATGTTTTTATGAGCCACCAGCTTCCACCGAGAAGGTGACAGTTTTTGTCAAAATCGACATTACGTATGCGGAAATCGTTCGCGAACATGTTGGCTGACAAGCGATACGAATATATTGCCGTTTGCCTTTGTCCTGTGAGCACTTTGCCGTGTGCTGCTGGTACAACAGGGCGTATGATTTTTATAAATGCCGTGTCGCTGTCGCAACAAAAAAAACCACCTCACAAAAGGCAACCCAAATTTGGTCTTTTTTCTTTGCCGTCCCGTGAGTGTGTTTGAAATATATCCCGGGACCTTACACAACCAATGAAAAATTACTAGTGTTACCTATTAAATTTCTCAAATTGAAAATATATGTAATTTTCAAGACATATTTAAAACTTCCGTACGATTAAATTAATAAGTTTTACAAGTAAGGGAAAGTAAGTAATATTTATTATTTTAAGCCAATATTTTGTTTTAGAAGTTCTAGTAGTTTGACTGCAACTGTATACGATGTGCTTTTTTCGTTTCCAAAATCAATCTGGGCCATGTTTGAATGAATTTTGCACGGCTTCTATTTTTTGCCATCGAACTGCGCCCTCTGCCCCCAAGGAATTTCTGCAGCTGCCCAATCAATTGACTTTTGTGTGGGTGGGTTTGGCGTTTTGTCACGCTGCTTATTATAAAAAATACCAGGAAAACTGATTTGTCAAGGCCATAAAAATATTTGCTCTCATACAGCATTAAATGAGCATTTTTCCTTTATTGCACGTGTGTATATATATGTATTTCCCATTCGACGATGATCGAGCTAATGCTTATAAATAGGGGGAATAACATAATATGAAGATTGAAGGTTGGGTAAACTTGGGTGACTTGTCGCATTTTTTGACGTCTGCAAGGGAATGCTGTCGATTAAGTTGATTATCACGATGAAGGGGCAAAGATTATTCGAGTGTCAGTTATTGGGAATGGAAGGCAGCTAGAAGGCGGCTTGCTGAATGCCAAACTGATTGTACATATTTGCCAACTATTTTTGCTATTTGCATTTTCAATCAAAGTGATGCCGATGGATGAAAACAATATCGGTATCAACAAACGAAAATGATTTTGATATCTGCAATGTTGGGCAGAAGCCAATGACTATGCACTTAACAAATAACAATGTCAACCAGGAAGTGAATTTATAAGTGAATTTATAATTTTTAAAAATCCAGCAAGTGAGATTTTTTAACGTTTTTATAGAACTAGTTTTATGACACATGCGAGCTCTTTTCAATGCCTTCTTAAAATTTGAGTTTCTGCTTAGAAATAGTTTGTTAAAAAATCAGCATAATCCTGGACACCTTTTCTGTGTTGATGTTTTTCAAAGTGCAATCACAAAAACTGGATGGCACTGTGCAAAAGGAAAGCTTCAAGTTATGTTTGTTTGCAGAGCGCTGGAGAAAACTCTTCAAGCACGAATGCCCCACAGTCACACGTTCAAGATGCCGAGAGAGCAGGAGAATTTTCACTCGGCACCTGTCTTCAGGTGGGATGTGCTTCTGTTCTGTTGTCATATTTTCATCACACTTCAGGTGTGAAATAAACACACATGTATGCATATAGCTTGGTTCCTTGAAGCTGAAGGAACTCCGTGCCGTTCGGAATATTTGCTCACAATCATTTCCCTTTTTTTTTTTTTTTATGCGGCATAACAGCTTTATTTCGCCGCACAAACTTTAACGTCAGTTGATGGTTAAATTCTTGGTCTCCCTTCACTGTGCCCCATTGGAAATTAGTTTGGCTTAATTTACTGGTTGGTCTGTGCTTTGCATAACTAATGCTTGGATCGGGGAAGCGACTTAAAGCCAAGGGCTGAGCCAAACGAAATGGGAAAACAATATACTCTTTATTATTATTAAGCCATCGCTTAGCAGCTGTAGTGCGGGATGTATATATATACGTATATATTTAATTAAAAAGTTGTAGCCCAAAACCAAAGGAAGCGCAAATATTTGCATGGAGTTGTGTGTAATTCTACCAAACATTGCGTAAACACAATCAGCCACTTACACACACAGACACACAGGCACACACGAACCCTCATCCAGACATAATATCCGATTTCAATTGGAAGGAAAACCTATTAGAAATTATTTCCCTTCACTAAATATTTGCTCGATTGTGTGCGCATCTTTGTTATTGTTGTTAATGCCATTGTATTCAATGAAACGTTCCCAACGTACCCAGACCCAAAAAACATTTCCAATAATAATTGTCAGTCTGCTGCCCCTCACAATCACAATCACAATCCCTTTATTTGGTTAGATTTTAAGCCTTGAATTTTCGTGTCGGGTCAGCCGGCGTGTGTATGTTGGGCATACATGGCGTATGCGTATTGTTGACTTAGTTGATTGGCTTAAGGGCGTGACCTAACCAATGCTGGGAACAATAATTGTCCGAATTCCAGCTATTTGCTAGTTTCCTTGCTTGCCCCCTTCAATTAGCCTCAGATCTCTTACCTTTTGGACCCGCAACCTTGGGAGTTCTTCAGTATCTTCAGTATCCGACACCTGAAATATAAAGGAAATTCACTGATGAGTTCTCGACGTAAAATTACAAGTTCCATTTAATCAAGGGGTTTGCAATAGACAGTGTTTGCTCGCAATTAATAACCAAATCAATGCAAGGTATTTTCCTGCACTACCTGCATTCTTCCTTTTGGTATGCTTCAATTAATATATTTCTAGTTTGGTTTACGTTTAGCTTGTGGCCAAAAATCGAATTTTCCGCCGCAAAATTCTGGCTCAAAATGTGTGTACACTCTTCTTGGAAAGTTTTTCGCCTGCAAACTGCAGCTGGAATTTCGCTTTTTCGGGGGCTTGCTTTGTTTTGGGCCATTTTTTGTGCCCGCTTGTTTATGAAGTGTCCAAAAATGTGCGCTGGCCTGGCTGCCTGTTTGTTTGCCTTTCATGTTAATGGACTTTACGCGCACATGGACACTGGCAGACAGGAGCAGCAGGAGCCTCAGCGAGTTTTCGGAAACAGCGGTTCCCTTCTTTTTTTCTCTCTAGCAGCTAACTTTTGGTGGATGGCATGCAGACATAGATAGGCATGCACATATATGTATGTGTATCTACACAAAAGAAAAACTTTATTTACAATCAGATTGCTAGTACTATATGGGAAATGTGAAATTATTCTTTGACGTGTATGCCTCTTACTCAAAATGGCAACACTGTACCTCTTTGAGCTATAAAACTAAAAAATCGTTAATACTTTATTATGAAACCTCAAGAAAGGTCTAATTTAGTGCCGTGTACATATATGGGTGGCACAATATATGCATTAGGTTTGCCTTGTTCGCCCGGCTGTTGCCGTTTGAATTTTTCGGAAAACTAACAGCTTTCGGTTTTTATCGATGGTTTATCGTTTAAAGTTTTCCATCAGCATAAATTCCGAAACGTTTCATTCCAAGGCCTTGAGCAATTTTTCATTAGTTTGTGACGTGACAATGTTGCGTATACTTAATATTTATCTATGCGTCTTACGAGAATCGTAAATAACCACGAAGACACACATTCACGCGTGCAACATGCTGTTCGACAATTATTTGTGTTGCTGCAACACGCTAAATAAACACTTTTTTCGGTGGGTTAAGGGGGCGAACTGAGACAGAAGTCAACATAAAAATGAAATACAAGGCAATAATATTTGCTCAACATGTGTGCGTTCCAGGGTTGGTTGCCATGCCACCCCTACATTTGTCTTGTTCGTGCCCGCATAAGTAGGCAACGATATGTGTTAGCTGTGAAAATGAATAAACTTTTCCTACCTTTCCAAAGCTTTGGCCGCACGAAACTGCCATACATTTTCAAAACCCCCTTGCGATGCGATTTTTTCCAATAAAATACTTTTCGAACTGCATCTCATTATGAATTATTAAAATTCTTTGCCCTTAAACTACGTGGCCTGCAGATGTTTCCCTTTTCGGTTTTAATGGGCCAACGAAACTTTCGGCAGAAACTGGCATAATAAAGCTTTCATATGCATATGAGCGCATATATGTACATATGTGGGAAGTACAAACATTAAACACACAGCTATAGGTTTGGATCAGCCACCATCTGGCGCAATAATGAAATTTCTTTAATGCTCCGCTGGCACACATTTAGCCAGGGGTCAATTTTGGTACAAATTCTGCACTCAGAAAAGTGTAAATCACGAGCATAATTAGGATGTTAATCGACAAAGCGTACATACTTATGTATGATTTATAAATCATATCGTATATTATTTAATTAAATATTTAGAAATACCATCAGAGTGCATATCGTGATATATTCACTAAAGTAGGTAAGTAAATTGTTCTAAGTGTGAACGCGCTGCAGTTTCTGGCACCATTTTTAATTAAAACGCACCAAATTGAGCTTATTTAAAAGTTGCGATGACCGAGCAAAGGTGATGAGCAACGCAACGACCTCGTTTTGGCTTCTGGGCGGAGTCCGGGAATTAATTTGCGGACCTATGCGATGGCGAAAGTTTGCCAACTCTGCCCGTTGATGCGTTGCCATAATGTCAAATGGATCGAGGTCCAAACGGGGACCAACCGTGCAAACAACCAGGCGGAGTAGGATATAATAACGGTTATCCGGCAAACAGCGTGACAACTGTGTGCCATATCGATATGTGCCCCCATACCATCCAATCCATCCAAGCCCTCCGGCTGAATGGGCCATACATATTGCAATTTTCACCGACCTATGCAATTCGCTGTCCTTGTTGACATTGTCCGGCAACTGTCATCGACTATAGGGCGAAAATATTAACAAATACTCCCCATACTTGGGCCAACAACAGTGCATATCCCCCGCCAACGGCATTTGGGATCATTGTGCATGGATCTGATGGCACGAAGGACATTGTTTTCTGGCCATGAGATTGAACGCATGGTGCAAAAATGCACCATCCATCCCGTACGTTTTTAAACAAAACTTTTCCCTCAAAAAACCAAAATGCATTTAAAGTGATTTGAGAAGGTATTCAGCACTGCTCAAAAATGTAAATAAATTCCCTTCTACACGTGCTCAACGTGCTCAATTAAACCGGAAAAAGCTGAGTAGAAAGAAATGTATATTTCAATTATGAAAGGCAGGCAGTTACAAATGCTCAAGCCCTTCGATCCTACAACAAGGTGAACTTTTTAGCTTACTTTAAGTGAATTTTACTAACTCGCTTACGAATGAAAAACAAAGAATTAAATCCGCTTCTGTGGCTTTTTGCTTACTCATTCAGTCGGCTTTTTTTTTATATAATACCTAGTCGCACTCTAGCCTTTTCATTTGAGGTTTGAATTTTGTTAGATTTTGTAAATAGCAATTGCATGAAATAAACTTAATATGTTTATATTTGTCTGCCATGAGTGGGTTGCCTGTTATTTTGCAGAAATAACTAAAAAAGTAGACATTATAGACGTTATATTATTTGTTTGGCTCTGAGTGAAGTAAAATAAAGTCCTTCGATTATTTTTCGTTGGGATAGATTCAGTTTTCGTAATCGGCCACAGAAATCAGAAAGGGAAAATGATTTCCATGTGCAGGAACCAGCTTTCACAGTTCGATTACTTGCAATAAAATTAAGCAATCCAATCGAGTGTTTTATTGCCCTGGCAGAATGTTTATCACTGCCTTCTTACGACTGTCATTGCAATTAACAGACAATTTGATTGGATGTACTAAGCATTTTATTGTAGTCGGATGTTTATTTTATTTCCCATACTGATACATAACAAATTTTTTATTTCCAAGAAAGTAATCCTAGCTTGCTCTGTTGAAATAGATTTTATTTGCTGTGTATTTCAAGAACTCCTTCGTTTAAAGAATCCATATTTAAAGGGTGTGGGAATGCGCAGCGGAAGCGTCAAATTGAACGGAAATTGGCTTAAAAATGACAACAAAAATGCAACAATGGCGGCCAAAAACAATGCCAATTCAAGTTGTGTAGCCAAATATTGGGCACGATAGCTGCTCTTTTTGAAGCCCTTGTTCACCGCACTATGTCACTCATATATATACATATACACATGTATGTAGGAGCAATATCTATTCATGCGAAGCTTGCTTTTTCGATTTTCATTCGGTTTTCATGGAGTTTTGAGCATCGTTTTTGCATTTATAATTTTTAGTTTCATTGTTCCTGCTGCACACACACAATTTCCTATTAAATATGGCAGCATTTTTACGTCTCGTTGATTATTTTCGCGGTTGGTTTTGTTTTGCATATAGATATGTATATATATTTTTTCGCGGCATTTCGTTGTTTTGTGTCCATTTTCCGCTTTGGCTTTTTAGTTGCGCTTCTGCTGGCCCCGTGTGGTCGCTTTTTGCAGCTCTTTTGGCCGTGCTGGGCATTAACTTTTGCACGTAACAAGCTTAACATTGATTCTGCGGATACGAGCAGCAGCGAGCCTCCTTCCCCTTTTCCCATTTCCCAGTTTTCCCCGAGTACATGTGCGCCGTGAGCCGTGTGTCCTGCTTTTCCGGAGGGCATCATTTGCACAAGAATTGCAAAAATGTTCGCCGTCCGGCCGCCTGGCATTTGCAAAACAAAAAGTTAACTGTCATTTAGCCCCCACCCTTCGTGTTTGGCTTTTAAAGTGACCAAAACGATGTTATTGTTGTTTCTAAAAAGATTTAACATTGCTCAATATACTTTCGGCAATTAAATTGGAAAATTATTTTTTAATATTTTGGGTATATTTTGAAATGTAACGCTGCTGTGTAATATAAGACTTTACAAATGCAGTTAAGGCATATAAAGAATTTTTATCAATGTTTTGAAACTAACACCTGGCTTAGGGCAAACCACACTTCTAATGCTATTATTGTCATGATTCGTTTAGCAAAACAAAGCTGTGTGCAATGGCGTATGTGTGATATTTGAACTGGCTTATTGATTTCAAAAGCTAGGCCCGCTTTCATTCAAAACTGCTAAGCCTGGCCGGAAAAATGGAATTAACAAAGGGAGTTGCTTCAAGGTGGCCAAAGAAATCCCTTTGAAATATGCTCGACTCTTCTCCGCTCATTTGATGTTGGCAATCGCCGGGAATGCATAACCTCTTCGGAAACGAACTTCCGATCCTCTCCAATCGTCCTCCTATGTTTTTCAATAGCAAATACAATCCCGGCAGTTTCAATTGGCAGAAAAGCTTCAGTTGCTCCGCACGCAGACACACCAGCACATATGGATGCGCTCGGTTCCGTTTCCGGTTCTAAATATAGTTATTTCTGCACTGCTGCCAGCCATGGAGCTCTTTCAAGCACTTGAGCAGCATCAGCCACCTGACTGACTGCCTGTCCGTCCGTCCATCTGGCATTCCGGCACCCAGTCCACGTCCAACCGGAGCCATTTCCAGTCCCGGCAGCAACTGTTTGCTTACCCACGGAACTTGTCAGCACGGAGCAAAATTTTATGTAGATTTTTAGCCAGGTGGAAATTATCACAACTAATTCAGATCGACACCAAGTGTTGTAAAATGGTTTATACAACTATGCAACAAAATGTTTTCATTTAAAAAAAGTGTCGTTTAATTCTTGATATATTTTGAGACTTATATATAATATATTATATGTATATATTTAGCCAGGTGGAAATTATCACAACTAATTCAGATCGACACCAAGTGATGTAAAATGGTTTATACAACTATGCAACAAAATGTTTTCATTTAAAAAAATGTGTCGTTCAATTCTTCATATATTTTGAGATATATATATTATATATATATTTACATATATTTTATTAGTAAAGCTATTACAAGATTTTTAATGTTTTTATTTGAGGAAATAATATACCTTAAGAGTTTATTTAAAAGATTAAAATTCTTCTGAGTGCAGATATTCAACCCCTTTCCTTATACCTATCTCACTGCACTGTGTGTATTTTTGTATGCAAATAAGCAAAATATTTTAACAGCAATGTTTTTTGCGCTGTCGTCTGGGCTGCTGTTTGCCAATGACTTGTTGATTTTACAACTTTTCCAATTGAATGCACTTGGAAGGAGTTGGAGAATCATGTTTGTGCCCGGAGGAAAAGTGATTTTCACTAGCCGTCACCTTTTTTTATATTTTCGATTATTGATGAAAATGCATGAGCTAAAATGCAAACTGTTGTCCTGTATTTGCACTCCAAACATATAATCCAAATGCAGTTCCGCCTGCAAAGGAGTTATAAAAACATATTGCATTTCTGACGAACATCAAAGGGGAGCACGTAGAACTCCGATCTCCGCGAAATTCCGCGAGTTACAAAAGCGAATTGTAAATGTAAATAAATATCGAGATTGGCGACAGCATGCCCTCATTGCACCATTGTTGTACAGAAGCTTTAACCACAAGTGGGTGGGGTTTTGAGCCTTATGGAATTCGCTCACACAAAGCAGCACGCCTTGGAATTCCCAAAATCGAATGAGCAAAGTGGCGGAGAGAATAAATAATAAATAAATATTAGGAGTGCAGCTGAGGGGAATGACACGATGGATGTCAATGGCGGAAAGCTCTATCCCTCACTCGTGTTGTTGTCAACAACTTTTGGCACTTGACACTTAATGTGCATCATTGCGCAACTGACAATTTCAAGCCATTTCCGTGGAGCCAGCCAAGTCAGTGGCACAACTTCTTCTATTTCTATTTCTATTTCCACTTCTGGCGGAGAAAAAGTTTCCACTGTTCAAGTTTTGCATGGCCATATAAAAATCGAATAACAAATTGCTCACAAAAGCAACTGCAACTCCGGAGGAGGGGGACATTTTCTGACATTTTTATGAGCAGCTGCAAAAGATTTCTGGCGTTCGTTAGATTTTTTCTCTGCACATCCTTTTCTTTCCTCAGACTTGTTTTCCACTAGCAAAATTTGTTGTGCGTGAAAAGTTCTCAGGATGAAGATGGAACTTCTACATGTGACTGATGGTGAGCGTGATTTTCGGGTTTCCAAATGTCAGCCGCAGACTCACCGCACTTCTTTCTTCTGATTGACAAACATTTTGTGGCTGCGTGAAATGTGAATGTGGGAAATTCAATTGAACGCCTGCCCTGGGAAATTCAGTTACCTTTGGCCAACAGAACAGCTGTCGCTAATTTACAGCCAGGCAAAACTTTTCCACCTCCATATTGCTACATATACATGTATACTTATATATATATATCGCTCGAGTGGGCCCGAACTTTCAATTAAGCTCGAAAGGACACACACAAGTTGGCTCCTTCCACGGCCATCGCATATTTCAATAAGTTTTCAAACTCAGAAGAGCCGCGCTAAAACAACATAATTCATACTTAACTCACCGAAACAGTTTCCCCCGAAAAGCGCCGCCCAAAAAGAAAACTGTGCAAAATGGCCAAGGGCTAGCTGCAATGAAAAATGGCAGAGCGGGAAATAAAATTGCATTAGTGGTGCATACACGGCGGGAAATCGATCGAGAAAATATATGTGTTAGGCTATTAAAATCCAGTAACTTTAGTATAAATGTTACATATAAATTGTGCTATTAATATAATCTTAAATAAGTTTTTTTACTTGATTGTGTGATTTTAAAATGAAAATAATCCCTTTCAATGGGGTTTTCAGAGCAATCAATAAATGTATACAAATTTTTTGGTTTTTGTAATAACTTTAATACATATTTTTAAAATTGTTTCATATGGGTTAATCGTTTTCCCAGTCGATTTAATAGGAAATTCGAGTGTCCTTTCGAGTGTGCGTGTGCCATAAGTTCGGAAAGATGTAGCTGCGGCTCCTCATAAAACGAAATTAAATTTATGTACAGTTGCAAAGTTGCCAGCAAATGGCGGATGGGTGAGGGCATAAAACTTTCAAAGGCAGCCGGGAAGTGGATCTAAACACGCGGCCAGGCCATCCTGGCCGTAATTCAAAATTCGAGTGGCAGTCGCAGTTTCGGGCAGTAAGGCAACCGCCAAAGGCGCAGGATGCACGGCAGCACTGCATCCTGTTTTTTGTTGTGGGCGGGATCTGTTCACGCTTGTTTTCACTTGGTCGGCATTGTAGGCCTGTTCAACCAACTCCCCTCCCCCCCCCTCCGTCTTGGAGCCCCTGGAATCGCGGCAAAACTTGGCCATGTTGCCCGCTGGAGTTTGCGGTGGCAGGCTGCATTGCTGGCCACCTTTGCTTATCAGATGCTGCGGGCAAAAAGCTGGCAAATTCAGCAATCGCAGCAGCAACATCAAATGCCAGGTTCAGTCTTTAAGCCAATGAATTGAAGACCTTTCTGTAAAACGCTTGTAATTTCGAAAATTTCTTTATTAAATACCAGTTCGTTTAAAAGCGTCGCCGAACTATATAAACTTTAAGGAAATAAAACACCTGAAATCCAAACTGAGCGGTCGCTTAAAGGAGAATTACGTTTTCTATTAATGTTATCGAGTGTAAAAGCCCAGGGATTGCATTCCATCTAAATCTCCCTCATTCCGCCAAGGAATTGGTAGCATTCTCGGCCGTTTTAATTGAATTTCCTGTATAGTTGCAGCATTTAAAGGCTAACCAACATAAAAATGGCTGTTAGCACTTAAGATTTCATTCTTGTTCAGTCTGGGAAAACAGACATGGAAATCATAAGAAATTGTTGATTAAACCCCCAGGAAATATAGTTTTGCTATACAACTAAAATAACAGCTTTAAGCTGACCATTATTTGCAACAAATTGTTTAGTTTACAACTAAATGCTTGTCATACCAGTGTACGTTAAAACAACGTGAGTAAATACTCTAAACATAATTGCAAACACAATGTTAGCATAAATACATGGAATGTATTTTTTTTTAAATGGGATGTTATTCTATATTCTGTAACTAAACGATAGGCTACTTGAGGCACTTGGGCGATAAATTATTTTTATTTGAGTATCGAAATGAACACAAAGTTCCTTCAGATGCCACAACTGCAGGCGATTCAATGAAATACGGCCTGGCTGTGGGATATGTTCGGAGTGGATATGAACACGTGCACTGAACATTGTATTGGATGTCCTGGAAAAAAAAGGACTCAAAGGAGCATGAGCATGAGTCCAGGACCAGTTCGTGTGTGTAATTGCCAAAGGAAAGGACTACGGACGAAGCCGTCTGTATGGGAATTATTGATAAATTCCAATGTATGCCGGTTGACAAACATGTTGTTGTTATTGGGTCCCTTAACCAACTCTCTCATCCAGGGACGTTTCAATTGTAATTACGTTTATTGCATTGCTTTGGCTTTTGGCTACGACTCTTTCCTGTTGTTTTCCCCTTTCGTCCTTATGTTGTTTGTATCACTGACTGACTTTCGTCTGCGACCGAAATCACAAAAAATGAGTTTCAGTAGGCAATTTCGCAGATACGCATACGGATGCAGATGCGGATACACTCACACAAAACTTCAGTTACACACACGAACTGGCACGGCATATTTCAGAAATTTTGTGCATGCCCTGTATTCGACAAAGTATGTAACGTTCCATAATCGAAGACTGTGCTTTTCACGGAGAAAAATCGAAGGAAAGTGCTTGTAGGTGATCTAGCACAGAGCAGAGCTTTGAATACCAAACAAGAGTCTTTAGTGAGTTGTAGAGCAATTTTATTTGGCCGCTTGAACCGCAATGACCCACACGCCTTTGCAATGGAAGTACGAGTCAGTTACACGACAGCCGCTACACTGAAAAATACAGTCGGGCTACATGCAAAGCTTTCAAATTCTAGCTGCTAGAACACACCCCTTTAAATTAACAACTGTATATATTAAAATGTTATTTAAAAATTATAAAAAACTAAAAGTTTCAAAATATAATAGTTATTTTGTGGCAGTGTTTCGACCGACTTTAGCAACGGTATGCGAGCAGCTATCTTTTTCTGCCGAAGGTCCTGGGAGCGGGCACCTTTTTGGCATGCAGGCCGCAAAACTATGCGAATGCGAATGCGAATGTCTGTGCGTCTGGCTGCCATGTGGCATGCAGCAACAGTTTCCTGGACTTATGTGGGGGTCAAGAACTGGACTTGGCTAACTTCCGGAGCAGCTGGGATTCGTAATCCTCGGCAATCCCCCTGATCGGGATGAGATTGAATGCCAGCACTGAAATGTGAGGTAGCCGTGAATGCAGACTGTCAAACGCTTACAGGCTACAAATATTTCGTGATGCCATTTTTTGATATGGACTGGCATGCATTTGCCATGGTACGATTTATGTCTTGAGCCCCCAGGTGTTTGCTGGGCAAATCAAAATGCTTTTAAAAATTTTATCTTTGGCTGGGCATAAAATTTTAATCTGCTCATATAATATATTTGGACAAGTTGCTTGCGACAATGCCAGACAAGGCAGAGGCAGAGGCAGAGGCAGAGGCAGAGAGAGGTTCTACCGGGCCATTTGTGGAATTACATTTAAAAATCGTTTACTTTTGCATGAGTGCCACGACCGAGGGGACACGACCGCTCCTGGGGGTGAGGGGGTGGTAGATGGGGAGGGGGAGTTCTGGGTGTTATGCTACAATGTGTTGCAAACGCACGTAGCAATCGCAAGGCTCCGGCAATCCGTTTGGCCAACAACATTGTTTTTCTTCATTTTACTTAACATATGAAAAATAAATTCGTATACCGCACGCTCACACATTTATTTATATATGCACGTAGTGGTTTCAAATGGTGTTGGTACACCAAGGAAAATCTAGAAAAACACAAGTAATTTGGTTATGGTGTTATGAGGAGTTTGGCTTTTCAAACTTTTACTAATGCTAAGCGATGTGCGTTAATTTGCGTTACAAAACTACTGATTTTTTAATAGAAATAAATATATTAAATTGGAGTAAGGGGTTTGCAAATGGTATGTGTTGCTATTTAGATATTTATGAATTTTATTATTTTAGCATGGGAAAAACTGCAGACATGATTGATTGTTGCACATATTTTACTTTGGCATTTTTTTCTGGTAACCATATTATGAAGTGGAAACCACTTCGGATGCAAACTTTTGGCCAAACTCTTGGTTCGAGTAAACGGCAGTGAAACAAAGGCAACCGGATAAGGAAAAAATGGTGGAAGAACTTGAATCTGCTTGTTTGTGTTTGTCAGCAAATTGTGTGTGAAGATGTCAACAAGCTAGTTAACTGAATTTGATCTGCACTTTGCGTGGAACACAAACACAAACCCATCTCTCGGTGTGTGCGAATCTATTATTGCTGAAGCACATTTTCGCTTTGCAGTTATGTTAGTTTTTCTTGGTTTTCACAATTTTCCCGGCATTTTTTCTGTGCTCGCCAGCGCTCACGTCGCTTAATACTTGGCTTCATGACGATAGTTTTCCTCGCCCTCCTTGGGTTTTTGTCTTTCGGTCGGGAAATGTTGTCAAAATGACAGAACATTTTGCTGAAGTTTAAGTAGCATAAAGTCGGAAAATGGGAGGAACCCCCACGCATGTGTGCGTTTTGTTTGGCAGGACTTGACACGCCCTGTCATTTCCACAGAATTTTCCATGGCCAGCCCCTTCTTGCAGAATTTCCCTGAAATACCAGCACAGAAATGCGCTAGATTTCAAGCTGCTCTTGAATACCAACGCACACATGTACTTAATATTCCATTCAATTAGTAGAATACATTTATATCCAAAGTCGGTTTGAATTTACCGTCTAATTTGGCAAACACGCTCATATTCTATCTTTATGCTCTTAAATGATATTTGCCTCAATTAAAAGTCCAGAATGCCAGAGAAAATGTATGCTTTATTTATATCCATAAATTGAAATAGAAACGTACTCGACTTTTAAAAGTCAAATGCCTGTAAAGTGAGTGCGTGTGTGAACGTGTGCCAAAAGCCAAAAATTATTGCTCCCCAAAAGGATTTTTGACCGAAATAAATTTCGAATGCAAAACTATTTAATAAGCATCAGACTGGCCGACCATAAATAAATAAAGGCATGAAAATTGTATGCTCAAAAATACAGTGAGCTCTGTTAGTAGTCAAGGCTGAATGAAAACGTAATTGTTAAATATATTTTCAATATTTCATATGATTAATGAGTGGGCTTTTTAAGACAAAAATACATGGATAATTGCAATAAGCAACTAGCATGTTAAAACTCTTCGAACAAGAGTGGAGTTTGTGGATTTAAGCAAATGTCTACTGTATCTGCATAAATTCATGTGCTCTTGCAGTGGAGTAAAACAAATGTGATGTTGTGCTTTAAGTTAAAGCTTTTAATTGCTTTGTTTTTGCCAGCATGAGTTATAACAGAGCGGAGAACAAGAAAAAACAAAGCCTAAACGGAAGTGTCAGTGGACCACTGCTACTCCGATGTCTGCCCAACTGAGCCGGCCAACAACAAGCTGTTTGTTATGCCCTTGTGCCGCCCGAACTCCACTCCCCCCCTCTACCCAACCCCCTTTTAACCATTTCTAGTTGGCCAAGATGGGCAGCCGAATCGTACGCGGAAAAAAATTGGTTATCAGTGAAATACCTAATTATTAGGAGACAAATTAAAATAGTAAACTAGGAAACTATTCCAAGTCTAGCTAATACTCATTAATGTTTGTTTCGAATATCTGTAAAATAAACAATTTTGCATTTTTCTGAGTGCATTTCGGTTGTAATGAATACGGTCTCGTTAGATTTTTGGCGTGGCTTGGGAGGCGGTTCAGACGACTTATTTATGCTTACGAGAGTGAGCTCGTTCGTCTGCCGGTGTCCAGCTGTCCGTCTGATTTGCATCTTTTTTGCATGCATCCAGACACAGACACACACTAATGCACAATGCACACAGAGATACACAAATACACACACAGCTGGAGCAGCAATTATTGCATTTATGAAATTCAGCTGCTGTAGCTGCTGCAGCTACTTCACAGATACTCGTCGGCTTTAGTATGTGCCTTTCGGATTCAGAGCTTTGCACACAGAGTTTTCCTCCGACTTCTTTTTCCTGCTTTCATACGCTTTCTTGGGGTATCACATAGTCGATTCAGTTAAGGTGTGTAATCATCTCTTTCGGAACTTAATTTGTTCTAAAGGAACACAGGAAAATTTAATTTTAATTTAACTTTACCTTCAGCCAATCATGTGCCCTTTGGTGTTATTCAATAAATTGTTCGGTTAGTTATTTGCCTTTAATGTGTTATAAATATTTGAGTTTAGTTTTAACTCTATAGTATGCTTTATGATAGAAATAACAATGATGAAATGGGAATGTTTAAGATAAGATCATTTTATCTTACCATAAATGTAGTTGTAAGAATGTTTTATATTAAAAATACCTAATACCCAGAAGGGTATGCATTTAAATTTCCTGCCTTCGATTTCCTGGGTGTTCTTAAATTTCGGGAATGCGATTCGCATGGGAATGTGCTGCTTCGCCCACAGCATTGGCAATTATCATTGGCCCAGTCCCCAATCCGCTCAGAAACACCCGAACTTAAACTCAAACTCAAACCCAAGCCCCAATCCGAATCCGAATTCGAATGCGAGTCCATGCCCATTGGAACCCAGGCAATTCCCGCTCCCCGCAGGCCCATTCAGCTTGCGGCTTGGACTTGCGGCAGACGACCCGATGGCCCCCACTTTTCCCTCTAGATGAACGGCCCTTGGCCGGGGTCATAATTTCTGAAATGTTTTGACTTGCATTTGCCTTTTATGCTGATTTACTGGCTGTTGTGGTTTTGTGACAAATCTGTTTTGCTCACTTCTGATGTGATTCTCATTCTTCTGCAGCACCCACCGAATCCCGAAGCCCGAAGTTCCGCATATATTCCTCGATGTGCGGCTTAAATCTGCCAAAAAGTTTTATTTCAAGCAATTTAGTTTTGCATTTGTTTGACTTGCTTAATTTGCATACATGTACGAGTATTTGGGCCATTTCGGTGGCTGGTGCTGGTGGTAAAGCAGATTGTGTAAGGGCGGAACGATTTAGGCCCAGTCATTAGGCATAAATCAGTGTCTGTGCAACTCATTAAATCACGCGGCATGCAATGGAGGGGCGTGGCTCATGGGCCTAGGCTCAAAACCGCCCCTTGGATTTGTATCTTTTTTGCTGGTTTATTATGTTCTCTGGACCAGTCCCTTTGATCTTTGACTTGCGGAGCCTGTGAGATGCGCATCAAGAAAAACGAAAGTTGCACAGAAAAAAATATATTTAATTCAAAAACTAATTTTAAAAGAACAAGTATAATTATCTATCCAGATTAGGTAATTTTAACACATATATGTAGCTATAATACATTCAGTTATGTATCAACCATTTTCTTAAGGCCTTTATACATCACCTTTAGAACATTTTTTTTCTCTACGTGACGGCTCTCTTTAAGTTCCCTTGAGTATTGGCATTTAATTCAATTTTAGCCATCCACACCTGATGCTGGCCGGACAATAAAAACCTTTGCAAATCGCTTTGGACGCTGCGAATTTATTGGCCAGGCTTTAATGATGATGATGGAGCCAGAGTTGGTCCTAAAGAGGGGAATGTAACAATGCAGTGAAGCCATGTCCCCCTAGGGGCATCACGTAGACCATCCAGGTGCTTCTCAAGGTCGTATTTGCCGCTCTGTCGTTGCAATCTCATCGCGGTCATAATAAATTTATGCCGGTACAGCCTTGCTTCTCTGGTCCATCAGATCGGTTCAGTTTGGTTCGGTACGGTTTTGTTTTTCAGTTTTCTGTTTCGAGTTTCCCGACTCTGAAGAAGTTATAAAAGCCAAAGCCTGCGTGTGCGATGGGTGTTAATGCCAGCAAATTGCCGGCGGGTAATTGTCGTTGTCGGTAATTGTGTCCATGTGGTCTATGTACTAGTTGTCTCGGCCGGTTCCCGGTTCCCGTTTCCCAGTTCCCTGTGCCCCTTTTGCCTTTTTCCACTACAATGTGGCTCATTTGTGCAGCAAAAGAGGTTGCAATTTTGTTAGCTTTTCCAGGAGCCGGGGACAAATCATTGCCATCGGCCCAGAAGTAATTGGTTGCCTCGGACTGCACCCCAAAAATCCACTTCACAGAGGCTTGTGCTGTCATAATTGCGGTTGAGGCACTGGCCTTTGCATTTTAAGCCCCTAAGTATTTACACATCGTTAACTCTGAATTACTCCGGCATAGGGATATATATCGAGTGGTCAAAGAGAGGGAGCCCGATTCTTCGGTTATTTTTTGTGTCATCTATTTTTCTTGCGGCTGCCAACATTCCAACGTAGATTTAATAGCATATTTTATACCGTCTCTGCTCTATCCTTTCATGTCATGGTTGAGGTTTTTTGTGTAATGAAACCGCAATTTTATGACCCATGGCCTTGCATATTCTTGGGCGATTTAAAGCGCTTTTAAATCCCATAGTTTTGCATTGATTTCTCTTTTATATGATTTCCAACTTCGCCAGCCAGCCCTCTCGCCTCTTTTTGCCACGCTCTTTATGGGTTATATATTTTTTAATAACATTTTTTACTGACCATATATGGGTGTTTCATAGTGTGTGTTTGTGGAAAATCGGAATTTGTGGCATCTGCGGCCTTGTGTCCTTTCACCCCGCTCGTTTCCCAGTAGTTATGTGCGTTTTATTATGTCAACATTGGACCATTGTTCATTGGGGAGCTCACTGGGATCATCATGGTTGGATTTTGGGATGAGGTCTCCGCTCCGCTCCCCTCGTCTGTGTTTTTCTGGTATTTTTGCGAATGTTCCAGGCTTTTAGCTTTGATATATTTGTTAGTCTGACCATAAGCTTTGTGTAATAAAATTGTTGCATTTTGAGACCGTAATTGTTCGTTGGTGCGTTGGTGATGGAGTGCATTTTGATGAGGACGATATTAAATTGAACAAAAAAGGATTTAAGGGGTGTCATGATTTAATCAAGTGTTATAAAAATTGTCTTCTAAATACCTCCCAGATCCAATTTCCCTTGCCTATACATCTTTATTTACACTATGTTAGTATACGTCATGCCGGAAATTAGAAGTCGAAATCTCCTTAATCTGTATGTTTTTCTGGATCCCCCAACGATCCATTTCAGTGGTCACTCATGTCGGTGCACATAAATCCAAATGGGGCAGTGACAGAACAGAAATCAAGCTTATCGGCCGACTGCCAAAGCCTCCATTACCACCTGTGCCACGCCCACTCCAGCCAGTCCGCCTCTTTCTAAGCCTTTGCAAATCAAACAAACAAATGGAAGAATCGAGTAACTTAAATGTCATGTTGGGGGAAAACATGAGCAAATCTGCAATTTGTTTTATGTAATAGATTAAGCTCATCTTCAGCTTTTTTACACCGAAGAAAAACCATTTAAAAATTTAAATTTCTTTAAAATATAAACAATTAGTCAATCGAGCGAGGTTAAGTACTAACTCGTTAGATAAGTGCTTCTGACTTTTAGAGGTGCAATCGATTGCAGTTAATTTATCTTACGGAATCATCCTTGAAGCAAAATGTTCTTGTGTAATTTAGTTGGCGTTTTTTATCCTCGGTGTATCCGTGCGGATGAGGCCCAGTCCTGACCCAGGCCAACTGCCAACTGGCAATGGCACCAACTTTTCCACCGCCTCCGCCCAAATGAAATTGAAGAAAATTGCATTTGCACGAGAGACAATTTCGAAACAATTGCAAAACTGTTTGACATGCCGCCTCCATCTCTCCATCTCCATTTCCATCTCCATCTCCCCGTCGCCGGATTCCACCTGGTTCTGCCCGATTCCGATGCTGATGCTGATGCTGATTCGCAACCTGTGCGATGCTGCCAAACAGTTTAGCAGGTAATGCCTTATATCGATATCGCTCCAGAGACAGGGAGATGGCTACGATGGCTACGGATGGGAAACAGGAGGACGGACCTTGGGAGAGCCAACTGACTTGGCAGACAGTTTTGATGCAGTTTAGTTGACTATTGACTGCCGGGCGGGGCCAAATTCCCGGGTCCGGCTCAAAAACTTGAGGTTGGGTGATATCACGTCAGTTGCAGGCTTCCATTGGCTTCCATTGGCTACCACCGGACTCGTTCACCGACAGTTTTTGGCACATTTCAACCAGATGAAACTGGAGCTGGAGCTGAAGCTGCAGCTATAGCTATAGCTAAAGCCAAAGCTGTTGCCCAAGGAGAAGCCATTTTGGCCTTTTTGTCCTCGACTTCCGCTTCCTCTTCCTCTTCCGTGCCTGCACTTCCGATCCATGTGTCCATGGGCAGTGGCTATAATTTAGTTAAAGACAAAACGTCGCTGTGTCTGCAAAATCGAACATGATGCCAATGGGCCAATATTCGCTCCGTCAATGGCAGCAGCCTGCAGTTCGTGTGTGTTTTGGCCAGTCCATTTTCGGTGGAACCCACTGAAATTGGTATTGGTATCTGCATAAGGCCAGGGACTGGAAATGGGACTTAGATGGCCACTACAACTGCATCTGGGACTGGTGAAAATATGTGCGAGTAGGCTTTATACACTGCCGAAATGAAACGAAAAACTCTAAGTTCCAGGTTCTTCTTTTTGAAATTTTCTAAAGAACACTGTGATATTATAGTGGCGAAAAAGTAAGAATATTGCAACATACAATTTAGTTTTCTTTAATTAAAAGTATGTAAGAAATTGCCATTACATTTCTATATTTGTAGCCATTTATTTGACTAATAAACTGCAAAATATATGTTAGTTGCGTTGTTATAATTCTAAAAAATAAAACAACTCAATTTTTGTCGGTGCAAAAAGCTGGCGCAAATGGAGTGCCAGGCATGCTGGCTCGTTGGCTCCTGGGCAGTTGTAAAAACGGCCAGTCAAGTGCATAATTACTTAATTTCCTCCTCGCTATATTTCGGCCTCACATGGCCAAACAGTTGGCTCCTGCCCAATTGCAGATAGGGAGCACAGGAAGCCTAGGAAGCCACCATCCTCTAGCCACCTTTCAACCTTTTCATTCGGCTAATTTTGAGTCCGGCTACCAGGGGAATTTCTCGGCTCAATACAAAACGTGTTTGTCTTTTTAGTGTCGCATTTGATGCCACACAATCTCGTAGATTTCCCCAAACGGAGCCACTCGACTGGCGGAAAACTGTAAATTTGCACAATGACAGGCCTTGAGAGGCATTGGAAAAGGCATTGGGACCCTGCACGTAGTAACCTCACCTCACCACACAAGCGTTCCACAATAACACAAAAATTGACAGACAAAAGCCAACGGCTTGAGCAACAACCCTCGGACTCTCGGACAAACAGGATAGCATGCTCTTGGCCGGGGATAGGATGGGATGGAATGGGATGGAATGGGATGGGATCCGTTGGTGATGTTATAACACAATCGGGCAACGGGGTCCCAGAACCGTTTCCGACTTCTCCGGGGGGCAACCCAAATTGTCAAAGCCAAGTTAAGACCTGTTTCGAATAGAGGACCACGTGTCCCGGTCTCGGCTTCACACTTGTCCCTTCCTCCGAGCTGGAGCCTTTGTGCTGTCGCATCGCTTCTGCTACAGTGGAAACCCTATATTCGTGACCTTAAATTATTTATTAAAATTTATATTATACCATTTTTTGGTTGCCTGAAAGTGGCCTGGCTTAGCGGAGCTTGACTGTATTAGATAAGGGCTCAAGAACATGGGCAAGACCTGGGCGAAGGTTTGTCTTGGCCTGGCCTACACCTGTTGCCAATTGTTGTCTGCTACTGCTGGACAGCCCGGCAGTTTATGTTTATGTTTATGTTTATGGCCCTGGCCAACAAGACAACCTCCGTTGGCTTCCGCCTAGCCGAAGATGTAGTGTCCACAGGATTTTGTGCATTTTGTTTACCTTTTTGCCGATGTTACTTTTTATTTGTTTTAAATAAATTTTACACGGAAGCTTTTATGTAAATTTTATGGTAATTTGGCTGGCAGATTTGCTCGACTCTGGTTGCATAAGTTCCTGCGCCCCAAAGCTGTTGCTACGTAAATAGCCAAACAGAGTGGCTTGTCTGCTCAGCACTCAAAGCACTTCTGGCCACAAAAGCTGATTTAAGTGTAACAGTTTTTATACCGATTGTCTTTTACTTTGATTTCTGCTGCTCTACTGGGAATGCTGATTCATGGGTGCAGAATGGCCTGCGAGTCACACGGATTCTGCAGAAGTTTCTTTCAATCTGAGCCGGGCGATCAACCGGCTTTCGCCCATAAACAAGATGCTTACACAGTTTCTACCGCGTTTGAAGATACATTTGTGTGCAGAGGAAGAGAGTTAAAAACCTATTTTAGATTGATGGCTGAATTGGGTTCATTTAGGCTTTAAGCTCATGGAATTGCTAGCAAATGTTTTCAATGCTGAAATATTTGATGTTCGTTGAAACTTATCAACTGGACATACAATATATTAAATAATGTTGGAGTAACACGAACGTGTTTTTTTATAAATGAGTTACATTTATATTTAGTAATAAATTATAATAAAACTATGTATAATTATTTCTCAATTTCAAAATGTAGAACACTTTTCTCAGTGCACACCTGCTGGCGTGTGTGCTCGATGATAATGGCTTCATCTAATCGATTATGTCATTGCGGGAATCGCGTGCCTTTTAGAGTTCAAGTTGAAGTTGAATTGTTGCTTAATTCGAGCGTTTTGCTTATTTGTCTTATTTTTTTTGTATTGTTTTTGCGTTTGTGTTGGCCAACTTTGTTTGCTTGCTTCTCTGGTTGCTTGTTATTTTTTTCGTTTTAGTGTTTGTTTGTTTGTTTGTTTGCCTTTTTCGTACGCTTGGCTTGATTCTAATTGAAATTGCATCATGAGTCAGTGGAATTATGTTTTTGCCTTGGGGCGGAGAAAGTCTTTTCACCTAGGCAATTGAAGAATGTGCGAGATTTGACACTTTGCGCAAATATTTTATTCTGATTGATTTCACAAGTTTGAGATAATTATAGCACCAGCTATGATATCATACCATTCGATAGTGGGTCAATGTCTTAAAAAGCCACACAATGCATTTACGGCCTTACTTAATTGGCTCGCTGCTATTGTAACGGGCTGCTTTAAAGTTCGTTGAGGAGATTCCAATTCATTTGCATAAAGCAAACCAAATATGCAAATTCCTTGGGCAAGGGACCCAGAAAAATAAGAGAACCTGACCACTTGACTGGCACAAATCATGTTTACACATGAGCAGCGGCCACTTCAGGGCTCGTCCCCATTTGGCCGAGTAACCCAAAAGTATCTCAGCCCCCATCGTGCTTATTGGCAGATAATTGACACATAATATTAGCATAATTTGCTGAGCAAGTGAACTGGCCAGATAGCCATCGGAATGCATAATGACCGGCGAACGATATCATTTCACTTTTCTTGCGCTCTTTTTTTGCGGACTTCTTGCTCCTTGGCGTGTGCAAATATTATTAATATGTATATTTGTCGCCGGCTAATGTATGGAATTTAAATTAACAAATTTTCACAGCATTTTTGGGAACTTGTCACAGCGATATTATCTATGCAGATTGCTGGATCCGAGCCCGGACAGAAAGCTGTAGAAAGTGATGGAACATTTGCTCGAGGCTCTCTCGGATTTTGGCCATTTTTGTCGGATAAACGGAATTCACAATTTTGAACTATAGAATTATATTTGTTATGAAAGTTCCAAGTGTGCATCAATAACGTTTTATTCCCAAGGAATGCTGCATAGAATTATTCTGATTATGAGTGAATTGGTTAATGAGTGATAAACAACTAGATAATCACATACATCATACAATATCATTAACATCCTTAAAATTCTTTAGATTTAATTTAATATTCTTCGTTGAGTTCTTGCTTAGGCAAACTAAAAAGTTTCAAAAGGTTTCCAGCAATAATTGCATTGATCATTGCCGGCGAGCGTTTTATCTATTCGTACTATCCAGACTTTGATGCATTGAATTGTCGGGTTTCGACCACGCCCACACATAAATCGCCGCGGAAAAGAGTTGTCAACGTTCGGCGCTGTCGGTGTTGTCCTGGGACAAACAATTTAATTTATGAGAATCGCTGCAAAACTAAAGCGGAATGCCAAGCAAATTGACAAAGTGAGCATTAAAGGCGGAGAGGGAATGCAAATGGAAAGGGAAAGGGAAACGGAAGGTTGCGGGAAGGCACGGACACGGACACGGACACGGACCAGAAGTCAAGTTGAAATGCAGAAGGAAAACGTCCTTCGATTGAAGTGTAGTGCAAGTGTGTGAGCCTCCTCCTTTTTTCCTTATCTCTCTCCTTACATTTGACACTTGAGTGCGCTTTGCCAGCTTTTTCTGTTGTTGTTGTTGTTGATGTTGGCCAGTTTGCGCAACGAATCAAATTTAAATTTCTTGATTGTCTGCTCGAGTGGCAGGCCAAAGGCAGTAGCAGCTACTACAAGTGTAGCTGGGGTGAGAGATCCTTTTGCGATTTTGCGCATAATAATAATTTGAACAACGTGCCTGGAATTGATGACTGGTCAGCGATGGTCGCCACTGTTTCTATTCCTTGCATGCACGCAGAAAAGTTCAGAAGGATGTCTTTTGGCCTATTTTTAATGTGCCTTAACTTGGCCTTCGCTTCTTTTTGATGAAGCAAAAGTGCAATCCGCGTAGAAAATCACTTGCCTAAATTTAAAACTAAATTTGTTTGTATTAGTTACTTTAGAGTTTTTCTAACTGATTACTCATTATGTTACATTTTAATCTTTTGGTTAGCTAGTTATAAGAACGCCTGTGGTTTTGTTCGCCGTGTACCAAGAAGTGTCGCACTGGGCCTGAGTGACTGATGGACTTGGCCAGTGACATGGCTCAGACGGGAGGAGTACGGATCCCCCGACTCCCCTAAGCTCGTTATCTTTTCCACATTTTTTAGCTGGCTTGCTGCTCGATTTTTTCTGATTCAGCTGTCAACGCGTTCGGCGCAATCTATGGGCTGTGTTAAATGGAGCAAAAAGTGTTGCCCGAACAATGGTGTCAATTAAACTTTACATTGTTACATTTAAGGCGACTGCACGGGAAAATGGCAGGCGACCTTCAGATTTGAATGCGTGAGCGACAAGTTTGCCCTAAAAAACCCTCAGCCCTTAAGTGTTTGCTCTTTTCTGAGGTTTTGCATCCGTCCCTTTTAGGTGGCTGCTGATTTGGTTTGATAAAGGTTTTAGGAGCACATAAAAATAGATTAATGCCAGCCGAAAATGAGGTTCCCGTTCGGAGTTCACAGAACAATCATTTCTCTGGTTTGTTTTCGGTTTTGAGTGGGCGAGCGAAATAAATTAAGTGGCCGGCCCTTGAACTCGTTGAACAATGTCAATGTATGGTCAATTTATTGCTTTGTATTTTATATTATTAATTGATTATAATTATGAATATTTGTATACTTTATTGATCATAACTTTGTCGTATTTTGATTCATGGCTCTGGTTTAAATCAAGTTTATTAGCAGTTAACGCAAAAAAATTTCTGTTACGGGTATTTTATGGATTGTCAAGTTTCGGTTTATGGACCTTTGTGTTTTCAGCACTCACCACTTTCTTTCAGCAGTTAAAGGAGTCGAGGTCCTTAATTGTGTGTTTAATTCTCGCGTCGTTTAGCACTTTCTTGTTGGCACTTCAATTTTCGTGTGACACTTTTTCACTTTTGTCTTAATCCTGCCGCCAGGATATGGGCTTTTGGGGGGCGCAGCTTAAGTCGGTGCACGCGTAACCGAATCGGGAGAGTTTTTGCTACAATGGTCAGTGGGGCCGGGTTCTTTTATACCCTCGTTCTGAATTTCTTCTGCCGCCGTCGCTAATGAACTTCATCATGAGGTTCCACTGCCTCTGGCGACTGCGCTGCCAGATTCTGGGCCCGGCAGAATTCGCGATCTTTTTGCTGTAATGAAAGCCAAGCTCCGCCGTCGACGTCGCTGCTCGCGATTGCGGCATAAATTGTAAGCGGTTCGCTTCATTTTAACCCATTGTAACCAGGCTCTAAGTTAATTGAAATTATACGCCCAAACTTATAGAAAAATGTTATTAATAACTTAACTTTTTACGTTTCAAAATTACATGAATAGCATTTATAATTTTTGTAACAATGTAGGTTTCATCCAAAACTCTATCGGTTTTAGTAAGAGAAAAAACTTCTGATATTGATTTACCTTTTGAACTTTTCGGTACAAGTTTTTGCCCATTATTTAAAAAAAAAAATTATTTAAAAGATCAGTAGCCTAGCCCAATTAAGCTTTGCACTGTACCCAGCGGCCTCAATGGGTTAAGCGGCAGATTCTCAAGACGCCGACTTCGCTGCCGCTTTTTGTCTTTGCGAATTTTTGCCTTTTGCCAGCCGGGCTCTATCTCCCTCCCTTTTCGACTTACAGAAACCAGAATTTTCTACCAAAAAACGCGGCCCAAAGTACGCGCCTTCTTGTTGTTGGTCAAGCGGGCCTTTTTGGCCCTGTCTTCTGCGATTGGCCAACTGGCGAGGAGAGCCCTCAGCTGTTTTTTATTTTTATTTTGTATTTTGTATTTTTTTTTGTTTTTTCCCCGTTTTTGTTCGTTACTCACTTTGCGCGTTTTTTGTTTTGTTCGCTCATTTTGGTTGATTTATGCCGGAAAATATTTGTTTACTGTTTGTCAGCGGCGAATCTGGCAGAGCAACAAGTGATTCATGGGCCTTTAATTAAGTCAGAGTGTTGGCGGTTTTTTATATTTATCGGTTGAGAGCTGCTCATTAACTGCAGTCCCGCGGCATTTCTCACTTCCGTTCGCCATCAAAAGAAAATGTTTCAATTGACAGGATTTTCCCGGCTTAGATGTACGCGCCCGCCCACAAAATCATTTGCCATATCAGCGCAATGAACGTGCTGGGATTTTCGCCTCCTTTGACAGAAATTGAAATCCTCTCGTCGAATTTTGTCGTACACATAAAGATAAAAAAATGCTTAAATTTATCTGGGTAAAATTAATTCCGTGCGCTCTACGGTGAAAGCTCTCTGCCTTAGCATATATATTTGTTATTGGTTTTGGTTTCTTTCCATTGAACCACTTCCGCATAAAATTTAAATTCGGCCAAGATTTGTCTTTTTACTGTGCCTCCCCCGCAAAGTAAAAAGGCACGAATGATTTCAATATCGGTGTCAGGTTCAGTGAGCTCCAGTTGGGCGGGCGGACTCCGGTCGAGTATCTTTGTATCGCAGTATCTGTATCTGGGGAAGATGCCTAGCACAGGTGTTGTTGGCGCCGGCAGGCGCACAAGTTGAACTTGGGTTTTTTCTTTTCCGCTTTTCTGGCAGCTTATGCGCGCACGTGATTTGCATTCGCAAATAGCCCAGACATCGAGTGTGTGCGTTTGTTTGATATACAAATGCTAAAATAATAAATTGCCTCGAATTATTGGCACTTTCGATGTGCTGATAAAAGGAATGTGTCTCGGTAATAACAATAATAATGCGACAACGACATCAGCAACATCTTTCCCCCCACGGCAGCAAACTGCCCAAAAGCATATCGCATCGTATCGTATCGCATCGCATCGCATCTTGTTGAAGTCCCCCGCAAAGCCATAAAAATATTATTATGATTTTCAATAATCACATGCATTAAATTATCATAATGCGAACATTTTCAATATTTCCACGCCTCGGCAGCGTTGAAAGCCCGGTTTCGCCTTGTTTGCCGCCACAGATTTTCCAATTTGGACTGCTGAAAATTGAAAATCCCAACACAGTCGAGGGCTGCCTAACAGATGAGCTGGGGCATTATTTTTTATGAATATTAGTTAGTAGGATTCCAGGCTAATTTTTGCGGTTTCTGCATTTTTGCACTGAGACAAAGTAAAAATACGAAATCTGAGATATACAACTCTTATTTTTCATTTAAAAATTCATTTTTGATAATAAACATTTTAGATATGTCCATTTTACCCAAGACATTCTTTTGTTTAATTCAGAATCCTACACAACTAATTGAAATGAATATACTTTTAAAATGAAATCACAAATTACATTTATTACGGGCGCTGGCTTTCTTTCTGATTATCTCAGGTTTGTCAACCCGGGGGGATTGCGTCATCAGAAACTTGGCAATAAAAAGCCGAAAATGCTGTAACCCAATTTGGGCCAGCCTATAAACATATCTTGTTTAAATGTCTGCACAGAACAGGGAATGAAACATAATAAAAAGTACAAATAAGCGACCGATTTCTAAGAAGAGAACACTTCTTAGTCCGCAAAGGCCGTACAGCTGACGATGACGCATCAAAAGCGGCTTTCTTTCGGCATCTCTCCACCGCCATTGAACCAACCGCTCATCTCCGAAACACAAATAAAATTAAATCAAAATAACCACAAAGGCTGCCAACCTTCTAGATACAGTTAAGTAAATTTCAATGTTTTACTTCGCTGAAATCACTTGAGACTTACAGACAGCGCGAAAACCCCCCAAAAGCAAAAATAATTCTTATCGGGAACTAAGCACTTGAGCATGCGAATTCAGAACTTCAGAAGGGCCCACACACATGGGAAAGGCCAAAAGTCCGACCTGTCTCCAAATCAGTACTTTCACCGCCTGACGCCTTAAATGCATGCTGATGAGAGCCGAGATGATGACGTTTACGCCGGCCAATAGAAAGTTCTTTCCCCAATTAATTGGCCAAAAAGTAAATAAAAACGAAATCAAAACGAACTCTGTATATGGAGTTGTCTGGGCGAATCGAAAACCAGGAATCAAAGGGGATGGGGGTTTTGGTCAAGGCAGGCCATTAAAAGTAAATCCAGTGCAAGAAGCTCGCTGGAACGCAGACAACATCTGAATTTTTATAAACTTATCGCCGACGTGCCGCTCAGTTTCCCCGGCTCATTGGTGCTGTAATTGTTTATTGTATTCTTGTTCACTTATTTTTTTATATTTGTTGTTTTTTCCCTCTGTTATTTTTTGTAATTTATTTTTTTGTGGTATGTTGTTTTGCGGAGCCCACACCCTGTCAAAAATTCTGTGCCAGTGACCGAGAAAAATTGGTTTTGCCGGCTGTTCAGCCATGCCGACGCCTTTGGCGATTTCGGGGTAGCGGGTAGCGAATCTACGAGATACTCGCACAAATGAGCACCCGCTACCAGTTTCCAGATTGATTTGGCCAGAAATATTTCGCGCTCTCGACGTCTGAACTTGAGCGTTTTTGTGGCTTTTTTTTTGGGAACGGTACAAACCGGTTGCTGCTGCTGTAATTAAAACCCACCCAATGGCTTTATTTTGATGTTACTGATTTTTAGGGAACAAAACGATCCCAAACAAAGCGCTGTAATAAAATGTTCAAATCTGGCAATTCTATTCTTTCAGAAAAGTTAATTTTGCAAGCTTTTAGCTGTGTGACATAGTTTTTGTTAATCAATATTAATTACCAAGTTGCTTGTGGACTTGCAGCCCCACAATAATATTGAAAATAATAATATAGGGTGTTTTTTTTAGAGGTATAGAACTTTAAATTGCAATAAAACAACGATGGATTATTCGATTGACATGAATTTTATTGACATGAAAGATAATCTTGTGGCATTACATTTTAAATATGATTTCTGGCATATGACCGCCACGGCTGGCTCGGATGTAGTCCAATCTGGACGTCCAATTTGCAATGACTTTTTCCAACATTTGGCCGTATATCGGCAATAACACGGCGAATGTTGTCTTCCAAATGGTTTAGCGTTTGTGGCTTATCCGCATAGACCAATGACTTTACATAGCCCCACAAAAAGTAGTCTAGCGGTGTTAAATCACAAGATCTTGGAGGCTTATGAAAAATCGGGAACAACAGCAATCTCGTTTTGGGCCCATTCGACGAATCTACGCCTTGCTTGATGATCGTTTGGTTTCAATTCTTGCACGAGTTGGATTTTGTAAGCACGCATGACGAATTGCCAAACCAAACTGAGAATAAATCACTTGACAGCTGTTAAATCGGTCGCCATCTTGAACAGTAATGCCAACTTAAAGTTCTATACCTCTAAAAAAAACACCCGTTACAATAATAAAAAGAAAAGATTTGTTTTAATTTGTGTTAAGTAAGAAAAGGTTCTTTAAGAAGTTTTGTTTAATAAAATAATATGCAGACTTAAATACAAAGCCTTTAGAATCAATTTCCGTCTTTTTGGTACAACTGCAGAGAATCCAATAGTTGAGTATACACTTTGGCCAAGATCGCAATCAGATATCCCGCCTAACTAGGCAGTATTCAAATCGTTCTGCAAATGATTTGCTAATTCGAGCGCTTTAAAATCCGACTTGGAGAGAGCTTGTTTGGCTTCGGAGGTTCCACATGGGATGTTAATCAATTTACCAGCTGACAGCTTCGAAGAAGGCAGCCCGATGACCTGGCGATGATAGGGGTTCTAGGTGGGATTCGCTTCTGTAATTTGCATATATTGCTTTCGAACCGATGAATGAGCTTGGTCAATGGTGTGGGGGAAACGCCACACTCGATTTTTTCCTCTGTTCTCTGCCATAATTAATATACATCAAATATTGTGACGCATTGATGGTAATTTCTTTTGTCTGCTCGGGTGATTGCTTCATTTGACTTCATAACCTTTTATTCTGACCCATCTCTTTCTTCGCCCGACTAAAATATGCAAAATGAAATTTGCATTTAAATCACTGTGTGTTGGGTGCGATATGTTTACTTTCACTTTTCCCCTAATTGATTGGGTAAGGGGTGAAGGTAAGGGTGAAGGTGACTTTAAAACTTTAAGTACCCAGAGATTGGCCATAACTTATCAGCGAAATCAAACACAGCGTCTACTTAGGGCAAATTACTGTGATTTCAGCAACATAATCAAGGCGTTTGCTCAGGTTGAAATCTAAATATAGACACAAAAGACTCTAAAACACCAATTATGAACGTGGTTGTTGTGGATGCAGCTAGCGAAGATGTTCAGAACGCCTGGAAGGCGATGATGATGTAAAGGAGGAATGCCGAAGGACAATTAGCGTTGGTCAGAACCAAGAACTTAAACTCAAAATCGGACTTCCTTGCACTGGGAAAAGCACCTTTTCAGAGTAAGAGAAGTATTAAGTTGTACAAAATGAGTGGTTTACAGTATCAAGAATTTATGTTAAGGTTTTTAAACTTTATATACTTTAAACTTAAATTTCCTACCTTACAAATGAACTTATGGCGGTACATATAAAGGACACATTTAGCTAAACAATATTTGAAGTCAAATGAAACTAACTAGCTCTAGGTGGCTAATGACTTGGTCAACCGTTTTTTCCGTGTTCTTCCCAAGGGAGCGTTTTGTTCGAGATCAAAGCCCATAAAAGGCGCAGTCTGAGGCAGCATCTGTATCTAAATTTAGACGGTCACCACCACACCCCACCATCTACTTGGCCACGTCCTCCTCCTCCTCCTCCTCCTTCTCCACCTCATCCTCATCCTCCTCCAAGTGGGCCCGCTCCTTCTCGGCCTGCTTTGGAGGCAGGAGCAGGAGATGGAAGAGCTCAGGCCAGAGGCGCAGGGAACGGCAGCAGATGTCATAGATTGTCATAGTTAGCTGTTGCTGTTGCTGTTGCTGATGCTGATGCTGATTCCGCTGCTGATGATTCTGACGATGATGAGGCCCCGAGGACGACTACAGCTGCCTGCCCGTCGACTCCTGGTGACTTGGTGGCGAAGTGTCGACGAGTGTTTGTGGCATTTCCGCAGTGCGGACGGCTAACTAAATTAGCCAGGTCCGCCCAGTTGCAAGTTGCAAGTTGCAACGGCGGCTATAATTAGATGAAATCATTAAGTTTTCATTTGCTGGCATTTTGTGATTTCATTATATTGTATTTTACGGCGCCTTAAAGCCCCATTTTACGAGCCTTATCTATCTATGGTAAGCATATCGCAGTAAGCAGTATCTTACAAGTGGCTTGAGTGCATCTGAAATGCCTGTAAATGGCTGTCGGTGCGGCTTTCGTCTGTTGTCAGTTGTCAGGTTGGCTCCAAACTGGGATTCTTTTGCCAACTCCACTCGGATTTTGATTCCCCAGTTGGGTGTGCAATAAAATTGCGGCCTTATCATAAAATGGAAATTCTTATGACTGCCGATCTGGGCATTTAGCTTTTCAGCTTTTCAGCATTCTGAGCATTTTGAGCATTCTAGCATTTTGTTTTGGTCAGTGGGTTTCCAATGAAGCGTCGTTGAAAATTAATATCTTGAGTGTTGTGTTTACGATACATTTATATGCCCTAAATCTTGTAACTGGCAAAATTAAACATTGTTATGGCTTAAACGTCATATAGCCGAGGGTTTCGTACAGACATTCGCCATTCGGGGAATATAAATTACTTATATGTAGGCTTGGAAATTGTCAAAGGTATATTGCTCCGGCGCATTACCATAACCCTAATAATTTAGCATACGTATACGTGTTCTTTGCCACAATCCCTTTGCGTGCCAGGTATTACTTAATTAGCTTTTCGCTTTAAAGTGTCCTCATCTCATTTTGGTGTGTCCCATTTTTGTTTTTTGCTGCGTACTTCGCGTGTTTTGCGCCTTGTGAGAGCTATTTTTCAAATGCTCACCGAGGAGTTGTTTGCAATTTATTAAATTAAATCATATTAAAACGCAACCCGGCCGTGCTGTCCGCCCGACCATAAATATGAAATTATGACACATTTCGTGCGGACACGGAAGCCAAACACCTAATGACTGCTTATTAATTAGGAGAAATTCGTGTGTGGTTGCGGATTGTGGTCCTTGCTCAAACCACAACATAATTTGGTTACCTAATGTCCACAATTCGTTTGCCCTTTCCGTTTATACTTCGTTTGTATCTAAGCCTTTATTCAGTTCCCAGATAAATTACCTTTATACAAAAAATTTCTGCCTTAACAGCTGTTGGTTAGACTTTTATCACTTGGTAAGTGCCTTGCCTTTCGCTTTGCATCTTTAAGTTCTTATAAGTTTCAAATACTCGTCTTTCACCCACAGGTTGGCATGGCGACAAAGTTCTGCTGACTTTATCAGGATATTGCACCTTTAATGCATATTTATACCCGTTACTCGTAGAGTAAAAGGGTATACTAGATTCGTTGAAAAGTATGTAACAGGCAGAAGGAAGCGTTTCCGACCATATAAAGTATATATATTCTTGATCAGGATCAATAGCCGAGTCGATCTGGCCATGTCCGTCTGTCCGTCCGTCTGTCCGTCTGTCCGTCTGTCCGTCTGTCCGTCTGTCCGTCTGTCCGTCTGTCCGTCCGTATGAACGTCGAGATCTCAGGAACTACAAAAGCTAGAAAATTGAGATTAAGCATACAGACTCCAGGGACATAGAAGCAGCTCAAGTTTGTCGATTCATGTTGCCACGCCCACTCTAACGCCCACAAACCGCCCAAAACTGCCACGCCCACACTTTTGAAAAATGTTTTGAAATTTTTTTCATTTTTGTATTAGTCTTGTGATTTTCTATCGATTTACCAAAAAACTTTTTGCCACGCCCACTCTAACGCCCTCAAACCGCCCAAAGCTGCTACGCCCACACTTTTGAAAAATGTTTTGATATTTTGTCATTTTTATATTGGTCTTGTAAATTTCTATCGATTTGCCAAAAAACTTTCTGCCACGCCCACTATAACGCCTACAAACCGCCAAAAACTGCGTTTAAGACTCTCCTTTTCTCTTCCACTAGCTGAGTAACGGGTATCAGATAGTCGGGGTACTCGACTATAGCGTTCTCTCTTGTTTTTAATATAGCTACTCATTTTCTACGTTTTTCTTTTCATTAGCTGCTCTCAACTCATTTCCCATGCTCTGTGGGACTTGAGCTGCGTTGCTGTGCGACAAATATTTAAATTTACTTAACTTTTATCAATTATTCATACCGCGTAATACTTGAACAATCAAGGTGTATTGGGTTAGTAGACAGCACTTTAAATAAAATAATTTCCCCCATTAAATGCACTACGTTTTATCTCTCTTTCTAATTAATTTCATATTCAAAAGTAAAAGTATTTTTTTAAATAAGTTTGCATACATGGTACATGCAAATCCATACAACATATACCTGGTTTTACCTGGTGAAGTGACTTCTTATTTATCTTATTTAATGACATCACTTCTATGGAAAAACGACAGCTATGAGCTCGGCTTGTCCCTTTGCGTTCGCTTATTCTTTAATACTGTTGTCATTTATATTTTCCCCATTACAGACATTTTTGCTGTCCTTATTGTCAGCATTCATTATCCCGTTCGCAATAATGGCTGAAGTGTTATTTGTGTGCCTCTCCTCAAAAGTGCGCGGTTGTGCGGGAACCCTTAATATTTTGTAATAATTTCCAGGAAGCAGCGTCCCTTTGGATATTTTTTACGCAAATACGGCAGACCATGTCCGCCCGCCATATTAAGTGAGCCATTATCATTAGTTATATGCGCGTGTAAGTGATGGTCGAGCCCCACACTTTGCCGAGTTAATGTTAATGAGCCGCAATCACATCAGCATCAGGGTTCAGGACTCAGGACTCAGTACTCAGTACTCAGTACTCAGTACTCGGTTTTCAGCTTTCAGGACTCTGGCTAGCGGAGAGTCAGCAAAATTGTTTGTTTGTTTGTTGTTTCATTTTGCGGAGCGGTTAATTTTAAATTAATTAAAAGTTGTTTGTTTGCTATTTTAATGGGCAGTGTTTGAGATATAGCAAGTTGAGCTGCGACAGCGCAAAAAACTCCTGCAGTACGGAGTTTATGGGCTGCTGTACATTTAATTGAGCGTTGAATTTAAGTATTCTTTAGCAAAACTATAACTTAAAGCTCACTTTAATGTATTAACATTGTTCAGAGGAATATTTGGGAATAAAAAACTTGCTTATTTGGCACAAACGATTTTATTCATTGATGGATTGCAATATCTGTATTCATGAGTATTGTGCACACTCATCGCGGAACGTGAGAATGATCTTTAACTGTAAGTCAATGCAAAGAACCTTCTTATTCAGCCACAGTCAACACTTGTAAGATTGAAGGTAACGGCGAAAAATATCATCCCAAATTATGCACACCGTTTATTATTAAAATCAATTTGCATATCTGGCGAATTTTTGCCTTGTTGCTCATTTTTTGGTAATTACGATGACACTTCGGTCCTAAATATGCCACAACGTTCCGCTCCCTGCTGGAACTTCTTGCCCCCGTTTACCACGCCTCACCCCCTTCGCCACCCTTCATTCTCCTCAACTGGACAACGCCGCACAAAGGATCATAAACAATAAGAACAGGTAAGAGCAGGTGGGTGGGGGAAAAGCACCTTTTGCTGTATTTGCGCTCATTTATCATGCGGCAAAGTTGTTAAGCAGCATTTTAATTTTTTAACAGTTTTGCCGGGGCGCTGAAACAAAATGTTTTTGTGTGTTTGTTTGTGCGGCCAAACGAAATGCATGAGACAGCTTAAGTGAGCTGCGCTGCTGCTGCTCCTGTTGCTGCTCCACAAAAGGGGCGGTGGGTGGATTTGGGGCGTGGCTGCGGGAGGGATGCGGATATGGATGTGGATGTGGCAAAAACAAAAGGACTGCCAGGAGTCGAGTGAGCTGTTTTTGTCTCTGGGTTCGTTGCTCGGCTTTTAAGTGCAGGAACGAGCAATGTCCTGGTTTATCCACACACTTTGGGAAAAACGCTAGCCAAAACGCAGGTGAATTATGATTCTGAATTTCTTATAAGCGACCACTGCAATTATAATGTTTTTTTTAATCGGCTCTATACTAATAAATGTACTCTCTGATTTCCCATTCAATGCATATGTATAATAAAATGTTTATTACACGATCCCTATTAAATTGTTCACGTATGATATATACAGGCTTTGCAAAATAAAATAAAAAGCAAAATAAAGTTAATGATTTTATAACATTTTACATTTAACAACTCATATAAAGCCCACACGACATTAACTACAAGTGAAACAACTGTAATCAACGAAGGGTATATTTTAATTGATTTTGTTGTAAAGAGAACTGCCGCATGTATATTTGAAATTTTTAATTACATACTTCCTTAATTTTCTAATTTTTCGACCAGTGCCAGCTCCAACTTCCCATCTCGAGCACTCGAGTTTTGTTTGCCTGTGATGAATGACGCTGCATTCGGCCGAGTTTTTGTGTGCGCCACTGACAACCAACAAGACATGAACATTAGCACCCGACATGAGGTGACCTTAATGGTTTTATGCAAGACGAAAGGATTATTTTGTTGTGTCTGCCACGGACAGGGGACACTTTTGGATGCCATTGTTATAGCCTCTGACACTGAATGCTCATTAATTTGTGCTCCTGCTTTACTTTTTTTTAGGCGGCGACAACACGGCAGGGCAAATCAAATCAAAGCAGGAGCTGCACATTATTCAAAGGACATTTTGAGGCCACCAACAAATGCCGATCATTTAAATGAGTCATTGTCATTTTAAAGTCGCCCCTCGGACACACACATCTGTCGTCGATTTATGTGCAGCACTTTGCACAAGACATTTAACACCTGCCCCAACTGCCACCCACTGGAGTTATCTCAGCTCGGCGCAAATCAGATTTTTCAAGAGCACCTGTGCTGTAAAGTTGGCTTGTTTTGAAGGGCAAGTACTACGAGTGAAAAATCTATGCTTCTACCAAATAATACATTTGCTAGTCGATATTTAAGGAAATGCAAAGAGAATTATAACCATAGAGAGAGTTTATTGTTCTCTGTTTAATTTACTTATTAAATCAAAATTTATTACAAGGCTTTACTTCTACATACTTTCTTTACCCTTTTTAATTACATGTTTATTTGTATTTCAATTACATTCCATATATATTTATGTAGTGAAAAAAAGCAAATCCCATTTTTTTGCATACAAAAATTAGAATCACTAGCTATTTACAATTGGGTTGGCTACTTTTGTGCAGCACCGATCAGGATTCAAAGCAGCAGGAGCTGGAGCAACTAAACGCACATCAAAATAATTTATGATGCACATCAGCCGAGTGGAGCTTCGTGTTGCAGCGAGTGGAAAACACCTTGCACACGCAACGTGTGGCAGTGGCAGTGGCAGTGGCCAGGTTGGCAGTGGGTCGTTCTGGCTACAACTTCGATGTCCATTTTGTGGCCATAATGCCCGGCCATAAGTTTTGCACAGCAAAAACATAAACAAGCTAAATCAAGTCAAATGCGCTAATAAATCTTACAGAGCGTCCGAGCCATCGTCGTCGTTCTCGTCATCGGAGTTGCTGTCGTCATGCAAATGTCGGTTATCTGGAATCTGTACACTCTAAACATGAAACGGGGAATGGTACCGTATTTGTGTTCTTCGATTTATTTAAATAATATTATGTTGAAATATAAAATCTTTTATTAAATTTCATTTTTAATATGCTTTTCAATAATCTTTTAATTACATTTTGCCTATTTTATTTGTAATTTTAATCAAAATTCTCATGAGTTATTAAAATAACAATGGGCTACGACATCAGTGACAATTGCTTTTGAACTTCACTTTTGTAAACATTTTCAAACTTTTTTACGTGTACAGCACCCTGCGTTTGCAATCTCATTTGTATTTTTACACCCTGCGTATACTTGATATTAAAAGCCTTAACAATTTAAGTTGATTTACGCTGCAGAGCAAAAAACAAAGTTAATTGTGTTTGGGGACGAGTGACCTTCTAATTGCTGAGTAGTTCGCTCTCTAATTGAAATGTGCACGCATAATTAATTTCGCCCAGCAAGAAATTTAATTGTGCTTCCGCAGAATCCCCAGAATCAATTTGAATGCCAGTGTCAGCGTTGGTAAAGTTATCATTTCATTGGGGTGGCGGGAATGGGAGACCGAGGATTATTATTATTGTTGGCACAGCGGCTATTCAAGCAGCTCGTTTCCAAAGGCAAAAACAATCTCGACGGTCAGCGGACGTTGAAGGAAAATGACTGGAACGGGCAAGAATCTGCAAAGGGAAACAGCTTAAGTCATTTCGACAGCGAGTTGTGTAATCCTTTGCCAAGAAATCGGATCTGGTTTCCATGTGTTTGTGCCCCAAAGTGCTGCCAGATTAACAGTTAGAGCTTAAATGGTAAGCCGAGAATTGCAAAATGTTATTTATTGCAACCATTTTAAAAGTGTATAAAGTTCATATTTCGAATACAAAAAAATATTTATATGTATTTATAAAGATACATTTCTTTATTTATTCTTGGAACTGTGTATTTTGTCAGCCTTTTTAAGTCCTTAAAATGTATAAATGCAAATGTAAGTGTAAATGCAATGCAAATGTAATTTCATGAACCTTTTCTTCGCAAATTCAGGTTAAGTCAATGTTGAAGAAGAATATTGGAAAAATTCTTGGGTAAATTGGTTTGTTTGCTTTCCGTCCCTTTTGAATGAAATGCTTGCGCTTTTTTAGTTGTTTATTTTTTTTCACATAAATGCAGTTCACACATGCCAGAGTCAAAGAGAGAAAGAGAAGTATCTGAAAGATACACGCTTGGCAACCAAAGTTACGCTCGCAACCAGTTGATTTGCTTTTTGAAATTCTCGCACGTTTGACGGCAGCCGCGACTCCTATAAATTCATCATTTTATTTAAAATTTCACATTCGCTGACAATTTCATGGCCTACGAAATGTGGGCTCGATTCTTTTGTTCTTTCACTCTCTCTTCGTACACAGCGAAAAATATGTTTAAAATGCATGATGTATAAACAAAGAAGGTCTTTAAACAAAGAAGGTTACGTGTTGGAGTTAAAGGAGGTTCAGCCGTGGATTGTAAATTTTTAAATTTAAATAAAAGTATAGGAAAAAATACCTAATATTTGAACAATAAATGTCTTGTTTAATGCTTAATTCTCTGCGTATTTTTTCTGGAACATTGTATTTTTCTAAAGTTGCTAATAATCCCATTATTACTGGGCATTGTTTAATGCGCTCGCCAGGCATGGAAATATTTGCACAGTTGACGGGTATGCAATATCTGGCTATCTCTTTCGGCTGCGTTCGCCCCTCTCTTTCGCGCCAGGAAGAAACCTTGGCAGTTCATTCTGATGCCGCACCGCGTGATAAGTGGGTCAGTAAAACGCGCGCCGGCACAAAATAATAAAAATAATAAAAAAAAACGCACACAATATGAAATAAAATAAGAAAAAACTGAAACTGAAATAATAAAAAAGTGTCACACCTGCTTCTCGGGGGGCGTGGCAGTGGAGGTGGGGTGGGTGCTTTACATAAATGTTATAAATATAATAAAAATGTTATTTACACGCTTTTGAAAAGAGAAAGTCCAGAACGGGGCACGCGCACATACGAGGCATGCATTCATTTACTTTCGCATTTGGTTTTTATTCCGCTTTGTTTCGTTTTTGATTTTATTTCGCCAGTTCACCCCTTTTCTTTTTCTGGCTTGCTTAATTTCGAGCAATTTATATGTGAGAATTTTTCGGGGTAGATGTTTGTACATGGGCAATAACACAGCTTTTATGGCCAATTTATGGATGGTTTTTTCCTTTTTTTGTGCCGGTTTGTCGAACGTGCGTTAAATTTGGCAACTTGACATTTGGGTGTTCTTTTTCGCGGGAAAGTTCGGCATAGTTGGGATCGCATCTTGATAAAGCTGTTTAGATATGCCTGCTTTACAGTTAGGAGCCGCAGATCGGTCAAATACTTTGTTTTCTTTTCTCACGCCTAGTTTTTAAGATTAAGCTGTGAAGGAATACATAAAAAAACGGTTATATAAATAAAATAAACTATTTCCGAATTAGAGTTTTAAATAGTAGACTACAGTAACACTCTTATTAATATTTACAAGAAAACCTTATTTATAAGTAAATAAATATACCAAACATTTTTTTCATCTTGATGAATAGATTACAAAGACAAGAATATTTTGCTTACTAACTGATTACTATATTTATCCATTTTTACTGTCCGAAAAGTGCTAAGCAAACTAAGTTAGAGTAGAGAAATTAACCAAGAGCGTGCGAATTTAGAAAAGATTTTGTTCTGCGGTTAATGAACCCTGGATTTGTGCGACTTTTTTCCATTCGCTGCGGAATGTAAACAGTCTTCATTGGAACGGAAATGCTTGCACATTTGCATAAAGAAAATTGACAAATCTGCAAGCTTTATTTATTAGAGTATTGTTAATGCAAACAACAGACAGTTATTGTTGACATAAATGCAAAATGCCAATATTGCGAGCTTCCTATTTATTTTATGCTGTTGACCTAGTTATTGGAGAACAGCACATGGATATGGAATTATTTTACAACAAATAACAATGCTCTTCTTCGGGTTGTGGAGCTTATATTTAACCAAAGCTGATTTAGCTTTGAGTTAGCTAAACAGGACTAAAAATGCTTCGAGGCTAACTAGCAGACTCCAAACTGAGCAGAGGAAGATGAGTATATGTTTCGATGGTCAAGTCTTATTAAGCAGTTATCTATCTTGTAATTGTAATTGTAATTGAAGCAGACACACCCAGCGTCGTTGACATCGCTTTCGTTTTCATTTTCAATTCCGATTCCCAAGGTCGATCCCGACCTACATCCTGCTACAAATAACTCGATGTCGACCAGCTCCCGCGGATTGCCGTGGATTGTGGATAGTTGATAGTGGAGTGCTATAAATGAATGGGCAAAAAACTGTTGCACATTTAATGAAGGCGCCCCGCCGCTTCGCACTCCTTGACATCCGTAATTTATGCTCATCTACAGACCGCACATAAGCGGCACATAAGCTGCGGACACTTGTCCACGCGATTGACAACATGACATTTTGAATGCGAAACGCCACTAGTCGGCGGACAGGAGTTCCCGGACAAACGGACACACGGACAACGGGCAACGGACAGTGGAGATGGGCCAACGGACAGGAGCAGTTCGCTTCTGGCACTGGGCAGGGGTAAAATATGACAGCGGGAGCAACAAAAACTAGCATCGATTAAAAAACAACCGCTACGTGAGCTGCATTTCAATTGGCAAATCAAGATTTGCAATGTGCCGGGCCAAAGAGCCCACTCAGTTCGCTGATTTTTGCAAGTTCTTTTCAGACCTTAGAAGCGTGTTTGAGCCGCTGGCACGCGTTCCATGACCATCTGCCGACGCCAAATGAAATGCACTGAAACTTATATAGAGTGAGCGTAATATAAAAAAAAAATGTAAGGCAAGAAGGTTTTGATATAGCCCAAAAATCCATTCTGAAGACTAGTAGGAAACTAAGTTTTCTAGCAAATTATTTTGGCTTTCATATAATGGTTCTATTTAATTATTCAATCTGATTTTCTTATAATGGGACCATTAATTTGTTTAACTGAACATCTATTCAGTTTTTTTTTATTATTTTATTTTAAATTTTTATTGTTTTTTCGTCCCGTGCAGATTGATAAATTTAGACGAGAAGCGTCCAACCGTTTGGGCCTAAAGTCCCGATCAATTCACACACGGTTTTAGGAAAATGAAGCTATCAATTTTGTGGTGTGAACAGCCGCAGATTTTCACCAGTGCTTCAGTGGTGCGATGACGAAGCGGACTCTCTGACATTTAGCCACTGCCAGTTGCCAAGGCTCTCAATTAGCTTACAGGCGAAATCACTTAAGTTCTCATTGCCTGTTGGGCATAAATTCTGGGCAGAATATGAGTGGATGGCATGGCTAATTCGTGTTGTTGGTCTTATGGCCTGCTCAGCATGCAAATCTCGTTTCCAAAGAAGTGGGGCAAAAACCAAGTTACAAATGTTTCTTTTAGTCTTTTCACATGCTCCTTTTTGGGGTATATTTGTATGTGAAATGGCTGTGCGATTTTAAATATTTTTCACATTAAAAATGTAAATACTCTTGTAAACTTAAATTCATAGGTAAAATTAGCCTTAAGATTGAATTCTCATAGTTTTTAGTTAGTACAGAAAGGGGTATTTAGTATTCTCAACTCTCTTACAGGCTTCTCTCTTTTTGGCATTTATTCAAATTAGCCTTTAAAACAAGCAAAAGCAGAGCATTACGTTCACACAGACAAGCCTTTTTATACAATTGTATTTTATATATTTAACTGCTAAGGTTTCACTGCTCGTTCGATGTGCAGATGCGGCCTAATTGGAATGCAGCAGACGTCGGCGAAAAGGGGAGCGGAACGCCAAAGATACTTAAGTTATTATTGATATTATAAAGAACATTGTCATGGCGGATTGGTCAGTGAATTGGTTGATTCAGATGTTGGACTTCACTGCCCGACTTGTGTGAAGAATTCAGGCGGCTGAAGGCTTAAACTCGAAATGCGTAATTAAATGTGCGCTTAACGTTTTAATGGGTTTCATCAAGAATTTTAAACAAAGCTGATATATATTCGTTGATAATAAAATTTAAATGTAAGCATTTAATTTCGTGCCACATAAATATGTATCTTTGCCACATTCAACTTAAAAAACTTAACTTTATTTATTTAAACGGATTAGCTCTTCAGTCCTCTCATTTGAATTGCGACCTCTGAAGCATTCTCTTGGAAGAAATCTAAAACAAGTTTTCCGTTTAATTCAATTTTCTGAAGTTTAAAAAATGTATATACTGACCTATGGATCACTGGGGATATTAGATCTGCATGAAGCGTCTTGATATCAGTGGGCTTAGTTAACAGGGATACTATTGCTCCCACCACCACAGCTGTGACGATTCCAATGGGACCGACCAAATGGTAAGAGAGACGGTATAATGGAAACACTTGCTCCTCATCCACCCATGTCTCTTCGGGCTGAGTCACATTTCCCACACATCCGTTCACGGAAACGGGAAGCTTTTGAGACCTCAGTTGACCCGATGCTGCGGCGATCTGCGATCCAAATGAAACCCATCCTGCCAGTAGGACACTAGATATTGTACCCACCGCTGCGCCTATGCTATTCGCCCATGGGAACAGCATGCCTAACGTGAATATTCCAAAAAAAGTGCCTGCCGTAATCGAGGATATCGAATGGCAGACACTCAAAATGCCTCTCATGTGCTGTAGTAGGAATACTAGAAGAAATGCAACGATTCCCTGGAAAATAATGCAGGTTTTAATCAGAATCGTGGCCTCCTTCTCGCTGGGCTGCATCTTGAAGAATCCGCGAACTACGTCTTCAAGGAAGACCAGCGCATGAGTGTTGAAGCACGTGGAAAGTGTACTTAGACCAGCTCCGAATATTCCAGCTATAAACAAACCAGGCATTCCGGGAATATGCCCCACATTTTGAACCACATACAAGGGCAGCAGTTGATCGTCATTCTGAACACAAAGTTTTTGTCAGTGTGGGATGTTTAAGAATATCTACCCACCGAAATCATTCCAGCACTCTGAGGATCGCAGTCCTTGTATTTCGAAAACAGTACCAATCCCATAAAGCAACAAAGGGCGACGAAGATACACACTCCAATGGTGAAGAGGAATGAAGCCTGTCGAGATTTCTTCAGTGAAGGCAGTGACATATATCGCTGTACCATGTGCTGACCAACGGCATTAACAGAGGTCCAGTACGAGAAGCCGCTGGTGAGAATGCTCCAGAGTGTATAGCGAACATAGGGCGACGGATTCAAATTGGCCAACATCAATCGTCCTCCCTGTTCCGCATCGGAGAAAATAGCTCCCAGGCCATCGGAGTAGTATATGGATAGAACGGCAACCGCAACCATGGAGAGAAACATAACAGCCACCTGCCAAACATCCGTGTGGACCACAGCCTTAAGACCACCCTGTAATGGAAATCATTTAGGTGTCTTCCAAGTCATAGGAAATGCTTACCAGCTTACCATAAATGTGTAGGTAACGCAAGCAATTATGATGACCACTCCAATCAGGTGGGTATTAATGCCAGTAACTGGAGATTAGATCACATATTTATGAATTCGCAAAGTTCCTTACGGACACATTTTACCCTGATTTAACGATAAGGCCGGAACATACACAGCGAATGGCAAGTAAGTGAGCTGCAATTTTGAATAATTTATTAAGTTAGTAAAGCATAAAATTACTATTGACTTACTCCACTGAAAAAATAAATGAAAGATGCTGCGCTCCTTATGCTCGAGTTAAATCGCATTCCCAAGTACTACAGTGTAAGAAAAGGTGAGTATTATTTTACAGTATTAGGTACATATATCCAACCTCGTATGCAGATCCAATTTGCAGAGCCGAGTACACGGGCAAGTAGACGTAGGATAAGGCAAATCCTTGAAGAATGATGCCTACGATAATGAAGGAATACTGGGTGCCATAGTAGTAAATCTCAGAGGGAGTTCCAATGATGGTAACACCCGATACGAAGCTGCATTAAAATAATGTATATTATTATTTGAATAGTTAATTATCCTCATACCAAAAGCTTACCTGCCTATAAGACTTATGGATACTGGGATCACATTCATACTTCGCGAACCAATAAGATACTCGTCTATCTTCTCAGATCCGAAATTCGTCTTTCGAGTGTCTTCTGAAGTGCTTTTAATGGTTTTTTGTTTTTTTCTTGAAATGAAAGAATTTTAGAGGAATGATCCAGATGAAATAAAAACACACTCACTTGATGCCACCGAAATATAATCCCGTTCCCGTGGATAACAGCGTCATGCCCAGCAGCACGATGTAGTCCACTGTGCGGAATCTGTAGTTGTCCATGATCTTGCTCTCCTTCTGCAATGTGGTTTTGACAATATAAATAATATCACTTAAATTAATAAGTATCAAATTAAAGGAAATGCTTCCTTTTGAGATTAAAGATTGAGCACTTCAGTTAAATAAGAGGTCCAAAATCACAGTCCGATTCGTCTTAAGAGAGAAAATACACTAAACCGAAGCTTCTATTTGTTTAACATCCACGCTCCACGGAAACACAATAGTGATGCGCATATGATTAAGAAGGAAATATATCCAAATCGAATTTGTGAATTTATGGCGCCCCGTGGCAAAAACAAGTTTCGGAGTAGCATATAAAAAATAGGTTGTCATGAAATTACCTATTTGGTGGTTTCATGACATAAGATAAATAAAAGATTTAACACACATTTAGTAATAAGTGAAACTTTGTTGAGAACACTTTCAAGATGAGCCAAGCATCATAATTAGGTAAACATAATTTAATTTAATATTAATTACTATTAATTTACACTTAAACGCAAGCAAGTGTTTCGTTTCTATTGGCTTTCGATACTGACTTCGGTTTTCAGAAGAGAAGCAAAACAGAGGGAATGCAAAGATTTGGAGATTGGGTTGCATGGAAGGTGCCGTTGGTTTAACATACGATTATGGAAATTACAGCGATGATCACCTAACTAGGTGCTTTATTTTGTAAATATACATTAATACAATGATTGTCAACTGAGGGTATTTAAAATGTGTAAAATTTGGTTTTGGTGTTGAAATTTTGATAGGAAAATAAATAAAATTGAATAAATTATTATTTTCCATTAAAGGCAGGTATCATATATGGGGTTTTTAAATTTAATACATCTATATTAGTGTTTTTGTGTCTAAATGTGTGCCATGTTCAGTTGGCAAGTTTCAGGTTCCAGTTTAGTCAACCCAAAACCAGATCGCGAACCCGACCTATGGAATTAATTACGTACTGCTGTTTGGTCGCCAGCTTAGACAAAGTGACGCCGACAACAAAGTCGCCTGTCGCCCAAAACGCCCATCGCCCATCGTCCTTTGTCCTCCTGCATCCTGCGCCCTCCTTCAATGGCACATCCTGCATTTGTTCTGTAGCCTGGTGTCGCCTTCGATGCTCGCTAATCCATTACCAGCGTCATTAATCTAATGAGCTGCTGCTGCTCGGCGCTCCTCGACGTTGTTAGTTGTTAGTTGTTAGCTGGTGCTCGGTGCTCGGCAATTGGCAATTGTTGTTGCCACTGGCGGCATGTGTCGAGTTGCCTGTGCCTCTGCATTTGGCCATCGATTTGCGCGCCCCAGTTTACTTACACATGTCAACATCATGGCCGCCGTCCATCACCTGATCCCCCAATGTGTTAATGCATGGATATGCGATTGTGGCTGCCCCTTGACCCCCGACCCCTCACACCTAACCCCTAACCCCGTCCCGAAAGTCCTTGTTCCTCATCCTGAATCACTACCGTATATCCTTGTCTTTCTCAGCACTGTTGCTCGTTTGTTTGCTCGTGGCAATTAACTTGTGTTAAACTGTTATCAGCTTGTCATTCAATTGCGGACTGCGGATTGCGAACTCGACGCATGGAGCTTAGGGCATTACCTATCTCTAGTTGCTGTTTCCCTTTCATCAATACAAGGAGCCGGATAATTAGAACAAAAATCTACAAGGAAACCACTAAATTATAGGAAATATTGCACCTTCTGTGATTTTCGCTTCTCTAATACTATTATTTCAGCTTTGGCACCCTATATATTTATTTTAACTCTATTTTATAAAAAGGTTACACACGGCATGGCCTTTGATGAGCATTTAAATAAATATACTAATTAGTGTTGGCCAAAATAACACAATGAATAAATTATAAAAACAATCTTTGAGTACACTCAACTGAAAGTGAATATATTTTGGCGCTTCTGTGCTGAAAATAAATTGCATTCCCTGTTTCGACAAACATGCTAATGTTGATTGCGTAAATTCCTTGCACTCATGCACCAGCCAAATTCGACACTCGACAAATTCGACCGCCCTTCCTGCCAAAAGTTTCGCATGCCTCGGCAAAATATTTTGTCGCCAGGAGCATTTCTTTAATTTAGTTGTAACTCTAAATATCTCTGGCTTGTATTTACACGTATATTTATGTATGTGTGTTCTTTGCCAGTTGGTGGCGTTTACCCAGTCTCATGCGTTCTGTACATTGGTCTTAGGTGTTGACTGAGCTCTGGGTTTGACTATCTTCGTTGTTGCCAAAAGTTTTCGGGCAAAAGAAACTTCTACTCGGTCAGCAAAACAAAGGCGCAAATTACAATTGAAATTTTTGCCCATTTTGTTGCAAGAAATATAAACATGCAGTCCGAGCATCTACAGCAAAATTCCAGCATGTATCAAAAATCGTTTATAAAAGGTTAAATTTATTAGGATTGTAAGCTCTGCCTTGACGAACGTGTTTTCGCTTTTATATAGTTTATTTATTTATTCCTTTGGAGATGGACGCAATTGGAAACGGAAAGAAATGATGTATTTAAATTCCCCAAATCTATAATTAAAGTTTATATCTACCAATATTTTGTAACGCATTTAAAGACTTTGGATTGCGTATTTTTTGCATTAATTTAGCACTTTAAATGGTAGGTACATAAATATGCATATACAGATAACCAGATACACTTTTTTGCGATTGTGGTGTTGCTGCCAAGCATTTCCGCAATGGTCCAACGCAAAATTGGAGCATATCCGGTGTGCTTACAAAAGACAAAACAATTACAACAACAAAGAGCGTAAGGAAACAAAAAACCCAAAATATAAATAAAACAGGGAAAAACAGAATGGCAGTCCCAAAAACGAAGACGGGAACAATGGAACGTTCTCAGCTACATATTTCTTGGCCAACTTTGTTGCAGCTGCATTTCGCTAAAGTTTCCAGAACTCAAGTCTCGATTTCTTTGATGAAGCAAAAACAAGGCGAAACCACAGCCACCACAGCATCAGAGTTGAATCCGTGTTCAGCGTTTCAGCACCAACCGAAATCATCCAAACACCCAAACAACCAGACAAAAAACCGCCCAACCACCCAAAAGTATTCCCATTTGCCTCCAAACCCAGTGAAAAACAAAAAACAATTACAGCAACTAATAAAGAAACATTTAAAAAGCAAAAGTTTATGCCAGGACCAGTACGGCGCTAAGATCCTTTGCTTAAGAACTCGGACCCTGGTCCGTCAGCAGTTCTCCTCAGCGCTACATGAATAAGCAATTAAAAAGTTGTTATTAAAATGATTATGTGAAATCGTAATGAGAGTATAGTGTTCTGTACAGACAAGTGCCGCCCTGCAGGGCATTGTTAAATGTTCCGTGGGATCCTGCACCCTTCAATCAGTTTTTACTCCATTGACCAAGGAGTTCAAGGTTGTAATGTAGATGAAACCACTTTTTACTTTCCAGAAAATCATGTTTTTTCTAGTTCAATGTGTGTAAATAGTTAAATATTCCCCATTTCCACCGCCAACATTTAAACTTCTGCGTAAATTAAAATGTATTCTTTAAAGGATTAAAAAAATAAATTAATTATATGTTATTATGTGTAAAAGTGTGACAACGTAATGGGTGTTCTGCGGTCACGTTCCCAAACTTCTCACTCGCCCATGTTGCGTATACGTAATTTGAGAGAGTTTATCGCCCAGGGGTCGAATTGTCGGAACTCTGGCTAATTGCTCGTAATTGTTTGCACTGCGATAGAGTTCACTGTACTGTCGGGCATCGCAATTGATATGCTCAAAAGGATGTCAATGCCAGGACAGGTCGCCACTATCAACCACGCTGTTTGCTGTTTGGGGTTTGCTGTCCACTGTGGTCGGTGCAACACAACCTTGTGCCACTTTTCCCCTTAAAAAGCCAACATCTAACGACTAGAATGCCACAGCCACCGACAAACTGACTTTCCTGTCTCACTGCATATCAGATGCAGATGCAGATGCGGATGGCGATGGCGATGAGATGCCCACTTGCGGGTTTCTGGCATTTTGTTTATTTTAATTAGTGGAAAAAATATGGCGCAGGGCACGCAATGAAGTGCTCCACTTGGCCAACTCGCTTCAATGCGTTCCCCACTGCCGCAGGTCGACGCAACAATGCAGCTTTGTTGGGCAGCAGCACAGGAAAGCTGCACTGCGAGAAACGGAACCCGAATTAGGTTTCAAATTTAAGAAATTACCTATAAATTCCAATTTTGTAAAGCGCCTATTAATTCTGGAATAAGTAATAGTAATTAGTAAGTGAAACATGTAAATAAGTAAATATAATGGTTTTAACACGTCATTTTCTTGAGTGTGTGTCAGCCAGGCATGAAAGATGGCAGATGCGTTAGCGCTTGTGGTCCATTCGTTCCTGTCTGCTGATGGCGATGGCGATGGTGAATGCCATCCTAGATGCCCCACTCCCCCGGACGGAGTCAACCCATTTGCCATGCCCCTCCCCCCTGGGCGCCCAAGAGCACATTGCCGTAATGAGCACACCGCAATTTGTGTCGTGTGCTGCGGGCCGTTTGCCATTCATTTGGTAAAAATAACAATTAAATGTTTTCGCAGTGGCCTTTGCCCGGGAACTGGAACTGGACTCGGAGATCTTATGTCCCGTGGTTTGGGCCAACAATTCACTTTTGTTTTTGGCCTTGTTACCGCTCGACTGCGGCCACTGCTATGAAAATAATTGCTGTGCAAATATTCTCCTAAATTACAACATTGTGTATTTATTTTAGTTGGCCTGGCGAACAGACGCCGCCGGCGGTCGACTCAAGAGCCCTGAGTTCCTGAAGAGGTCCTGTCAAGGCTAACGCAGGTTGTTAAATGGGACAGCTCGCACAGAAGAAAAACTCGCCGAGGGATCTTGGCAGCATAAACTCGAGTTTACACCGAAGATTTCGCCATTTCTTAAACTGCTTTAAAGTAGGAATGCCAGCATTTGTGAGGGAGGAGCAGTGAAGCAACAAGTTCTTGGTACAATTATGTGTAGTCTGTTTTTCTATTTTATAACGTAAGAAGTTGCGTAAGCTGGCCGTGGAAAAGTGTGTCCTATAATCAGGAGGAGTTCTTCCACAACACCTCGCTCTTAAAGACTTGAAGCAGCCAATAAACGGGGCGACAGGTTAGTTGCCACACCTGTTTGCATTGGCTCCCCACCTGCTCACATGTTCAGCTCGCACCACTTATAATGATGATGCATTTTCGGTTTGCACCCCAAAGAACACCATGGAATGGGGCAACTATAGCCCATGTGGGTGGGAGAAGGGCGGCAAACGAGCGCAATTTTGTTTATTTCCGGCACAAAATAAACTTTCAAGGATAAGCAAACTTTTTGGATGCCACAGCCGCTGATGCTGATGCTGATGCTGCTGCATCCTTAAGCAAATTTCATGAAATAATATTTTAGTGGCGCCAGGGGCAATATGTGAAGTCGTGGCGCACACATCCGCCAACCCGCCTCCTTCTCCTTCGCCATCTCCAACCGATGAAATCCCCAAAGCCACCAAAAACCCACCCATCACCCACACATCACTTCCTTGCGAGGCAGCCACGTAATATTTTTAAGAGCATTTAGTATTTTATGCACCTCTCGTTCAAAAAAATCCCAATTTATGCGGGCTTTCCCTTTTTTTTTTTTTGTGTTCAATTCGCCCTAATATTTATACAGTTTCCTGGCTGGCCAAACATTGTTCAAGTCTTGCAAAAATATTTATCTGTCTAAATTTTTTAGGTGGCTGAAGTAATTAAAAGCTATCAAAAATCTAGTAACTAGCTCAGTAAATACAGCCCAAAAGCCCAAGTAAACCTATTGTGCTGTGGAAAGTAGCACCATACGAAATACCCTAATATTTGTCTGCTTAGAAACAATTAATTTACAAGGGTAAACTACGCACTTGCACTTCCTTTTTTAGGTTGGCTTAAGTATTCAGCAGATTGACTTATAATTCGAACGCTACTGTGCCGTCATCATCAGCGTCGTCTCCCTCTTGAAACATTTAATTTGCCAAATGTGTGGTGTGTTGTCTCATGAGCACCACCTGCCAAAAACCACCCAAAAGCCATCCAATCCACCCGAAATGCCCAACCCACCAGTCATTGTGTAGTTCGCACCACTCACACACACAAACTTCCGTTTTTCCCGCCCTTCAGCAAATGCAACGCATGGAAATTTCTCTCTGCTAATGAAGTGTGATTGAAATTTTGTTAATTTGCTCAAGTGCTGTGTGTGTTCTGTGCTTGTAGAATTTCTTATTTACATAATCTCAAGCATTTACCATGAATTTCTAAAGATTCGCTTAATTGAATGTAGAAATAATTTGTAAGGCCTCCCGTAAAGTTGCTCGCATAATTTTCCCATTCTCTACCAGAATCTGGAAAATTCGCTTCTGCTCTTCTAATCGACAAAAGAAATAAAGTTCTTTGAACAGGAATTGTGAGCGAAAAAGTTTGGTTCCCTGAAAGTTCGTAATTCAAATATATACTCGTAGTTCCATTTAATTTCTGTTGCAGCTTAGTTGCAATGTGTTACATGCTCCATTTGAAATCTGTATTTCTTAGAAGAAAATACGTTTTGTTTCTTGAGCAAAACTCATGGTCGTAACGTCCTCGTCAAATTAAATTTGACAGTGCTCTATTACGCAATTTTGTGAGTGAACAAAACCAACTTTAATCGAATAAAATGCGTAAATAAAATTTGGCCAAAAGCTCTGTGGAAAAGCGGAAGCAAACCGCAAATAAAAAAAGACAGAAGCCGGAATGGAGAGTGTGCAAAACACACTAATATTTTCGGAACAAAAAGTAAATAAGAGCTGCAGGAATTTATTTCACATTTTTTTAAGGTAACACACGGCGAAAAGAGGAAATAAAAACAATTACGGAAGGCTAAGGACTACAAGGACAATGCTATATATACACAAGTTGCTATGCAGGACAGTCACGGAAATGAAGTTATAACCATTGTTGCAGCTCCTCTGAATTTACTGCGGCCGTCGAGTTTTGTGGCGAATGTTTTCTTCCAGTTTTTTGTGCTACTTTATTTTCTTGCTAGCTGCCCATTAGAGTTTAAAGAAAGATTCACCGCTTTTCGCTGGCCTCGAGCACTTTTTCGGATTCGCCCAATGCCAAATTGGGTATCAAATAGTCTAGAGTCGCTGGCTGCAGCTGCTGCCGCTGACCAGGATAAATTTATAGTCAGCGGAAAGGCGCGCAAATAAAATAACATTGACAATTGGCAATTGAATTTTTCAAAGAAATACTCCGCAATAGCAATTGCAATTGATTTAGGCTTGCCAAGAGAATTCGCGCTTATACATTTTGGTCGTGAATCGCATTTCAGACAAGACCGCGCGTTTTGCATGGCAATTCCAAAAGTTCGCTGTCTGCACTTTAAGAATTCTAGTTTTCTTTGAAATTTCGTATGATTGCCTTGTCTATCTTTATAGTCAACTATTCCTTTGAGGAATATAATCTTTTCAGATGATTTCTGTTTTTTTTTGGGATTTTTTATTATAGAAATTATGTTTAATTAGATATTTGTTTTGGATGTTCGGGTAAATTGTGGACAGCTATTATGCATCTCTTGAGTGGCTTGACATGAATAGTTTGTGAGTGCAGCCACTGACATTGTCCATGGTAAATGGCTGCAGTCCAGCATCCAAGTGCAGCAGCTGCAACTGTGTTGAACTTCAGCCGAAGGTTAGCCGCCAACGCAGAGGCGAGCAAACAAGGCGGGAAAGGGAACATTTCAGCGAGGCAGGTACGTGATTTGGCCCAAACCTGTGAGCCAAGGTCCTCGGCAATTGCCACGCATTACACTCGCTGCAGTGCACTTACTTTTGCGGAATGCTTAATTCATGCGTGCAACTGTGGTAGCAACGTTTATGATGTGGTTATGTTGCATCTGCAACTGCGATGTCGCTGCTGCTCTGGATTCTGGATTCCACTGCTGTCTTCGTCGGCGGCAGCGTGCTGGCATTGTTTGCTAGGCTGTCACACGGCGTATGCGTAATGAGCTTACGTACCTGCATGCAGGTGTGTTGCCTGTGCTGCCTGTGTTGCATGTGTTGCATGTGCTGCTGCTGCTGATGCTGCTCCTGCTGCTGTATTTGTCGTCCGTGTGCATGTGCACATGCCACAATTAGGCATTCTGACTGTGGAATTTGCGTTCAGAGCAGACAACTCTCGAGACTACGTGATGCTGGGATGCTGCTGCACGGCTAAAAAAGGTAGATGTTTGTTGCAAAATGCACACCCCCATTAAATAGGATCGTTATAGAGAAGTATCCAATGCAAGCAAGTAGTTCGTATAGTTTGTAGTCAAAATGGCCAATCAGAAAATATTTATAATATTTCACTTTCCCATTGCGCTTGTTTGTATTAGTTTCATGTATTATATATTGAAATGTCCTCTTCAAACTATCCAATTAAATTGTGTAACTTCGGACAGTACAACATATTTTCTCTGTGTAACCACTCTTTTCCCGCTGCAGGTGTGCAAATTGAAAGCTTTAAAAGGCCGCGGATCATCAGTTGTTGCAACTGCAACTCGTTTGGCTCGCGGACCTTTGGTTTCGTTTGGTTGACAGCTTTGCGTGCATTAACTGTCAACACTTGTCGCCGGACGATTGCATTTCAACAATTATGACAAAGTGCCGGATGGAATTCAACTTTTGTCCGTGGAGATTCCATGATATATCGGTTAGCTTGGCCTCGAAAGGGATTCCACTTGAACAGCAAGTGGAGCATTATGAAATTGTACGCTTTTAGAACAAATAACTTGGGTTAATGTTTGGCGCCTTAAACAGTTTGGTGCATTTTTTCTGTAATTTTAAATATTTAGTATGCACTATACGAAAGTTTATTAGTAAATTTGAAATAGTAATTGCGGAGTATGATAATGAGATATGAAGTATATAAATTAGTAGAACAATTGTATCTCATCATGATTGGTGTTATGTTTACATTCAAAGGGGGTGCTTATCATTTTTCCAAGAGTTTATTATCCAACTTGGAAAGACAGTTTAGTACTGGCCCAGGAAGTGGCGAACTGTATTCCCTACTGGACAGCCATTTGTTAAACTGTTGATTGCACTCCATCTGCATATCCCTCTTCCCAGCCATCGCCATGTCCATCTCCATCTCCATCTCCATTGGAGTCGGAATCGGAATCGGAATCGCTGGATCCCTGGCGAGCTGGCCCACAAGTGCTTTTCCGTTTGACAGGTTGCTGATGGGCCGCAAGTGCAGCGAGTTTAAACGGCGCTTTAAGGCTGCGGCTTCTGCGGCATCTGGGAGCGATCAGGGCTGCGTTTTTATCAGCGCATTTATGTCTGTTTAATTAAAGTGCCATACATTCGATTGTATATACATACAATCCCATACATATGTATATGCGGTGGCATGTGGGAGCGGGATGTATAGTATGTAATTTGCATATAGCGAAATTAAATGCAAATTACTAGAGCAAATATATACACTGATATTTGTATGCAGCCAACGCAAACAAGCGACATAAATGCCCAATTTCGGTTTATTAAATTACATTTAATTTTTGCCAAACAACTACGAAATCGGTGTGTATTTAAGTATATATTACGTTGGTTGGTTCCGATGATAAACATTTCCATTGCGGATATACTCGCATATCGGTTTTTCTTTGTGCATGTTGCTTTTTTTACAGGATAACAATTAAAATAAATTATGTTAGGTAATTAGCTGGCTAGCAATTTTTGGCATTGGAATTTATGTCGTGTAATTTCTTGTTCGGACCAGAATATTAATTAAATTTTTAGTTTTTGCCTATTAGCTATCATTTTATGTCACCCATAATTAATTTCGCCTTTGTGTTGCCACAGCAAATTTCAATTAAATTCCATTTCCCCAGACTGAGGTAGTCAGTCACACAATAAAAAACGAGCGGCAAGGAATCCAGCGAAAATTGCGTGAAAAATATCAAAATCAAATTGTGTGCGTAAATAAATTGAATTTTGATTGCCGTTCGCCAGGTTTGTTGCTACACTAACGAAGCTCCATTGTTGCCACGCCCACAAGTTCGCTCCCTTCGCCCGCTGATTACACAGAGAAAAAAAGCCGGCCAGTAACTCATCCAGGTTTTATTAATGACGATTTGTCAGCGGAGTGCACGTAGAGGAGCCGAACAATATGCAATGTAAATTCGTGCGAAATTTCATTTTCCCCAATTCAGTTGATGGGATTACATACAACCCCCATCATTCGAACACATACGTTGCTATAAACAGTACTGAGCATAATATTAGTATAAAGAGTTCGTGCGAAGTTGATTATTTACTTTCTGTAAGTAAACATTTGCGCACATTGGTATACATGGTGTGGTAAAAACGAATATCTTTATTAAAAAGCGTAAACTATTGCTGGGAGTATTACCTATTTCTGTATTAATCCGAAAATCCATGCTTAAACTTATCCAAAAATCCATGTTTGTAAGCTGCATATTTAGCAGCTATTAAATTGCCCGCAACTGCTCTTTCATATATGTATGTACATATGTATGTACTGGTTCGATTTGAGGTCGAAAGTTGGAGCGTGCCGATGTGAATAAAATATTCATGGCATCAATCGGGTCCTGGCTCCTGACACATGCCCTGAAATCCTGGAATCCTGCAATCCGACCACGACAATGGCTGGCCAAATTTATGCTAATGTATGGCCTAGCTGAATTACCAAAGTTGCGAGTGGTGCCCATAAGAATGGATTCGCGTATTAAAACTCCATATCTCTCTGCATAATACTTAAATTGTGTGTCGTACAACAATTTGCAGGCTTAGCCTGGCATTTGCAATTGGAAATGGAAATGGAAATGAATTTGCTCTGTTTTAAGCACTAACGAAGCAATTGTTTGACCGGCACAATTGCGGAGAATTCCGAGCAAGAGGACGATGCATTGGCTCGTCTTTGACATATTCGCTGGGCATTAAAAGTCAAATGCAAGTGGCTATGGTCAAATGCCATGACCTCTGCCTCAGCCAGACGAATCAAATTCGTTTGCCAATATGTCACTCCATGTGCTGTTTTCCGGCTCGTATGCGCCCATATTTCCTCTCTTTCCTCCGATACTCCCCTTCTCCCTTTCTCCTTTCTCCTTTCTCCTTTCTCCTCTTTGGAACTCCTATATCTCGAACGGTGAGTGGCTCCGGCTGTTGCTCCAGTGATTATGGCAATTTATTTGGCCAACCGGCAATGCCTCATTCTGGCTTCTGGGTCTCCGTTCGGCCTCCATTCACTTTTATGGCTATATAGGCTGGCAGCTCGGTTCAGTTATTTGGCAGGCTTCAATTAATTAATTGACCTGTAATGAGCTCCACCCGACTGACACTGAATGGGAAATGAGATCTCCGCAGCAATAAAAATAGGTTCTTATACGCCCATTATGAGTTTCTCAGATGCCTGATACTTAATGTTTCTTCCAAATTTGTAGTTCAAATATTAATTAGTTCCTCGCTTTATTGAAAGCATAAACGTCTTTTTTTCTGAGTATTCATAAATATCTTAGAGGCTCTTTCAATTCGATTACCATGAGACGACTTTATTCTTAATCCCCATAACTTTGGATAATGTCATCATCCGGATTGCCCTATAAAGCGTATCGCATAACAATGCATCACGGCCTGTACCAATTTGGGCTTTAATGCTGTGGCATAAATCATTTTTCCGCAATTCGTTTCAATTGCATAAAAGTATTTCATGCACTGCCTTCTTTTGGCTGACTTTCAGAGTGTGTATGCTATACATTTTTTCAGGGTGTTGGAGCTCTGGGGGCGTGGCCAATGAGGCGGCGAACGGAAGTGCCATCCTAGTCGCCGTTAACATGCAAGCAAATGCATTTGCCATCTACCATCAGGCATTTACCCAGTAGTCAGTATCCTGCACCCAGCAACCCAATACCCGATACCCAATAGCCACGAAGCTCGCATTTTGGCCCCCGGCCAGTGGAAAAGTAATGAAAAAAATGCGTTTGCCAAAAAACCAACAGCAGCATGGCGAACGGCAAACTTTGTGGCCAAGTGGAGGAGCAGTAGCTGATTTCTGCCCACTTATGCAGGCATCGAGGCGAGCGAGTGTGCGGCAAATAAAAACCAGCTCCAAGGCGGCCGCCGCAAAAGCGGAAACGGAAATCGGAAACTGTGCAACTGTGCAGCGGCAGCAGCAGCGGCAGAAGAAGAAGAAGCGGGAAAAGCAAAAATAGGCGGCACACAAGGACAACAGCAGGCGGGCCTGGGACTGCGATAAAAGTGTTGCAATTTATGGTCAGGCTAGATGGCGCCCAGACTCGGTCCTCTCTTCGATTTCAGCATAGCATCCTGCAGGGCTGACCACATTCAAGAGCTTAGATTAGCTGAAAACTAGCTAAATGACATAACTTCTTCGTTGAGATTTCATAAAGAGATAGTTTCATGCAATTAAAAATTTAATAATTTTGTTGTATAAATGTAGTTTTATAATTAATTCCAATGTGAAAAACATCATATTAGTATATTTCCAATGTTAAAAGCATCAAATTAGTATATTTACTAATGGAAACCTGCATAGGGTCTGCTATTTTTAGCTATTAATATCTAAATTGGCATAGCTGATTTCAGCCGTTTGGCCCCAGAAAGAGTTCGAGTCCGCAGGCAGCGGCCAGCTTAAGTTTCTGGCTAATTGATTTTGCGATTTTATCTTTTAATGACTTTTCGGGAAAGTGCAAAGCTGAAATTGCGAGATGTTGGCCCCTGTATATATTTGATTTTAATTGCATTAAATGCACTGCTTGCCGTCGCCCTTGCAGCAAGCAGTTTATTTCACAACAGCGGCCTAAAACTATGCAACAAAATGCTGCCACAAGTCGCTGTGGCGTTTAAAACAGCGCACAAAACGCGTTCGCATTCGTATTCATTTCACTTGTCAGCGCTTGATGCCGCGTAAAGTCGTGACTTTTCCATTTCTCTCCATGGAAATAAATATTTGAATGCAGCTGAGCTTGGGCACTGTCATTGAAATGTTCCAGTTTAATCTGCCAAAGAACAAGTGTCTAAAAATGAATGTTCAACTCAAAGAACAAATTCAGATATATGAATATCTAAGGCCACGCCTTAGTGGCCAAGAAATAAATATTAATATACTTCAATCAAAATGTTAATAAGACCGTTTTACCCATGTAGATCCCAACGAAATAAAAAGTCGCATCAATTTGATTATTTTCGCTTGTTTATTCTGGTTTGAATGTTTTTTTGGTTTTGTCTTGGCATTGGCATTTCATTTCATATCATTTCTGTTTTGTTTTGTTTGGTTTTGTTTTTATACTTGTATCGCTTGAACGATTTACATTTTTTAAATGACTTAAACATTAAGTTGATATTCGCTTGGGTCGTAGCTAAATGCAAATGAAACATTCATATTTTATCCAATATTTTATGCATCATTAAATAATCCATTAATTAACAATTAGTCGCGTATTTCTGTGTACGTGAGCGCGTGAGTGTGAGTGTGAGTGCGAGTTCATTTAAGTGTATCCGTTCACATCATTAAAGCAAATATTTACAGTTACGTAGGGCTTGTGTGTGTGCATGTGTGGGTTTAACCGGCAATCACACGGACATCTCATGCGTGTGTATAAATTTAAATTGCATTCGATACAGATAAATAATGCAGTTTACGGCCGAGGGCTCCCTAATTTCCATCGCTGCCCGATAAGCCGACACACGTTCGCATTCCGATTCGCCATGTGCTCCCATTTCCCATTCCAGGCGACTGGCCACCGATTTAGCTGCCAGTAATTAGATGGGCCAACACGGTGGGCAGGACGATGGCCACGACTCCCGCCGATCCCCGCCAATTGCTGGGGCCCGAAGATGTGGGGAAATAGGTCTCCAAGAAGCCACGAAGTCCGGTTCCCGATGACAGCGTCACTGCAATGGTCCATCAGATGCATTTTTACAGAGAGAAATAAGGGCGGTATTGCGATATAGACATAAAGATATAGGTATATACACAAAAAGTTATTACTCAAATTTTAATCCATTCTAAGTTACTTAAAACATAAACAAATAATCTCTTTAGGTTTTAAGCCCAGCTCATTAGATACATTTTGCACAAAAGAGTCTAGATTAAAATTCAGTTTTGAACTTTTCTAAATAGATATGAGGAACAAACAAAGAACACTTTCAAATCAAATATATATATTTTCTTTTCAGTGCTTCGTTGCCGACGGCAGTTATCCTTTGGAGGCTTACCTCTGGCCGGCACCGGATCCCTTTGCGGTGTGCCGAGCTCGATTTCCTTGTACTCCTGATAGAGATCGTCAATTTGCGCCGTGCAACGCAGGATGAGTCCTCCGCCGCCTCCACCGAGGTGCAGTGTGTTCGCCAGGCCATTTCCATTGCCATTGCCATTGCCATTACCATTACCATTCCCATTTCCATGGGCACTGAGTCCAGCCGCAAAGTGGGTCGCCTGCAGCTGCAGCTTCAGACTGAGCCGGGATGCAATCAGGCTGTCAACCGTTCGAATGTACTGCGTTTCCTCCGAGCTGACCTGTGGCAAGAGGAGAAGTATTAACAAAAGCTGTCCAGGCAAGATGCTGTCATAAGAATGATAAAGTCGAATAACCATAACGCTTTTTACTTTGAGCTATTAGACTTTGGTTAAATATTTTATTTATTATCTTTTATTAAAGAGAGAGATTTCGACTGCAGCACTCAATCAAATCAATCGACATACTTTAACCGCAATATTGTGAGTTTTTTTTCTGTCGTTTTGCATACTAATCGAATGCTAGTACATGAACTAAAATATGCTTTAAATTATTCATGGAGAGCTTCCAGTAGCAATTGCAGTTGCAACTGATTTTCTCTTCCGCTTCCGACGCACTCGCCCCCTCCCTTTCACGTCCTTTCACTTCCCCCCACTTTTTCCTTTCCACAAGTCAGAAAATAATGTTGCAGCTTGCAGGCCGAAAGGAGAAATAACAGCAGCAAAGGGTAAAAAATGCCAAAAAGAGTGCTAGAGTTTCGCATCGAGTTTTGTGCAACTGCATATGAATGGCAATTTGTCGTCTGTCCGTTTCGCCAACTCGTTCTTTTTTCTGTCTGTGCAAATACTGTGTGTGTGTGTGTGTGTGTGTGTGTGGGGTTATTACAAGCATGTTGCACTTGTGGCCATGGCTGCTTGCCAGTGACCAATCCTTTGACCAGCACACTCAGAAAAAACCAATTGAAAAACAAATAATGCAGGTAGATTATCGCAGAATGTGCTACTAATTTATAGTAAAATATTGAGATACCAATTAGGTAACAGCTATACCCCTTTGGGAATTTTGACTCAAGCGCTTTTATTTCATTTCGAATTCAATATGAAATGATTTTAACGATTTTTCTTTCAGTGCAGCTGAGAAGTGTGCTGGGCTTTTCGGCCCGGCCAGGAAAGTGCAGTGGAAGCTGCGAGGCAAGGAAACGGACACAGAAAGCGAACGAAGCGAACGAAACGAACGGACATGTGCATGTCATATTTTTGTTGTTGTTTGTGGCGAGTAGTTGTTGTTGGCCAAGTAGTTGTTGTTTCCACAGTTGTCGTTACGACTGTTGTTGCCACTGGCATTGCCATTTAAAAACGAGTTTTCAATGTTACACACAACTATGGCAACAACAGAAACATCAAGAGACACTTATTCACTCATCCGCCTGGTTGGTTCGCCTCCTTGTCCCCTGCTCCCAACCAAAGTGTCCGGCATTTTGTTCGAGTGTACACACACACACACACAGTGGCATACACTGTGCCCGTCCGTGTGAGGGCTGTTTGCCGTTGAAAACTGTTTAAGTGATGCCTTTTGAGGAGCGCTGAAAATTTCATTTCCGCCATGACACCAACAGCAGCGCCTAAGCTTGACTGCTGATGTGAATATTCTATGCTTATATGTACTTTGTATATTTCGCATGCATATGCGACACTCCGGTGTGAGCTTTCCGCTTCATTTGCACGAGTTTTCCTTTAGCTTCGCACACAATTTCCTTTTGGCGCGAAAAGAAAACTCTAAACTGCCGTGCAATGCTTTTAGTGCGCAAATGGCGCATCGTCCATTGTTGCAGCAGGACAAAAAAAAAAGATGGCGGGAAATGCAGGCGCCATTTTGAAAACGCTCGTACTGCCATTTCCGCTCTGCTGCATGTCCTGTTGCTGATTCATATCCTTAACGCCTCTGCAACCCGCCCTCCGCCAAAGTTCACATGACAACCTGGGCTTAGCCGACGGTAAAAGATGCGACGGAAAACTCGCCGGCAATTTAAATACAATAAATATGCATTTCATTTCCACTTACAAACTCATTTGGGCGCCATTTACTTATGCATGTATTTTGGCCCCCTTCAAGACAAAAAGGTGTAAGATATAACGGGTTTTGCCAGAATATGGGTCAGCTAACGGGGTGCACTGAGAAAAATTGACTAGACAGCTCTGGCAAACGTTGAAGTTGAACATTTCTGATTGGTGCACTCCAATCTTGGTATTCCTTTAAACGATTCGGATTGCTCTGACTCTAGAATTTGAACACGGCTTTTTCAGTGCAGAGGCTCTCAAGGATCTCTTCACCTTCATTTCCCCACCACTCGCCCACAACATTAAAAGCAAAAGCGCTTTATTGCCGAGCGCGCTCGCTTCTTGTTTGTTGTTGCTGGCCTTTTAACCCTTTTTACGAACAGCTTCTCACCCAAACACACACTGCCCCATTTTGTTTTGGGTTTTGTGCGTTTTTTGGCTTATCCTTTTTATTTTATTTGAATTTTATTTTTATTTTAATGCTGGCAGTGGCAAAGCCCAGACGCAGCGACATAAAAAGTCATTTTCAGTTGGCCCTGCCGCTTCTCTACACTCGTTCTCTCCCTTTCCTTTTGCCAGCCTCTGTCTCTTTCTGGCCCTATGCCCTATCTCGCTCTGCCGATTTAATGCCGCGTAATTTACGAGACACTCTTAAGAAGCCAAGCGCTTTAATTAAGCATGTGGCTGAGGCAGCGACCCGAAAGTGAAAATACCCTCATATTTCTTGTGATTTACCTTTACGGCATCGAGAACCCTCAACCTTCGACCTCTGGCCAATTAAATGAGCATTTGGCATTTGCTGGCCTAAACACTTTTGCCCGGAAAATGGTTTTCAGCCTAGGAAAGTTTGTTTGTGCTTGTGTTTTGGGCTACTTCTAAATATATATGGCCAACTGTATTTTGATGGGCTGGCAATTAATATCGTCTTGATAATTTCTTCCTAGATGGGATTATGTAAATTGTGTGGAAAATAAACACAGGCCGTTTTAATACAAACAATGCGAAATTGCATTTTATATGTTTCTCCAATTACTTGTGTGACTTTGCATGAGCAAATATTTCTGCCCCAAATTAGGGCCTTAAATTGCGAGTTGGTATTATCGATTTCCTTGACACAGGAACACATCCATTAATCATGGGTAAGCCAAGCTTTAATTATGTCCTTACTCCTTATGTCCATGCTCAATAAATAATTTATCAAAAATCGATGGCCGCACAAATCCGCACGTCTAATGGTCAAGACTTTGGCCCTAATCTCAACTAATTCCCCCTGAATCACCCACATAAAAGAAACCCGAGTGGCGGAGAAAGAAAACGACTAACGCACTTTGAGCTACTTTTTCATTAATATGACAGAAACTTTTTAACAAATTATGTGAGTCGTTAAAGTTTTTTCCGCTCCCGCATAGCAGTGGGTCATACACACATGTGGGCATCGCATCGCAGTGGGGATTCGGTCGTGGCTTTAATCTCCAACTCAACACGTGCTGGGTCAATGCTTTCAGCTCGGAATTATTTATGGCACTGTTTTGTGTGACAGAGTATTATCCCTGGCCCTCTATCTAATTTAAAGAGCGAGAACAGCTCCAGCGCGCAGATCATAATTCAATATCAAAAAGGCATCTCCTGCTCGGGCATATGAAACTAAATTGCACGGCCATTGCTACCGAAATGGATGGGAATGGATGCCATCCTTTCGCTATCCCCTTGTTGTTTTCTCTGGCCACATAAACACGTTATGCACGGCAAAATATGTTGTGCTTAGAAAGGAAATCTAAAATATGAAATATACTAAATATTTAATTTAATATATCAGGATATTTATGTGAGCTACCACACCTGAATGGGGAACCTATCACAATACAATGAAAATCCCCAATTAATACCTGCTTAGCCTCACATTTTTCCCCAGTGTAGATATAACATTTTATGTGACAGACGGGGAGACGAGACCCTACTATTCGCAATCCTCAAACACAGCGGCGTACTTTTGTCTCGGCTTTTGTCATTAGTTGGCTGCGAAGAAGTCTAGATAAAATGTTAAACGGCCTGCATGTGAGCGCCGGCAGCATGTGTGTGTGTGCGAGAGCCCAAAAAAGTAGACTACAGGAGACAGATATAAAACGACAGGATAAGACACACACAGGCACATGCACACGCACACACACACGCACAGCAGCGTAGGAGTCTGGAAATAGAAAGAGAGAAACAAAGCAAACGGACAGAGGAGGACACGTTATGTCTGATGATGTGGGTAGACATAATATAAAAATTTATGAAGCGTTTAATAAGTTTTCTTCTTGGTTGTTTTTCTTTTTTCTTTTTTTTTCTTTGCTATTTGCTCCTTTTGCTCCCGCACCCTGGGAAATCGTAGAAAAGTTGAATTCGTTCAGCGGGCGTGTCAACTGAAAATTTGTTCATCTCGTAAATTCATTTAAAAGCCGTTGTCCATTGTCCGTGGTCCTTTGTCCTTTGGCCATTTTGTCCACTGGCCCGTCCGGCAATTTCGTTTTTGCCACAAGTTGAACGTAATTTATTTTATGTCTCAGCTATGATTAATAACATTTCGAGCAAAGAGGAAACAGAAAAGGATTTCGGGGTTAGTTCAAAAAATTGGGATCTGGTCTCGCTTTAAAACGATTGCCGGAAGCATTTCGTTGTTGATTTATGCAACTGATTAGCGGCACTCGCAGAATGGATGCAAAAATGGAAGCGCCCTCAAATGACTAATGATCTTAGAGGCTTATGTCCTGGCATTCTGTATAATACAGGAGGATACAATAAAAACCTTATGCTGCTAAGTATTCAAAACAATCCGACGTATTCTTGTTTAGTGAAGAAGAATCAGCATTTTGATACGTTATTTACATAGCTGTTAGGTGCTTGAGCATTTTTCCCAAATATAAAGCATACTTTTGCAGCTGCAAATACAACTTCTTTGATGCTATTGCTATGAAGAGTGCTGTTTGAACGCATATATATGCAGATTACTGGTTTGCTGAGCCTCTCCCCCATATCGTTATGATAAATGACAAAAAGGAAATCACGGCATCAAATCAAATCCTGGCATACAACCCTTTTTTGCTTTATTGACTTCTCAGTGGAATGAGACCCTTCTTCTAAGGGTGAATGAAGAATACCCTGCGGTTTCTTGCTTGGGTTGCGACTTCAAAATTTTTAATTAAGTGGGTGAGATGAGAGGCCTTGTAATTCAGTCGCTTGGCTCTGATTAAATTACACAATATTCATAAATAAAGAACAAATTTTGCGAGGCACGTCGCCGTGGATTAACCGAAAGCCACACATGTTCCCAAAAAGCAGTGGTGGGCGCCATTATGCAGGATTTACGATGCCGTTAGGCAAGTCAAAGCACTTTAATTAGGCAAATCCTCCACGCACTTGGCCCAAACGTCTTGAACCAACCAGACATTAATTAACAATCAATGCGCGGCATGATGTAAAACATTTTAATTGCCGATTGCAAAGCTCTTTGGCTATGGCCCACGGCTTTGGGAATTTGCCTCGGATCAGAATCTTTGAATCCTGACAATTATTCCTATTGTACATCGTTTACTTGTGCATTTGTTTAAGATTTATATAGCCTATATGATTTAAATGCAGAGGAATACTTACTGGAATACTGTTGATGGTAAAACGAAGATCAGCTCGAGGACGAGATGGCAGTGTACTGCAGTTTGCACGCAAAACATCGCCGGGCTCGTATCGCGTGTGCTCCGTAAAGAGCTGCGGTCGCTTTTCCGGAAATTCTAAAAAAACATAACAATAAAAAATGCAAGAATTTTGGTTAAAACTTTAAAATAAAACTTAGAACCCACTAGTTCCACCAAAGATTAAATTAAAGTCCTAATTGCGGTATAAGACTCTTTCTAAGCTCCTTGATTATTGTCCTTGCATTTCGAAAAGGCTTTAAATATTTTTTCGGAAAATGCAATACCCCAAATGCCAGTTTCCGCCGAGTAGGTGTGTGTTTAGGACTCTGGTGGATTCTTAATTGCTGGCAGCGGAGCGACAAGGACCCATCCCCATCCTGACCCATTGTTCGCTGCACTTCGCAGTCACGCCTTTGCCAGCGACTAATGAGACACGATCTGTTTGTCATTGTCATTGTCAGATACCCGTGAGCTGCTGTCAGATACCAGGGGATACCAGGGGCGCAGATACTCACCCACAACTTGCATCTGGGCGAAGGCTGTGGCGGTGGAATAGAGTGGGGCATCCGCCGTCACCTCGCAGCTGAATTGTCCGGACAGGCCGAAGCTAACGTTGCGGATGAGCACCGTGGTGGCATTCGAGCCATTCTCCTGTGGGAAAATTCGAAAATACCGAGCCCATTCCAATCCGTCAAACAATAAGCCGAACTCCGAAAAGACAGCAACTTACGTCCACTCTGATGCCCGGAAACTGAAAGACCTTGGTGGGCGGATACTCGCCCGGTGTGTAGCGGTAGAATTCCATCTGGCCGCGGTAAAACTTAATGGAATACAGGGGCGCCTCCACCAATTGGTAATCGCACCGCAGGGCCACCGACTGACCCCTTCGCACCGCCGGAGGCTCCACCATCAGATTTACGTCACGCAGCGCCGCCTGGCCAAAATCTGTGAAGAGATTGAGATTTATTCAAAGGGATGCAGTGCCATAAAGGTGGAGGTGCAGCTAGCCACAGAGAAAAATAATTGTCGTCTTTCAATTGGGGATTCAATCTGTTTTTATGGTATGGTATGGCATCAAAAAACCCACTTTCTAATCCTTAAAAAAAATGCTTTTAAATTATTAAGTACGTTCATTTTCACAAGTGAGTCACTTCAGCTCATCTAACCCATCTAAGTTTTGGGTCAGCCATTACAACTTCCTTCTTTGCACTTGGAATTTCTCCCAGTGTAATCTGAAGGTCTCCGCCTATATGCCTTAATTTAAAGAGGAGCTCCGCCGGTGCACCCTTTGTTATTATAAAAGCCTTCGGCACTGGCTGAACACACTGGCATTTGCATGGCCGTTCAGGAGCGTGGAGCAATATTGAATCTGGCGACAGGGGATGCGGCTTCCCCATCATCGTCGTCCTTTTCTTGGCTCTCACACATAAACCCGAATGGGATTAAGAACTGCAGCCGCTGAAAGTGCAGCACACCATTGGGCGCTTAAAGCCTTATAACTTTGCAGCCAGGCCAAACAGGGAAACCATCTCGCCATCTCACTGGAATCAGTGTTGGCCACTTAAGACATTCGGTTTTGGCAAAACTTGGATAGTTAAACAACTTTGAATCATGCAAAAGCAAAAGTATAGTATAGAAGATATTTCACTTTAGTTTTCATAAGGTATATTAAGTATTAGAAGCAAAATAGAATCTTTAGCATACAAAATAATATATTGTTGTTTAAATATTTTAATAAATGTAGTACAACCAAAATGAGTAAATCTTTCAACATCATCGAAATGGGTTAAAAATTGATGAACATTTGTTGGGAAAGAGCCGAGACATAACCATCTTCGATTAAGAGTCGTTGAAGAGTCAAGGGGTTTTGGAAGTAGCTGATTTACTTTTCAGCACTGATCTTCATTGCCTGGCCGTTTTCCATTCCCGTTTTCCCATTTTCCCATTTTCCCATATCGTCATTCCCATCATCGTCATCGTTCTCGATGATGGCAGCAGGCAGGCGGCAAGGCAAAGTTGACTGACTACATCAAAAAGCAATTTTCCATTTGTTTTACAATATGCCCGACCCCGCCGCTTATCCTGGGCACCCACACATGCCCAGGCTCACACACACACACATATACAGAGATACAGACACAATCACAGCCGTATGACTTCGACGTGTGTGTTTGCGATGAGAGTGTGTTTGGCTTTCCATAAACTCGCAAATCGTTTAAGCCGCCTTACGAGAAGTTGTAAACCTCTTTGCTGCCATTTTTTTTGCACTCGCACTGCTATTTTTCCGCCTGTACTTTGTTTCAAATAGAAATCACGATGGGAAGGCTGCATAATCGATGCCCATACACTGGGAAAAAACGCTATCCCAAACGACAGACGTATTTATCGGTATTATGGCTTATAACTATTCCTATACTTATAACTGCAAATGAAGTCCATTTTGACTATTTTGGATAAATAAACTTTTTGACTTTAGATTCCCGGAGAGATTTTCTTATCTCTGTACAAATACTTTTTGCTTGTTGTTTATTTTATAAGCACCACATCATTCCAGATTTGTTTCCCAATTTAGGTGTTTTTTTCTCCTCCTGTCCAGTGGGCGTGGCTCAATATCCGCTCGACTTGGGCTTGTTGCTTTTACTACTGTGCTCCTGCTGTTTCATCTTCATTTTCATCGACAACTTCCTGTGTTGTGTTGTCTTCGCTTCACTTTATGTCTACTATTTTTTTTCGCACGCCACCCTGCAGTTTGAGCATTCGGCCATTTGCCTCTGGAAATTAGGCCGGCTTAGCTTTACAGCCCCCTGCAGTTGAAGTGGCTCCTGCCGGCTTTCCTATGGCATATGGCAAATGCCGATGGTGAAAAAAGGCACTACTGGCATTGATGATGAATTCTTGTCAGCAGTGATTTCGCCTGCCAACTAGAAGAACTTTATGGCCCTTCGATGGATTGCCAGGGATCTGTATCAACTTGGGCCCAGTCAGCCATCAGCAGCTTAGCCCGATTTGCAGCCAGAAGAGAGAACGCAGCGTGTTTCCACATAATGACCTTAAATTTTTCGATTGCCCTCAACGGGCTTTCCCTACTTTCCCCAACTTACCACTGTCCCATTAACTTTTATGCAAGTTTGCCAGTGCGAAAGGGCAAAAAATGCGTTCGGGAAAAACGAGAGGAAAATTGTGAAATATGTGCAGCTGTGATCATAAAACGTTTATTGACTGCAAAATTCAATATATCATGCATTCACCATTATGACAATATGCAGTTGCACAAACGCTCATATATTTACGCAAGTATGCATGTCTGCGTGTCAGGGGCGTTGCTACGAAAGGGAAAAAAGAGTTCTATCATAACCACTTTATATAATTAAATAATAATAATCTCCTTTTAAAATGCATTAAAGGTGTATATTTTAAATGTGCCCAAAAGAGCGAGGTCCTGCCTGCAGTCTAGTCCCCTTGGAATTTTTACGACTACGCCCCTGCCATGTGTAGAAAAACCCGCACACTCATAAACTTTTGCAGCGCCACTCGCCCAGATTTAGTTACAAATGAGAGTGGTAAATGCAGTGGTATGGGGCTTAGAATGGGTCCTTTTGCTCCTTTTGCTCCTTTTGGAAGAGGTTGAATGGCGAGGGGGATTGGGACCAGCTGTTGGTAAACTAAAGCCAGACGAACTTTTCGCAGACATGCGAATCGGGGGCACTCCAAGTGAATGAAAATCGGTGGAAAAAGCGGGAATGTGCAAGCTATGTGATGAACTCACTTGCGAGAATTTATGGCTAATATTTTTATTGTCATAAAGACAGGCAGACGTGAAGAACAAGAGAGTGATAATACGCAGGAATACTACCAAAACCAATTTAACCCATTGCGTAAAGCTCGTGTTCGTTTTTCGACTATTTTTAACTTGTTTAATTCCCTTTATTGAGTCATAAAAACATTTAAGCACATTTCGGGTTTCCTTAGCTATCTGCCATCCCCTTTAATGTTTAGTATTTATTTCCGAGTACCGATTTTTAAGCTTCGCTGCCCCAAAAATAAGCCACTTTATGAAGCATCCCACACTTCCTGTTCAGGAGTGAAAATTGGTTTTTCGGATGATACCAACCAACATGCAATAAATGTTTAAAAGTTTAACAATTTACGACGTAAAATACAATACGAGTAACAACATTTTACGCATGAATACTTCATGTAATTACGCGTGCCCGAAAATGAACAAAATTAACAAAAATATAAATCGCGTGGTTGCACACAGACAAACAGGATCAAACAGATACAGACGCCTTTGGGCCAAAAAGTGTATGTATGTATGTATGTATGTATGCATGGATGTATCTATGTGTTTCGAGATACATTTTCTGTGGCATTTCGCGATAATTAACGCAATATTTCAGCTGGACAAAATACTAAAAAGCCCCAGCAATAACGTATAACTTTCGCCACGAACAAAAATGCTCGCAATTATTTAGCATAATGCATAAGCAACTACAGCGGTATGTATTAGAAAGAGAGAGACAGAGACAGAGTGGGAGAGAGATAGAGCATAGAAATATTTGCATAAATTTTACACTGCCAAATTGGCGTTGAAATTACATTTGAAGTGGATGGGCAAATGTTTTAGGGGATTGTGGAGTGGTCTACGGTCAACGATTTTGTAGACAAATTGGCGCTGTTACAGTTTTGAAAAGTTTCTGACATATTTCGCTCGACCCAGTGTCCGAAAAAGTGCGAAAGAGAGGTGGCTAACGTTTGAGAGAGAGACAGGAGATGGACAAAGCCGGCATGATATAATTATGTGTTGAATTATGAATTGAAATGCTGAAAAGTTTTTATAGTTTTTATGCGTTATGAAAACTTGCCATTCAACTAACATTTTGGCCAACATTTATTGCTAATTCTAACAGTGAGCAGTGTGTCTGAATACTTTTAGTGGATTTTAATGGACTCCAACTCGTCATTACAAATTATATCTGCGTACCGAGCAGAGGACGGTCATAACAATGTTTTTCTGGCTAAAGTGGATTAGGGAAATGCTTGAATTGTGATTAGTTATCAATCATCTGGTAGTATGGGTAATAAATAAAATCTTTTTAGTTTCGAACTAAGTGTGTTTCGTTTAAGGGAATTTTGTATATTTTAAAGGATATCGAGAGTTTAGACTTTTTCTGGTCAACACGGATCATCTTCATTTACTTTCTGTGTGCCTTGTTTTGTAAAAGAGATTTGTGACAAACCTTGTGCCTTTAGATCCCAGTTCGATTTTTCTTCAACTATACAAGTATACAGAAATGTCGGACTTTTATCATCGACTTTTGAGCTTCGTATTTGCATGCGGCCAATAAACATAAAAATAAATGTCAGCCATGTGGGCGGCCATTGTTGTTTGGGTCTGCAGGATGCCACTGCGAATGCCTCATGTCATATCAATTCAATTATATTTTATATCACACAGTTGGCGCACAAAGCCGAAGAAAAGGCTTCATGCTGCTGCCGTTATTGCTGACAATACACTTGTAGTAATATAGTTTATGCTGCTCTTTTTGTGGTTTATTATTATTCTGTTCACACATGTGTACTTTAATTTAATGAAAGCACCTTGAGAGGCTTCAATCAATAATGGCTCTAACCGATCGGAATTATTCGTTTTGTTTCGAGCTCAAGGCGTTGATTACCTCGGCTGTTTTGTGTAAAATTGATTTTGTGGCTAATTGCCCGGCAGACACAAGCTGCCTCCTTTTGGACTAATCCCTCATATTATCCCCAAACATCAGACACACATCCACACGTCCAGGTAAACAACAAAGACTGCCATTCCGCAGGTGAGGTGCGTGTCTGGGTTCTGATAACAAATTGCAGCGAATAGCGGTGGCAACTCGGTTGGATGAAAGTGCTGTGATGGGCCAGAAATAAACCACCGCACGAACCTTTTGTAATTAAATGTTGAAAGCAATTTCACGCCCAAAACCGATTCACGCAAGCTAAAGGGTGTGAGCCATGTCTCTGTTTTTCCCCTCCCCAACATGTGCATCCCCTTTAATGTTTTGCGGTGCTTAAATAAATTTCCACAAAATGTGCGTAATTAATGCGGAAATCTCGGCATGGACTCTGTAAATCACTAGCTATCAATTTGTCTGCCTAGGCAAAAATATCACTGCATTTTAGATAGAGTTAACGTGTCTAAAATACGCTTTCATGCTAATAAAGTCGCTCTTAGTTCATATTTGAAGGACAAATGTTCGGGAATTAATATTTTAATTTATTTTGGAGCAATTAGCGCTAGTGTTTCTTACACGAAAGCAGCACCTTTTTATATTAGTATTATACTTTCTTTTATAAACTCTACAACTTTAAGTGTATCAGTGTTTACAGATTTCAACCAGTGTCCTTTTCGTTGAGTGTTTGCACTTGCGGTCAATACCATGCTGCACGCACAATCTGACGCCTTTCAGGTTTCTTATCGACTGGCAGTGTCCATTGATTGCAGTTCATTAAGCACGCGCAGGCTCACGCATTTTCCGTTTCCTTTCATTTTCCACCACCCCCGCTGGGTCACCTTGCTCATCATCCAGCACCCAAACACCCAAACACCCAACACCCAACACCCAGCCCATTGAGTCGACACCTGATGACTTGGCTCATTAGCTGGGCATCCCGTTCGCACCTCCAGGCACTTGACCGTGGCCAGTTGGGTCCTGGCCATCGCTCCCGAAGCTGTGCATATATTTTCATAAAATCCCCATCTCACCTTCCATTCGTTTGGCACTCCTTCAAGCCAGATTCCGCATCTCGGGGCCATTATTGTTGATTGCTTATTCATGCATTCAGTCATTTATTCATATGCCCGAGTCTTGGGCGATGAGAACTTTGCTTGTTTGCCTTGTTATCAACATGAAACTTTCCACTTTCCGTTCTACGACTCCCCGTTCTTCGTTCCCCGCTGATATTCCATTTGTGGCCCCCGAAAACTAGCCGAAATTAATTTCGCTGCCCGGGCTCTATGCTGTTTATATTTTAAATTAATTATAAATATTTATTTATCCTGATTAGTTAAGTGGGCGTTCGGTCGGTAGGTCTGCCTGCTCGTCGTGGGGCTTAACCAAATTGATTTCGGTTTATTTTAGCATTGGCCAGCGCTTTTGCGGGGCCATCGATTACAAAGCGTTGGCTTTAAAGCCATCCGACCAACCAATCAGCCAGCGGCAATGGAAACTCAATTGCACGCTGTCCATTACTCTTGGTCCACACTGAGCGGGAAAATGCGATTTAGCAGCCAGTTTTAGATATAGAAGATTAGTTTCAAGCCGAGTTTCAGTTTCGTTGATAATGAATATCGAGTTTCTGGCTCCCGAAAAATGAAGTTTATGTCTAAGCACCGATGATGCTGGTTCTCTATGGCTACTGTATGTAATATCGAAGCATTTCCACTTTTCGCTCAATGTACTCGGATCAGACTCTGCTGCCTTGCTAACCGGATCCATTTTTCCCATCCTGCTGTCTTGCTCCTCTTTGTGGTTTTCTATAATTGATGGCAGCATCAATTCCAAACGAAATAATCAAGCCATACAGGAGGACCACGAAAAGCAAAAAACCAGAGCCACAAGTGCAGACAGTACAGTACAGCACATACGTGTATGGCCGATTTGCCTTGTTGTTCCTTCGCTGCATACTTTCGTGGGCCAAAGTTAATTTCAGGTTTAAGTGGCAGCAACTGCAGCTGCAGCTGCTGCAGTCGAATTATTGAAGCCAGCAAAAAGCGAATGGGATGTATGGGACGTATGGGATGTACGAAAACGTTTAAATGAAAAACACGAGTCAATTTATATTGCGCTGACGTACCGCCCAACTTTTTCCAAACCCCCTCACCAACAACGCGGTTGCCATTTAATCTTCTTCCATTTCTTGGCGCTATTTTCAAATGTTTTTCTTAGCTGTTTAGCCATTTTTTGCTGCTGCTGCAGTTGTAGCAAAAAAAAAAAAGAGAAAAACAGAAAAAAGGACCCAAAACCAAGCGTTGTGTGTTGGTTTCCTTTTTTTTGGCTGCCCATGTGTGTTTGTCTCTGCTGTTTTTCCCCTTCATTCTGTTTTTTTTTTTTTTTTTTTTTTTTTTGGTAAAGCTGTACAGAAATCTGCACAAAAATGCACGGAAATTCATCTTGATTTGTGTTGAGCGTTTTTATTTATTTTGTTCCGACTCCCCGCGTGTATATCTTATTCAAGGGCTAAAACTGCAGCAGTTTTTTCATACAGCACATCTCTATATCACTTTGGTTTGGCGGTTTGTCTTCTCCTCCCCCCTTTATCCCCAGCGTTTTTTGTGCGACTTTGGGGGGCCCTGGGGGCGTGGCGCACTAAATCAGAGACATTTAAGCGCGTTTTGTTAAAAGTCACTTACTGCACTCGACCATGGCTCATTTGCCCCCTGCTACCAACAATCTACTACTTACCACAGAAGAGGCACAGTAGCAGTAGCCACTGCAGGATGTTTCCGCCATAGTTGCAACTATAGTTGCTCCTGCTGCTTCTGTTGCTGTTGCTGTTGCTGCTGCTGCTGTTGCTGCTGCTGCTGCTGCTGCTGCGGGTGATTCTTGTGCGACAGCAACACCTACGCATTGCCGCTGTCGCGTTGTCTGCTGATGGCAACATGTGACTGTGCATTTCCGTGTTTTCAGTGTTTTCCGCGTTTTCCGCGTTTTCCAGCTTGTCGCTACAGTTGCAAGTTGCTGCTGGTTGTGCTGCCGCTGCTGCTGCTGCTGCTGTTGCAGCTCTGAGTGATGTGCTAAAAGTTGATAGTGTCTGCCACATTGTCAACGCGCTTGGACACTAATTAAGTGCGAAACGAATGTCTGCTTGTCTCGGCAAATCCTTGCTAAATTATGCTAATTTATATTATTCTCGCTCGTGTTCCTTGCTTCTTTTGGTTATTTTGTAAATTGTTCGAATTTATTTTTCAATTATTTCTCCGAGTTGGCACGCACTTTATTACATATTTTGATTTGTTGCTTGTGTGTTTTATTTTATTTATACTTTGCACATCAAACTCAAACTTCGTGTCCGTCACTGTTTCGTTCTCTTTCCTCGCGAGACGTCCTGTCTCTTTCATCGCCGCGATGCGAACGCGTCACGCAATCGTCAGAATTGCGACTGAATGCTCGAATGTTGCTGATGGCTGCTGGCTGTTGGTGTTGCTGCCGTCAGTTGATGTTGCTGTTGCTGTTGCCGCTGCCGCTGCTGCTAGTGCTGCTGCTGCTGTCTGTCGGCAACATGTTGCCTGGAAAGCGTCGATGGCAGTGTCTTGCAGTTGTTCTTCCGCGAAAATGTTTGTCTTTTGACGTTTATGGGGGGTTTTAGTGCGGCTCCTAATTACTTCATATGCTGCTCCAAAACTACGACCTGCAACGACTGGAAGTAGAAGGCGGAAAATGCCTCAATTAGTTGTTGACACAGGCAGAAATATTAATTTTATTGCTGTCTCGTAAAGTGCACAATGTTACAAATACAAATTCCGGCGATCGTCACGTGCGACGACCCTTTTCCCCATTGATTTATGCGTTCAGGGACCCCGAGATAGCAACTACCGTGGCCCCATGTCCCATGCCCAATGACCTTTCCCAAATCGCTGGGGGGCACAAAAATGCGAGCGAGGGACTAATTAGCAGGCCGTCCACTCGAAGGCATCCAATTTGGATTTGGTTATTTCGCCGGCCGCCAGCAATCGGGTTTTGCATTATTTACGACTTTCCCCAATGCTCAATTATGCGCTTCGGTGCAGGAAACCGCACACTCGCCGCCAGTGCTTCAAACTACGTAACTACGAGTATGCCCCCCCCCCCAAAAAAAAGAGTTCTCTCTGCTCCGCTTCCTGTTTTGAGTTTTGAGTTTTGACATTGTTCAGCAATTGTTTGAAAAACAAAGAAGGGCGCTTGGTCCTAGTCGCACGTAGAGAAATGTGTCACTATCCGGAATTTCTATCGCTTTGTTTTGTTACACTAATCGGTGCCCTTCTGGATAAAAACTAAAGTAATCTGAGCTAATCTCAAATAGCATTTGTTTTAATTGGCAGAATCCAGAGAAGAGCATGCAATAATTGTTGTACTTGTTAAAATTTATATTTATATTTTAGTATAAATAGTATGAAGTATAAATAGTCATTTGATTAAGTAAACCTTTAAAATAGTCTATATTGTGTTAAACCCTAACAGGGAAACAGGTATATTTGGTGAGTTTATTTGACTTACAAATGTATCATCAGCTACCATGCTTCTTATCTCTGTTATCTTCCCCTTTTACCGCATGTAGCAGTAACTAACATGCTGATCTCTCAGTGTATGCAAAGTTTGGCTAATTGCTGGGGCAGCATCAGCATTGTTCCATGCATTTCCAGCTGACGGAAAATCGTGCGCTGAAACCAAAAATCACTTCCGCTTGGTCATTGATTGCTGGGTGGAGTAGGAGGTGCAGTGGAAGTAGAGGGTTAAGCCCAGCGGTGGGTTAAGGGGGATAGAGGCCTGCACTTCACACATCATTTCCTCTGCTCAACATTTATTATGCCATTTGTGTGAGACCGAATTGTCACAATTGGTCGAGAGACGCGGGGAAAAGGGATGGATGTTGCGGCGCTATATATAGACCGCTTCCCCCCCGATTTTCCACGGCACTTTTCCCCCCACTTTTCCGCCACTTTTCCCCCTGCTCATCAGACAGAAGTGCCCTGCGATTCATTTATAATATTTTGTCATTGTCTGGGCCGGCGTTGCTGCATTTTATTAATTTGTTTGTCATATTTTCACGTTTGTTTATTGATTAAAATGTGTGCACAGGCGTCTGACATTTTATGGGCAAGGGGAGGGTTACGAGAGGGGGAGGGGGATGATTTTGAGTCTGCTGCCAGCCGTTGTTGTTGTATCTGCGGTTCTTTCTGGCTGCTGTAAACATGTGTTGCCGGCAACATTATCACTGCTGTTGCATTGTTATTTTTATTCCCTGTCTGTTTCCACCAACTGCCCGTTCCCCTTTCCCTTCCCCCTCGCCTTACGCAACCTCTACCCCTCAAAAGCCCCTGTCTGGTATTTTTAATAAAACATCGTTTTTTGTAATTGTTGGCTCGGCGTGAAACATTCTATTGCCCCATCGTTTTCCCCCCCAGTTCTTTTGTTTACCTAGGCTACAGTTGCAAACATTTTCCTTTTCCCCACTTTTTCCCACTTTTCCCCAGCTCTTCCCTGTTTGTTTGTACAAATTATTATGAATGATAATTTTGTCTGTCGCATTTTTCATGCATTTTTCCCTCTCTGACGCTTTTATGGCCTCCAATGTTGTTTTTATGCCTGTGACTTTGTTTTATGAATTTTATAATTAATTGTGTTTGACATATTTTATACGCTTCTGCTGCTTTTGTCTTTTATTCGTGTCTACCTGATTTTACAATTTGATTGATTTTGCCTAATATTTTGCCATTTATCTTTATTGCCAAACAGTACGGACAGGAAGGTGATTTTACAATTTATTTACAACATGCCATTAAAAGTTGAAAAGTCAAATAAAGCAACTGTGGTCTGCGCCTATACCTTTTGCAAATTAAACGTCAGTGTATTTAAAATCAATAATTTATATCTAACTTGGATCTCAATCTCTTTATTTACTATATTTCAAAATAACATATATTAAAAACTGCATTAGAAGTGTGACCCTAGGCTGAAATCTATTACCAAATGCAATTGCAACGCATTTATAATTTAGGACATTTTTTCGCGCATTCCACCGTTTTTACGGATATTATTTTGTAAAATATATGACACATGTAACTTTGTCTAACCGAAGTACACACTTTCGTTCTGAAACAATAAATGTATACCAATTGTTTCCGGCCTACAAAAGGAAGGAACCAGAGGCGGGGGGATTTGCCATCTAAATTCCTGGTTTCCTTTGTCACTGTACTTAATTCCATTCATTTTAATTAGCTCTGATACACTTATTGGGTTCAACCTCTGCTGCCCAAACCAAAACACTGTCAGTGTCAGAACGAGAAACATTTGTATTGTAATTGTCGTTTTGGGACGAGTGAATTGCCACATATGTAACTGTAGCTCTTACGCTGACTGTCGCTTGTCGCCGGCATACATATTTTGGCCAAAAAGACAAATGACAAAAGACAATTAGCTAACTGAAGGCAGGAAGCCTCTTAGACATTTGCCTCTGCGAGTTGGTTTTAATTAAAAGCAGATTAGCATTGCGCGTGCAGCGAATTTGCGTGGGAAAAGCCTGCCAGCCCAGTTCACCCAGTTCACCACCCACTTCTCACGAAAATTATTGTTCCCCATTTTTTTGGAAAGCCTTGGCATGGGACTAGATGGCCCGGGCACTCAAACTCACCCGCGAGTTACGCCATTTCAGGCTTCTCGGGCGCATTTGTCTGGAGACATTGACAATGACAGCGGCTCAAGAGTTGGCTATATAGAGCACACCCCTGCAAAACACATATCCGCGTGTGTCTGTGCGGGGTTACTGTCTCAGACAATTGCCGGAATAAAGCCAACGCCATTTGGAGTGCTGCCTCCTGGCTTCTGGCTTCTGGCTCCTGGCTCCTGGCTCCTTAACATTTTCATTCCTGCCAGCGCGGCTCTCGTTACTTTTAATTCCAGTACTTGAATGGAGCATTTTTATGCACGCTTCTCGCATGCAACACAACTCGGGAAAGGGTCTGGCAAAAAAGGGGGGGAACACTTGAAAAAAATGTGTTTAATATAATACCTTTAACCAGATACATCCGATTGCATTTGATGTGACGCAAGTGTAGCTATATTTGTCTAGTTTTGGGACTAAATCTTAATGTAATCCCCACTTTAATATCTATTATGTGTTTTCGAACCACAATTGAAATCTAATATAGTATAATTAGCTATAATGTAAATAATCCCTCAACGTAGGTAATGAGCTTTAGTTTCCTTTGTCTCAGGCTTTTTGTTTTGTGGCTACTTTTAAGCCCCTCCCAACATCGTCGATATGCAATTACTATTAATAATTTAAAGCGAAAGCCACACTCGACATTAATTGTGCGCGAATTTGAATTTGGTTTCTATTTCATATATATTCAGTATTTGCAACTAAAACTTCTTCAAGAAGTGTGCTAGAGCAGTAATAATTTATAGCATATACACATACAAAGTAGTGTGTGTTTTTCCAGAATTTATCTAACTACTACTACTTCTTTCGCTCAGTGTGCGAGTACTCCTTGTTACTCGCCACATCAGTCACCGCTCACTTGACACATTTCGCCTGCCATGACGCAATTGGCACGAAGACATGCCCAGCACATGGGCAATAAAAGTTGCCGGGGAACTCCAGTTGTTGCAGCTCCTGTTTCTGCTGCTTCTACTACTTCGGCTGCTTCTGCTGATGACTTAAAAATAGCTACAAGTTTTTCACACCAAATTGCCAGAGCGTCAGCCGCCAACAAATTGAAATGTTGATTTCAAAGTTTCGGTGCTTCAGCGGGCCATCAGCTGTCAGGTGAGCATGAGACCCAGATGGGCCAAAGTCCCTCGGACTGTCATAAATCTGTCGATGTTGCAGTCGATGACATTGATCCCCAGGGGTGGTGCTTTCGAGGTGCCACATATCCGTGGTGCAGCGGCGGTGTGATGTCATCGGCGGTGCTGCGGCATTAAGTCCGCGGCTCTTCCTGTTTGCCCGCTGGTGGAACATTTAATTGCCCGCCCGCTGCCTTCGCGCCAAGTCGAAGATTTTCACATCAGCTTAATTACTGCGACAGCTACGTTAACCCATCGACCACCAATAAAAGTGAGCGGGGAACTGGGACATGTACGTGCTATAAACCGCTGATTACCTTTGGCTTAAATACACCAGATATTGAGTTTCAATATATTTAAATTTTAAAATATAATTAAAATAGATTTTGAGTTTCAATATATTTAAATTTTAAAATATAATTAAAATTGATATTGAGTTTCCATATATTTAAATTTTAAAATATAATTAAAATAGATATTGAGTTTCAATATATTTAAATTTTAAAATATAATTAAAATAGATTTTGAGTTTCAATATATTTAAATTTTAAAATATAATTAAAATTGATATTGAGTTTCCTTATATTTAAATTTTAAAATATAATTAAAATAGATTTTTAGTTTAAATATATTTAAATTTTAAAATATAATTAAAATTGATATTGAGTTTCAATATATTTAAATTTTGAAATATAATTAAAATTGATATTGAGTTTAAATATATTTAAATTTTAAAATATAATTAAAATTGATATTGAGTTTCCATATATTTAAATTTTAAAATATAATTAAAATAGACATTGAGTTTTAACATATTAAAATAGATATTGAGTTTTAATATATTTAAATTTTAAAATTTAGGCTTATATCATATTGAATATATCGTATTTTTAAAATATATGGCAAAGCGGCCACTTTTTTTTAACAAAATACATATGTACAATATGCTATCATTTAATTAATTGTAAAACTGAGGAAACAAGTTATATAAATAACAACAAGTAATCCAGTTACATAATAATGAGCTTTTACGTTCATTACTATCACCTATTAAATTGTTTAAATTTTTGCAGTGGGCTTGCCATTAGTATTTTCACTGCAGCTCTTCTTCGAAATCCCATCTGAGTAAACTTTTATTCAATCCTTCAGCTTCAGTTTCCAATGGGTTAAGCAATGGGGCTAAGTCAGCGATTTCAGTATGAGAACGTTGGCTGCACTCGGCAGCACTTAATTGCCGCAGAAACGCATAAATGCGCTTTTATTAAATGCGCTTTAAAATTGATTTTGCACGCCCAATGATCGGCATGTGGTTAACCCCTACCCCGTTTCCCGTTTCCCCTTTCACCAAACAAGCCGCCTTTAATTTAACCCTCTTCATGTGGCAACTTTCCCACATTTGCGGTTCTATCTGACGCCGAGTCTTTTGCATGAATGGCCTTTATTCATAATCATATTTTGTAAATTCATACGCATTTATTTTTGCTTTTTCGCGTCTCTGGCTTTTGCGTTTTTCCGCTGATTTTGCCTGCCAACTTGACTTTGAATCTTTGCGCTGCTGGCTTCTGTTTCCACTTTTGATGCCCCGCGAATTAATTAAAAGCCCTCCCTCCCCCCCCGCCCCAAAAGTTAAGCAAAGCGCGTGCATTGTGTTGTTGCGGCTGCCACGCCCATTTTAGCATCAAATCCGCGATTCGCCGAGCGTGCGAAATTTATAAATGGCCCAAAGAGGGACAGCTGAAGTGCTGCTGAGGAACTTTTGAGTTATTCTATGGCTTTGCGCAACTTGAGTCGCAAATAGGATTGCAATGGGTCTGCAGACTTAGATTGAAGTGCGAGTACATCTTCCGCCTTCTGCCCTTCGCCTGGCCATCAAAATTTCGGGAACTGATTCCTCTGACCCCCAGCTAATAACATTTGGCCTTTTCCGTTTCCTTTGCTTGCTTTTTTCTCTGGCAAATCTCACACAAAATCCAATTACGTAACGGAAAGAAAACCCCGACTAAGGTCGAAATTCACCCACACACCCAAAACACACACCCAAACACACGCACACACAGCACTTGAAATCCAATTTTCATAATAAGCATGAAAAAAAAAGGAGGACTAACGGATGCGAATTTAATAATAATATAATTTCGGCACAATTATCTCAACAAATTAAGCCAAACCGCCGAGCAGTTCAGTTCAAGTGAGCAGATCTAACAGGCCACCACCCTGCACCACCATGCACCACCCAGTTTTTTTCGGTGGTGCGGCTGACTCTTTTTGAACCACAGCGACAGCTCATTTTGCGGGCTCATGGGCCTGAGGTCGGGCCCTCGTTCTATGTAATTAAATTGAAATTTCAATATTGCGAGTGGCCTGGCCTGGCCTGGCCCTCAGCTGTGAAGGGATCGCGGGGAGAGCGGGGGGAACAAGTACCATGAGGAAGAGCCCGCAGGAGCAGGAGCCTCCAGGAGCCACCCGAAGCCGGAGAGAATCCGGCGGAGAAGCAAGCAGCTGTCGTCGGCGGCGCGTTTGCTGGAACTCGGTTGATTTATAAGCCGTGGCCAAAAATGCTCCAAAATTAAAGTGTAATTTATGTGGCAGCCTCTCGCACATCCTGCGAATCCTGCGGATCCTGTTCATCCGCCAAGTGCGTGCGTTGGCCGACGCCTGGCGACCTTGCTAGTTGACTCACGGACCTAGCGACACGTACAAAAATATCTAAATACATTAAAAATAAATTAAAGCCTAAGCAAATTGAATACATTTGAATCCTTTCCTTTTTTTGATTAAGCAGACATGTGTGTTTTATAAAAAAGTAAGCCAAATTTAAACAACGAAATTCAAAAACTCACTAATATTTATGGAAAAATTCGACTAGTTTCGAGAAAATGCCATTAAAGCTGTCAGTTCTGGTAGAATGATGTTTCATTTTCCGATTCGATTTTCCCCAGTGCACGAATCAACGCCGCAGGTGAAAAAATGGAAACACTTGGCGAGCTTAATGTTGCCTGGCCAACTTTGACCCGCCAGCACTTCACCTGGCACCCAGCCACCCAGCCACCCATCCAGCGAACCACCCAAACACCCACCAGAAAATGCCCCACCCATACGCAAAGTGTTAATGTGTTTATGGAGCTGGTGACTTCGCCATACGTCCGTGGACTGGTGAAGCCCCTTTCCTTGGCCTTCCGTGCTGCGTGGCTTCGAGTGTCCTTTGCTCTTTTGCGCCGTTTGCCACTTGAGTTATTTAAATTGCGTAAGTGGAGCTGGCAGCGAGGCCAGCCAGAAAAAAAGATTGATAAAATATGTTAATTGCGCCTGTTGTGCCGCGCGGGCATAAGTATCTGCAACGGCGGCAGGTCTTGCATGAAATTGTCGCCAACAATGCTGAAAAGTTAATTTTCTTGGCATTCTGTATCGTGAATTTAAGGCGTTTTAATTATGTTTATTGCATACCTCGCCATTCCACTTCCACCATCGTTGTCATGGGTGTTTCTTTATTGCCACCGAGGAGGCAAGGCGCCACAAATGAGGACTTCGTGGAGTGTATCAATGGGCTCCACAGCTCTGTACATCCGACCATCTCACCACCTGACCACCTAATTAGATGGACGCCACTTTCAATTGCAATTAGACATCACTGTTTGCGGATTGCATTAAATGAACCTAATGAGTCGGTTCCAAGCAATTGAATTAACTAAACTGGTTAATAAAATAGACTGGGTTTTTAGAAATGCAAGTACTTTTGAATTAAATGGCGCTCAACTGATTTTCACAATGGCAGAAAACAATTATTCGGAATACAGTAATAAGGTATCTTTACCAACCGTTATCCAAAATTATAATTTGTGTCATAAAATCAGCTTACAAGGTGGCTGATTACGGCGAAATAGAAACATGTTGATGCAAATTTAGAAAACCCCCAAGCAATTAGTCGACTTAAAGTAAGGTATTCATTCCGAAAGAAGCAGAATGTACTTATCTGTCGACAGATGAATTATCCCCCAGATAATGAGCAATTGTTTAGACACAGCGGGAATGTGGATATATATATACATACATATGTATGGATTTTTAGGAGGTTGGCTAAACTATCCCCAACTAAGTCCAAGCCCCAAAAACCGAAACATACCGAAACGAACCGAACCGAACCGAAAGTTTGCCACCCACCTGCTGTGCTGATTGTTCTAAATAACCAGAAATTATTTCAATTATAACTCCCACTCAGCTCGGTTGGTGGGTGAGTAATCGTCGGCATAAGGCAGCAACCTCCTGCTATTCTCATTGCCTTGTGCAACATAATTGGTGCGCCTGGTTGTCTATTGCAGGCTGTCTTGTTTATCAGGGAACTTTTGGGGCACCAAGTTGGTGGCTGGAGATTCTGGGAAGCGCCACTTTCACAAAAGAGTTCAACTGTTTGCCTAAGCCGGAAAATATCCTAAATTCACTGAGAACACGTCGAGTTTGCAGCGAACAACTATCTATAACTTTACTATGAATTCAAAAATTTAAATGGTTGAGAAAACTGTGCTCTCAAATGAAGTATATGTTTTAATTGTACATAAAATAGTTTCTCAAAGATTTGTGATATATGTCGAATTTATGCACCTTTACATTCGAGCTATAAGTGTGTACTTTTCCTAAGTGCAGCATTTGCACAAAATTAACAATTTAAATGTAGTAGTAGCAAATTCGTTTGGACCTCTTTCACGCTTGACCCACAATCAACACATTGCTTAGTTTAACCTTTGACTCGAGCACATACACGCACACACACACACACACACACACACACTGGTTGGCCACACACGGATTGGAGTCCTTTCTGGGCGAGAAGTTCTGTTATTGGCAGCCAATCGAAGGCAGACCTTTTCTCCAACTCGTCGGCAATTATTCGTGAGGTTTGCATCTGTTATGCTTCGTTGGGATCCCTTAAAATCGAGAGTTACATAATCAAAAGCCAGGCGGCTGGGGCAACAAAAACAAGTTACCGATTCGGGCCATCTTTTATATAGCTTGACTTTTGCCAGCGATCCGAAGCAGGCCAAAAATAAAACTTCCGACTTGTTGTTTTTTTGTGGGTGTTGTGTGTATACAGCCTTCTTTCTCACATGTGCTTAGTACAGCATCGGTAATAATAGTGGCTTGAAAACTGAATTTATATGAACACACAGAAAGCTCTTAGAGATAAATGCCAGAATATACATACATGGAACTAATTCAAACACACGATTTATATGAGAGCTTCTATTGGAAAGTCCAGAAAATGTTTATGTATGCAGATAAATATTTAATTATATTATATATACTTCGTATTGTAAATACATTTGATATACAATTTCCATACTAATTAGAAATAGATTCAATAAATTGAGTACATTCTATGCGATAGATATCTCTCATAGTGGCACTAATTGAATGGCCCCAGCTGTATTTGCCTTTCTGGGTAAAGTGCGTGTGTGTTAGTGGCTTGTACATATCCTTCCTGCTCCTTTCCTGCCGTCTTTGGCTTTTGTTGACTCAATTTCCGTATTTAATGACCCGTTGCCAAATATGCCTGAATTTTCAAACCAATTCCAGCTGCTCTGCACACAAACGAGATATACATAGATGAGGGATTTTTTGGCTACAGTGTGTGTGCGGTTTCCTGATTGAGTCTATCCAAAAATTTAGAGGTTTTCCACAGTAAGAAGGCACATTTTCGGCCACTAAATCAAGATAATGCATTATACGGAGCTCAGGGCAAATGCAAGGGCTTAAGGGCTCCTGCTGCTGGAATCATCAAAACATATTGCGGCCGCTAATGATTTCGATATCTTTGCCACTACATACCAACGACACAAAGACCCAAAAACACCCATCTGTATTAACCGATTCTCGGACGTGGAATGAAAGCAAATAACCGAAATGCGATACGCAATTATAGCTTAATCCCGGCAATAATCAAATGCTATAACCTTGTAAACAACAATAAGCAACATGTGTATGTGTGTGTGTGTGTGGGTGTCGCATTGCTTTTAATAATGGCGCATAAATGTTTTTTAACAACGCCAAACAAAGGCAATCTGAAAAGCCCCACAAAAAAACCAAACCAAACCAAAACGAAACCGAAACGAACGAATAACGAAAATCAAAGGGGAGTTTGAGGACTGCAAATTGTGGGCAAAGCATCATGGCACATAAACAACAATAAACACGCTTGTCGACCTTTACCACCCAAAGCACGCAACCACCCCCTTTTGACCATATTATAGCGAATATATAGGTTTTAACACCGGGAAAAATGCACTACTAATATGGTTATTGGATCTTTCCAAAGCTAGTTTAATAATGGGTTACTATAAAGGGGAATATGGAATAGGGAAATCATTATAATTAGTATTCCAAACTATGCATGTGCATTAAAGCTAATTTTGACAATTGCTAGATTAACCTGGTGAATTACACAAGTAACACACGATTTTCGCTGAGTGCAGCATAGAGTTAAGCGAGACGGCGACTTTGGCATGCATGGGACGTCGTCGTCTTTTGTCCCTCGCTCGACTCTTGTTTTCAATCCTTTGCACAAATAAAGTTTTTATGATGGCTATTTGTAACCTTTTTGGATTTGCCACCGCCGCCTCCTCCTCCGCATTCCGTACTCAATTCGGCCTAATAGCGGTTAGATCCTTTTTCCCTACCCAGCTTTGATTTAAAAATATGTTTTATTCTTCAATCATTTAAAGGGAATGCGATTGTGTCCCCTTTTAGACGACTTTGTTCGAAAATTATTTCCACCCGATAACGTTGTCATCATCCTTGGCGGCCTTCTCGTCCTTTAGCATCCTTCAGCGTCCTTGTTTCGCATCCCTTTGAGCATTTCTCACTGCCATTTGAGATGTTCGGAGCGCATGCATTTTCACATTTCTGTGCTGCTTAAATTAAAATGGCTATTTAATACTGTTTTTTCTGCTCATTAATTTCTACCTTCTGCTGTCTGAAATAATATTTGTGTTGCGGCGCCATTTCATTTTCTTTTTTAATATTTATTTTGCCGCTTAAATACATAATTATTTGGTATTAATTACTATTTATTTTTGTTTGGCTGTCTGAGTGGCCTGATTTATTTATTAATTAAATTCCAGGGCAGTTGTCCATTTTACTAGCTTGTTGTTTTCGTAATATTTTAATTATGAGTTTGCTTTTCAAGGAGGAGTATATACATATATGATTACGTGCATCCTTTATAACCAAAATAACTCTTTGAGCAGCAGAGTTGCTATAGAAACTTTTTATGCCTGGTCATAACTTAATTTGACCATTAAGCCAAGTTTTTTATGCTCAACGCCTATTGTCTAGGCCACCTACGTCGTTTGAGGATGTCCAAATATGCTTATTTTCTTGGAAATCGCCTCACAAAGGAATTTATGTGCTTATATGTGATAAATTTTTGTACGTAATACCCAAAGTTTTTAGCTGAATGTACATAATTTGTTACGCTACATAAAAAGAGACTTGTGAAACTAGTAAAAAGTAAGTTGGCATGACAACAAACTAACTAGAAACGATGAAGTCGAAGCCAAATGAATGAATTGTTGTTAACTGGCATATCAAAATGTGTCAATAAAAAACCATAAAAATATGATTCAAGTCGTGCGTGATGAGCAGAGATCACAGCTCTTCCCCTCCTTTTTTCAAAGTTTCTTCTTTTGCCTCATCAACGACAACATGAGCATTATTGTCATTCGCATTTGAATCGTATACTCGTAGATGTGTGTGTGTGTGACATACACATTGAAAGAAATGGCAGATGCAGGACAATTTGATCACGTTCAAATGACGTCTTAATTAAGTCCAACACAATATATTCCCGGTAAAAATATAAACTCTTCAATAACATGCCAATTTGGTAGAAATTACAGAGGGCAAAGTATAAATGCTGTCTACTCTAAACCCCAAAATTCCAAATCTCTTGTCAATTTGATAAATAAATATTTTTCCAGTGTACACATACTGTAGCGTGTTTGTCACACATATCCAATAAATTTACATTTTTATCGAAAAAGTTTTTCCCTGATGTTTTGCTGCCGCTGCTGCTCCACCAAAGCGGAAATATCAAAAATAAATCTCTGGCTTGTTTCCGTTGTTAGAATGCGAATAACAGAGTCTAATGCTTGTAATTGGCACACACAGATACAAACCGACACAGATGAAGACATACACACACACACACACACATACACATTTGAAACAAAAACATCAATTTGCGACTTTTAATGGCATCATCATTGACTCAATCAGCAGTGAAACTTTCATTTGCCACACATCCAATCTCTGTCAGATTCGAGGACGTAACACCAATGACAACCGCTCGTCGTCTGGAGCTCACGCTTCCAATTTGTTGCTTACACAATTTTTATAATTCCAGACAGATAAAAAAAGATCAACATCAGTTGTGTTTTCAGCTCTCATTTGTTATTTCTGCTGGGCCAATTAAATTTCGCAGAACCCATTGTTTACCTGTCTGCGGTGACCCAGACATTCTTTGTCCAGTCTTTCTGCACCTCCATCCACAAACTTTTCTTCGATGGCAAATTAAATGATTTGTGACTTTTTGGAGTTCACCCTTTTGAAGGTCACTACAAGCTGATTATTTACGACTCCCTTGCGATTGCTGCAAGTGGGCCAACATATCCCTTAGACACCAACTTTTATTTTGCCAACGTAGTAGTGTAGTAAGTAGTGTTATAAAATGATATCAACAGAAGTACAAATAATCAGAAATGCTATTCACAGAGACGAAATACATTTAAGAGACAAAATGTTCTATTGGTTGCTCCTAATTTGAATCCCAGCTCCCTCTCAAACTATGAGAGATGTGGAAACTATACCCAAGAAAATCTCTGATGCTTAAGCACTTTGAATTTATTTCTCTCAACAACAGTACCCCGACTACCAAATGGCACAGCTTTCTAATCAATTACCCTCATAGGAAGCTCTATGCTGTTTGTGGGGAAAATACCCCAATTCGCATCCCTGTTGCACATCGTTCTGAAGTGCTAGGCTCTGAAAGTTTATTGCCCATTGTCTTGCGCTGTTGGAGCACGGTGCCTGTCAATTCCATGCTCCTGCATTAGTCACACACGGATCTTGCCGTGTCCACTGTACAACGACGCCGCGATACCCATTACCCCCTCCAAAAGGAGAACATACCCCGACAGTGCCATTCATTTTGTCTGTCATTCAGCCATTCATTGCGGGAAAACTCGCTCGTTGCGTCATGGAAACTGGCGTGAAAATAGTGTGGGAAAACATAAAGAGTCCTGTTGTTTTGCTCCTTCTTCAAACGAACTCCTTGGCTTTTCATTCATTGTGTGGGCGTGAATGAGATGAGTGAGCCAAACGAAATGGATAGCCCTGGGTGGGCGAACAGCTCTCTGCTGGCCAAGAATCAGTTGGCATTTGATGGATGGCGACAGCTGAGGTCAGCTCGCAAAAGAGTTAAGTTTAGATGACTCAATTTAATGAACAGAGAAGCGCACATTTTTAAATATTAATAATTTGCTACATAGCTGTGAGATATTCGTCCTTAAAATATTCTCACACACCCTTAACTACTGCGCACAGTTATCATCGTTATCATCGTTAAGGATTTGGGCGCTTGATATCAATAACTAAGGCGTGGAACTTTGTGCAATCTTCTGCGGGCACTGGCCCCTAACAACTTTGAACCAGCAGCAGCTTAATCACGGCATCAGTGCAAAAAAAAAGAACGTTATATGGTCGGGGAGAAATTAAAAACACTCATGCATAGATAATACCCGAGTCGTGCGGCGAGGAGTTTACCTAGCTGCCAGGAACCCAAGTCGATAAGCCAGTCGCGCGAGGGAAAATGTTGTTAGGAGAATGAAAAAATGCCGAGGAAAAGCTGGAAAGTCTGGTCATATTTACGTAAGCTTAAATCGCACCATGTGTCCGTGTGTGTGCGAGTCTGTAATGGTGGTGGCAGGACCCTGCCATGTGTTGCAAATTTCTGCAACTCCTCGCTGTTCGCGCTGTTCCCAGCACTCGAATAAACTAGGCGGCCACGGTGCGTATGAGTTATGCAGATAACGCTCAGCGCAGCTCGAAAGCGACGGCGGCTTTCTGGGCGACCGCAGAAAGTGCTTTACTCAAAGGCATCGTAACTCTTCTGCGGCGCTTTCTTTCCATTTTCGCAGCTTTCTCCACCGCAGCTTCTCCCACACAGAGGAAAAATGCGACCAAGAAACTAGTCTTACGCTGAATAATCTCCTTTGTGGATAATAATTAATTGGATTATTATTGTATTTTAGACTGACACAAACAAAGTCTAGAATTCTTTTGCGAGATTATTTATTTGATTTAAAAATATCTGTGATTATTTCAAGAATTTTAAAATTGGTTTAATTACATCTTTTTTGTGTGCACCACCAGCTTGCCGGGAAACTTCAATTTCAGAGGAGCGCGCTGAATTATTGGCATCTTGGGAGGCGAGAGGAGAAAAGGAAAAGGGCTTGGCCTGACAAAAAGTTTCCATCTCTGTATTATTTTTGAGAGATCATATTTTTTATCTGCGTTGCCAGCGTAGCTGCTCAAATTTAAATTAAAACTTCGGCACTTTTGCATTTTATCCCTGACTTTATGACTTTGGGTTAACATGGCAATGAAGTGATGCGCTGCTCAGCTTGTCGTTTTGCCCATTTCCCGGGAAAGCATGGAAAACAAGGACGCTGGTATGCGTGTGAAACTTTGTGTCGACGGTCGACATTTTGCGATTGTAAAGCGTCAAACGCTTAAAACTTAAATAGTTTTCCTCCTCTTGTTGCTAACATTTTTTTTTATTATTTTATTTTCGGCGAATGGAAACGTTTTTGCTTTTATCGCCCAAGTTTGAGGACTTTGGTTTTGCATTTAAAACAAGTTTTTTTCGGCAAATTTAACCCATAGCCCCACCATTGCCAATCTCCACAAATACTCTCCCCCGCTTAATTTTATTAAAATTTTGCATATTTGTGTAATTTTTTAAGCGACGACCACAGATATTTTTATGAGGGCAGTACGCCATTTTCCAGTGTTTCCTTAACGTGGTGCTAAAATGCGAAGTGCTTATTTGAATATTTTATAAATTTTTCATTCGCGCCTTATTTCGCAAAATATTTTCGCACACATTCTTTGGACAACTTTGACATTGAAGCGTGCGCATGTGTGTGTGTGTGGGCTTGCTTCAATGTGTGTGTGCGGGTGTGGGTGTGTGTGTGTGGCTATATGCTAAATGTCTGAAACACGTCTGTCTGGTTGCTAAAGGCCAGCACACATTATGCTCCGGTCCTGGCTCCTGCACTTGCTCCTGGACTCGACTCCCTCCACTTGCCCCGCAGCCACAGAGTAAATTTGCATACACCGCAACACACACGAGTGTGTGTGTGTGTGTGTGTGGCTTGCCATTCATTTTCAGTTGAAATTTATGCAATGGCTTAAATAAGCGCAAAAATGCCATTTTACCCTCAGCATGTGACAAAGTGTGTGTTTCGCTGAGCATAAAAAAATAATTATGCAACGAACATAACACGTTTTCGGTACTCCCGAGACGAAGTGAAAGAAAGAAACTCAGGAGTTTAGCTGTGTATACGGTGGAAAGAAATTTCCCCTACCTTCCGTTTTAGGTGATTAATTCATTGGCTTGGTTTTCAATTACCAGAATTAAAACAACAAAGAAAAAAAAACAACAATTTAAGCTCCCTTTTAGGCCTCTTTTGTGCTGCTGTGAGTGCCACCTACTTATCTCACTTTTATCTGCCTGTAAATAGAGAAGCACGTGCTTCAGCAATTTTGGGCAAACTGAAACTTTATGCAGTTCGGAAAATGCTTTCAACAGCATTTCAATTTGCATGTGGCTCTTGGGCCACTCTGGACATTGGGCAGTGAATATTTACACATTTGTCATGGACATAAGCATGAGCACTTCACAGCCAAAGACCACCGACCACTGACCGCATTTAGTTTCGTTGTTGTTTAAGTGCCAAAGTGCAAGTTGAGACCGGGAAAACTTTGCCTTGCTCTTGACCGGACTATAGACAAATTCTTAGCAAAAACAAGATGTTCGGTTTTATCTGGCACCTTCCTGAAACATCTTTCCCCTGGCAGATGCGCACACAACTTCGCAGCTCGACGACAGAGATGCGCGGGGCCAACGTGTCGTATACTTGATTTCATATGCAAAGTACTTGCAGCGTTTTATGTGAGATTCAATTTCCCAAACCGCTACGCCCTGCTGCTTATGCAAAATCAATAGAGAGCATGCTTTACGCATGGGGAAAATTCAGAGTGCAGGAAAAATATTTACGCATGTCAAAGGGGTTATAACACCTAACCGGTGTGTGTCTATCCCCCCGGCGAAATCGAATCCAACTGAACACAAAGAGCAGTACAAAGTGATGTGAAGCGGCGTGATGGCTCCATTTCGTGAAAGGAGTTCGGGGCCATCAGAAATCAATTTCCTGTGGCGCCAAAAGGGAAAGCGTAAAACTTTTCCCGAAAAAGTTAAAGCCAAGATGAGGGAAAGTTCTCCCTGTGCTGGCAACTTTTACCTGTCGCCTTCGCAATAAAAACATTGCCAGCTGCTGCCACAATCCGTCAAACAATCAATAGTTTGATTAGGTTCCTCTGCCACATGTTGACTTTAAGCGAAAAATTAGCCCTAAGCCTCCCAGCGAAAAACTTTTCCGCCACCCCTGCCACTGCCACAACAAATAAACAAACAGAAACAAAAATCCGATGGAGGAAAATAAAGAAACTTTGAACTGTTGCCGGTTATCTGTGGGGGCATAGAAAACTTTTAGATACAAAGAAGCAAAAAATAAATATATTTAGAGATAGAAGGGGCATACATATGCTCACTGCCTCACTGCCCGTGGCACTCAAGTTGACATTTATACGAGCATGCAACAAGAAAAACAACAACTCAAAGTCACAAATGGCCAAAATATGCACATAAATTTTATTTCCAAATAAACAAAATAAAAACAACAAGTCGCTGGCAAAACTGGAAATGAAAATGGAATGGGAGCGGAAAAGTTGCAAATGTGCAGAGATAAGCGCATGCTGCAAAACAACATCAACTGGCGTACTGAGATGTAATGAAATTAAACAAATTGCCGGGCTTTGCTCCGGTTACCTTTACCTGCCTTTTGAATCATTGTCAGCGAGTGGCAAAGTTTTTCCCCCTCATCCCCCGACAAATCCCACGACACACAAATGAGTTGTCTTGCGGGCGGGGCGAAGGGTGAAGGGGAAATCCCGGGAAATACTGGAAAGTAGGGAATATAAGGACGATGCTGCACAGCAAACGACAATTCATGTAAATTGCTTAATTTATTAGACTTTTTCAGGGAAAAACAGGCTGCCCCCAGAAAGCTTCCTGACTTTGGCAGCGTCGCTGTCGCGACTTTGGCTTAAGTATTTGCAATTGTTGTTGCTGCCGGCTTTTCTATTTGCGCTCCGCAACAATTTCCTGACGGGCTTTTGTCTCGGCTGGAAAAAAGTTTCCCAGCATTTTGCCCTGTTTTCCTTCTTATTTTCTTTGGTTCAGTTCGGCGTTCGTTGTTTTCTGTGTTCCGCGAATTTGTTATCTTAATTCATGTCATTTAAAACAGCGCAAAAGAAACGCAGAAAAGTCTGCCACCATTTGTTTCTAAATAAAACTCATGGCAATTGAATTCACGGTGGTGGAGGGGTCGGCAAACTTCTATGTAATACGCGTACAGATTAAAACTTTTTTATTCCCGGCACATATAGCGAATACGCCGCCTGCTTGCTGGGATCTCGTTTCACGTTACGCATACGCCTCGTTGGCCGACGAAGAAAATGCGGAGCGGGGCGTATTCAAGCCGTGTCAGCTTAGTGGCAGCATTCATACAAATCACAGTGGCCCGCCCGCCGCTTCCGGGCTGCCATTGCACTTTTCAGTGAGCTGCCTTCTTGTTTTCCATGTTCTTGGTATTTTTTTCCGAGTTTTCGGGGGGCTGAAGCATGAATTTATACGTCAGAAATTCAAGAAAATGCACAGGAAAAGAGGCGGAAAACAGCGCGCCAGCATAAAGTGCAAGAAAAGCGCGCCACACTCACGAACACTTGGAGGTATGGGAACACATGGCATTACTACGAAAAACTAGGTTACAAGTTGCAACGTGAAACCTAGACGTGATGTCTGCATTTTTCCTCAAGCGCAGCTCTTTAATTTTCAAGGGACATATACAAACTTGTGAAACATACCTAGTTTGTTGGAAAATTCCGTTAGGTTTTCGTTTGAAAATGCTCAATGCAGAGGAATCAGTGCGCGAGCTCGCAGCTCACTCGCGTTTCACAAACTACGCGTCGTCACTCGGTTTTCTCGGTATTCTCGGTTTTCGTCACACTTGCCGGCTTGGCCAGAACTGCTTCGCTTTGTTGGTTCTTTTCAACTGGCAAACGATTTCTTGGCCCCCGACTTGTCTGCGATTTTCCGGAATTCGCCGCATCACGTTCGTCGGCAAAGAGCGGGATTGTCGGCGATTTTTCCGAGCTTCTCTTCTCGCGTGTATAACAGTTTTTCATGCTCCAGTTTTTCGTCCTGGCGTCTGCGGGAGAAATTGTGTCATTAGGTGCATTTGTTTTCGTTTTCCTGACCAGAGCCACCTCCCAATCCCACATCCAGTGCCTCTCAACCCTTCCGCCCCTTGTGTTGTTGCTGCTTATTTGCTTCATCTTCATGCCGTGTCACTTTTCGAGTGCAAGTGTGTGTCAACCTGGCGCCGCTCATCTAACTAAATGCCAACAATTATGTTTTGGAGTCTCATTAGTTGCAACTTAAAGTGTTCTAATGTGTTGCCGTGTGTGAAGAACGATGCCGTTAATGATGTAAGCGGCAGCTGTGAGTTGGATACTGAAAGCTGGATGGATACTGGCAACTGGATGCTGACAGCTGAAAGCTGAAACCTGAAACCTGAATACCGAGTGCCAAAAGCTGGGCGGGCAGACGGGTTTTGGGTGCCAAGAGCCAACAGATGCCAGTGGAATCGAGTCAAGTGGGCTCTATATGCCCACATATATATTTTTTGGGGTCGAGTTCGTGCCACGCGGCGTTTTGTTAATTGGTATTACCTGACCTACACTGCGAGAAATGCAATTAAGCTTACTCAAAAAAGGCTTAAAAGCTTATTCGCTTGTAATACTGGTAATATAATAAAAATAAAATTTAAGGCATAAATAATATGAAATTGAAGTAATTACTTTTTTTGCATGCTTAACACATATTTATGTTAATGATTGCTCATGATTTAAAGTCAATCCTTTTTTGCTTTCAACTTTTGATTTATTTGAGCGAAAGTTACCCAACTGATCCGCACTTCAATGTTGCATTAGCCATTAAAGGCAGCGCACTTTTGCGGCAATTCGAGTATGGAAAATCATATTTCCTGTGTCCGTAACCCCGAAAGGACCCGCTGACAATGCCAGGTCACTGAGTGAGAAACAAAGCGAGTGGCACAATATGGCACAACTAATCACGCTGACGTTGACAGAAAATGCACTAAACAAAGAGCCAAATAAACCGACGCCCAGCCACACCGAACACCGAACACCAAACACTGAACGATATACGATATACGCTATACGCTATACGCTATACACCATACACCATACGCCATATGGCATTTGCCATATCCCACCGGAGGGGTTCTGGTCATAAAAATCGCATGAGAGCGGGGGCTGGTTTAATGAATGCCCGGATCCGTGTTCCGGGTGTCCGAGGGTCCGGGTGTCCGAGGGTCCGGGGGCTGAGAAAAACGGAACCAGCGCACACGGGTTACCAGGTTCGGTTCAGGTTGCTGTCGGAGCCAACTAATTTAAGCTGCGCCTTGTTATAATTACGCCGAGCGGCAACAAAGCTGTTGGAAAATGATGCGCACGTGACATCCGGCACGGTTCTGCCGCTGTCCGTCCGAGAGTCGCCATCGCAAGTGAAAAGGCGGAGGGAGAAAGCCGGAGAAGGCCACGGAGCCGGGAAAATCAACCATCAGCCAACAGTAAAAGCCGCAGCGTCAGAAAAAGTAACTACGCAGGGTTAGGCAAAAGTTACGAGTCGTAGTTACCTGGTGAGCAAAGAAAAAGTTTGAGCTATTAAATAGTAACAATTACTATCCAAGGTGATAATTAATTTTAATTTTAAATAATTTTAATTAGCAGAAAGAAATTTAATTTATTTATTACATATATTGCTTTGTTAATTACCAGGGATTATCTTGTTGGAATGGGATTGTGGATTTTCCTAGCATATTAATGGTTTTTCTACAGGCAAAAAATAAGTGTTTCCCCAAGATCTAAATGAGTACACCACTTTGTCTTAGTATTCTTAGAATTTCTTTAATGCGTTTGATATAGGATATGGTGGAATCGGTATAGCCACGTGCCAAAAACACTACTGGGTATGAAAACAAAGGCCGGGCCAACGAAGTCACACGCTCCGAAAGCAAACAGAGCAAAATGCACTCTTTGCGGGTGTAAAATAACCAAGCCCCTGCTGAAACCGCACCCTCCCCGCCAGTTTAGTTTTTAGAAAATTATGAGAGGGTGGGCAGGGGGCTTGCTGCATTTTTTATACAATTTTCTGGGATTACTTGCACTCGGCGGCGGGAGCAGGCAAAAAAAAATAAAAGCGAAATGCGGCGGAGGACTCAAGAAAATTAGTCGCGCTTTTCGCTCGCGTCGGAAAGGAATAAAAAGTGCAGCCAAGGAGCGAAGTGTAAATTTACTTCCGCTGCAAAATGTGGGCGTGCCGCCCGCCCGCTGACAGCTGACTGGGGGGCGATGGGCGTGGCAGCTAGGTGGACACGGCACAAATGCAGCACAAAAAAATGCAGCTTTTTCTAATTAAGCGTACGTGCAACTGTCAACGGCTTCAGCTGCTGAGGCAGCGTGCTCTTTACTTGTATAACTTATTGTCGTTGACAATAGTCTTAATTGAAAAGCGCCAAGCTCCCCGGCTCAGTACGTTTATGGGATTGGGAGTGGGCGTGGGAGTGGGAGTGGGCGTGGGCGTGGCAGGTGTAGAGAGGGGCGAAAACCCAACTCCTAAGCTCACCTCTGACAATTCAATCAGCGCTACAAATGCTGACTCGTTTATTTTTCAAGACGCCCCCAGCCAGACAGCGAAAATGGCACTGAGAGAAAAGTATGCATTCAAAACCAGCATGAACTACATACTTCTTGAGCCATACGTAAAGTTTCTTAATCGATTTGGTTAGTAAGCTACAAAAGTTTTTACTCATTCGCTGGCACCTATTTTGTGTAAATTAGTTATACATTTTAAATAGTACTTCCATCGAAATAGGTATTGTTTTTCACTATCTTTCACTGTAATATTTTGCAATAAAAATATATACCTCCTTATAAAGTAACAGCTAATCATTTTGTTTGAAATTTTCTTAATCGATTTGGTTAGTAAGATACAAAAGTTTTTACTCATTCGCTGGCACCTATTTTGCTTAAATTAGTTATACATTTTAAATAGTACTTCCAACGAAATAGGTATTGTTTTTCACTATCTTTCACTTGCAATAAAAATATTTAAAATATATATAAGTAAAAGGCAATCATTTTGTTTTAAATTTTCTTAATCGATTTGGTTAGTAAGATACAAGATTATTTATTCATTCTCTGGCACCTGTTTTGTGTGAATTAATTCAACATTTTTAATAGTACTTCTATCGAAATAGGTATTGTTTTTCACTATCTTTCACTGTTATATTTTGCAATAAAAATATATAGCTTTTCATAAAGCACCAGCTAATCATTTTGTTTGAGTGAACAGCTGTTGAGTGAGGACAGCTTAGCCGGCATTTGTCTTTGTAAGAGCTTCTTGCTCGGGGCCGAGAATGAACACTCGTCTTGGCCGCCACTTAGCTGCTGACCAACTGCAACTTCGGGCCAAGAGTGGCGCGGCACGGCCCTAATTGAAGTTCCCATTGATGTTGTTACAAGGAGGGGAACATGGAGGGGAACATGAAGGAGCTGTGGGTGGATCCTGGTGGGTGGCTGGCATAACTCAGCCACATGCTAAATCAAGAAGCGTCTCAGCTCGGAATCCATTTCCCATAGTCATGCACTGGCAGCGCACATTTATCAAGATGATGGCACATGCACACAGTTTACCTGTGCGCCATAAATAAGTAAGGCATCTCTCGCCGCCTCGTCCTTCTGATCCTTCCAGAGCGATGCAATCAGCGCCAGGACTCCCCCGCAGCCACGCCCCCTCACCGCCCTTCCGTCTGAGAAGGTGGCTGCAAGTTTCTTAATTTTCGTTTGCCGTGAATTTGCTCACACATTCGCCGAGTTTTGCGCCTACGTCTGGCTACTTTTTATCCTATCCTTGGGAATACTACACACAGTGGGAAAAAGGGAAAATCGCATTCTGGGTCTACTCAAAAACTAACCAAAAATGCTATGTTATGTGTCCATGATATAGGTTAGGTTTCTTAATAAATGTTGCCATAAAAGAGTACTCATAATGAAATTAAAGTGCCTGCTTATTACTTTGCATGAATTTCTTTACTGAAAACTTCCTCTGCCGAAAAATCAACAAACAGGAATTAGAATTTATGCTTATCAGGTAATGGAAGGCGGCATAAGTAAATACCATGCTTCACTGTGTGCTCTTGATCTGGGGAATATCCCCGATTTTGGTAGTGCACTGCCAGGAATATTGTTGTGCAGCTTGGCGTAGCAGAAAATCGCTTAAGACGCTGTGCTGTGTGCAAAGTTTACCCCTTTTTTGTGGGTGGGGACTTTTAGCCCCCCCGGAAAAGCGTAGCTGGCACCTGGGTAAGTTTTACAACTGCGACTGCCTCAGTCATCAGTTTTGAAGTTGAAGTTTTGCCGGGTTTGCATCTCTCGCTTATTCCGTATCTCTGGCTGCCTTTCCGTATCTTTCCGGCTCAACTTCATCGACATCGTTTACTTTTCGATTCGTTTCGTTTTGCAATCTGTAATTACGAGCAGCAGCCGCTTTTGATGCTTTTTCGGTTTAACTTTCAACAGCTGCCAAGGATTCTCCATCTCCATCTCCATCTCCGTCTTCATCTCCGAGCACCCATCCATATCCTGGAACCCTCAATCCTCCGGATCCTCTTCCACCACACTTGATATATAATCGACATTGTCGATTGGCGCGTGTGTTTTTGTGGTTTTTGCTCGGCAAAGTTCTCTGTTAGTTTTGTTTTGCTTGGCATTTCTAATGCCTTGGAAGGAGTTTTTTGATTGCGTCGAGCGAAGAAGATTGCATATTTTATGATGACGTGCCGCGTTGTTTGGCGTTGATACTAGGACGTGGTGTTTGCCACAGAAAGTGCGTTTCGTCAATGGCTGGCTCATTAGGCTGCATTTGATATGCATACGAAAATGGCGTAATGGAGCCCCCAAGAATCCTTTCGCTGACGCTAATTAGAAAAGTTGGCCCAATCACGGGTAACACTTCCGCTTTAACCCTTTTTTTCAAACTTTGTTTTTGCCCGCCATTAACGCAACATTGACGCTAATAGAGTCGGCGACTTTATCGAGGACTTTGGCAATAAGAGTTCGCCAACAAGTTTAAAATTGTCTGCATGCCTTTCGATGGCGATGGCGATGGCGGTGAAAAAAGGGTAAAAAATCAAGGCGCAAATGACGGTTCACTTAATTTGCATTTAATTACAAAGTTCCACAAAGACCCCGAACTGGAAAAAAAATCACCCTCATTGCCATGCAAATATTTGCACAGATACCACGAAAAAAGTATAAATAAATGAGCAAATACTCGCATACAATATCATTCATTTGGTTTAGATGTTTGTGTTTAATTCCAAAACATGTTATACATTCATTGGGCGGCACTCGAAAGATTAAAAAACATTTGATGTTGGATAAAAGAGAACTGAGACGAGTCAAAAGCAAAGTTTTTGCGACCGCTTCACAACGAAAACATAATGTGCGCGAAAATCAGTTGATAAACAGCTCACGCAAAAGCTCTAAAAAAAACGAAAACAAAATCGCCAAGCAGAAACATCGGGGCATAAATGAAAAGCATCAAGTAAAAACATGAATCCCGCTTAAATATATATTGAAAAAGTTTTGCTTATGATTTTTTTATGGGTATGGCTTCTTAATGAAGTGAGTTCTGGATGCTGCGGCAACAAAGGGCATTCCGAAATTAGCATCAGCACGCAGCCCCACTTCCTTGACCCACATTTTAGTGGGTACCTCCAATTCGAATGCGTGCGTGAACTTGCGCATTTCGTGCACGTCCTTCTCGTGTCCCCACTGCTCCTGTAACACCCCATTTCCACCGCCAACCACCCGCCACCCACACCAGCACATCCTCACGCCCCTTTCAGTGGCGTAGTGCATCAAAACCATTTTGGGATTTCTGGTGCATACATATATATTTAATTCATCTGTTAAACTTAATGAATTTTTTAATTTTAAAAAGCATTTCCACTCTAAATTTAATATTAAACATCACAGTAAAAACGAATTATTAAAAAACCATCTAACTAATAATATATTTAGCTGCTCAAGCATTTAAAAATATTTAGTTAGTACAAAAAATAATGTGTTGAATATACCATTTACCATTGCAGATTTTCCACGACGCCACTGCACCATGTGGCTTGTTGAGTTGAGCTGGGAAAATGGAAGCCATTAAACGAATGGTTTCCCGCTTCTTTCCCTGAATGAATATTTTTATGCTGCAACTTTGGGGCCAAGTTCTCATTGGAGTTTTGATTGATAAATGTATTATTTTTATTGCTGCCGCGCTTCCACGCTTCCACGCTTTTTCGCTACCATTTTCCACTTTGGCCCGCTGCCTTTTTATGGGGCCACCTGAACGTGAGCCGCAGGACCTCTCGCCAGCTTCCTTTCTCGGCAGTTAATTTTCAAATTAGCTGGACCGCTCGCGAGAGCCTTTTAATTACAAATGCCATGGAGAGGCGCTTTGTCGGCGGTTGCTGGTTGGCAGTGGTGGCTGTGGAAAAATGAAAAAGGCAAAGGGGCGGCTACAAATGTCTGATTAAATAAATTGACACAAATTAAAAGAATACGCTGCCATGGCAACAATTAAATCAAAATTCTTGAGTAGCAACACAGCCCACAGGAGACTGCGGACTGGAGCTCGTCGTCGCTTTTGATTACATCAAAAACAAGCTAATTACGTGAGGCAGCAACAGCAACAGCAACAGCAACAGCAAGGAGCATCCATGTAACCCATCATGCGCTAGCTACTTTGATGTAGCGCTGGCCGACTTACTTTGGCATATGTTTTAATGTCAATTTCCATTTAAATTAGCTGCCTGCCTGCCGCCAGTAGAATCATGCGTCCTGGATCCTGGCTCATGGTTCATGGATCCTGGATCCTGTGGCCAAGCACTTCGTTACGCAAAGTGATTGAATGCGTCGCGCACGGCTTCATTGTCGTCTTGGCTGCGAGTGCGATTTACAGCGAATTTTAAATATTTTCGCATATGCAAGCCGCCTGCGAAATGAAAATATCCACTTTTAATGGCTGCGTCGCAGTCGAGGGGCGGTGGTTGGGATAATGGAATGAAATTACTGGGCTCTCTGCACCTTGAAGGGCATCCAGGTGTGCACCAAGAAGAAAAAGCTTCAGTTGTGGGATAAATGTATTTAAATATGCAGCTAAATCCCCTTATTTCAGCGGTTTATTATATTTTATACATACTTATCAGACTACTGATGTATCTCAATATGCCCACTGTAAGTCCACTTCATCACTCGTAGTACTCTATGATTTTTGCCAGTGCTTCCACCGCTCATACCCTGTTGTTTCGATTATAATATATACGCAGTGCATCATGCATGGGCCCCAGGAATAATCGGCGAGGCAATGGAGCGTGCCATCAATCGATTTCAATGGAAATAACTGGCATAGTCTACTTCTGTGCGCGCGGATACAATTGCTGCGGCCCTGGCGTGAAAGTTTTTAATTGCCCGAATCGACTCGACTCGCCTCAACCGATCAGGATACGGATCTGAATCAGAATCCGGTCCAGTCCAGTGCAGTTCAGTCCAGTCCTTGGCGAACTGAAGCGCACCGCAAACGGGAAACTCAGCTGGCGCGCAAATCATAATAAAAATATGAAACAAGGCCAAGCGTGGTATTGTAATACGAGCACACAATTACCAACGTGGGCTCCATTGGCCACTCGGCCACTCGGTTCATTTCAAGTGCATGTATTGTTGAAGGAATTTCGACTGCAAAACTACAGAAGTGCCTGGCCGAAAACGCTGCGTATGAGTAATGAACTGAAAGCCACACGAACAAAACAACTGCATTAGAAGCAAATGCAAAAAGTTTATTCAACAAATAATTAATTTGATTTCGGGTTGGCTTTGTCAGTGGTGGTGGAAGCACGCAAAGGCGAAACTTAATTAAACTAAATAAATTAGCCAGCACACACAAAAAACTGAATGGGGAGCAATGATGATTTAAAACTATTGCAAACTAGGCAAATGCGAAAAGCTTTTTTTAATGGCTAGGTGCATGTCCTTTTTCCATAGTATATTATTTTTGTAGATTTTAATAATTATAATAATAATTATCAGGGCTGGCTATAACTTTTCTCTGATATATAATAATTCTACATGTATTTTATAGTTAATCAACATTTATATAATTTTGTGATGATTCAGTTAAGCTGGGTTTTCAAAGTGAAAACGACGGACAGTGTAAGGAATGTGTTCTACACAAAAGTATTATGAATGGAACTAAATGGCCATGCAGGTTGAGCAAAATACACTCAAGAACTCCACCCGATTTTAGCGCTTTCCCCGAAAAAGAAGCAAATATCAGCAATAACCGGGATCATAAACTGGCTGGCGATGGCGAAGGCCTCCTGGCTCATTGTTATGCCACCGGCGTGTGGCTGCCGTGTTCATGCTGACAAATTATGCTGTTTTATGCGTTTGTCGCCAACTCCGACGCCCACACGCACACAGCGCCCAAATCACCGAAGGAAAAACACTCACATCCCCATATCGCACGCATCAAGATAAACGCACGCATGAGAGACGCATCTCGCATCTCGCATCCCGCATCCCGCATCTCGCATCCCGCAACTCGATCCCAAAACCTCAGAGGACCCGGGGCCTCCATGCGGCGTCTTGTTTTCCTCCGAGGTCTGTGCTCAGTGCCGAGTTATTGTGCTGATGATGAGGTGGCACCAAGTGTGAGCCACCAGCTCCGAGTTCCCAGGGGCATTTCCGGCTGGCGAAAATATTATGGATATGCGACATGAGCAAAATAGACGTGCAAGTCGTACACTTAGGGAAAACAGGTCAGGCTAGTTTAACTCTTAAGCAATGACTTAGAACATAGTTGCATATGCTAAGAAAAGTGGTTTGGGGTGCTAGAATTTGCTTGGAGTATATTCACATGCTCTTTTTATATTATTATTAATCCTTCTGTTCCACCGCTGCACATTTTGTCGCAGTGTATCAGGTTGGCATCGCAGGACCCGTTAATATTTTAGCGGCGAGAAAGTCAAAGTCAAAAGTACCTCCAGCGGCAATGCGTAAACAAATTGACAGCTTATAAAAACCTGGACGTCATGTGCCGTCCTGAAATCGTTTTATTATGCCATCCAAGTTATGCGCCAGCTGGGTGATTTTCTTGCAAAGTCGAGGCTAAAATAAATAATTAACCGCGGAGAAAACGTGGCCATAATCTGCAGCAAACTCGGTCCGGAAAATACCCAAAACTAGATGACATTATTTATCTGTGTGCTGGTATTGGAGACGATTGTCTCGCCGATTTAATTAAACCGCGATGCGCCTGCTGCTGACAGACTTGAAGCCTTTGAGCCTGCAGATTATTAAATATTGCAATCTCATTAAGCGTGTGAAGCGGTACTATTATGTATGGGCATATGTACATATGAGTTGAACGACGGAATCCCAACAACAAAGAGCTTAATTGGTTGTGAATTAAAACGTGTCGTTTCACAGCCGGATACTCAGATTAATATTATGTTACATCGCAGGTGTAACATATAAAACAATGGGCTGACTCGCATGACATCAACGTTTACGACTAGCATATTTTTTAACATTTTGAACTGGAGGAAGTCTTTAACAGACAGACAAGATAGCTAGTCTTGGGTCCACTTTGATCTCGGCAAGTATTGACAAAGGCTGGGACCCAAGCAAATAACTGGGCTGCCATGGGAAATGCAAACAGATTTCCAAATGGGTAGGCAAATAAATAAATCGCTCGTGCTACCTGCCCGACTACCCTTAGCCCCCCAAAATCTGAATTTCCCTCTGCTGCAGATTACACGGTGGTTTATTATTTATATTTCGGTACTGCACCACCGCCGCATCACCACCACCGCTGCTGTGCATTTTGGGGTGGACAAACAATATAAATCCAACGCCAGTTTGTGTAATTTAATACGTTCCGCTAATAGCGTTCAATGACAAGCGATCCTGGCAGTTTTCCGGGCGCGGCACTTGCACAGCATTTGATTTTAGTTGCCGCATCAATTTTTCATGGTTTAAACAAATTGCTGGCTCATAATTCGCGTAATTATGCTAAAAGTCATTTGGGAGCACTCGAGCGTATTTATGCATAGCAATATAGCAATATAGCATGATGATTTTTAGCACAGCAACGAATTAGTTAAAATTACGTCGAATCTGTTGGGAAAACAATTGATGTCATTTAATTGGAGCACAGCAGTAGCCGAGTTCATTGACCTCGCAGCAAGCAGAATGCTTTGATTCGGCGGGGAAACGTCGTCAAAATATTTGGGGACCCTTTTCATGTCACTGACACTCGATATTGGGAATAACCGCAGACGCGCCAAAGACTTTGGCTCAAAAGACGTCTAGACGTGTGCGTATGAGGTCTGCCATGATTGGTAGCGGATTACGTAGCACGGCCTTGTTATGCGGAGCCTTGGATCAAGAGCTAGCGCCATTGTGTTGCTTTTTGCCAGAATGGGGATGCCCCCATGGCATGGCACTATGTTACTCAGTGACTCTAGTCACTTCAATTTGTTGTATAATATTGTACTTTTAAGAAAATTACATTTCGAGACTTTGTTGTTCTCAGTGGATTCGGGTCACATTAAGAGCTGCAAGGTGCAAGGTGCCAGGTGCACTGCCTTTGGATGAAAATACTGAGTAATTTCATTGATCAATTGAGTGGAACATTCAACCCCGTTTGCAGACGGCCATTGAATTGATGACGCTCCATCCAAGTTGTCTGCTGGCAACGCATTTGTTTTGGCCAGTGGAATGCTGGTCCATTTATTAAATAGGCTTGCAAATGTGCCTGCTGCCCAAATGTATTCGTTCAGCTCGGTTACTTATCAAATGCGCACTTTGATTTGTAGCCCTGTAGCCCACCGAGCAGAACTGGCCACAATCACTTGGTCCGAGGGACTCGGAACTCGAAACTCGGTTTCTCAGCCGCAAGCTGTTAACCCAAATAATTATGGCTTCATTAACTTTATTGTGTGTGTAAGTGGTTTTTTGATAAAGCTACTGAGTTATAGTCAAAGCACTTGTGCCCACGCCCCCCTCCAAACCCCCTCAAAACCCCTGAAACCGCCGCCAGCAAATTAATTGCTACGAATTGGGCCGCCCAAATGAACAGAAAAAATCGAAATCGTTTTGCTAAATGACACAAATTTAGCAAACATTAAATTGTGCAGGATTTTGGCTTTTTTCTCACCGCCTTTATTTATTTGTCCAAAGGGTTTTTGTGTAACTGACTTTTGTGTGTGTGTGTGTGGAATTTTCAGACAACAAGTACAGGGTGCCTGGGGATAGGCTCTTGTCTCCAGTTTGGCAATAACAAGATATCTTTTATACTGTATTTTCACTGGAAAAATTATATAATACATTATAGATTATATTGAATGCTAGAAAAATACTGTCATTTGGCACGACGAAAAATAAACATTTTAACATATTTAGCTTAGGTTAAGTGCTTGGGTATTCCTATGAAAACCTGGTGAATAATTTTGAGAAAAATATATCGATCTGAAATAGGAATTTAGCTTAAAACTTAAGAATTTTATTCCTAAGATGAGCCATTCTTTTTTTCCGTGGTGAAACCCTAAAAATTTCTGTGGCTCTTGTAAAAATCTTGTTGTGTACGAAAAAAAAACGCATGGGAAAAATATCAAGGTAAAATTTTATGTAACCGAACAGTCTATGCGAAACGCCCAGCAACAAGGACAACAACAAACAACCGCACTATTATTTTTAATGGCCAAACATTACAAGCCACGTGGGCTGGATTCGGCTGGATTGGGCTGGGAAAGGGAAAAGGAAAAGGAAAGCGGACATAAAAATAAATAAGAACAAATTGGCAGGCAAATGTTTAGTTTGTGGCAACATGTTGCCAACTTGCCACCAGCTCCCCGCAGCACACAACAACTTAAAAGTTGGCTGTATGTCGCCATCTGCCTATCGCACTCCTGTGCCCCCCCCCTCACTTGCCTTTGAGCTATTTTATAATTAGTCCCAGCCATGACAAAAAGTTTTTGGCAAAACAACTTAAGGCCCAACCACCATCACCACCACCGGGTCCGTTTAGCCAGCCAACCGCACACGGTGCACGTGAGGAGTCCCACAAACACCCGGGGCCAGAAGCCTAGAACCGCCAACAATGAGCTACTACACTGCACGCTTTTATTTTGGCTACGTCGGCGGAGCTGGCGGCACTTCATTTAACGGCAAATAATGCACAACACATGTATGCCAAAAAATCCGAGTGCCCGAAATCTGGAAAGTTTCCCACACGCTCGACTGAGCCTAAATTAGTTTGGGGAGCGGCCAAGTACCCGGCAAGGCTCAGCTTTTGATTTTATTTTGATTTTATACCTTCCACATAACACTCAAAAAACCATTGCCAAATTGAGAAGAAATAGTTGTAAGATTCTAGAATTTTTAGAATTATTACAAACATGTTTTAAGTGTTTTGAAATATGTGTTATTGTTCATATGATATGATCTTTTGTGCACTTACAAATTAAATGCAGATAGGAGCTTTTACATTTATATTTATATTTTATCTTTTTTATAAGCAAATATTACCTAAATGAGCACTATTTTTTTGAGTGCACAAGCTCGCGGTTGGTGAAATTTTCAAAACTGCTCAACTGCTAATTGGCTGTGGTCAAGCGAAGCCTCGGGCTTACGCTTTTTTTGTAATTGCTGCAGCTGCGCTTGCTTTTTGGCGTTGTTGAATCGCAATGTAAATTTAGATCTAGGCAATATCCTTTTATGGATAAAAATGTGAAAAACCTTCACGAAATATGAGAGATTAGTCAATTTATCTAACAAAGCTAATAAATCATATGAGCAGGCTAAAAATCACAAGGCACTTGGCTTGCTTGACATGTTAGAATTATATTAACAATATATAAGCTATTTTTTCTACTATTTCGCCATTTTTAATTTTCGTTAAGAAACTGGTGCAAAAAGCTTACATGATTGCGTTGGCAAACAAAGTGGGGCAAACTGATCAGTCAAATTGTATCCGAATTTCGAATCGAATAATTTAAGAAGTGCATTACACATGTGCAGTCAGTTCTCTGTTTACAAATAATGCAGGACTGCGAGGAAAAAGTCGGTTGGATTGGGTTGCCCCTAAGTGCACGGAGTCCGTCAAGTGTGTCAAAATTGCAGAAAACCTGGAGCTGAGAAAAGCTTGCAACTTGCTACCTGCAACCGGCAACCTGCAACTTGCAGCCTGCAACCTGCAACCTGCGACTCCAGGAATAATCCTACATAGTAGTGAGCCATGCATGGAGCGCAAGGGCGGGTTTGTCTATATAAATTGCAACATTTCATCAAGTGCTAGGTGATTACGGAAAGGACGCACAGAACGGAAAGGACGAGGGGTGGCGAGCACTTCGAATGTGATTACGTGTCTTATGAAATTGAAAGGATTTGAAGGTGCAAAAGAGCATTAAATTACAGTCTTCCTTTGCAACAGCTAGAAGCTTGAAGCTAGAACTCTTTCTGCGTTTTCCCCCAACGTTTCCATTTTGCAGCAGACAGACAAGCCAACAAGACTCCACTTTCCTGCACACGGAATGGATAATTTATTATATAATTTTTGCATTTCATTAGAGAAATTTTCAATTTTCTTCTCAATTAGGTTGCTACCAAAGTTTCGACTATTTGTCTTCCTTGTAGACCACGACATTTTGTGCGCCCTTCCTGTGTGTGTCCTGTCAAAGGGCAAACTTGAATGTTGTTTACGCATATTAGGAGCCTTTGATTGAAACTTTTTGGCATTTTTCGTCGGCTTGAACAAGCAAAGTAACTCACTTGAAATTGCAGCCACGCCTTGCAGAAGGCGAAATGGCTGAAGGAAATGGCTTTGCCTTCGAAAACTTTTGTCGAAGACAATTTCCTATAAATTGCCAATTAGCAAAGTCAATAATTAGAGAGGCTGCTGTGATCTGAGCGAAAATGCATTCGCATCGCATCGCAGCTCAGGCCAAACTTTATGCGAAAGTCGACTTTATCCGTTCGGTTACATTTTCGATTCTAATTATAGTTGCCTTGTCTGGGGGCTCAGTTCTTGGCTCCTCGGCTCCTTGTTCCTCGACAAACTTCTGCTGCCTCGGCAAAAGTGGTTTTGCATACGGGCACTCGCTCGCCTCACGTGCAGGAAAAATTGATAGTTTTGCATACTCGATGCTTATCCCTGCAGCACCCCGAATTCAGCTGCAATATCCTTTAAACTATTTCCGCTTGCTGCTGCTGTTGTGTGCGAGCGGAAATAACAATGCACCAAGTGGGCGTCCCTCTTAGGGAGCAGCTCCTCCTTCCTTCTTCCTCCAGCTCGGCAATCCTGCACAGCCACAGCCACAGCCACATCAGGCCCCAAGTGCCCCATGTGGGGATTTATTTGTCGAAAATCGTCTGGCTGGGGCGATGGCATCTCGATGGGAATCAAGTGGGTCGGATCTGTGTTGGCAATTAGTGTGTTATTGGCAACAGCAAGGAATTCATAAATAGTCACGAAGAACACCTTGTGCGGCTATCAAGTTAAGGTAACTGATGCCAAAATTATAAACGACCCCGGGCTAAGCGAACTCCAAGCTAAATTAGAGTTCGTTAAATAGATCTTGCAATTTATCGTAGCAAAGAAAATAATACCCCAGGAGTTTGCATACGAGTAAGCAGGGTTTCACTTTCAAGAAACTTCTACATTTTACTGTAAATATAGGAAAAAGCAAAAAATTGGAAAAACATAAGCTGAAAAGCTGTAGTCTTTAAAATATACGTATGTATTTCATTGCAAACAAACAAGGAGATCTTATGCTCGCTGTTTACTTAGTACATATTACTTTACTATTAAAATATAATAAATATTTGAAACGAACTAACAGTAAATTCAGATATTCCATTCATTTAGGAAACTGCTATACTTCTGCAGCCTATTTTTCTCTCAGTGGCATGGCCGTCGGCTACTAACTGTCTATCCATGGCTGAGGCTGGCGCCAGTCAACCATTTGGCTAATTGTCTGCATTTATCAAGCGCCAAACAAGGCAACGCAAAAAAGCGCATGGAATTTATAACAATTGTTTTACAATTTTCCACTGACAAAGGAAAATCACTTAGAGGCATTGTCGTGTGTCTGGCGGCGTTACTTACGTTTTGTACTTGTATTTTTGGCCGCGGCGCCACTCCTATTTAATATTGTGGAAATTAGAGCAGCAATCTGGCGGAAATATTTAGCCAATTGGCAACATAATTTAAGGGGCAGTCCCCGTTGCAGGCGACTTGATTTATGCTGCAGCCTTTTCTTTTCCCTTAGTCGCCGACTTTTCCCTATTTTTATTTATTTTTTTCTAGACCCCCCTCTTGAAAGTTTTCAACTCACATGTGTGAGTGTGTGTGCAATTGTGCACTAATTTGCAGTTAGTTTAATAAATTTTCCACTGCGCCACATGCGTGTGCGCAAAAGTTTGGCGAGTGCGGGTCGCAAACTTTTAATTTCTTGTTTGGCAAGCGGCATTGTGTCATAAATTTTTACCGCTCCACCGGGCAGCGGAAATACACTTAAAAGAATCTCTGTACAAGTACTTCAAAAGTGTGTGCTCCAGAATATGCGAGGTTTCTCGCAGTGCACAGTGAGCAAGTGTGTGATAATTGTATTGGTAATTATTTCCACTGGCTAAACGAGGCCTAAGCTGGGCCCATAAATAAAATCCAGTACGCAGCCAAATGGCAATTAAGTCAAGGAAACACAGTCGACGCTCGATAAGAAGGCTGTCGCTTTTTCCCCGATTTTACTGCTTTCCCATGCAAATGAGCTGCAATCAGCGAAAAAATACAGCAACGAGTGCAGAGGCCATAACAATGGCAAAATGAAAAAAAAATGTTAACACGAATTAGCCAGAAAGTATGCAGAGATGCGAGATGGCAACAGGAAGCGGATGCAATAAACTATGCACCAGCAGCCATAAAAAAGGAGTCCCAGGACGTGCTGCCCCTATTGAGAGTCCTTCGAGGAGCTGCAGAAGCGGAAAGTGTGCACCGTAAGAAAAAGTGACGTTGGAAACCATTTTTAAAATCAGCTTTTACTCTATTTACTTTAAAGATTATTTAGCTAATTTATACAGTAATTTCTATAGCAATAAATACTTTATTAGTTAGGCACGACAGACCAGTATTTTGTAAGGAGGCCTGAAATTTTCTATAGTATGTATTTTTTAAATATTTGTTTTCTGTGCTGGACGAGAGCAGATTGCAATAAAAGCGATAACTGCGCGTGCGAAGAAAAACAGGAATTAGATGACAGAAGATGAGGCGCCTAGAAGTGGGCGACTTGGGCCGAGATGTCTAAGCACTTGACACCCCCGTGATCCTGATCCTGAGCCTGATGCCTCACTATATGCCACATTCTCCACTCTGATGTGACACATTTCCAGCTATTGCCACAAGTCAGACTAACGATATGTGACACTTGCCCATACACGAGCACACGGACATACGGACATACGGACACACGCACAAACACTTGGCAACAAACATTGGGATTATGCAAATGAAGTAAGGAGCCCTTTGAAATTCATAAACATTTAATATTTTATGGAGCATTCATGAACATTTAGGCGGCACTGCAAGTGTCGAATATATGCGTATGTATGATGTGTGTGTGTGTGTGTGTTTGCAAAAACAATTGCCGGTTGTTGCTGCCATTGTTTGTTGCTGCTGCCTTCATGTTTATTTGTTGTTTTTTCACCAGCACACAGGGCAGACCACATATACATACATATGTATATATATGGACGTGGTGTATCTATGGAACTACACTGGGAAAGATATTTGGGCAGAGCGCGAGGAACCGAAGATTGCAAAAATACATCATCTCAAGCGTGATCATAATTGCTATATAAATAGTAATATTAAAGTAAATAAGTTACTGCTTCAACTACTCTTCTCAAGCTTAAGCATTGACATTCAACTTTCCCGCGGTGTATTTGCAACTATATGAATATCAAAGTGTTTTGCATGAATTTCATGTGCTCCATTGGTGAAATTTTACTTGTCATTGTTGCGTGCTGAATAAAAGATGAGATGCAGTAGGGCTTGACTGCCTGGAGAAATTTCAGGTGGGGCAATGGAGATGGGGAAATGGGGAAAATCTGGGGGATTATCGCCGGTGAACTGCAGTTGCTAATCACCCAATTTGGTTGCACGATTCAATCGGTGTAAGAGCAGTATAAAATGGAATAAAATGAGGGCACAACTGCCGTTCACGCAATTAACTAACTTGGCCCGAATGGCACTAAAGCTTTTATCTTATTATCCCGGCGAAATACCCAAAGCGCTGAGCACTGAGCGCAAAACGCAAAACGCTGAACGCAGACAAGCCAACACAAACAAATGAAGCCGGCAAGATGGCAAATAGTCAAAGGACCGCTGGAAAAACAGAAGGCAACCGAAAATGTCCGCAGGACCTTTGGCAGCTCAACAAAAAAAAAAAAACAAAAAAAAAGGGAAAACAAACCGCTTCCACAGCGGGAAAAGCGCATTATGTCCCGCCTGCCCATCTTATTTTCCCCCCCTTTTCTCTCGTTATCTCTCTCCTGTGGCCGCTTTGTTATTTCGATTTTATTCTCTAACGATTTTCCGCCTTTGATTGCGCACCTTTTTCTAGTTTTCACTGCTCAGTTTTCACCTCTCCAACGAAGCGAGTGGGTTATAAATATGAGCAAACATTTCGCAAGATATCCTTAATTAAAGCAATTTCCCCTCCGCTGGAAAAGGACGAAAGGACGCCGGCGAAGGACGGTTGCGTGTGCACTGGCTGGACTGAAATTTGCAAAAAGGACAGCCAAAGGAAATAAGCTGCCTTGTCCTCGCCATAAAGGTGCGACCGAAAAACACTGGTACAATGACCTGTTACGCACACTTGCACACAGATACAGCCACACCACCACACACTTGGGACTATAGTGTATACACCCACACACACAGCCACAGCCACAGCCACACCCACACACACAGCAGCACCCACGGGGCAAAAGGGTTAAGAGCGAATCTTCGTGTGGCCATTAACATGAAATTTTTAACAGGAGCCGCAAGCGAGGGCTAGAGCTGCCAGGGTTGTCAGGGTTGCCCGGATTTCGGCGGGGTCACGTGCCACACCATTGTTGCCGCACTCGCCCTACTACACCATCTCAACCTACATGCTTCATTTTTATATGCTTTCTGGGGTTACTACAATGAAGTTTTGAAGCTCGTTACTTAATCGTTCTTTGATATCTTTTTAACAGAATTGAACAAAAGTACAGGTACTTCTAATTTTTGGTAAAAACAACGAGGTTATCTTAAGCATACATATTTTTCTAACTAAAAGTTTCTATTAAAATGTATCATTAATAATTAGAATGTGTTGCTCAATGCAAAATATTATGCAAAATATTTTAAAATTACTGGTAATGTGTAGAAAATAATTAACCCCATCTAAGCATTCCACCTTCGATCTTGCCCGTGGATGCCCATTACTTTGCGTTGGGTAACCAGCCCGTGAAGTAAGCTTGCCTCTTTATTTTTAACCAGCAGCAAAGCAGAAAGGCGGATAGCTAAAGAGAAGAGGGGGCGTGGCGTCGCATTGTTCGTAAGCCCCTTTTCCATGGCCCCACGCTGCCCCTTCGCGCTCCACAGTAATCCGGCGCGTATGTCCTTGCACAACATCCTTTCCATTGTTTGCGCTATAAATACACGATGCTGGAGGTGCGCAACGAGTAAAATACCAACAACAAGTACAGCAAGCACAACAACACTACAGTCCAGCAAGGAGAGCAAGGAGGAACAACAACAATCAAGACCCCACGCACCAAAACAACAACAACAACAATAACAACAACAACAAAAGTGGCTTATCCTTGGCGTCTTCGACGGCGTCGCACAGGATGCGTCGCTTATTTATCGCATTTTTATGTGAAATAAACGATTCGGAATTGGCTACGTAAAACATTAATTTTATTGTGGGGGAAATTGAGATTGCAGAACGAAACAACAAGCCGCAAAAAAGAAGCAAAAGGCCCCAGCAACACCTTGAAAGTTTCGCGTGTCCTCCAATTGATTTCGCTTATTATTTCACCAACTACTGGAAATCAATAATGTTGCTAATTTAAAACTTTGAGCACTTGCGACTTTCGAAAACGTGTGCATGGTGGAACGAGCATGTAAAGTTTGTGAGACATTACTAAAAGTTTGATGCAAGTTAGCTCTAAATTTCACGGGGAACCAAGACAAATAGATTTTCTCGATCATAACACTAAGTAATATGCTCTAGTTTCGACTGAGCTGAGCAGCAGGAAAGTAGTCGCATGAAGGGAAATAGGCCCATATGTTGCTCGGCTTAATTCTATCTTTAATAGAGCCAACAACTCCAGCTTCTACTTCACAACCTGCTGCTGGAGAAGAAGATCCAGGAAACAGTATGACATTCATTCGCAGCATCAAAGTGCAAGTCAAATGAAATTCTATCCAAAAATGGCTGCATGGATCGCGGGAACGTTTCCAAATAGGTCGTGGTGAGATCGTGGAATGACCAAGGCTTTCGTAGATAATATGATCATTATTAGATCAAGGAGGAAGAGGTCAAGGCTCCACTTAACTGCGCAAAGCCCTCGTTTCCACCGCACTTGGAATTAAGCGGGGTGCTCGGAGATAAACTTCATATTGTTATAGTATAGTTATGAAAAGTTTTACTTATTCAGAGCTTTAGGGATGCCTGAAGTGAAAAACGAATCTTTATTGTTATGCAAAACAAATTAATTTTCCAGTCTTACACTAAACACGTTACACCTAATTTTCCTTAGGCTATATATTTCAGTCCGCTAAGTCTTGCACTCCAAGATGCAAGTTCACTGCTTTTGCTGCGTGCTTCTATTATACTTCAGTTTATTAGAGGTATCTTCCCAAGATGACTCTAAAGTACCGCCAACTGAACCAACTGCATCCACCATAGCGGCCGAAGAAGCTCCTAAGAACAGTAAACCAGAAGGCACTGGATCATCCAAGTGCAAGCCAGATGAAATTCTTTCCGAAAATGGCTGTGTGAACCGCGACAACTTTCTGAACAAGATCATGATGAGAACCTGGAAGGACGAAGGCTTCGGCAAGGCAATGGCGAGAGCTGGCCTGGTCGACGTGATGCAGTGCAAGGAGGATGAGGTGAGGACTCCATTTGGCTGCTCCAAGCCACCGTTTCCACCACCCAGGGATTCAAATCGAGTGCCAGTGCAACACAGCAGACTAGATGACGGACGGATTATACATGACAAGGGCATTTTTAAGCTCTATCACCATGTGGAAGATGGTGAACAGAAACCCATTCGAAAGCCTAGAGTGGTAGGACCTCCGATAACTGGGGAAAAGCGACCACGAAAGTACGTTTTCTTGCCGGGAAGGAGCATTGGAAAGGGACACAAGTGTCGGGCTAATGAGGTCCGGGGAAGAAGGAGTCGCTGCATCCAAAGAAAACGGCCAGTTGGCAAACGACACCATCGGGTCAACGAAAACGAAAACGAAAAAGGGGAATAAGCTACACATATACTTCGGATTATTACACTGTTTCAATAAAGGAAAATGTTGCATGTTCGTATCCAGAAAATGTTTTTACCTCCAGTTGCAGTTTATGTTTAAGGCTAAGCAAATAAGTTTATATTTACTTGATACTACAGACAAATAGTATAGTTATCAAAAGGTAACGTAATAAAATCTTCGAATCGAATCTTTATGCTAATGCAGAACCAATTAATTTTCCAGTCTTACACTAAACACTTTACACCTCATTGTTTTTATGATATATATTTTAGTACGCTAAGTCTTGCCCCCCAAGATGCAAGTTCACCGAATTTTCTGCGGGCTTCTTATATATTACTGTTTTCTACTGGCATCTTCCCAAGATGAACCTAAGGTACCGCCAACTGAACCAACTGCATCACCCATAGCGGCCGAAGAAGCTAGCAAACCAGCTAGTAAACCGGAGGCTTCAGGTTCTTCCAAGTGCAAGTCAGATGAAATTCTTTCCGAAAATGGCTGTGTGAACCGCGACAACTTTCTGAACAAGATCATGATGAGAACCTGGAAGGACGAAGGCTTCGGCAAGGCAATGGCGAGAGCTGGCCTGGTCGACGTGATGCAGTGCAAGGAGGACGAGGTGAGGACTCCATTTGGCTGCTCCAAGCCACCGTTTCCACCACACAGGGATTCAAATCGAGTGCCAGTGCACCACAGCAGCCTGCACCGCGAGCAGATTGTGTACTCCAATTACGGGTCGGTACGAAGCGTGCATCAGGAAAAGATCAAGATCGAAAAAGAGAAAAGGGCGCCATACACGGGTCCACCCATTTCGGGGCACAATGTTCCCCGAGAGAACTACATCCTGCCGGGCAGGTTGCTCCGAAGCGCACGGAAGTGTCGCCCATATGAGAGTCCTGGGAAAGATGGTCAGTGCCATCTGAAGAAGGGTAAGACCGGAAATTACAAGCACGGCAACCACGTCTATGGACTCCAGTTGAGGCACCGACACGAAGCAAAAGGATAGAAACTCTACTAATAATTCGACTTTTATACTCGGCTAATAAAGAATTTTCCAAAAAGTGGAGTCTACTATGAGCTTGCCATTCTTTTGTGGCTTCTTTTGAGTTACTGAAATACAAATGCCCGAAGTGAATATTAATTGCTTGTCTTGGCAGCCAATAGGGAATACGTTTTCCAACAATGTTCGATGTGCACAACCCAAACACATATGGCCATTATGGACATTTAATGGTCCTTCACCATCGAGCCCTTGACAAATTTAATTTAATTTTATATTGTGTGTGCTGGGTCGTTTTGTTTTACGACAGCATGCCCTTTCTTGGGACCCATTGAGAGCAAATTAGTTGCGCGCCTTAAGTCCGAGCCATTGACAAAGGATTAATCAAAACAGATAGATGAGTGTGAGTGTGAGTGAGTGTGCGTGAGTGTGCGTGAGTGTCCTTTAAGGATCGCATTATGCTGAAAACATGGAAGGGGATTATGAATATAAAAGCGTAATTAAATGGGATTTGCGCCTTTGGGTTGGCTTTTCTTTTCAATGGAGGCAACACACTTTGGAATGGCTTCGTTGTGGCAATATGGATGGCTTTGACATGCTAATTAGTTAACCTCGCACGCCTGTGTGTGTGCGAGTGTGTGTGCGTTTGGGGAAACATTGCTCATACGCCGCGTTTGACAGACCCCAGACGCGCAACCAAGTGGCTGCTGTTCCCAGCGCTCCGAGCGGCGCCCAAAACATGATGAATAGTTTTGCAATAATTACATTACACGGCAGTTTCGAGCTCGGCCAGCCGAAAGAAAGTCACACGTGGCTGACGTTTGGATCAAGTGGAAGCTCGGACGACTTTCCTCCACATGGCGAAATATTTAAATAAATTTCCCTTAAATTTTAAATTTAGGTAAATAAGTAAGTCAGAGTATAAAGGCAAAAATATCTAAATATGGAATTATTGTGTAAAATATACTCACAAAATGTACTTAGAAAGCGCAGAGTTTCGCAATCCAAGTGTGGAAAACACTCGATACTATGCTATTTTACCTCTATGTGTAAATGGCACATCAATGGGCATAGTGAAATGCAGATGATGATGCGGCGGCTAGGAGAGGGCATTAATCATGTTCGGAGGTAATTAGCAATTAATAACGTTTCGCAAACTGTAAATTTATCGCCTGCTGCTCCGTCTTAGGAATTTCCCATCATAAATTACGCTTTCCGGCTTATGAATGAAGTGAAAAATGATCCGATGGCCATCAAATGTCTCTTGCCATCGATTGCGACTTCCGTTTTATTCCAGTTGACATTTGGCCCGTTTTGAGGATTTGCCATTGAACTCTTACCAATGAGTCGATGCTTTTGCATATATGCAATATGGAAATTTACAAAGCCGGCATTTGCATCTTGTCATGCAGTCAAAGTTAATATGATTGATGGCTTAATCAATGACTGCTCTTATTGCCGCCCATGAAATAGCTTTGATTTCTTAACTGGAAATGCCTTTAAGCCATTGGGACAGCAACAGTTAATGTAAACTGCATAAGAAGTGCACAACTTGAATGACTTTGGCTTAAGTATAAGTATGAAAGAAATTATTTGAAATTAGTATTCAGTTTTCAAATGTTTTTTCACCAGGTTTGCTGATAATTTGTCATCTAGAGTTCTAGAAAATATTTTTCCAATTTGCTTACATGAATGTAATAATTTGTTTAATGGGAAAACAGTTTTCTGGCTTCTTTTCAAAAGTGTCTATGCGGTGCATACCTCACATTTCGTTGCTATTACCAATAAAATATAGTCTTGCTCGTAATACCTTAAACCATTTAAGTCGCCTTCAGCCGGACAAGTGTCGGGTGAAATTTATGGTTTCGCTGCGAGAACGACGCGTGAAATTGGCTCCTAATTGCCACAGCCTTTGGCTGACTGAAATCTAGAGGGAGATGTGGGTGGGTATGCATATATATTCTGGGATGATGGGATGATGGGGGAAAATCAAGCGAAACTCATTTCGATACACTTGAGTTGATTTGTTTGCGTGGCAGGGGCCACACACAATTCTATTTAAATTTAGGCATGGATTTGGAAGTGGTTTGGCAAGTCTTGTCATAAATTCCGCAGCCAATTCGAATAAATCAGTGCAGTGATTAGTGGTCCGGTCCACTACCATTTATTTATAATGCATGCATAACGACTTTATTTATAGCTCCGCATCGCATCAGTCATGTTGCAACATTGCCACTTGCAATCACATATATTGGAGCCCTTTTGCGTGTATTTGCTGGAATTTATGCGTCAATGCACCTGGCGAAAAAAGTAGTACATGCGGCACTCACAGTCACAGTGACGTGCGGAAAAAGTGCTAGTGGTAATATATGCAAGAGGGACACTGCACATGACAGTGGCACTCGTTTTATTTACACGACAAGTGGCAATTACAAAAATCCGGTGGCAGTCACTGCTCATTTCGCTGCATGTTCGAGTGGCTTGAAAATGTTGCGATTTCCATTCACATTGGCCCCTTTGCCACTTGAGAAGCAATCCACATGTAAATCCGAAATCCGATGGCTTCCCTCTAAATTCCAGCACATATTCGCCGATAATTGCTTGGCTTTGATTTCTGCTCACTGAATATGGCTTTGAAGATTCGGGCCTAATTGCTAGCCATATGTACATACATATCTCTTGGCCAACTATTTGGCCAAAGCCAATGAACAGCAATGGCAGCGCTTTTTATGTATGAAATTGTCTTATTGATGAAATTGTTTACACGTGTAATTAAGTTACCCGTGCAGTAAATGTGTTGATGATGTGAACAAATTTATTTGCCATATTATTTGCATATGTTTAAGCCGAGTATTTCATTTTTTGCTGCCCACCAATATTGTTATTACTATGGCCGAGATTCGCTGAATGCCGGACTTTGGCTCAGTCCGTTTGGCTCGTAAATATTTATGCTGCAGCCGTATTGTTGTCGGAATTAAAACGGCAAACATGACACTCGAAAAAATAATAAAGCAATCAGTTAAGCGCAGTAGCTGCGCAGCTACTGTTCGGATAATTATATAAATTGTTTACTTATGCCAGCGGAACTGCCTATGTGTTTATACTGTTTATTTATCTTCTCGGTACGAGTGTGCGAGTGCAATCAAATTTTACGTGCTTATAGTTCAGCTTAGCATTAAATTAAAATACGCACTAGCGCTTACAAGCACCTCGGATGATGTCAATTGCCATAAAAACACGCTCGTAAACGCAGCGTTACGCATACGCCATGTCATGCAGGAACCTCGACGACCACGACGACGTCACCATTTTGCCTAGATGTTGTCAAACATGGCCAGACAAGGAGCGCCGGACAGGAACACCTCACTCATTGGGCAACTCGGTGGCTGGGAGCTTCATGTTAGTGATGACAGCTTCAAACTGCTGAAGGGAAGTGGTTTACAATACACCGGAAGTCATTGGAAATAATTATATTATATAAATATTTTATTATCTGCGTACTACTAAAACTTTCTTTTTAAGCAGAGTTATGTATCACTCTACTTAATGGTGTTTAAAAAATACTTATAATTATAGTAAGGCTGAAATAGGATTTTCCTCCTGGCTAGGATGCCATCTCTGCTCGATCCCTACGCTCCGGCACTTGTTCCATTTTGTAGTTGGATTGCGGGCGTTTAAGAGCCAGTCCCTCCACGGACACTCACTCACATCGAAGCCCGTAGTCGGAGTATTTTGTATTCCGTACTACGTACGCACTACGTAGTCAGTCCGTGATCCGTGTGGCTGTGCAGATAATGCTGATGATTTTGATGTTCGTGTCATTGTCGTTCGAAAGCGTTATGCGTGACGAAACGGAAGCTCTTAAAAGGCACAATGAATAAACGCTTGAAATGGGGCCAAAAGCCGCATACCCAAAAAAGCATACCCAGTGCGACTGGTGTCTGATTTCTGGCAGGCAGTGTCCTGCGGTTCGCCATGGCACATTAAGAAGGACTCTGGCTGTAAATTCTCCCTGTTTTATGCGCATTTCGTTACGCCCTGATGCCGCCGCCGCTCTTTCTTGGCCGGAAGCTCCGGCTCCGACGATTCCGTACCCCGGATTTCGGGTTCCTCGTCCAAGGCAATCGCCACGCCCCGCAAATATTTCCGTAGGAAAACAAGCCGGTGGTTGGGGCTTCATTATTTTAATTAGATGCGAGTGTGCCCGGTCGGATGATGATGGCGCTGCGTCAGAAGGATGGCGGGACAGCTGCTCCACATTATTTAATTGAATTAAACCAAAACCTCTGTCAAGCGCCGAGCGCCAGGAGTATAATGCATTTTTAATTTCGCCATATTTACGTTCGTCAAAATTACCCAAATTAAAAACTCTTTTATTCAAGGGAGAGCATAATGTCACATAGCAATGGGACTGTGAATCTGAATATTCAATACATTCTAATATTCTATAGACTTGACATCTGTTTAAATTATCGCAAATCTTTTTTATAAATGTGTATATATTGGCCAAGATAAATGCACCACTGTGCGGCATTAGCATAAAATATAAGCACAATTTACACATATTCGCAGCATATTTTTCGGGCCAACCGTTCCAGCTGGCCATTTGCTTAGCTGCCATTTAAATATCAATAATCCCTGTGCCCGTTGACCGAAGAGCCATTGCTCACGCCATTTCTGCCCGGGACTGAGACATATTGTCCGCAGACCAGACCACACACTCTCACCTCCCATCTCTGCGCCCGTAAAAAATCACCGACGGACGGAGTCTATCTGTCAAATACATCAAATCTTCGCCCCTCGCTTCCCTGAGCAAACATGCCAAGCCAGGCGGAGCTGAGAAGAGCTGAGCCGAGAAGTGAGCCAAGTCTGAAATGTGTATATCATTTGGATTGATTGCTGGGTCCACACAGGGGCCAACCCATGTCACACTCGCAAAAAACTGTGGCCATTTCATTACTGCACTGAACGGTAAGCACTGCAATTAACATAAATCAGCTGAATACATATTTCGATTTTCTCACTACAAGTACAGCTTACTATTAATGCAAAGTCAAAACAAAATTAATAGAAATGATATAATGCAAATCTGCATGCAATAATACCTCTAGAAATAAATAGCTAAGCAGCGAATTCCAACAGAAACAAGTTATTCAATTGAGTTGCAACCTTATTGTCATATGCTTAGAACACTGTTTTTTTCAGTGTAGACCAGAGGCCCGACTAGAGAAGTTTTGGGGCTGAGCACGTGTGGTGTGGTGTCTTTGTTTGCGGCTGTCGGGCTGCGTTTGTTTGGCGAGTGGGTGGTTGGTGGGACTTGCGTGCGTGGCGGATGTGTTTTCCGCTAGGCGGCTGTGGTGGGATGGAAAGAGGGGTGTGGGGGAGGTACAGAAGGAACTGGAGGAAGTGGAAAACCGGTACCGGAAGGTGCAACGCCGGCCACCAGACGCCATTGCGAGGCGGCGTCTTCTGGCCCGCTTGTCACACTCAGTTTGTCGGCGCGTGCAGCGGGTGAAATGAGTTATGGCCCACTGGGGGCCCCTGGTTTTGGCCAATGGATCACGGCTTAAAGTTGGCCAAAAATTCAACAGGGCGAAATGATCATCGCGAGCCGCAGGCGGCAGACCGCAAATAAAAAGCCATAAATAGTCAACTTGAGGCTGAAGTTTCTGGCTCGCCTTGCTGGAACAATACACAACACATCCAGCACCACACACATATATGTACATAGCACTCTGCACTCTGAGCTGCCGAAGAAGCTCGGGATGCAGAAGATGTCGACGAAGTGCAAAGCGCTTCAAACGATTTTCCGCAAAGTTGACTGCCTCCTGCAGTGGAAGGTGTTTCGAGTGTGCACCGCCGGCGTCACGCCCACTCGCCACGCCCACACACCAGCCCAATTGCACGGAAAGAAAGTGGGAAAGTTCTATTCTTTTATATTTTTGGTGTATATGTATATCTTAAAGTGAAACATTACAGATGTGAGATGCTTTTGCTTGCATTTAAATCTTTGTATGACGAGCAATAAAGTGATGCAAATTCTTAGCCAAAATGTCACGCTGACATTTAAGAATTCAAAGAAAAGGAATACATTTCCTTCTCAGTGCAGCTAACATTCCGCTTGTATCCCAATCTTTTATACTGCGAGATGGGTCGTGTGTGCTTGCATGTTTACTGTCACAACAGCAGCGACGCCGCCGACTGAAATAAAATTCTCGCCAAAAGCCTTAAGGTATTCCGCACCAGCAAAATATGCGAGTTTGTAGGACCAACCGACGGCACCATGGAGCATGGAGTTGAGCTGGAAAAGCGGTCGGCAAAGGCGGAGGCAGAGGGCAGGACACTTGGGAATGGGTCGCCAACTTCACACCCAATCGCGGCAAATTTTTGGCAACAAACTTTTCTGCGAACTGAAGACGCAGCCGGAAAAGCAGTAAAACGAACTAGTCGAAGTTGGAGTCGAAGAAGAGAAATCAAAAACACTAAAAACTATTTTCCCAAGGAAATCGTTCCATAAGAAAGTACAGGAATATGTTAGGTGAAATGTGTAAAAGATAAGATGAAATGGCAGTATTTCAAATTCGTACAGCTCTAATTTTAAACATTTATGTGCAATAATATAGTGAAATGGAACTAATTTTTTTTTGAGTGCAGTTTAGAGCTGAGTCAGTGGAGTGTCGGAATGCGAAAGCGAAGTACTCGCGAGTGTGGACGAGGACTTTGCTGCTGTGCCAGAAGCTGTGGGAAGTGCTTTCCAGTGGGCGTAGATGGTAGGATGCCAGGATGCCAGGATGTCAGGATGGGTACGGAGATATAGGTGCGCCGTGCAGCCAGGACGAGTGGCGAATTTATTGCCCAGGGAAGCATATCGTGGCCCGACGTCTCCCGAGGATCCTGCTGAATTCGCGGGGGCTGCAACATGTCGCAAAGTTGTCGAAGCAGGGAATAAAGTTTGCGAACGGGCGCTCCAAGAAGTTCGGCATCCGAGGCGCACAAAAAATTAGGGGCTGAATATGTTTTAGTGGCGCTACAGTGCTGACAGTTCTGTAAAATATACGCCGCGCTCATAATTTATATCAGTTTTGTTAACTCGACGTGACTGCGTCGCGGACTCTCGCCAGAATAGGCTGCCAAATGTCTGCCGGAGCATCTGGTAGTCTCCCAATCTCCGGTCCTTAGCTCCGACTCCACCGAAGGCTGAGCTCCTGACGCCCTGGATGCCTTCCACGGAGTCAAGAGCAACGGCCGCACGTTCGTGCAATTAGCCAAATGGCCCCACCATCTGAGTTATTTGACTTCGCATGCTCTTTGCGCCCCACTTTTTGGCTAGACCCGAAACTAGACTCACCATTTGGCAATAGAAAAAACGCTCAAAAAAGCCACAAAATTTGCTCACAGTACCATATTCAGAAATAATAACAATGCTGACAATAATTTTTTGTTACAAATATTTTAAATATAAGTAAAGCACAAATGTAACTGATATTCCTATGAATAAAAGTTGTTTGTACTGTTGCTAGTTTTTAAACACATTGGGTTCTGTCTAAAAACGTAAATGTAATAATCTGCAAAGGCAAAGATATAAATACAATTTTTAAAAATTTTAAAAGGAAAAGGTGTACTAATTGGTTTACTGTAGAAACTACTACTAACAAGTGATTGCAATACTTTTGCTGCACTGGCTTGGTACTCGACCAACCTGGCGGATACGTAACTGAAACTACTCATTCAAGACTGGGAGCCGCAGATGCCAACGGTCTGCCCCACAATAACTCAAATCCCAAATGCCTGCCATTAGTGGTCTGCAGCAGCAGCCCCCTCATAGTTTTTGTTTAATTAACTGGCGTGCTGAAAGCTGGGAGCTGGGAGTCTCAAAGAGGGGAAGCCCGGAGAGCATTGTTAATCCACTTTGAAAACTCAAAATGCTCTAATCTTTAAATGTGTGGGGTTGTGGAGCACTGAAAGCTGACCACAAGAACAGCCGCAGCCCATAATGACAAAAGGGGATTTTCCACTTGCCGTGCCATGATTTTCCTCTGAATTCTTAACGGACTTTATATTTATTGCACTGCCATCAAAGAGTATATGTACAAACTGACTGCAAAGCTATTACACAGATGTAGGCAGATCTTTGAAATAGTTGTACAATGTAAAAATTTAAGTGTAAAATAAATCTGTTATAAATCTGTTATTCGGGCTGTGAAATAATTGAAATATAATAAAACGGCAGCATGATACCATTGTTACAACCCGCCACGTATTTCCTTTGGTTTTATTCGCGCTAATCAAATTACTTTAATTAGCCCATTCTGGTCATTAAAGTAAGAGGCAACCAACTCAGGAGCAAAGACTGCTGGTTTTGTTTGTGTGTCCTGGGACTCCATTCGACTGTCAATCAGAGACGAAGGAGCGATTTCGAATCGAATGATGGGAAATTAACAAAATGAAATCAGTCATAAGAATCATAAGAATCATAAGAATCAAGAGCAATGCAGCAAGGAACAATAACAATAAGAGTAAATCTCATTATTCTTCATTTGATTTCACATTCGCAGGCTCTTGAGAATCGAGGCGAATCGAATGAATCTCGCCTTTCACACGCAGCACACACAGCAGTTCGTAACGTTGTTTACCACCCGCCCATTGTTGTTATAAATTTCAATTAAATAAAAATCAAATTAAATTATATGATGGCCATCGACGAAAACGACGACGACGATGATGATGACGATGATGACGATGGCATCGCAATGGCGATGGATATGACGATGGATATGGCGTGCAGCCGGAGATAGCGAGGCTGTGCCATAATTGAAATCTTCAATGTGCTGATTTTAATGGCCACACAGTCATTGCAATTACTCGTACTTTGGTACGAGTTGGTAGTCCATCAAAGATCGCCTGATTTATTGCTTTGTCTTGGTCGACTCGCAGTAATGAGCCGCATCCCTGGGTTAATTACACTCTATAGAGCCAGAGTTACGTACCGATTTCGAGTCCCATTCTGATTCTGATTTCGATTCTGATTTCGATTCCGATTCTGTATCGATTCGCAATCAGGCTGAGAGCCCACTGAATCGCTCGCCTTTTGTGACATGCAATCTTTGTCATGTTTTCGTTTTGATTTTCAGCTGGGCAAAACCCAATTCGTTTTTGATTTGATTGCAGAAAACCCTTGTGGCCCCCCTCCTCGATCATTTTTCCCCTTTTAATCTTTTTCATTTTGCGGCCACAATTTAGTGCATTTTACATTGTTTGTAATGTCAGCAATGACAGTTGATGCTGCCGCTGCAGCTGCAGTTGTTGTCATGCCATAATTCGACCCAGGCGACCGGTTTTCCCAGCTTTCCCGGCTCTTCGTTCTCGTTTCCCTGCTGCTGGCAAAGCGGGCAAACAAAGTTGACATTGTGCCAAGTGCAATTAATATTTGATTGCGCGCTAAGCAACTGCGTTTGACCCGCGTCGCCATCAAGTGCCAGCGAAAGCATAAAATTTGAGAACTATGCCAGCAACTACCCATTTGCAAGCTTCAAAATGCACTTACTGCCTGGAAAAATGAACCTGATTTGTTAGATTATAAATAAATAAACTGTTTTCCAACTAATTCATTGGTCTTCAACTTGCAAATACATTCATGGTAATTTCTACATTTTCGACTGCCACGTTGATATTATAAGCGAGTGAGTTAGGGACTTTTGACCACAAACTTTTCCATTAAGCTGTGCCCGGAAATTATCTCGTCGCATTAACGCAAAACGCTGCTCGCTCGTAAATCGCAACCCATTCGGTTTCCCCCTTCAGCGGACTTAGACTGCCATTAAAGCCTGATGGCAAACTTTTGCATTCGGCTCCAAAATGAATTAAAAACGATTTTATAGTTGCAGCAGCATCAGCAGCAGCAGCGCAAAGCTCTGGGAAATGTAGATAAACATGAGACGACCACCGACGAGTGCAGAACAATTTCAGGAGTGCCCAAAACCAGAGCTAAGCATAAACAGCCTTGTGCAGCACCAGACTTGCCGGGTATTGCTGGTGGCTCAGGCACGCATGCCATTTGGCAAATGAATTTCCCTGCAAATAAACAATTGTGCTCCTGCTACTGCCAGGACCTCCCGATCTCCGCCTGCAGCTCTTTTCCAGGTTGGAGCAGGTCAGGCCTGGCACAGAAATGCAAGCCCCGCATAGTTTTCTATTCTACACAGACCACAAAGCAAGGGAACGAAGCTGAACCACTCTGAGGATGTCCTCAATATTCATACTAATAATTACAACAAATGTTTTCAATAAAAATAAATTTAGTTATTACAGTATGTAAAAGTTGCTATATACTTTTACAGGATATAAATACAAGTTTCGGTGTTTGCAAGCCAAATTAAATGTTTTAAAAATATTTTCAAAGCGGGAATTGAAATATAGTTTGCAGTTTGGGTAGGTTTATCTTGAACATGGCTGGCATTTTTGCCAGTTCTCCTTTTTCTGACAATATTAATAATTAAAATAAATGTTTTCAGCAAAATAATCATATTAAATAATTACAGTATGTAAAAGTTGCTATATTTTGACAGGATACAAATACAAGTTTCGGCGGTGTTTGCAAGCCAAATTAAATGTTTTAAAAATATTTTCAAAGCGGGAATTGAAATATAGTTTGCAGTTCGGGTAGATAAACCTCTTGAACATGGCTGGCATTTTTGCCAGTGCTCATTTTTTTGAGGCATAAAGCTCTGACAATGCGCCAGCCTGAGCTGCCTCTGCCCCTAAGCTTCACAGGCTGCTTGATGTATTAAAGCAGCGGCGTACGTGGCGTATGATTTATATATGCAGTGCGGCGAAAATGAGTCTGAAAAGCGGGAATTTCGCACAGCGGCGTTTAACTTGCAACCAATTACAGGACTTGTCGCCCGGCCAAAGGGCAAAGTGTTAAACACAGTTCCGCTTTGATCCAGGGTCATTCAATTAAATAAATGTCAGGGCCAATGGCGCGTCCCTTTTTGCGACGTGTGGACTGCGTTAATGATCGGGCAGCAAAGGTTGTTTTTTCCAATGAACGCGAAAAGAGGTTTCCTGAAAAACTAATTACAGAAAATTCGCCTTTGGTTATTTTGCACCAGGAAAATGCAGTAGCGATGCAAACGCAGCACGGGGCAGAGTTCAACAAGTTGCCGCGGGGGGCGGAAAACACGAGACTGCAAACAAATAATTTAAATGCTTGCCAACATTCGGTTAAAAACGGAATGCAGCTCCGTTGAACTAATTGTTAAATCAACGATAAAGAGTGAAACATTCCATGCAACGAAATGCAACGAAACGATGGCAGAGGGCAGAAGGCAGATTCAAAGGAGCAGAAATATTTTGTGCAGGGGGCAGCGTGCATTTAATTCGCATACAGAAAAGAGGATTTGCGATTTCCAGTCGAGTCGAGTCGAGTCGAGATTGTTGCAGACGCAACTGGAGTTGCTGTGGCACTGGATTTTGCTGCCGCTGCTGCTGCTGCTGCTGCTGCTGCTGCGGTCTTCCTGCCGTTATGCTTTAACTAAATTGCGGTGGTTGCGGCCAGCTGGCGCCCACTGCACTGCCACGCCCCATTTTAATCCCCGCGTCTGTGTGCCGGCAACAAACACTCAGACAATTAAAAGTAAAAATTGTGCAAAAGTTTTCGCATTAGTTTTGCGTTGATGATGCGCTCCAAGTTGCCGCCCGTCGACAGCGGCTACAGAAATTAGCAGCAGCAACTAATGCGCACAGCTGCGGTCAAGCAAATAGCGTCGAAAATGACTTATTACATTAATTTAAATATTTACCCCATATAAATGATATGTGATACTTACACTTTTTACCTTAGTACAGTAGGGTAGTATCTGATAGGGCTTTAATAATAATTTAGTTACTTAGTAACAAAATACTTAGTAAATACGTTTTAAGACCAACAAGTTCTGTATAAGTTCCTTCTCCATCTGAGAAACAGCTTTCAGCTGCTGGTGGCATTCATCCTCCTGACCGCAGCTGTCCCTCGAGTGTCTGGAGCTGGTGGATGACGCTGGGGAACCCCAAGCGCGGGGCCAAACGCCCTTCCGAACTCGTTCGCCTGTGCTTAATGCGGCGCGTCAGTGCCAAGTGTCGCGGTTGCAGAATAACGCTTCAGTTGGCCCGCCCGATTTCGGCACTCGGGCTGCATTTTCCGCCATTTTTGTGCTCCTGGCACTCGTTTCTCCCTTGGCTTTCCCCCGCTTTAACCCGCGTTTTCCCGTGCTTCCGCGGGCTAACCCACTTTTCTGCCGCCCAACCGCAGCCGCAAGTCTTAAAGTGCCCGGGTCTGGATGCCTGCATCACCTGCAACACCTGAAGCTGCTGGTTTTGGCTGAGGTGAACCAAAAAAGCGGTGGCCCAGGCATTTAGAGCGCTGCCAGCGCTCGCATAGCGTCAACTCGACGCAATGATCGATCTATTGGCCAGCTCGGTTCATTTTGGCCGTGTCTGAGTGGCATACGCAATGATGGGGCACAGCATGTTGGGGATGGGATGCAAGGAATGCCAGGAGTGCCAGGATTGGATGCCCGGCCAATCAGCACACGCCCAACTGCTCCTTTGAATCGACAAGTCGACAGAGCACCGATAACCACCAAGGAGGCCCTGTAGCCAGACCTTTTGTCCTGCTTCAATTAGGCTAATTAGATGTAGGTAAACATAATTGCCCAAACTAATTTACGATTCTCTGGCCAGATGCTGCTGCACAGATTTCCGTGTGATTAGCGCTTGCACTACGAAAAAATCAATATGACATTTAGCTACTAAGCTAGTATGGAATTAAAGTGAATTATATAAGACTCAACTATCATGTATTATATTACCACTAACAATGTATTATATTCCTTCATTCACATTCCAATCTAAATGATGACCTGTTTAAATATGGATAGATTTCTCCGTGTGTCAGTTTAATTCACATGAAGGGAGAGATTTTGGGTGTTAGCTCACGTAGCAATCCATTGGACACACAATAACACATCGATGACATTGACAAATTTTAAGATTAGTGTCCGACAAGAAGGGCGGCAAACTTCATTAATTTAATGACAACAAATTGAGTACGAGTTCGGCAGAGATTCGAAGATGGGCATAAATTGCATTGCACATTTACGTGGGAGCTGGGAACTGGGAGCTGGGCCAAAAACGTTTAGTCGGGTTTGTAAGGGGCTCTGGGCCCATAATTATGATAATCGAATGTCTCTTGACAAGGCCAATCGGCAGTTACTAATTGGCCACATTATTGCCGACACGGCGACCTGCTAATTGCCGAGCTTGATTTTTCGCCCTAATCTCGAGGGTTTTTTTGGACGCGGCTCAAACGATTCGAAAGAAGAAATAATTAATGACTTTACGACGCGTAGTAATTGCACAAGTTTTAATGAATTTTAACTATTTACGCTACACGTATGTATGTGCCATTTCATATTTGGCTTTTGCGCGCGCAAAAGTTTTATTGCCATTTGCAGCGCTGATTTTCCGCTTTGAAATGCGCTCCGAGCTCAAACGTATACCATATATTATATATATATATAGGAATTTCCCTGGAAATGGGACTGAAGTCGGAAAAGACGGTCTAAATGCAGTTAACGAAGCGTTCAAGGTTACCCATCCAGGCAGTTGGAGCATAAAGAACACCGGGATCATGAGTTGCACTTTAAGCAGGCAAATTTATTTCGCACGAATTGTGCAAAGGCATTCGCACAATGCTCAGAAAAAGTGGACAAGGACAGGATGCTAGGACTGTTTTAAGGATGCGAAGTAAGGATAGGGGATTTGTCACAACCAAAAATACCTCTTTGAAAAACGTATTTTACTTTAAGAAATTTTTAAAGTATTAGAGGGAAAAAAGACTTGAAATTAAATGGAAGAGCTTAGCACGAAATATAAGTTTCTAAATCCGATTCATAAGCACAACAAAATAATAAATACTTTATGAATTAAAAAATACAAAAACACTACAATTGGCATATGATATTTTAATAATTTTTTCTCATAAAGTAAGTAAGGCTGTTTAACCACTGTGCCACACAAACTCACCTCACCATTTCCCGAGTGTCATGGCCATATTTACGTTATCATTTTTCCAGCATTTCGTTCTGCGAGTCACGTTGCTGTCATTGCCTGCTGAACAATAAATATGGGCTGTGTGGCACTGTGGCACTGTGGCACAGGAATAAAGTCCAGTGGGTACTGTGAACTGGGTAGTGGGTAGTGGCCACCGCTTGTTTGGCCAGCGATTAAATTGAGCGCTGCAAATTGTCAGAAGTGCTTACCTAATAAAACGTTATCATATTTCATTGATTTCGCCCTTTAACTACCGCCCGTCGGCATGTGTAAGCCAATTGAGCTACGGCCTGAAATTAGGCGATGTAATGAGCAATTTGCATTTGGCCTATGAACATTCGAATTGGCCAATTGTGCGCTGCGGCGGCTCAATCATTAATTGCATTCGGGGCCTGGGGAAAAGTTTTTGTCAGACGTCCCCGACAAACTAATTTAAAAGTCGAATAGAATTTGCAAGTATTTCGCCAGATAGTTTCTTTTACACTTCCTTTGTTTTATTTTTTGTCTTATTTTTTTGTGTTCAGTTTGTTCTCCTTTTTAGTCGACAAAACTCCCTGAGGAGCAGGGTAATATGCAAAACTGCCAGACAGCTCGATAGATGGATAAACTGGCAGGAGGAGCCAGTCGGGTGGACAGGATCGTGGGGATTGGAGGTTGAGGATTGGAGGTTGGGGATTGGGGGTCCAAAGTCGGAACAGACGGCTAGATTTGCGTGTCGAAAGTTGGCTGGCTGGCCTTTTAAATTGGCGCTTAAGTTGAAATTGATTCATTTGGACAACGGCAAGCCCGGTGGTGCGGGTGGTGCTGGTGGTGCTGGCGGTGTCCCGCCATTCCGAACTACTTACATGCAACGGCGCGATAATTTAATTTATTTTCAAACTCAATTTCGCGAATTTTTTTCGCACGCTCGCGCTTTTGACTTGATTTTGTGCAGTTCTCTTTTCGCTTTTAAATACCCTAGCCGCATGTACTATCACTTTACGGAAATTTCAAAGAATTGAAAAGAAGCTGTCCAGGTATCTATCCCATTTATGAAATTAAAATGTATTTCTTATTTGGATTCGGGGAACTACAAAAAAGTAAATTGAATTAAATAAAGCGCTTACATATTGCAGATTTGAAATATTTCAAGCTTATTTATATATAAAAAAAAACCGTGATCACAAAGCTAATACCATTTTATCATCTCAAAAATCGTATTACTTATTTATCCAGTTTTTTTTTAGATTTAATGACTTTACACTTTGGAACCACCGACCTAAAAGGGTGCTTCCTAATTCGATAAAACCGGGCCGTATCCGTCCGTTTCCATTTAACGTGGCCATGTTGCCGAACCCAAACGAACCGAACTGACTAGAACAGAGAGTGGCAGTGAGAACAGAGATCCGGGGACTGGACTTCATTATGTTCAACCGGCTGTCCGGCGGATTGGCCGTCCCCGGCGCCAAAACACCATCCCCCCACCCCTTGCAAATGGCCGTAGAGCAGTGGAATTCTCGCTAAAACAGTAAAAATTTCATTGTTTTCCCCGGAAAAGTCGGGCTACTCGGATGGTGCTGTGTGGAAATGTGTTGCGCTGCTTTCAGGCGAGAAAAATCCCAGCAGCAGTGGCACTAGCAGCAGCAGTAGCAACCTCGAAATGGAAATATTTTCATTCTGATTTATTTCGCCTCTCCTCACCTGGCAATTAGTTGAAACTCATTGAGTGGGCCTTGAGCTTGAGAGTTGGCCTGCGGCTTTCCAGGGAGTTGGCCAAATTGAATTTGCCACTCGTATGCAAACACACATCCACCTCTTGGATGCACTTTTCATCTTTTCATCACAGCCGCGCACTTGGGTTTAGTTTTCAAATGTAGGGGTGGCATTTTTGAATCGCAATTTCAGGGAATCGACCTGAATTGCAAATGCAATTTGGCGTTTGGTAAGAGAGTTCACTGCTTTTGGTGTAATTACGCTAGATGCAGTGGCAGTGCCAGAAAGAAATTTTGATTATTTCCTCAGAAATTGGAAAGCAAAATATTAAAACGAAAAAAGAGTAAAACAATTTTGAAACTATGGGCGTGACAGCTTTGTTTGTGCAGTTAACTATTAACGATTTCATTTAGAATTATACATGGGATTAACTTACGTGGCCAGACTATATCCTTATAGTAGGGATTGCATCTTGCTCGAGGAACAATATGTTGGGATAAAGTTACCGAAGCTTCTTATTTATTTATATTCGTGGAGAATAACTTATCACAACGGAGTGTTTAGAATTCCACCCGCAACAATTTTATTAATGTATAAACAGCTGGGAATAACAAACATCTTATGCCACCTGTTAAATTCAAAGGAAATCAAAATAAAACAAATGTATAAAGTTGGTATGGATAAACTGTAAAGCATTACTTAACTTGCGACAATGCTTGTGAAAAGTCAAAACTTCTCCTTCGATGCAGTTCTTAGTAATACTAAATAAAGTGGCTCGAGCTTCCATTAGGAGTAGTTGGCATATAAGGCCACAGAGCGCGAAAATCCAAACGTGCATTTCGGTTTCCAGAATAGAACAACTACTTGCCAAGGGTTATACTCGTATGCCGTATTCCTACCGATTCAAATTGCTTTTAATTAAAAAGCCATGCGTGAATATTAAAAAGTCAAACTTCTGGGAAAGGTCATTTGCATTGTAGCAGTCGCCTTTTTAAACATATTTTAATACCACATACTCTTCAACGAATCTAGTGTATCCTGTCACTCAACGAGAAAAGGGTATAAATAATTAATTAGAGGGAATTTAGTTAAAGTGCCGCAAGAACTTTGTGATATTTATTGAATGTCATTCCTTAAAGCGCCGCGATTATAAAAGCTTAGCTGTGTGCACTTCTTTCCGAGTTTGAGTTCGTGCTTCTGTTTGAGTGTGGGACACTTAAGACCGTGTGATTGATTGCCTGTAAAATATATATTATATTCGCGTATTAAATTTATTGACATTCCCGCGCAAATAAATCACGACTTGGTGTGACATGACAGCGCATCGGAAGTGCGGAAAGTGGCGAGCGTCTGCCAAAGGATTTTCTCGCATTATCGCAATGCGAAGGGTTTGAAGGTGATTTTCCCCCTAAGCTGGCAATGACTTAAAGGGCCCTTTTCACTTTGAATTAAGTTTGCTTAAACTTATGATGAGTTGTTGCCAGTTTCGATTCGTTAAAAACTTGATTATGTTAGGTCAGGTCATGGACTGGCAAAAACACACTCCCAACCGTTAGCTAACTTTCTTCCATTATTTGTTTTAATAGAATTTCACATATACAGAATGTACGGCCACTTACCGGACACCCCCAACACCTTTCCCTAAATGCACTGAAAGAACGTATGACCCTTTTTTGATTTAAAAAATATATACAACCAAATATATTTGATTTCCCTATCCTTGTGTGCGTCTCGAGTTTGATCTTACTCATTCTTGACTTTTTAACATGTGCTGCTTAAATCAAGAAAGGGAAATAACTTGGTGCAATTTTTTCGAGTGCTTCTATATTTAGCTTTGCCTGGCTGAGAGCCGCAAAGTCCGCTGGCGGCAAAAGGCAAAGTAAATCCTGGAAAATGCGAAAATGCTGCTTCTTCTGGCCAGGCTTACACACTCGACCCAACTCTACTTGCTGTTTGTGTTGTTGTTTGGCAGCATTTCTGAGCAAATTAGATTTGGCAACTTAAACTTTTCTATAACTTTACTCATGTAGAACTTAAGCCTTTTTCTTGTAGTTTTCCAAGGAATTTCTTATTAAATTAGCTACTTTTTCAAAGAAACGAAACCAGCCACAAGCGGCCAACGAATAAAAAGGGACCCAAAAAATATGTACGAATTCTTTGGGGCTCTGGGAAATTTTTCCCCCATCCCCTCATGAGTGAGTTTTGAATGTGTGTTGATGCTGAAAAACTTACTACACGATCTCGGACACACGCAAAAGTTGCAATGACAAGGAAGCCTCGACTTCAGCAGCTCGAATTATCGGCAGCATTTGGATAGCGAAGTTTTGGCCCCCAAATTAAATAGCTAATTGATTATGTAAGCCGGCAGTTCGGAATGGACCTTAAGCAGATGGCTGCTCGCCCTCGTTTCTGGCTGTTTTTTTTTTTTTGCTTTCGGCTTCTGGAAGTCCTTTGCTTTGCCCAACTTGTCAGCGGTGGCTACTGCCTGCTTTTTGGTTTTTTGGCCATGGGCCAAGCCAAAAGTGTCCTGTTTTGTGGTATGATCTTATCTCAATGCCTGCACCCAACAACATTGTGTTGTCACCGGGCTTTGTGTGTGGGTCGCTATGTTTCGGCCTTGGCATCTTGACTTGGCTGTAGCTATGGATGTGGTCTCCATGGATGTGCCTTGTGCTTGGTGCTTGGTGCCTTGTGCCTGGTGCCCTCTGCCTGCCCCCCTGGGCATTTTCCCCTGGGCGTTGGCGTTGGCACAATTTGGCTGCAACTGCTTGGAAAATGACAGAAACTAGAGAAACTACAGCTGGTGCCCCGTTGTTGTGGGTCAGAATTTAAGTTGCAGGCGCACTTAGGACGCATAATGATAACCCTTGACTTTCGCAAAGGCACCAGCACAAAGCAGTACAGTGCGGTACATAACAGAGGAGCCGACAGAGTACGAACAATCCGAACAAGTGGGCCTAACGAGTGAGCAGCTTTTTATGCGTGCACCACTGACTGGCAAATGATGTCAACGAGAAGTTGCATGCCCCAACCAAAACAGCAGACTGGGGCACATCAGCAATAAGAATTCACTTACAAAAATGTTCATAATAAGGAGCTCAATACTTTAGTTATGACTTGTAAAACAATTTGCATAATTTGAATGATATATATATATATTTTCAACTATCACCAGAGGTGGCTTCTTAGCAAAATCATGTCGAAATTTATAGTTGTACTGCGTTTGCCATTTTCTAGCCAGTAAATCATTTTAATTCGTTACAAATATATATATTTTCTCAGTGTATGTGAGCCAGCAGGCAGCAGACGCTCAAGTGCCTTCAGGCATTGGCAAATACTTGTAAATCACAACACAGGCCAACGAATGCGTCATTGCGGTGGGATGGCTGGCCTTGTGGGTGGCTTGAATGCTGGGTGGTGTGATGGTTGGGTGGCTGGGTGGTTTTGGTGGTGCGTGGCATGCCTAAAAGCATGCAAATGCCTTTGTAAATGGCGCTAATTTGAGTGACAGCCACAATTGCCAGCCACTCGACGGCATCCGCACAATTCTCGTCTCGAAGCCAAAGAAAGAATAACCACATACATGCAATGCCATTCGTTGGCTTAAATTTAAAATCAGGCACTCTTTGGTCGAAAGGCGTAAATGGTTCACATTTAGGAGTGTAAAAGGAGCTGAGTTTGGGGGCTTAAAAAAATGAACCGACTCAATGGCATGCCATATAATATTTTATGCTGATAAATTGCTTTTTTTATTGCATTTGCTTTTGAGTGAAAACATTTTCTTGGCGCTGCTCGTTGGTGATGGTGGGGGTGGCAGGTCAAAGGTCCTGCCGAGAAATATGGCAGTGCTTGAAGAATTACACTAAAATATTTTTTAAAAATTTACCTTCCTCTTAAAATACATATTTAGCTTTATCGAAATATTTGCGAATGCTAAGTTATCTAAAAGTTCTTCATAAGAGGCACATACGTGTATGGTATATTCCATGTAAGAGAGCTTACTACAACTATTTCTCAGTGTACACCTCAGTTGACTGGCTGCCTCCAAAAGGCAGCTGGCAAAAGCAAAAGGCAGGAAAAGGCAAGGGACGACAGCCAAAGAAGCAACCGCCGCATTTCGGGTCGCCCTGGTCGTTTGTTATGTAGCTGATGTTTGATTATTATGTTTGATGGCATTCGCCAGTGCTAGGACCTGGCTTTGATGAATGATCCAACACTTTGCGCCAGGCAGTCGAAGGAGCTGGAAACTGGAGACTGCCAACTATCCGCCGGAGCAGCAACAACTTGTCCGGCTTTCATCTTCATGTTTCTCCAGCGTGAACGGGTTGGTTTAACCCTTCAAATAGACTGCAGTTGCAGAAATTAAGAAAATGGAGTATATTATTTGTTAGCGGGTCACTTTGTTGTTCTTAAAGTACTAAAAGATAGACAAAAAAAAATAGAAAATAATAATAAATAGCTACCTAACTAGCTAGCAAAACAGCTTTTTATAAACGTACCATCTTAGGATGCCCTTTTCCTTCAAGATTGCTTTCAGATCGGTATTTAAGGCATTCAATGGGTTAAGCCGCCATTTGCCGTTTGGCAGGCGGCAAACAAAGCAAAACTGAAATACAAAGCGACTGAAAAAGGACACAAATGCAATAATACCCACTTTGAATTCAATTTACATGCCAGTCCACACACAAAGGCACAAAGTAAATGAGCGGGCAGCGCAGCGCAGCAGTTGCAAAAATAACAACGTTTCCAGCTCCCAAAAGCCAAAGCTCCAAATCCCTGGCCCAAATCACCCGCTCCCCCCCCCCTCGCCGCCCCTAAACTCCTGACCGCGCTTTGTCCAATGCTACTTAAAACTAACTTTTGAACAATTCCAACAGAAACAAAAATAAGCGAGTTGAGCGGCGAACTGCCGCCACTGACAACGTTCGTTTAACTGGCATAATGCGAAGTGTTTTAGCCGGTCGGACTGGGTTGCCACGTGAATATCACTCATGTTACGTTCTTTGCACTTTTTTTATGCTCACAAAACATTGAAAAATAATTCTAAATTTATGTAGATTTATGTAGAGCATTTTAAAGACACTCTGGAACACTGTAACATCCTTTAAACGTTATGCCGAATACCTGGCACCGATTTACAGCCTAACCCTTTCCCAGCTACTTAAAATATTTGCACGACTAGAATAACCCCTAATCCTGGCCAGAACCCATCGAAATGCTGAAACTAAACCGGTGTAGTGACCGATGGTAAATGATTGCGTCTAAAAGGTGGCTTCTAACGTACAGTCGAGTGTCCTTTTTTGCGCCTGGTTAGCTAGAGAAATTTAAATGGTAATAGCATTTGCTTTGCCATTGCCATTGCCAGTCGCCAGTTGCCAGTTGCCAGTTGCCCTTGTTGTTGGCCACTTGTTTTCAAGTGACCATCAGGGCAGCCTCGGTGCCCTTTTGCACCCTTCGGGCCACCCCTTTCAGCCATCCCGATTCAGTCATCTGCGGTCAGCAACGCTAAGCGACATTTAGAGAAAGCTGGAATTTGTGTTTCTTCTTTTTTCTAGCCCTCCAAATAAACGCAAATTGTTTTGCCATGAAATATGCACAGTTAATTTTCAATTTAACCCGAAACTCGCCAAAATTCGCTGCAAAGCGACACCCATTCAGCCGCAAAATAAACAGAATGAAAAAAAGGATCGAATGCAAGGAATTCGCGAACTGAACCGACTGACATTTTAATTGCTGCGGCGTGTGACAATCAATTACGGGGTCACTGCAAGCTGAGACGCTTTCTGAGGGCTTTTAAAAGCCACTTAAATATGCATTCCGATTCCGATTTCGATTCGGGGGGGATTGTCCAAAACAAAATGGAGCAAAAAGAGCGGTGATTGAGAGATGGGGGACAGATACACGACCATTCGCAGTCAAATTGACAGCAGCTGCAATTCCAACTGCCACTGCATTCAATTAAAAAAACTTCATTTGTCCAGAGGTCCTGACAGCACCCTTACCACTCGCAATCGCACTCGCAATCGCTCTATGTTAAATGCAAGAACGGCAATTTCAATAAAAATGTGATTTATACACGGTGGGTGGGTGGCGGCATTAAAGTCATTTATTTTATTATCAACAACGGGGTCGGGCATCGTAAACATAATTTTAAATTAACGACACGCCGCCAGGGCAAACGAATCGCAGGCAACAGCCAGCGTGGCGTATGCGCAATATTACATAGTTCCTGCTTCCTTCATATTTTTACCTCACTTTTCGCATTGCCTTTTCGCCTTTTCGCCTTTTTGCCTTTTAGGTTTTGCCCCGTTTTCTTCATTTTTCAGCGCCACTCGGCCATATTTCATGTTATTTTTACTTAGGCGGAATCGCCGGGAAATTATAATGGAGCATAAATTGCGCTTAGATGAGAGGCCAGCAGCAATCGCAGACGCGGCTAACAATTACTGCAGGCCAAGTGCTCATTTGGGCCATAAATAAGTGGCTGGGCGGCGGGCACTTAAGCCGTGGTTGGACGCCAACAAAAGTCAAATAAAATTAAATGGTTATTCATACATCTTCCGGGGACATTGAGACATCGAATGTCGGGGCCAAGGCCGGTCAAATTGAAATATGAAAAGTGTATCAACTTGTTTCGTCCTGCGTGATAAATAGGCCCGCCCGAGTAAACAGGTCCAAAATAAACAAAGATTCCATCCATGCCTACAAAGATTCCAATCGATTTGTTTGCCTTAGTTTTTAGCTTTATTATCGTAAGGAATATTAAGCTTGATATAATAACAATTCAAGCCGATCAGCGTTCCACCTGCTGCCGTCGAGAGGATTTTATGCGAACCGGATACCAGTTAACTGTTAAGGGCTTAAAACGAACCTAAAGAGCCAGCAAACAATAGAACCCCTGGGGTAATTTATGTAAAGAGCAGTATTTATGCTGTTTCACACATTTGCCTGGCCCATTTATTAAGTACCCCAAACGTGACTTGCAGATAAATCGCTCATCATTCGCAGGCCGGGTAGCGTGTAAATACGAGCGTTTAATAAACTGTTGACGCAATTATTACGCATACGCCGTGTGTGCCACATTCATTAAGTGCCAGCTGCTCGCTGTCCGATTGTGGCCTACTTCTCAAAGCAGGCAATTGAATAAGATTTTCGTAAATCCTATTTGTCCGATATACGTGCATAGATGTTTTAATTCATTTTTACCAGCTTAATATGATTATGTCCGACATATTGCGAGGATTTCTAAAACTCAAAGCTGCACAAGCAGTTTAATGTATTCCTTTCATAGATCGCAGCATTATGAAAAAGCTCTTCTATTAAGTTTAACACAAGTTGGATTTCCTTTATTTTGTATAGCATTGCAGAGCTTCCTTATCGCATTATGCAAATATTCAATAATTTAAGAGTATTTCGATAATGAAAGAGCTGGCAGCGAAGCAAAGGAGAAGACATTCTTGAATACGTGGCCATCGCGGAAAATGGCGCAAAATGTGCGTATAACGAGTTCCGCTTTTCATGCAAATCAATGCACATTAAGGGGCGGCAAATGAGCCAGGTCTTTGGGGGCGTGGTTAACGAATAAGTCCTGGCACCGATACCGCATTGAAATGCAAAGCACGAATCGAACAAATCGCAGTTATCCAGCAATAAGAGCTTTCACCAACCAGTATCCATTTGAATTATGAGGTGTGCTGTATTTCACGCTGCAGCTGATTCAACACAACTTAATATCCATGTTTAACCCGCGTCGTGCTTTATCTGCATCCGATACACCAATAATCTATCGCAGTACCCGATATCAAATGCCAATGAACCGCCATAGACACCGGCCTGATATCCGCTTCCTTGGGCTTAAATTGAGTGCCAATAGCCTCCAATAATGGTAACATTAGCCAATGGCCGCGGCAAGTGATAATGCAAACCGCCACGATGAAATTTATATCGCCAGTTTGTACCTCATATGGCGAGGCAGAGTTTGGGTTTCAAATCAATTTGGATATAAGAGACTTTCAGCAAAGAGACTTTATTCAATAAATTTAATATCTTAATAGTTGTTCTATTAAGCTTGGAAGACTTTAAAGCTGTCTGGTACATTTTTGACAGTAAAAGGCACAAGGCAAAGTTTAGAGCAGAAAGGAAAGGTGGCTTGAAAAGCAACGAAGAAAGTATGATGTGCTCAAAGCAGTCAAAGGATATTCTGCGACTCTGGTAGCCATCCAACAGAATTCCTTTGCGCTGTGCTAGCTCCAAAAGGTGTCTTGCAGTGGAATTACGTATACGCCATGTGTGGCGACTGGAAACAAATTAACAGAAACATTTGGCGAGGTGCTAAAGCGCAACAATGCATGCAGTGGAATTAAGTCTCTAGTTCCTCGCTGCGGCAGCCATAAAACTAAGGACACAACATGGCGAACCGTTGCCAAAACAGCCAAAAATATGTGTATATGTATATTGGGGCTGAAAATCAGAGACGCGAATGTTGGCATGGGATTAGCAAGGACATTGTGTGCACACAGCTACTCCCTTGCATTTTCCGGCAAATGAATTGCTATGAAGTGCGAACTGCTAAATGCAAAACAAAAAAAATGGAAAGGAAAATCAGTAGCCAAATGAAAGCGCTGGAAGGTTTTCGGGTTCTGGTTGTGCACAGAAATCCCAGATCAGTTAAAGCTAAACCAATTTTTGAGCGGCTTCTGATTTTGCATATCAAAGTCATCAAATATTTATTACAAAATGTCAGCTTGTTGTTCCCCAGACACATGTCACTCCCACAGATACTTGCGGCTGATGCCTCTATCTCCTCCTTTATCCTCCTCTATCCATTCCTCACATAGTATCTATCCCCATCCTATACATTTTCTCCACTTTCCATGGCACAAATATTTATGAATGGCACTTGAGCTGCAGCTGATGACGGGATTGCTGGCAGCTGGGAAAATGAAAACGAAAATGAAAATGAAAATGAGAAAAATAGCAACTAAAATCTCAAAGGGACATGCAAATCGAAATGCCAGCACAAAGGCAGCGGGCCAAGATAAATTATTACATGTTAATCGAATTCCTCGAGGATTCCGGTGTCTGTGACCAGTGGGAATGAAGGGCTTTCAAATCCGACTAGTTAAGCTGGCTGACAGTTGTGCTTTAACTTATATGATTTTAATTGAAAGCCTACTCATTGAACCAACTACCTCACTGAATGCTACAAAATTGCATTGTTTTCCAAATCCAAGCCACACAAAATTATCTCGGCGAGAAGTGTAATTCCAAATTTCACGGCTGCCCGGTGCAGCGGTGAGCAAGGCCAAAGGACTTCAGAGCAGCCACAGAATCCACTGTCAGCGCAATAAAGTCCATAACTCGCCGCACAACAACACACACGGCACACACGGTATAAACGAAACACAGGCCGAAAACGCTGAGGATGTGAGACGGCTTTTTGCGATGTTGGGCGGCGGACGAGTGGTTTCCACGGGCATGCGATCATAATCCAAAAAACGTAGTAAAAATTCCAAAAACACTTCATGTGTGAAGCACTTTTCACATGCGATTTGTGTTGAAAGGCGTCGTGGGACATTATTTAAAGGTGACAGGCGACACGAGATCTCCAGCGAGGAGAATCTCAGGCAGTATGCCACTATGTTTTGCTAGGCCAAGCCAGCCGTACACTGAGAAAAAAGGGCACTTTAAGCCATGAAACAGTCTGTCAATTTTTAAATCATAACAATAGTTCAAATAAGTAGACATACGTAGACATACGTAATTCTTTACACTTCTTTTAAACTTGTATAAACGAAAGTGTTTTGATGAAAAATGGATTTTCATCTTCAAGTAACCTTGTTCAATCTTTTTATGGCCTTCCTAGCGTTCATTCTCGATGCAATCATATTTTTTCGAAATTAAAAGAAATACTCATTATTTGAAATACAAAGCCTTGACTTCCGATAGGGTTTCCTGGGAAAATGTCTGATGGGATCTCGATGCAGGTCTTCTCATTTGCCGTATAGCGTGTTGCAGTATATGTTCGCCTTCGTGTTGTCACTGCCATTTTCCCCCAGTGAAAAGCTGAGTGTGCCCCCAACCCGCCTTTCACTTTCCACCTGCCAGTCGCAGGCAGGTGAGCGAGGCAAAGTTGGACCAGGTTGGTGCATTCTAGCGCTCACAAAGGTCACTTAGTCAACGAGCAACTATCAGGGCAAACGATGCCGTGCTGCTGCAGGTGGATGTGGATGTGCAAGTGGACTTGGATGTGGAGGTGGATGTAGAGGTGGAAGAGCAGGTGGAAGTGCAGGTGGATGCGGCAGAGCGGAGGAGAAGATGCTGAAAGCAGGGCAGAAGGATGCTGGGAAGCTCAGATGCCGGGCGCTTGTCAACTTGAGTGAAGCTGCCTGTCGGTCCACCAGTCCTGCTGCCCCCCTGCCTTCCTGCCCCCTGTCCACCTGTTTCGTAGTACTGCCTCTCTTTTTCCGCATTTTTCCATCCTCAGGTTCATCCTTTCCAGGCAGGGCTAAGGCTAAGTGCTTGTGGCATTTGTTGCCGCCCCCGAAAAAAAACTAAGAGTGGAAAGTGGTTAAGGAAAATATTAAAGGGCGCATGCGAGTCTTAAATTTGCTACACTGCACTTTTCATTTGCCTATGCAAATGCCGCTCGGTTGCACGTTGCAAGTAGCAAGTTGCAAGTTGCAAGTTGCAGATTTGCATTTGTTTGCTCATTCGAAGCAGCCATGGAAACCGAAATGAAACCGCATCAGCTCGACTTTATTAGCATATTCGCCCACAGCAAAGTTTCGGCTGGGAAAGCAAGGCGTGGCAGGTCGAAGGTGAGGCAAGTGCGCAAAACCAAGTCAAAGTGTTTATTGCCAAGTATTAATATCTGCCAAGATTGCATTCCTCGGCTGGGCTGACAAGTCTCGCAGCTGTCTTGTCACTTGGCTTGTGGCGTCTCCGGCGTTTCGCTTGGCAGACAAAGTCGACAACTCGTCCTGGAACACCCACTCTCCATGTGTCTAACTTTATTAATTCACTACGAGCCCTGTTCGGGGCAGGATCTAAATCAGTTCAATACCCGGACTTAGTCCGAAATCCATGGACACCCGTTCGTGTTAACACGTGCCAACTAATAAAATCTTTATGTGTCCGAAACCCCGGGAAAAGGATTGAAAACCGATAAAGAAGTTCAATAGCGCTACACTGGGAAAATCTAGAAAGGCCTACAAACTATAAAAACATAAAAATAATATACAATAAAAATATTACAATAAAAATATTACAATAAAAATATTTCAATAAAAATATTACAATAAAAATATTACAATAAAAATATTACAATAAAAATATTACAATAAAAATATTACAATAAAAATATTACAATAAAAATATTACAATAAAAATATTACAATAAAAATATTACAATAAAAATATTACAATAAAAATATTACAATAAAAATATTACAATAAAAATATTACAATAGCTAATAGCCACATTATTTATTTGTAAAAATGTAATCTTTACAATCCATTGGTATACAAGTATACATTTTTATACAATTAAGCAACATTTTGTAGTGTACCAGCGACCCTTGCAAACGCCGATATTAACCTTTGATATTCGTTTGCCATTTAATTTAAAAACAGAATTTACGAGGCTGGCTGGCATTAAAAACAGCAAAGTTTGTAGTTGGATTGAAACCCATATACTCGTAAAGCCGGCAAAAAGCAGGACTTTGTTTGCCCTCGATAACTAATGTGCTATTTGACGATTATCCCCGACGGCTGTTTGCGAATTCTGTGAGCGGAGCTTCGACTTCCGCTTCCGGTGGCGAAGTGCGGCTCTCTCTTTAATTGAAACTGTTGCTAGTTTATGGAAATGGCCGCTGTTTAATCACCGAAGCCGGATCACCCCGCCGGAAAACATATCACAACAATTGAGTGTGCAACGCAACACTAACCAGGCCAGCGGACAAAAACGAAAACGAAACGTGGTCAGAAAAGTTGAAACTAATTATGTTAAAAGCTTTCGGCTGAGCCACGCCAAAAATTAGCGAAGTACACTTTGTCGTCGCCAATAGGGCAAGGGGGCGTGGCAGCAGCATAAGCCGCCCCCTCCCCGAAGTACCCAACCAACATGAAGGGGAGCATAATATGCTAAATTAAATAAAAACACGCGACTAACGTGGCCCTGCCACAAGGTGCACAGTGGTGGAGAGAACTGGAGAACTTGGAGCCAACTTAATATTTAATATAGAACTTTTAAATTAACAAAACCAAGCATTTTTCATTTAATCAGCTGTAAGTAAGCTGTTCTTGTAAAATAAGATTAAATACGTGACTGTAATAACTATGGTTTGTAACATTATTACACAAATGTTAACATTATTACAAAAATTGTAAATATTTTGTAAGGTTAATTGGTTAACAATGTAGCTGAGATATAATTTGAATAGAGATAATCTGCTCTAGATTCATAATTTTACGACAAGGGCAAATGTCAAAGGCGACGAAAATGTTGTCCGACCGCCAGGACACTCCGAACTTTAATGAGCTGTGGCCACAGGACTGCCGAATCCTCTCGACGATGATTTTCATAAACTTAATTTGCTCCTCATTCCCCCGAATGGCCAGCTTGATGGCCATACAGCAATTTGCATTTTAATTATACAAATTGAAGTCGGTCCGATCAGGCCAGAGACTTATTGAACCAGATTAAGGAAACTAAGTGAGTCAATCGAAGAAAAACGAGTACGTGCAGTCCCACAACAATTGATTTTCCCCTTTGTGAAATCAAATTCCTGTTTTTGAGAGCGGGAAAGCAGAAGGAGTGGCGGTGTGGTGTCAAAAGCAAATCAATCTGAGATGCATTCTCCCCCGTGTGGAAGTGGAAAGATACAAGCTCGTGCCCAACCAAAAAAATTTGCATGCAAATTAGCAAAGGGGCAAAAGCAGAAATTCTATTTGATTTAATTTGTATTCGTTTTAGTTTTAGTTTTAGTTTCAGTAGCCGGCAGTCGGACGGATGCAAGACCCAGACGCAGTTGGCTAGTCGACTTCCACTTCATTAGTTTGAAGTTCTGCTCAAAAGCAAATTTTTCAACTAGTTTGCCGAGGTTTTTGTGCTGCGCGATTTTCTCGGTCGTCGGTCGCCGGTCGCCCCCTCACCATTTTCTTGCAGTTGGGGCCAAAACGCAAACAAAAAGAATTCATTTTGTAGTACAAAAGAATTTCAATTGCAGTGCATACAAATTACTTTGTGTAAACTTTGTACAACTTGCTTGTGCATCTACTTGTGCCTCGCAGATGGCACTGGATTCAGGACTCGCGAATGTCCTAGCAACATGTGGCAGAAGCTCTTTCAGTTGACCAAAGGATATAACACTCATATTTCTATAGTCCAAGATCTATCCTGCAATCAGGAGTAACTATTTAGATACTGTTTTATTATAACAAATGCTCGTAAGAGTTGGCGAACCTTCTATATTTTATCCATTCCACTGCTGTATTTTCCCCAGTGCAGTCACCAAATTTGCAACTAAATCGAAACAGAAGCCGGATTCCATGGGCAATGGCAAGGGTAGCAAGTGTGTGGGACTGGCAAACATATGTAGACGCACTTAAGCCAACTCGCACACCTAGCAGGCATAAATCATTTATTTGCAAATATGCATATTAAATATTCTATAAATTTATTGCCCGGCAGGCGCATAGGCCATAAAACAAAAGCCAAGGCAGGCCAAACAAAACCTTGTCAATGGACCTATGACCCGGTCACTTTCCCGCCCCTGTCCCCTTCCCCTTCCTGTTCCCCTTCCCCTGCCATCAAAGCCGCAGCCATAAACAACTGGACACTGCAGCTGCTTGTAACATGTGTTTGTCCACATCCAGATAGATATACACACATAACATATATCTGGGTGCTTGGGCATTGTCGGTGCTGCATATTACGGATATTCTCGTATTCAGGGCCCACAGCATTTAAGCATTTGGACTGGCTGGAGCTATTTATTTTATTTAACGCTTCAAGTGCAAAATGTTTCTGCAAGAGATGCAAATTTATTGGGCTTACAAATACATTTGTGTCTCTATATACATATGTAAGTATATATATATACGTATGTGCAATATGGGCAAATGCTGTCTCGCGAAACTTTGCAATAAAATCTTTGGGCAAAAAGTAGTTTGTTTCTTTCTGACTTACTTTCAGCCGGAAATTGCGTTAAGTGTCCACTTAAGTTTCATACAATTAACTTTAACTTAGACTTTGCCAACTGCAACTGCAAGAGAAACAGTTGCAACTTTAAGGAGAACGGCAACTTGTTGGCCATTGCGCACAAGTTCAACGACTTTAGTTTGTTGCATTTTTACGAGGACGCGAATTTGTTGTTCGCTTTTGCATTCGCCAAATTAAGCCGAAAGTTTGTTCCCAAAGTAGTTTGACGTAATTTGTTTGTTTTGTGGCCCGAGCACAGAAATCATTAAAATTAAATTAGTGCACAAATAGTTGGCAAAGCAAGTGGATAGTCAAAGCGAGACGACGAGTTATTAAATTTTGAGCTTTCCGGGCGAAATGGTAAAACAATCCCTTAATACTCCCCAAACTGAAGCGAACTGGAGAACTAATAAAAAGCCAAACAATTTCGTAGCTATTCGATGGAAATAATGAAGAACGTGAGGCATTTGCCGGCTCTGGTTTAGTTGGCATACATATAAAGAAGTCCTTCCCGCAAGCAGGGCACATAAAAACAAATTTTATGACAAAAGTTTCGTCCTCGTTGCTCCTGCTGCTGCAGTGTGCGTTTGCGAGAGGCGACGAATGAAAAACCAAACAAAAGTGTAAATAAATACAAAATAAATTTGATGAAAATTGTGCAGAAAAGTTCATTTAATATGGATTAAAAGTTTTCTTGTTGTCTTTGCGAATCGTGCGAGCACTGCCAGCGGCGAACTCCCTCGAGTTTCTATCCATCTCTCCACGGCTTAATTCGATCTGATTTGATGGGAATGGGAATGGGCACTTGGGCACTTCGGCACTTCGGCACTTGGGAACTTGGGAATGGGCCCAAAACTGCTTTATGATGATTGGCATTGGCATGCGAGCCCAGTGTCACCAGTAATTGGATTTTTAAGCACTCGAATCCCGGATTTCTATACGTGTATCAGCAAATTAAATTATAAACGTATGCTATGCTATACGAGTAGTATATAGAAAGTTTGCAACAGTTATCTTCGGCTTAAAGTGCTGCTGCATAATTCATTACAACTATGTGAAAATTTCGATAACTCACAAGTTTGGAAATTTGTGCGCAAATTAAATTAAGCTGTCACTGCCCATGCCACACACTTTCCCCAACCCCCTGCCCCATCTGCTTTTTCCTCCATTTTCCTCACAACACTCAGGCCACAAAAACTTTCTTCGCAAAGTGTCAAGTTTCAGTTGTCGTTGTAGACGTTGCCGAAATTATTTTTTTGAAGTTTATTACACGAAGGCGTGCGCGTGTCCAAGTATCTCCCGCCCAGATATATGTACATATATAATAGCAACTCCTACTCCAAATCCAATTCAGTGTCGTGTGTGATGCTCCCCGGTGCTTAGAGATCATTGACCAGTCTGGCTCGGAGGAGTCCTGCAATCCTGGAGTCCTGTAGTCCTGTAGTCCCCGAGTCCCGAAGTCCCGGAATTTGGCCAAACTTTTCCACACTCATTTGGAGCACTTGTCCGGCGATGACAAAAGTTGTTCATCGCAAATTCAATAAGGCGACACTTTGCATAAACGAGGCAGCTCCGGTCGAAGTTTGTAGCTCGGCCCGAAAATCTAAAATGTTAAATGTTAATTTAATGAACCCTTTTTTCCCATGCCCGAGTGCGAAATTGGGCTAGAAGGAGTTGGCAAAGCTTACCTTTTCGTGTTAAGGAATGCAAAGGGGGCTTGCATGCACTGCCACAAAAATATGGCTCTATGCAAAAGTTGAAGATTGTAAAATATCCTCAAGACCATATGGGTATAAGTAACAATTCTTCAGGACTGACGTCATTCCCATATAACCAACTGCTGCATTTCGGTACGAACCCTTTCATTTCTTACTTTTATCATATATGTATATATATATTACACATTAAGGCGAACTTCCTTTTCCAGCCGTTGTGAACGGCACTCAAGGAATTGCCAACTGACAACTGGCTTTCAGTCCGCTCGAAGGCATCGTATCGCATCGCATCACATCTCATTGCACTGTTTATTCATGAGGCTGCAACACTTTTCTTAATAAGTCTTCATGTCCCCCCCCCCCCCCCCATCCATTGTAAAGTGACCATGTCCTGGGCCATTGGTAGCCTATCCTCCTCGGTGCGAGCAATTCCGAATGAAGATGTCCATCTGGCATTGAGGTCCCGCAGCATTTCGCCCATTTGCAGTTATGTGAAAAGTGTCACATCTGCCGCTGAGGAAAACAGATGTGGGAGTTCAGTCTCGCATTTATTTATTTGCATTACGTCCCTACTGCTGCATCGTGTACACTCGTATTTGTGATAAAAAGCAGGCCAACAGGCCAACTTGCACTGTTCACTGTTAACTGTTAACTGTTCACTGTTCACTGCGAATTTAAATGAGTTCGAGGCGTGGCAAATCTCCCCGGGCCACCGGATGGCGAAGAGCTCTGAGACTGGACCACATCGATTATCGGCGCTGCATTGTCACTTCTCGTATTTATTGTGCACTCATGCTGCCTCATTTGCGTTTTGCTTTAAGTGATTGCAAATTTGCTCGGCGGCAGCTTTAATGCGGTCCGAGGCGAGTCCTTGCTCTATTAATCAGAGCATTCATGCACACTTAATGCACATTTTCGTTAATCACGCTCCGTGCGCTTGCAACTCTTTTCGTCAGCACAAATATTGCCATCAAGCGGCGATGAATATCGCACATCCGCCGTGTGTATCGCTGTGTGTATACCCCACTGGGACACCTGAATGAAGCTTAAAACCCGTGCAAACTAACCAATCTATATACATCTCAATTGACCTCAGAGATGTAGACCAGGGTAGATCGCTCCATAATTCATTTTAAATATTTTGTGCCGAAATTCTTCGCAGTGTGACTTTCCCACGGTGGACTCTCTAAGCCCAGCTCGATGATGCTAAAGCGAAAGTCAAGTGCCAGTCCCCCGGGCGGCGGGTAACTATAAATTTGAGCGCGAATCAATGGATTCAATTTACGCTGCTGGCCAGTGCAATGTCTGCTTTTTGCCGGAGTGACAGCCAGAGGGATCTGCGACGGGGAACTGGGATCGGGAATCCAGTGACGGTGAAGCGATGACGCGACAACAGCGTTAGTTGGCCATTTGAAATGCACACTTGACATCCTGCGACACGCGCAGGTCGGGAGGATAACGCAGGATATCACGAGAAAGGCAAACAGAGACCTCCGGCAAACGTATCTGGAAGCGGGAATGAGAAATCAGGCAACAGGCAACAGGAACGAGGAATCAGGATCAACCACCAACCAGCGGCGATTGTGGCTGGTTTGAAAACATCATAAATAAATCAATTTATAATTCGATGCGCGTAGCTAATTGATTTTAATTGTGCTCTGCGGTCTGTCAAACTCAATTTGGCTCGCTCTTTGCTGTGAGTTGTGCATTTTTGCAGGACCTTTCGCTGGCACGTACTCGCTGGTCGTCTAATGGCACGTAAATAAGCCCCGGTCCAGTATCATTCGAACGCAGGATATGTTCATGCCTTTTCCATGTTGCTGCCATCTGCAATGCAAATTAGTTGACTTCAATTAGCAGGCACTGCATCATTTTGCTGCAGTCCACCACAGTGTTTTGCCATCGAAATATTGGGCCGTGTCCTGCCCTGCCAAAGATATAAAGTGTCTAATTGGCCCTGGCGAAATACATTTGCAATCAGAAATCATCAGGAGGTTCCAAACATGCATGGTCCATGTGCACTGAATAATGAAAGGATCTTGTTGCGGTTTATGGGCTCGTCTCTTAATTCATTGATTTATAGTGTTACTTCTCATTCGATTTTGTAAATTAAAAACATTTGAAATTCGTTTTTATAAAGCTCAGCAAACCGAAACGTATATTTTCATGCAGTGCCAACTGCCAACTGCGAGAGTACTTCCACATTACTGCTTCTTAGCCTTTTTTAATTGTCTGCAAAATGGAATTCGGACTACAAACATTTGTAAAAACTGATGCTTTGTGCGAGTTCAATTGGATTAGTGAAAAGAGATTGCATATTTGAGATTGCCTTGTCAGAAGGTCCTTGTCGAAGTCAAGGACTTTCCAAATTTGCAACCGACACAGATCCGCATAACTTCAGTTTGTATTTTGATACATTCTGTTCCCATCAATTTCAGAATGGTTGCCATTATTTTGGTGCTTGTTTGTTCGCAATTTAATTTAAATACACAACAGAGAACACAGAACACAGAACACAGAACTTTCCAGACGCTGGCCAAACGAATGGAAATTTGAATGTATTTTTATATTTGCTCGCCTTTATTTGCTCAAATATTTTCTATCACGCACATTTCAAATGCTTCTTTCGCCATGAAACTTTATAAGCAACAACTATACGCATGTTTTTTTGTGTGAGAGCTGGGGGGGGATCCTTATGTATATAAATATACGTAGCACAATTATTTGTGATAACAGAGGACAGACAGAGGAGAACGAACCCTCTTGGAATAGAAATGGAAAACGAAATGGAACGACTTCACTCGGCCGCAATTGAAAAGAAATAACAAAGCGCGCTTCAATAATTTCGGAAAAGCTGCGAGGAAAACTAGGAAGCACAAAATATAATACAAAATGCGCATGCAGAACGGAAACGGCAAAAAACGAAGGAAAAATGCAGGAAAAGCGGAAAGGGAGTGTGCATTGCATTGTACTAGATTCCCTATTCTATATTTCTTTCACATCTTCCGCTGCGTAACGGCAAGTTTTTTCACACTTTGGCAGGCAAACTAAATGCAGACAATAACCAGAAAGGGTGGACTTCGAAGAAAAACACTCCTTTGTTGCAAAAATGTTGAGTAAGAATTCCTAACGCCAAAAATCAACAGTGAAAATTTGTTGAATCGGAAAATGCCTTGGGTCACCGGTCAGACAACCTAAGTAAATTGGAGGAAAATGGGAAAGATCTTGGAATTAGCACATTTACCTCTTCAGTTTTTAGTTCGCCTTTGTTAGATTCGTAGAAACGTAGATAATGAAAGTCCAACTAGCTTTAAAATTAACACACATTTTATTTAATTTCACCACCATTTACAATATGCCCATACAAGGCTTTGATTTATTTACTTTAAATTAAATTAGTTTAATATGTTTCATTAAATATATTTTACACACATTTCCCCTTCCCACGGATACACACCTTTGATTTCTGGCTTTGGTTTGTTATGCTGCTCTGTTTATTTCTGTGTTACTTTGTTTACTTTGCACATTAAAAGTAGAATCAGTAATTTCATGTACTTAGCATATTCTCCTCCTTTTACTCGTTTATCTCGTTCGTGTAAACATTTATATTTGAATTGTGTATGTGTCCTGCTTTATAGGTTTTAAACTCTTCTGTTCTGCTGTCCAACCTCCGGTTTTCTTCTTTACGACTAGGCTAGTTTATAAATGTTTTCTTAAACTTTATTTTTTTTTTTTTCTCTTTAGCTCGCTAGTAGACGCCACATCTCAAAGTGTGGTTTTTTGGTGTAAAATAAGAGTTAACATGAAAAGCAGTCATCAAAAGAAGATACTTGAAATCAACGAAGTGCGGATGTTCCCTAGACCTGTTTAAATAATAAATGACTCGAAAAAAATAACTTCAAGTACGTTTAAGCCCGAAAAGTAAGTGTTATCCGGAAGTTTGATCACTGAATTACATATTAATTGCCCAGGTCTAGCGAACTCCCCCAATATATATCGAATTTAACTAACTCGTAACACACGCCTAGCCCAGACCCGGACCCAGACTCTCTGTCCGTGATCCTGGCCAGGCCAGTTGCTGTCGGGACGCCTTGAAGGCGCTGCAGCTGGACACAGGAGCTGAACGCTGCTCCTTGGACTCCCCTCGCTCCTTGGAATGTTCCATCGAATGTCCGGTCGCCTGTCCGGGCTGTGGATCCTGGCTGCTGGCATCGCAGGGCTCGAATGCAGCCTCAATTAGCCGGAATAAACTAGCCAGCATGGCCATTATAAGCGGCGCCATGTAGACGCCGGGCAGGAGTCGCGATGCCGCCGCTGCCGAGGTCGAGAAATACGAGCTCAACAAAGACTTGAAGCTCGTGTCGGATGAGAGCGTGACTGCGAGAGAAAGCGGGAGAGCAGAGGAGCGAAAGAGTCGGCGAAAAACCGGAAACGGAAGTCAGTTGGATCTGGTGTAATTGACTGGCGGCTATCGTACACTTACCACGTGCCGGTACCGGATCCTTTTGCGGAGTACCCAACTCGATTTCCTTGAACTCCTGGTACAGTGCTCCGATTTGCGCCGAACAGCGCAAAAGTAATCCGCCGGGATTCGCATTCGGTGCATAAGCCGGTCCGCCATGTCCGTAAACCGAGTTCGGCCCGTAACCGTTATTGTAAACCGGATTCACGCTGGAGAAGTGAATGCCCTGCAGTTGCATCTTCAGCGAGATCCGCGTGGCAATCAGATTATCGATGGTGCGAATGTACTCGATGTCCACATTGCTCATCTGTAAGAAGAACAACATGAAGCATTACAACTTTATTTAATTACATTTCAATTTTTACTACAGCTGAGGCTGTTGTTTTCCTTCCCTATGTTCCATATCTAAGAAACATATTTAGCTAGATTTTACTTTAGCAAGTTGGTTTTTGGACTCAAAGAATGCACAAACAAAGGCATACATATCATATTAGTTTAATTTATTCAAAGCAGTTTTGGGTGTTGCTAAGGAATTACACAGAAAAATCTGTAACAACCTTGTTCTTTTAAACCATTTCATTATTGCGAGCAAAAAGAGCCATGACTTTTAATGCACTTTTCGCTCAATTCCCTAAAGTTCGCTTTTCAAAAGTGCCATCTTGAGTTAAAGCCTCGTTTCTCTCAGTGTTCGGGCAGGCGTATACAAGGGGATTATAATTTTAGACTGCGCCTGTTTATTTTACGCTCGCAAATGCATTTGCATATTTTAAGGCGCTCGAGGGGTCTGTGGCGAGGAGAGGCCTTAGCATTTGGCAACGTTTAGCCCTCACGCTCGTAATACTTTTGTTTGTACTTCTCCTTTTGGCCGTTTGGATGGACCGGGCCGTTTGGAAGGAAAAAACTTTTGCCAGCCAGCATCTTGTCGCCATTTGCAAGTTGGCACAGTTTGCCAAAGAGCAGTGGCGGCGGGGGATCGCTTTTCCAGGGGGTTTCGGAGGAGGAGGAGTATCTGAGTATCTGGGTAGTCAGGGGATTTGCCACATGTGCTGGGAGACACTTCTGTATGCATGGAAATTATGTATCAAGGACCTTTATCTGTGTTAATGCAATGTAGCAAAAAGCAGCGGCGTCTGAGCACAACACAAACACACAAAAGGACCAAAAAACCGAGTTAGAAACTTTGCCCGACGGAAACATGCCCTTCAAAAAAAAACACCAATACCTACACCAATATGAACTTAAACTCAGAATGCAATGGAACAGAGTAAAGGCCCTGAAAAACTTGAAGAAATGTAAGATAAGTGTCATCAGTTGTACATATGTATAAGATTTTATTACCTATTTCGATTTATTGCATAGTAAATTCCAAACCTATTTATACCCGTTACTCGTAGAGTAAAAGGGTATACTAGATTCGTTGAAAAGTATGTAACAGGCAGAAGGAAGCGTTTCCGACCATATAAAGTATATATATTCTTGATCAGGACCAATAGCCGAGTCGATATGACCATGTCCGTCTGTCCGTCTGTCCGTCTGTCCGTCTGTCCGTCTGTCCGTCTGTCTGTCCGTCCGTATGAACGCTGTGATCTCAGGAACTACAAAAGCTAGAAAGTTAGGATTAAGCATACAGACTCCAGAGACATAGAAGCAGCGCAAGTTTGTCGATTCATGTTGCCACGCCCACTCTAACGCCCACAAACCGCCCAAAACTGCCACGCCCACACTTTTGAAAAATGTTTTGATATTTTTTCATTTTTGTATTAGTCTTCTAAATTTCTATCGATTTGCCAAAAAACTTTCTGCCACGCCCACTATAACGCCCACAAACCGCCCAAAGCTGCTACGCCCACACTTTTGAAAAATGTTTTGATATTTTTTCATTTTTGTATTAGTCTTGTAAATTTCTACCGATTTGCCAAAAAACTTTCTGCCACGCCCACTATAACGCCTACAAACCGCCAAAAACTGTGTTTAAGACTCTCCTTCTCCCTTCCACTAGCTGAGTAACGGGTATCAGATAGTCGGGGAACTCGACTATAGCGTTCTCTCTTGTTTATTTGTAGAAACATAAAAAAATTCGACCAAAAATTATTTTTTAGCAATTCCATTCCTGATGCTAATATTTTGTCCTAAACTGCTCCTAATGTTTTTCAGATCATTATACGCTCTCCTCTCCAGAGTGACAGAAAAAATCCGGATGCCCACACAATTGCGCACATTAGTGGCTGCAAGGACAGCCGGCAGGACATGGGCAGGACACTCTACATGGAACTGGGGACATGCTATAGTACACAGCCAGCACAGCAATGCCTGACCAAAAAAAAAAACGAAAAGGACCAAAACTGCGTGGCATTTGACGAAAGTTTTCGCCAGTTTGGTGCAGGCCTTGCCAGCTTTTCAGAGCCTTTGGTTCGGCGGATTCCTTTGCCGTTTGGACTCGTATTTCTTATGCGCCATTTTTGCTTTTCATTTGGCCTGCATCCGTATTGGTCCGCATCAGCATCCGCATCCGCATCAGCATCCGCATCAGCATCCGAATACGAATACGAATCCGGATCCGTTCCTATACCCCAGGCCACGTCCATGTCCTTGCTGCGTAAGTCCACTTTATTTGCGCCAGCTCTAAGATGCTTAAACTTGCATTTGGCTTAAATGCTGCCAGCAGCTCCTTCATGCGAGAACAGCTTTTATGCTTAATGGCAGTTATTTAGTGCAATTCACTGTAAAATTGTTGCCATAGGAGAATCTGCCACTCGCCATCGCCATCGCCATCGCCAAGTCTCTTTCCTCTGTGTGTGCAAAAGGATTTGCGCTTTGATAAATAATTTTCCCCCATACGCATGTGCATGCCAAAAAGCAGATGTTTAAGCAGCAAAAGTTCTTCTCCACTTCCGTATTTTTCTTGCCAGCATCTTTTATTTTTTCAACTCGACTCGACTCTCTCTGCATACGAGGAAAATTATATATTTTTAGTAGTTGTCTCTGTAGAATTTAGGCCCAAACTTATGTGCGAAATTCGGCAATGGTTGCACTTCGTGCATCAGTTTAGCAGCACTTTTTGCGAAATTGTCAAAACTAATGGAGAGTGGGTGCCAGATAAGCCAGAAATAAAGCTGCTTTATGAGAAACGCTTTGCATTGCCTGGGTGTCGTTCATTTGGAACTCATTCGAGTAATCCGCCTTTTCTTCGTATTTATGGCTGAAACACTTGCACTTTTGTTCTTAGCCAAGTGCTAATTTCTGAAAACGCTTACCTATACAATAAGGACATAGCATTTAGCCAGAGAATAGACAAGCTTGGGATCATTCAGATTCCGTTTGAAAGTGATTGCTTATTCTATGGCATTTAGCTAATCCTTAAGCACTTTTTTCAGTTTTCAAGCCATTGAACGCAGCTTGTAAGTAAATACTGATATTTAAATTCAAAATTCCTATAAAAGCTTAAGAGCTTAAGAGAGACCCCTTCTAGCATACTTTTTTTTTTGGAAACAAGACTGAATAACATTTGAAATTCGGGTTTTTACCCAATTTTTCTCCCATGACACTTGGTCTGCAGGCATAAATTTTCATACGTTCGATGAACCGAAACCCTGGCGACTCCGCCCTCTCAGACGATGCAAAAATACAATAAATATATTTTATATTTCATCCAATATAGTGCACAATTTGTCCCTCAGCCCCTCGTGTATGTATGTACATATGTATGTATGGGTTTTTGTGTGTGCAATGCATTGCCAGCGTATCAATAACAAATAAATTGTGGATAGCACTGCAATATCTCTGCAAATGGTTACTGGTAACTGGTAACTGGAAGCTGGTTTACTGTCTGCCAAGAAGAGAGCGCCAAAGTATGTCGTATACATGGGGTGGGCAAAAAAAACTATGGCACAAAGGAGCCAGCCAGCCAACTGCTGGCTGCGAAGCTTTTTTCAATTTTCCGCTAAATTTGGCAGGGCCTAAGTGCTATTTGTCTTCATTAATGCGAATGCGCCTAGAACTTTGGCAAGCTACCCAGCAAGATTCCGACGTTCCTCAGTCTCCGTTCGTTCAACCCTGATGATGGCAAATTCTGCGTGGCATTTTTAAGCCGACGCCAAATGACATGCAGCAGTTATTAATTGGCAATTTACATGCCGAATGATTAATGCCTGGGCCCCACAGGGCGGCAACAGCCAGGAGACCGAAATGGAGCCGCAGCAGCAGTCTTAAACCGAAGGCACATATGTCACCGGGGGCAAAGTAAAGGTGCACTCGCGGGCAAGAGAATAGCTCGCTTGTGTCCAAAAAGTCTTATTACTTTGGTGTTATGCATCAATTAAAGAACTTCGAAGGTATTCATTTATTTAAAAATGATTAGTTCGACTTTTGGTAAAAATGTTGACTAGTTCTAATTTAAATGCAGAGTAATCTTAGAATTACTTTTCATTTCTGGTAACTATTTCTTAAGTACATCTTTAAAGGCACGACCTGCAATTTTCTCCCTTCCTTATTGGAACCATGATATGTTGACCGCTGCTGTTCCTGTGTGGAAATGCTTTTCCGGGCTTTGGCAGTGGGTGAGTTTTGGGTCCAGACCTCTTGCAAATTACTCCTGTGGCATTTCACCGCAAAAACTTTTGTCAACAGAAAGTTGTGGCTCCTTGCCGGCGCACCTTTTAACGTAAACTTTGCAGGAAATGTCGGAAGTGCCTGAGTGTGTGTGCGTGCCCAGGGTGTGTGTGTACACACACCGACCACGCACACCCTTCCTGCTCGCCCCCTTCTCCCTCCTTGCCATGTTGATTTGCACAGCATGAAATATTCATTTGTTTCCTGTGATCGGCAATTGTAATATATCTTCCTCCTGCGGTATCGTTTTCTACTCAATTTTAGTCAATGTCTGCCACGTTTGCTTACTGTTTGTTGTCTCACAGCCAATGGTTGCCACTGCCAAAAGTTCTCGATGTCCTTGCAGCTCCTTGTGCCTCATCTAGTCCCCTGCAAAGCGCCCTCCCCTTTAGCCCGCAACAGCGCAACCGCACAGCATCATTGGCATTTGGAGAGGCATTGCCGATAAGCTATCATTTCATTTCCAGGCAACACAACCCGTTTGAATATTCTCCCCAAAAATTCCCCCTTCGTAACGGCAGCGAGTTATTGCGGCGAAAATGATTTGAATTCATTTATCATGTTTAATGCGAGATTGCCAACTGCGCTTCTGGAATGTGGCAACCATTTTTCAACAGCATTGACATGAGTACAGCGTTTCCCAGACTAATAGAGAGCCCTTCCTTAAAGGGGAGTTATGTTAATAAAATCAGGACAACCATTATAGCTTAATTCTGTGAAACGAGCTATCTTAAAGACTCATCTGATAACAAAGTATTCAGCTAGCAAAGGGAATAGTTCGCTTTCAAACATTTGAAAGAAATTTCATATTACTAAAATATCTCCAAATATTTCATAAAAGAGTATTGAGAGTAAGCTTTCTATTATTTGAGTTCATAGACAGGTACAAGACATAATCTAATGGAGATCGCACACGCACTCGCTTGGTTGCAACCGCAATCCAATTGGAAGCTTTTATGATAGAAAATTATGCATTCATACTAAACTAAGCCGCAACCATAAACAATTTTCCCAACCGCTCAGCAGGACTCATCTTTAGCATAGCAAACAGCTTGAAAATCAAAAGGGACGATTATGCAGTTGCACTGAAGTCCTTTGAATGGAGTGGAGTAAAGGGAACGTGGGCAACCAGTTAGGCACGTGGATTCGGGATACACAGACTCCTTAGTTTTAAGTTTTGAGTTTTGAGTTTCGAGTTTCGAGCTTCGAGTGCCTCTGGCCCAGACAACTACCCTTTTCAACCGCAAATAGAGCGAGCAACAGAGGCAGCAGAGGCATCGCCTTGACCGATTCTGAACCTGAACTGCTCTTGACATCCGGGCCTGGGTCGAAATTATAAGCAGGAGAATAAAGAGGAGCGAGCATGTGGCATGCATATTCATAAAATTGCACTGGAACCGCTCGCAGGACAACAATGGCAACACGACAGCAACCAAAAGTGAAAATCCAAGGAATGACAGCCATGAGAGTTGGGAAGGCGCCGTCGCACAGATGCTACTGCTTCTTATCCTCAGTGCTGACGTGCTAGCTTCTTGTACGCATTTCTTATTTAAAATTAATTTAAATATCACTTTTAGTTTCTAATTTCTAAATATATGGCCTAGTGAGAAAAGAAAATTAACATAGCTAATAACAAATCAAAACCTGTCGTTCTTAGTAATTTACATAAGTTTCAGCTACCAAACTTGCACATCACTGACACTGGCGCTTTGAGTGTGCTACCGCATAGAAATCTGTATTCACAGTAACTAAATGACAAAACGGGCATTCGGGCCACAGATGCGACCGACTCTTCCTCTTTTGGCCTCCTCGTATGCATTGTTAATACACATGACAATCCTCACGCTCGCTGGCAGGCTGTGAAATTGCGCATACGCCACGTTGACGGATGGACGAGCCCCCAAGGCAAATGCTTGCAAAATAAAAAAAAACCACAAAAAAAGAAAAACAAAATAAAAATAAAAAACAAGCCGGAGCAGAACCCTTTTGATTAAAGTCTTGTCCTAGCCCATTTTCATGTTCATTTCTCAGCAGGATAGACAAGCCACTTCAAAGGATCTGCTCGGCTAACACGAAATAGCCGCTGACCCGCTGTCAGATTTGTATTCCGCTCTACCCGGAAACCCGGGAACATGAAATAAATTGAAGACGACCAGCCGGCCGGCCAGGTCGGTAATAATTCATTGGAGTGATTGCGGAGTTGAAAGTTGTGTTGCAAGTACTCACCACCAAGTTGTTGATGGTGAATGTGAGTTCTGCCCGCGGACGCGACGGCGGAGTGCTGCAATTGGCCCGCAGGACATCGCCGGGCTCGTAGCGTGTGTGTTCCGTGAAAACCTGCGGACGCTTCTCGGGCAGCTCTGAAAAACAGGGAAAGTAATACGTTTAGTTTTAGTAACATAATAGAGCAGGACTCTGAATTGTGAAAATCACTTGCCAAATAACGGAATTTGTGGGAGCTCTTTTGTACAAGTTGGATACAATTAAACAAACTAGAAGTATGTGTTGAAAACAATTGAATTACAAACACACGTGGCTTCGCTTTTTGAGTTTCTGATATTTGAAGTCTATTTCCAATATGAACATTTTCTTAAATTCTATTACTTTATTATTATATTTTGTCTATACTGCTGCTGTTGAAGGAGGAATTTAATTAAAGCTCTGAGCCATGAAAGATGACAATTTGGGTGCTTTCCTTTTGGAATGCGGGGAAGGGCGGCGGCTAGTACAATTCAATTAGCTGACCCAGCCGACACAAAACACATTAATAGGCGCATAAGTGCAGTCGAAGACCGGGAGACCCTTCAATCACAACCGCAAGCCGAAGATCCTGGCACTCGCCACGCCTAACTTTTTAATTAAGTCAACCGGGATGTGGAGCCTGGATGGATGGGAAGGACTACCACAAGACCGGGAGAGAGAAACAAAGTAACTAATGAAGAAAGTAATTTCCATGACAAAGGCGGCGCCAACTTTGCTCTTTTTCCCGCCCCGAGGCAACTTTCTGCTTTCAGGACCTCTGTGTGGTGGCTCGCTTTCTAATCCCCATGCTCTCTTTTGCTTTCTTGCTCGCCTGCGCTTTTTGCCTTGCAGATTCTGACCTTTTTACGGACCAGCATCGAATGCCTCTTTGTCGGGCTTTTGCTTCGCCTTTGCCTTTGAGACTCCGCCGCCAAATTCCCCCTAATGAGGGTCAGTCTGCGAGTGCACACTGTCCCAAGAAACTACAGCTTTGGCCGGAACACATGAGCAATCCTTCAACAAGGATATTCAGTTTCTTGTATCAGGCCGCCATGACAATTTGTGAAAGTGAATGCATTTTACTTGATAACAAGGGGAAGTCAGCGTTACTTTGTTTATTACAAAAAATTACAACGAATTAATAGAGAGCTCGCCTTATTTTCTGTATCGAATTTAGTCAACAACTTTTGTATCTCGACCAGTGTAGGTCGTAGGTCTGTCCCTTCGAAATTAATTTAGCAGCTGACCAGCCTACTTTGCACTTGGTTTTAGCCTCGACTCGTGTCATTAAGTTATTAAACTTAAGGCTGCCCAAATGTTTGCCAACTATAAACTTTTGACTTGTGCCAGCCGAAGAAGACGGCCTGTGATGGGGGCTGTGACTTAATGAAAGCCCGAATTAGCATAACTTTTGGGGCCGGGCCACCCATTTCCAAACATCTCACTCACACCACCCACCACCCCCGTGGTGTCCTTGAAGCGGGCTGAATGCCTTGAATTGCCCGCCCCGCAAGGACAAAGTGTTTATTTTATGGGCCACGCCGACGTCGAGACCTCCTTTCAGTGGGCTCCTCGCCGTATCCCTGGATCCCTGGATCCTTGGGCCGCAATCTGATTGCCACTTGAGCTCATTAACACACGATTAAACCTCAGAGTTATTTACACCGAGGACGACGCGGCTGCATAAGCGAATGAGTGCGCACAACTAAACCTGGCCAAAAGCAACCAGCTGACGCTGACTCTGATTCGTTGCATAAAACATCAGGCGGCCAGCCATCGGGAAAACTATGCGCTGAATCGATGAAATTAAAGCGCAAGTTTACGCAGATGAGATGGGTGTCAGTCGTTAAAGCCAAGAAAATCTGATTTACCGAAGAGATACAAGATGGGGCGCTGAGAAAAAGCGTGTGCCACAAATTAAGAGGGTTCTTAAGCAGAATAAAATCTTGATTCAAGCATTCGGAAAAACAAGTTCGAGTAAGTTGAATTTGTTTCTGGTCAAAGTTAAAAATATGTTAAAGTTTTCAAGTTCAAGTAAGTTGAATTTGTTTCTGGTCAAAGTTAATACCTAAAGTTGATACTTAATTGCGAATATGTGTCTTGTAGTTTTCGCTCTGTGTAGAAACAATATGGTGTCCGTGGCTGTTTCTGCCTGCTGTTGGCTACAGTAATTTATTGTTTAGCCGGCAAGTTATTGGGGTTTTAGTGTCGACGACATTAGGCCTAAGCCGCAGAAGCCTACAACCGAGCACCCAGCGAAACGAACTTACAGAACCCGCAAGATATAGATACAGATACAGAGGGGAAACCGCCAAAGCCCGAGATTTGAGGCTGCTTGGTTGCTGGGTTGCTGGGCTAGTGGGCTAGTGGGCTGTCAGTGTGTCAGTTCCCAACTGGCTTATCCAGCATTGATGTATGTTTGGTGCTCCCAAGGACCGAGGACCCACGACCAGTGAGCAACCAATTAAATGCCGCAGCCCGTAATGAAACTTTAATCAGTTTTGAGGCACCCTTGAGCGCGGCATCATGAATTTAAAGTAAATACACAAATACGCGATCAAAGGCTTTAATCCCCAGATGCTAGTTACGCAAAAGCGGCCCAATTAAATGGGCTAAATGCGGCGTTAAATATATAGTAGACGGCTGGCGGGGGGGCAAAGACATGGCGGTGGCAGATCCAAAGGCAATGGCAATCTAATAAAGGCCAGGCCAGAACGGCAGACATCTGAATGTTTAATGCCGGGCAACAAGCAGCCACTGAGCCAGTGAGCCATTAACCCAGACGAGCTCTCAATCAAACACACGCACAAACACAGCGAGCTTTCCCCTCTCGGAAAGAAGGACCCTCGACCCTCTACTCTCGACCCTCGTAGGGTTTCACGACGGCGGGGTGTGGCAAATAAATCCTGCCCAGCAAGTGGCATAAAAATCAGCGAATAAAGCACAATTTAGCTGTCGGAGCGCATTTCTCGAATGCTTGAGGCCAAGCGGATAGAAAGATTAACTCCGACGAGCGCTGAAGCTGCGCCATCGATTTAGGTCGCATTACGCATACGCCCCATAGCCCCACAGCCCCATATGGCTGCCGAGTCCCACACAAAACAAGCACAAGTGGAGGCCACATTGTTGTGCATCGCAGAGCATGCAATAGGGACAAAGGGGCTGCCGTTAGTTGTATGTTTAATTCAAGGAGTGGCACACCTCGCTCGGCATTTAAAAACAAATATATTTTATTGCTAGCTTTTAAAAGGATAAAAAATGAATAAAAAATAAACAAAAATTTGAAATAAACTGAATTTCTTAATTTCCAGCTCCTATATGTATAGCCAAATAAAATTCCTAGTGTATCACAAAGGACAAATAATTGTTACGCCGAAACGGACTGGCGGCCATTGGATTTCATGACCCTGGCACGCTGATTAAATTCGTAATTCAGAGCGCGGCGCTCCACGCTCATTTAAAGCGCATAAGGCCGTGAAATGCGTGGAGCACAGGTAAGACTACCAAATGACCCCCAGACAGGTGCCCCCCACTTAGAAGCACCCAGTACCACCACCTAGCCATTGAACCAGCGCCTCATTGCCGGCAAACCCGCTTATCTGGCAAAGCCGAAATGGCCTGTTAATGACGCAATTTTCAGCGCAAAACTTTGGCAACCAGCAGAAACATCTGCTGCGACCTTGGCCCCGGCCAAAAACAAATTGCCAAGAAGGCGAAAAACTTTATCTCCCGGTCCCGGTCGAAGAGCAGCCACAGGATTTGCGATTCTGGACTGTGGTCTGTGGATACTGAACTCAGCCACGGAACGCTGACCGACGATCAAAGGCGGGTAATGTCAAAGGCTATACGAAAGCCGAAAGAGCTGATACCGCCGCTCCTTTGAAAGCTTTTAAGCGCACTTTAGGCCAATTTGGTTGAATCAGCTTAGAGTCAGACTTACCAACAACTTGCATGGTGTCCACTGCGGTGGCCGTCGAGAAGAGCGGTGCGTCGGCGGTCACTTCGCATGAAAAGTTGCCAGAGAGACCGAATCCCACGTTGCGCAACAGCACCTGTGTGGCATTGGAGCTGCTTACCTGTTGAGCACAAGAGCAGATGCAGTATTTAATAAGAGCAATATCCCATGCAATAAAAATTATGTTAATATTTAAGTTGGCTTTCTCTTATCCTTAAACGTCTGCGTAGGAAAGAAAAACTAACTCCTAAAACTATTACTATACAAGCTAAACTATACAAGCTCTACTTTTAGTGGCAAGAAAAACGTACATTTCTGCACTTAGGTTTGTAAGGTACTTTGTATATACTTTTTTTCGCCAAAGAAGCCATGTTATGCTTTATGCTGCGCTTGGAAAAACTATAAATCGACACCCACCTGCCATCGCTCAGCTGTCCGCAATCTGACATCGAGACCAACAAAGAAATGCACTTAAATTTATTAAAACAGCTTAAAAAACAAACAAATACAAACTCAACCACCAGACAGGCGAGCAAAAGGAACGACAAAAATTGCCTTCGGCTAGGTAAAATAAAAGTTTTCGATGACAAAACGCAAAAAACATCAGGCGGGTGGGTGTCCAAATAAAATAAAAAGTAGAGTACATACAAAAACTAAAGATAAACTCGCTGGCACAAACTCAATAGCCTGATGAAATATTTAGCCAGATTCGGAGCAACTTTATCGAAGCAACGAAATTGCAGGGACCCCACCAGCTACCCCCACTAGCCCACCATCGGCTGGATAAACTTTTTCAATAATCCAGCCAAAGTAGAATTACCCCATCCGAGACTCAATTCTCCGACCTCAGCCTCAACCTCACCCTCTGCCTCACCCTCTGCCTCATCCTGAGTCTGCTTGTCCTCATCTCCAGCCAGCCACGCCCCTATTCGCTCGGCAGATTGCAGTTTTTGCAGGTGGGCGACAAAACTCAGACGCAGCATGCAAAAATTTAAATGAAATTTTTGCCGCAGATAGCCGCGCGTTGATAGCGCCCACAAAAGCTGGCATTCCGACGGCAGGCATCCGCATCCTGGCGGCCAGGTGTCCCCTGGCATTTTTTGAATAACCGCCAATAACAATAAAACTGCCAAACTGAATATGCATGAGCGGAAAGTTTAAAATATACAATATAAATAAATGCAGTGTGCGCGCAATTAAGGACATCAAAGTGGATCCTCGCTGGTTGCCTCCTTTCACACTGACTGAGTCGAAGGATACGGTTCAAAGATCTTTATGGGTTGGCTTTCCTGGAAAAGCCAGTTCCCATTTCAATCAGCTTAACAAATGTGTTGTTGTAGTTTCAATGCCTTTCAATGTCTTTAGTTAGCACGACTTCCTAACTACCACATTTTATCTATAATATGCTACAAACTACTTAACTAAGCGCACCTTAAACTTTATAATAAATACAAAATATATATAGATCACATAATATGTGGTCATAAACTAGGGTATCTCACTATTCGGTTGCAAACCCGTATACCTAATAGTTACTTTGTAATTAAAATGTGTACTTACATCCACGTGAATGCCGGGAAACGGAAACACTTTCGTGTTGGGAAACTCGCCGGGCGTGTAGCGGTAGAACTCCAGCTGGCCACGGTAGAACTTGGCCGAGTACAGTGGAGCCCCCTCCAGGTCGTACATGCACCGCAGCACCACATGCTGGCCCCGTCGCACCGCCGGTGGTTCGATTATTAAATTGACATTGCGCAGCGCGCATTCGACGAGCTCTAAAAAGACAGAAACATACATGGTGATGTGAAAAAATGGTGATGGAATTACGTGCGAACGCAAAGCCGGGGGGATTCCAATTTAGTGTATTTATTTTAATAAATTATTGAAATATTGTCCCAAAGCGGACTTTCCTGCGACACTGATAACACATAATCCGGCGCTTAACTGCACCGCAATTGCTTGCATTTCAGTTGCAGGCGTTTTGCAGTTGGCATTGGTTTTCGCGGTGTTGGGTTCGCCGGCGGGCAAAATGCCTCAAATGGCATGCAAATATGCTGAAAACTCAATTTAGCTGGTCAATTTTTTTCGCTACTCTTTTGTCATATGGAGTCGTTGCGACAATAGCTTGTTTTTATAAGCTTACCAAAAAACATGATCAATAGTAAATTATAGTTTCTGAAACGCCGCTAGCAACGCTTGCATTTAAAAATTATTTTTAAAAAGTCAATAAAACAGCATTAGAATTGAAATTACATTTAAGAGTATTTAAAATGGCTGACAGCTTGTTTTTGTTCGTGTTTCTTGTCAATTGATTGTCATATTTGGCGCTTAAATGATTTATAAACATTTTTTTCAGACTTCGAAAGCTTGATAGATTATGGTGGGATTTTGCGGGGCCAGTTATGCAGACGAATATTACTAAATGGTGAAAATTAAAATAAAAACCGCTGTCCATTTGTAAGCCCACACTAAGATAGCGTTTTATTGTAAAACAAAATTCCATTAGAAGTGCCAAACTAAAATTGAACATAAATCATTGAGGACACGCTTCATATTTAAGACAAACACTTAGCCAGATTTATGGACACTGCGCTCGAGTTTTTCGCGACCTTCACTTGCTTGGGCAATTTTCCTGCTTGCTCGCCAACTTTTATTAATTACCAAACAATCAACGCCAATTTCCGGCAACTTTATGACCGCCCATTTCAGAGTCGTTTGTCAACAAATGCGTAGCATAATTCAAGGCGCCCAGGCAGTGGTGAGTGCCTCTCCCTCTAACCCACTGCAGTGGGTTAGCTGGCCCAATGGCGCTATCCCGCTCTGGAACTGGTGTTTTACAAGCGATTGCCAGCATTTCCAACATAGCCTAACAAGGCACTCAAAAATTTTTTATATCTTATTTGGGTCACATTTCATGCGGCTGTGCCCTTAAGAATAATGGCACATAATTTGCGGCTTTCCCAACAGTCCCTTTGTGGGGGTGAGAAGAAATGAGGGGAAATGAGGGGAGGAGCGGGAAAAGCGAGAAAAGCCGAGAAAAGTCCGTGGAACGCGAAGCAAGGATTCGGTTCCTTGTAAATCTCTCGCGAGGCAAATAAAATAAAATTGTTTTCATTCTTTTTCTACATGCCAGCTGTGCGTAATTCATTACCTTCGGGAGTTCTTTGCATATCGGGCGATATCTTTTGCGACTGCATGGAAAATGGCAGGGAAAATCAGCAGAATTTTCATTATGCCAATCCCAATGCCGCTGTCGAGCCGAGCTGAGCTGCCCTTTAACATTTACTCTATTTGGCTGGCTGTAAAATGAATTCTTGCACATTGACCTTAATGACCAGCGGGGCCGGCAAGGATAATTGGCCAACTGCCTCTGTGTCCTGGCCAGGGACACCGGTGCCTGGGCAACAGTAAATTGCAAAATAAAGAAGACTGGGAATTAAAACGCATTGTATGGACTTTAAATTACTCTGCACGAGCACGAATATCCCAAGCCATCTCTTGTAAACTTCGTATCTACGCATTTGGATTATGCTTCACTAAATGTGTGAAAATAATAATATAGTACATGGTAGCTCCCGAAGAATATTTGTTTAGTTTGTATGTAAATTTGTTCTTTTTTAAATGAGCCTCGACAAAAGTTATATACCCCTAATCTGTGCTGGTACTGCGGTGCAAAAACACCTGCCTTAAGTTAAGCAGTACCTTAAAGTCCCTGCTAGCCGCATAAATATTTGCTCACTGAAATCGAAAATTCCGCTTGTTTGCCAATTGAAAATTGGAAAGTGTAGTTGCCGGATCCCGCCCGCTGAGAGTTTTCCCAGCTTGCCAAGCTTTCCCAGCTTTTCCAGTTTTCCGGACCAAAAAAGCAGCAGCAGCAACAGCAACAGAAGCGGCGAAATGCAACCGCAAATACTTGCTTATTGCTCGGAAAACTTTGCTTGTTAGTGTTTAGTTGCAGGAAGGTGCAGCAAGAAATCATAGCACACAGCCAATGTGCTGGGGAAAACCTAGGGAAAACCTGGGGAAAAGCAACAGAGCAATAGAGAGCAGCCGAACAATGTCTATAAATCCACACGCACACTCCAGATATAGTTGGAAAGGTAAAAAGTTTGTGCAAAAGTCACATATTTGTTCGATTCTGCTAAGTGCCAGCTCACAAGTGCCTTGTCCTTATCCTTTTGCGATTTGTTTACATGGCAGCAAAGTAAGGACCCAGAAAAAAAGCAGCCCACCTTTCCTGGAGTGCGGAATATCGTTCTGGATTGAGGATTTGCTCACCTGCTAAATATCAATGCACCTGGCTTGTTTGTTTCCATACTCTTTGTCCTGCTCGCTGTACTTCTTTGTCAGCAACTGCCCTTTCACTTTTCGGGCCAGTGGACGCTTTTCACGCTCTTTTCACAGCACTTTCCCGCCCTTTTTTATTATTGGTTTCCAATCTGGCCGGAGTGCGTCATTCGTCGAAGCCGCAAGTGATGATTGAAATTAGTTGCCCTTTCTACCGACTTTCCCGGGCGATTGGTGAACTTTTACGGAAAACACAGATGCAGGAAAAGGTAATGCACCTCTATTCCACTGGGACACAAGTTATCTTCGCTGATAAAGTATGGTATAGATTTTATCCCTTTTTAAGTACACTTGTTATTTGTATTGTTATCTATGTATATTGAAAGTATCACATGTAAATCATGCCCAAGAAATAGAGTATTTCTCTCTGTGCTGCCTACAAGATACCTAAAAAAGGGAACTAAATTGAATTTTTTAACCCTGTATATTAGTTTTAGTTGTGAACTGATCGACTCCCTTTGAAGACCCGCCCTGAACTGTGTTCAATTTGTTGCGAGCTTGGAATTGCTTGACAAGGTCCTGAAAACATGGCAGGCAGCCAGGCAAACGTGAGGCCGATTTGGAGTGGATCGATATGATGAATATCACAGCATAATAATTTGCAGAGTCGCTTTCATATCAAGGGAGGCCGAAAGCAAACAAGTACCAGTACCAGGCCAGCTGGCATGTAATATCTATGTGCATTCATGTGTACGTGTGGGTGGCATTGTCTCGGTATTTAATAGGCTTTTGTTGCAGCTTTCCAATGGAAATGGAGGTGGAGGTGGAGGTGGAGGTGGAGGTGGAGAGTCCCGCTTTGCTCCTTGCCATGCTTGTTTGCCATGGATCTGCCACTCCTCCGCTCCTGTTGCTGTTTCGGTTTCCCACCAGCGTCCTTATTGCACGGCTGCCAGCTCATTGAAAGATTTATCATTCACCAGAAATAGCGGGTTCTCGCTAAGGAGTGGGTGGTTCGAGAGGAGATTGGCGCACTGAGAGAAATGGGGTATGGGAAATGGGAATTTAACAAGATGTCTAGTTCGCTTTTGTTTGTTATAGTCCCTAATTGCAGCACTTTAAATTAACAGGGAACTGCTGACCTTAAAAAGAGTATTTACTTAATTAATGATTTGTGATTATATTTGAGTATTATACTATGCACTACACAAATGGTATTTTACAGCGATTCCTTGTATTTTTCTTCCATTTTCAGCTTCTTTTAAATTTGTACTTCGAAGTAATTAAGTTGCAGTGTACCTCAAATGACGAGCCACCTGTCCAGAGTCCTGAATCCAGACCGTCAGTGTTGACACAGCCCACATGGGCACCCCATACACATGCATAATGGAATTTCTAATAACTGCCACAGCTCCCCCGTCTCAACTGGACTCAAATCGAGAATGGTGGACCCGAAGACCTGCAGAGCTGAAGAACTGAAGAGCTGAAGAGCTGAAGACCATAAGACCTGAACAGGAGTAGCCAAGCCTTCCTGCTGGGTCAACAGCATTTAGTGACAATAAGCGTGATGCAGTTCATTTGCTCAGGCGGTTCAAAAGCGGTTGGTTCGTGCGTCGGTTTGCTTTTGGCCACGATTGAAATAGCTGGCGGGTGGGATGGCCAAGTGCACTTAGTCAGGCATCGGCGAACATGCACTTCAGCAGCGGGAACAGCAATTGCGATGGGCGAGACCCCAACCAATCCGAGGCAAAGCAATTTAATTAACATAAAAAACGCAACTCGCACAATTCGAGACCATAAATCAAAAGCCCGCACACGCCCAGCACTAAACTAATGCCTTGGAAAGAACTAATACGGCAGCCAAGCTGGAAAAATGTCTGGCAAAAAAGTGCAGTCGGCAAGAAAATCGGAGAAAAAGGGTTAGCTAAAGGGGTGGGAAAGCGAGGGAAAAGCGAGGGAAAAGCGCTTCTAATGAAACCGAAAATGCTAGTTATGGTTTACGATACCCGGCTCTTATGGCAGTCTGAAGTTGGACTTCGAGGAACATTTGTTTTGCGCTGTGCTTTTGTCACAACCCCAAAGGAAAAAGGAAAAACTGCGGGGGGCAAGGGCCCAACCCAACAACACACATTCAAATCGGAAACATAAGCCTTACAGAAACAGGAACAGGAACAGAAACATAAACATAAACATAAACATAAACCGAACCCGAAGTTGAAACCAACCCGTTCGTGACGTGTCCAGCGGGCATCAGGCTAACAACAAAGGACCAGCATAATTTAGTTAAAATTCCTTTGTCCAGGGGCGTGGCACACCTCGCCAAAGGAAATGAAAAATGCTGATTATGAAAACGCCAACTATAATTTGTTGTGTGTTATGGCTGCTAAATGAGCCGTTGGCCGTGGATGAGTTGGATGGGGAGTGGATTTGATTTGGATTTCACAATTCTCATTTCCTAATTGCTTGATGATTAAATTCAATTACGAATGACAATTTAATTATGTATTGGTTAATCAAATCCAATTGAGTGATTACAGAAAAAAATTGAAATTTAAATCGTTTAGGTAATGTGTGTTTAAAGAGTTCAATTAACATCACAAGCTTTTAATTGATTGCTAGTCTGCTTGCCCTTTTGATTTATTTTTTTAGGGCCCTTCAATAATTTATAAAAAATAAATAAAAAACAAATAATTAAAATTACTTATATGAAAGTGATGGAATTATAAAAACTGCGCAATTACACGTGTACGTAATAATACAATTGATTCCGCCAGAGGCTCTAGCTATTTTAGATTGCCATTAAATTCGATATCATCAACTGTTTAAGGCCGCGTTTTTTATAGACTTCAATTAACAGCACAAGCATGTTATTGATAACAATGCTCTGCAGCTTTCTACCACTCGGCAGTGGTTTATAAAAAACAAAATCCAGACTAACTCACTCTACTCCCCTGGGAGTAAGAAAAAATATATGAAACGAAGAAAAAACACTCCTCGTCTGCTTTCTGCAAACAGACATTGGACAGGGCAAACAATGGGAATATATGCGATAAATGAAAAAATAATAACAAACATTAATCCGAGTGTTGCCAGCTCGAGTGGATGATGGCGATGGAGATGATGATGATGATGTGCCGAAACGCCGTCCTTTAACCCCGACGCCGTACCAGGGTTATCCTTGCACTCCTTGGCACTCCTTGGTCTCGAGATGGTCTTTCGTTATCCTCCGCTTTGCACAGAAGCGCTAAGCAAATAAAACAAAAAGGATAACTGTGCAAATATTGTGCAGACGGCTTGGTTAGCGAAACGCTCGCTGGGAAGCTGGTGTGATGGTGTGATGGTGAGCTGGGAAAATGGCAAACAGTCACTGCTAGAAACATAAATATGCATGTGAATGCGTTCGTGTTTTTATTTTCCAACGGGTGACATTGCAGTGCTCAAAAGTTGCTCAGCTGAATAGTCGACGCCCCATTTTAATGTGCTCTACTCCTCAAGCACGGAAAATTACACTGCTCTCAAAAACGTACTGTTAAATCTGAAATGTCTTAACTTTGTTTGTGTTTAAATTAAAAAATAAATATCTGGTCAAAATATACAGAGATTTAGTTCAGATACAGTGTTGAAAATGCTCATAAACACTTTAAGTGAAATAGTATATAGTATAGTATAATAGAATGCTAAATATATGTATCAATTCATAACAATAGCAGCAAGTTTTTGCGTAACAATACTTGAAACTTTACAATTTTTTTCTTTTAGTGCACCTATCCACATCTGTGGGGTATTTATTTAGTTTGTTTTCAGCCCCGCTCACTTGGCGTATACGCAACGCCGGAACGCCGAAGACTGCGAATACGACTCAATTGAGGCTGGGCAGCAAACATTTTGTTATCTCGGCCCCAGCATCGATGCCGAATGGATTTTTAGTTCAGCAAGTTTTTCGCAATTTTTTTTGCTTTTACCCCCTCGGCACCCACCAACTGCGTTTTGTGTGTGTACGCCGACTGGGTTTCCTTTCCCCCCCCCCAACAAGTATATTTTTTTTTCCCGGCGCTTTTCTTGTTCATTCAGTTTTTCCATTTGGCCCAGTCGGAGCGTCAGAGCGCTTATCTCGCATGCCGCATCGCGAACTGCTTGTAAATAGCATTCATGGCCTGACACTAATGGAACTTTTGACCGTTTGTGCTATCCGCTGACCATTTCCATTTCCATTCCCATTCCCATACCACCGGGTGCGGCATGCCCCGCCGCAATTTTCACCACTCCCGCCGCCCAGGCCATTCCATTCCAATTGCCCGCTGGCCCCGTGTCCGCTGCAGGGACAAAACTTGGATGCCATTCATCGACTTCGCTATCGCCTTCCTCGGAGCACTGTTCTGGTACCCTAGGTCTGGAGTTAAGGAATGGGAGTTGGAACTTCAACATGGCCATCAGCCTATGTGGAAACTTTGATGGAAAACATGTTTCTAGCGAATAAATATTTTTTAAGTTTTTATTTCTGCCTGGTTTTATTTGGTTTGGGTTTCTTATTATCAAGAGAATGTAAATAATGCTATATTAATAAATATTTCCACTATGCTTACAGCAAAAGAGACCATTACTTATATTTAATATTATAAATTTATTATTCCTTCTAAAGATGCTGATTTCTTGGTACACCAAATTCGTTAGTGTACCAACGATTTCGTGAACAACATTTTTGTGCTTCTGTTTTATGGGAACTCGAATTCGCACAACTTCTCTTTTTTTTCAAAGCCTTTTTCTTTCATATTTCGGGTTTTTTTTTTTTTTTTGCGCTTTTCCTATTTTGCTGCTGGTATCAATTTTGCGAGCCAACAGTTTGTCAGGTCTTTCAACAAGTCGTTGGCTGGCTGTTCTTTTGGTGAAAATGGAAATCCTACTGCGCCTCAAACAAAGCAATCACCTGCCATGTCTCCCCAACGAATCCTTTTGATCATGGGTTGAACTCTATCGCTATCTAGCAATAGAAAAATAGAAAGCCTGCTAATTAGTAGTCGATGGTCAATATTTGTCAATCGCAATTTCGATTTTACGCCAACTCCATATTGCAATAAAAGTTCAAATGAATTTGCCCCCAACAAAGCTACGACCCAACTTTCTGTTTGATTAAAGAATTAATCTCGACGCTGTTTTAAATGCAATTTTCATTTTCGAAGGGGATAGATGGGATAAGGGCTGGGAAAAATTGGGCAAAAACCGTGGGGCAGGCGATAAGCGACAATGACATTCGGAAATTTCATTTTTGGTAACTAGATCTCTCGACGCTGTCACACAAATGTGGTGTCAATGGGTTATGTGGGAATTGCAAAGGATGGACTCTGTATCCATTTCGTTTTATGTTTACAATTTGGCATGGTTTTTGTGCATTCTGATTTATGCATAAATTGATGCTACTAGTTGTTTGTTTGCCTATTTATTTTGGCTCGCTGGCAAAAAGCGCATTTGCCATGGACATCCTGTCCGTTTTCCCGTTTTCCCGTTTCCTGTTTCCCCAACCGCCATCCAACATTGCTGGCTGTTTTTGGTCATGCCAGAGAATCGGTGGCAAAAACATTCATAATTTTAATTAAGTCATAGAAACGTGCTGCACACAAAACGCAGATGTATTGCACTGTGGGCAAACATTTGTGCTTTATTTAAGTACTTATATTATTGTCAATCAAGGGATGGTAAGTATATCACTTAAAATATTATTATATTTAAGAAGAAAGTAAGCTTTCAAGATTATTAGCTCAAAGCTCCTAATGTTCTAGATAGATTTGTTTTCAGTGCATCCAAACCAGTACGCTTAACTTTTGTGTGCGAGTTTTGCAGCCAGCCGGCGGCCGTGGGTTTTTGTTTTGTTTCGAGTTGTATTTGGTTACGATGCTCACAAAATTGCACTTGAAATTTATCCCCGAGCCTTATTAGTTATTTACGCAGCAGGCGCGTTCTCCGTAATGTGTGAGTGTTTGCTTTGTATGTGTGAATGAATGGCTCTGTGCAAAGGACCCTGCGGCATTTTTGGCCATAACCACCCAGCACCAGCCAGCACCACCCAAGGACTCCTCCCTCCACCATCTCCTCCCACCCACCTATTGCAGATTTATAGCCTGCAGCAGTTTTTAGTGTTTTCCCTTTGTTTCGCCCTACGTTTTGTTTATTTGGTTTTGCAATTGTTAAAAGTTTATGTCGTTTTTGTTGCGGCTGTTGCATTACGCACACACAGTTTCCCCCGCATCCTGCGAACAACAAGTTTGTTTTTGTTTTTCGGGGGAGTGGCACTGAACTGGCACAGAAATACCTACAAAAACCGAGTGAAAATAGAATAAACTGAAAAAAAAACTGCAACAAAAGTGTGGTATTTTTGGGTGTGCCAGTTGCGATTTTGTCGTCGTGATTTGTTCCATATATTTTTCGTGAACGTTGCTTAATTAAACGTGAACTATTGCCAGATGGAGTTTAAATATTAGAAAATTTGGTTTTTTCCAATAAACTGGTGGCCCAATCGCATTAGTATCGCAAGAGTACAGAGTACTAAACTCTTTTGCTGAACTCTGTTTATAAATGGATTTAAGCTCAGTATTGCATATTTAGAAGACTATATATAAAGGGGTATATACATATATTGCTTTTGTTTCCATTTCAACTGGTTCATTTATTCGTGGAATTTTCCAATTTCATTCGTAATAATCGCCCTGAGCTCGCTTCAAAGCTACCCCTTTTGCTTGTGGCTTCCGAAGTTTCCCGAACTTCTGCATTAATACCAATTTGCACTTGTCAATCAAGGCAGCACAGGCAGCACTCCGCAGCCAGAGACCTACAAAACTTCTAATGAGCCTAATTATTTCAACTATTTAGCCAAATACAGAGACGCACAGACATCGCCAAGTTTTCGTGGGGGAGGGGAAGGGAAGAAAGCATTCCGATGCTTGCCAAATTTTGCTAATGATAAATAAATTATGCGACAGCAGCCGCACAAAATGCCAAGCCACCGACCCTCCAGACCAGCCAAGCCAGCCAAACCAGCCAAACCAGCCAAACCACCCGAACCACCCAAAGAACCACAGCAGAAAACAAATAAACTCACTTCGCAATGCCAAAAGATAAGTATACGCCCCGTAGTCCTGTAGTCCTGCGACCTCAGTCCTTAACACATTAAAGCCCGTGGGTGCGTGAATGGTATCGCATTACCGAAAGCAAGCGCACATGCGTTAATAAACAAAATCTGTTGCTAATGTACAAAATAAGTTAATTATGGCAACGCAAATGCGAAAATGCGAAACTCTCTGATGCTGGCGACAACTTTTGCAGCTTTTGCGAAAACTCTCCCTGGCTTTCTGTTTTTTTTTTTTACTGACTACATTTTAGATACTGGTTAGGATATATACCCCAGATATATAGTTGGATGTGCACTTTTCCTGCACCCAGCTCTTTGTTCTTTGTGCGCGATAATTGCGTTTTATGGCTGTGGCGCGCAGACAAATAAACAAGCCGACAAACAGACGAAATCGGGATGAGAATGGAAATGGTAATGGGTATGCATGTTCATTGCGAGCTCACATGCTGGCAGTCACGCCAGCGGAACAAATAATTACAAAATGCATTAATAATAAACAAATACAGACGCGAGTCTAAGCCTGATTTGCGAATTCGATTTACCTTTTGGCAATTTTTGCGTGACTAGCATAATTTGTTTGGTGGCCGAAAATTTTTGGCCCAACTGCGCCCACTCGAATGCCTGTGGCATTCAGCATTTTCGCAAGTACTGAACCACAGGAAATTTACATATGTTATTTGTAATTTGTTTGCCTGCTGTCAATATTATTTTGCAATTAATATTTCAATGATAAACCGTTGCATTTGTTGATGGTTCTTGGCAAATACGACTGCACATCAGTTTAAGTTCCACAAATACTGTCGGAATAATAAAACGGCTGAAAACGCATAAATCTACAAAAGCGTTAGTCCTACAAAATTGTCCATTTTATTTGTTAATCGTAGATACTATCTATCAAGTTAAACAGTGACTTAATTGTTCTTCATTTAGTTTTTCGTGGGAATATTGGGAATACTGGGTATTTTATAGTCTACTTCAATTCGACCTCTGAAATGTATTTTTATTTGACGCATTCGAGTGAGCATTGCATTTATAGGTGAATTGCATTTTGTTATTAGTGAGCAATTGGGAAAATTGATTACGAATGTCCAGCGTTGGTTTACCATCAGTGTGCTTATGGGATTTATGGTATTTATATGTCGCTGATTATTATGCACTTTCGGTAGAGCATAAATTGATGGAAACGAGTTTACATAGTCGACGGACCATAAAAACCCACCAAAACTCGCGATTCCATTCGCCCGAAAAATCAAATTAAATTTATTACTAATCCGCACAGCTTTCAATGCACTGATTTACAGCCCCACTTCCCCACTTTTTGGGGGAATGGTTATGGCCTGCAGTCCGTCGCACATCAGAACAATGGCAGCCCGTTTTTGGTTCTAATTCACTTTTACTAATACACCACTTTGCCGCCAACCCCAGCCCCATTAACCCCATCCATTAGCGCCGCGGCCCCATTTAATAGGGAGCTGATGCCTCAGATTTCGTTCTGCTGATGCTGATGCTGATGCAGATCTTCACAATGCCGTGAACTGGAGTGCTCCGGATTTTGGGCTGGAAAAGACCTACAACAATACACTCCAAAGAGTCACGGATCTCGGCCCTTCCATCCCTTCCCCAACACCAATGGCATTCTCACCCCTTCCGCGGCTGCCGGAAAATCCACTCGAGGCAGAGATGTGTAATATTTTGGACTCCAATTTCGAGTTTTCAACATTCCTAAAAGAATGGAATAGTATCTAAAATGACTAAATAAAGCCCTGATTTTAGAGTAGGCTATTATTTTGGTTTTCTCTGTAACAATGTATCACGATGTATATCAATAGCCACTAAAAGTTATTTCTAATCAACATACTTTGCTTGTATGTGGCCTTGCATTTCCGTGAAATGCTAAAATGTGTAGAAAAGGCCGCAAAACAACCAGAACGACTGCACTGATTGCAATCGAGGGAATGTCCCCATTGAAATGCTGCTTAAGCTGTTCATTAGCAGCGGAGTAATGGAGCAACAGTCTGACACAGATTTGGTTTGGCAAGTGCGGATGCCCCTTCACTCGCCAAGTGCCCCCCTCTCGATTCTATATTCGATTCCATTCCCTTCCATTCCCTTCCATTCGATTCTATACGATTCGATTCGATCCGCCTCGATTCGGTGCGATTCCGGGCGCCATAGTGTTCAGTTTTGTGGCCATGGCGACACGGCAGCCGGGGTCATTAAAAACTTTTTACAAGCATTCGGCATCGGCATTAGCGCTCCTCGAAAGTGTAGAGTGTGTGCGGGATGTGATTCCTCTGCTGATTGCCATTGACAGCGAGTCGATTCGAGTCGAGTGGAGTGGATCCATGGACACCCCTTCCCTAATCGAACCCCTTTTCGACTGCCATGATGACACCTCGCCACCGCTTAGGACCGCCTGTCAATCCCTTTTATTGCACGGCACTCTCCACTCCACTTTCCACTCGCCAGATCTTTGCCACTTCGTCAATCAATTGGCGGCTGTGTATCGCAGTCGATGTCCCTTTTATTTGTATTTTATTATGCCAAAGTGTTGTTTCGAATGCCATTTCAAGTATCGATTGTTTGTATCTACACTGAGAAAACGCAAAAACACTTACAAGCCAAATGTATGTCCACAAACAAAAGCTCGCAAATAACAAAACTGGTAGTTCGTATGAGGAATATTAAACTTAAATGGAAATACCCACCATAGTGAACTTTTAACCAAATGCCAAGAGTTATTGACTGAAACAGTTACAACTGTCTAGAGTGGATAATATTCTCTTCATTCTAAGATTCTATTGTTAGTTTTAAATAAGATGTGGTGCAAGCTGAACCATTTGTTCTGAGTATCTCTATTACAAAGTATGTGTTTTTCGTACTCTTTACATATCCGACATTCGATTGGAAAGGGTGGACATACTTGGAGTTAGAGTCACACTCGAGGCACTTAATTGAGCAGCCGCAGCGTCCGACGAGAGAGCTTGGCAAAAAATAAGTGGAGCAATTGAGTTGGGGGTTGTGTGTGGTTGACAACGCCCCATCCTCCAGATGCCCAGATACCACTTGAAAAGGGATGACAGATGGGGAGGGGGTGCTGATTGGCGATGCCTGACAAATACTTCATTAAATTGAACAAATGAAACTCCTAAAGTGCGTTTTAATGGTCTCGAATTGGACGGTTCGGAAAGTAGTAAGGATGCTTCACAAAGATGCTCTATGATTTATTGAAAACCCTTGGAGCAAGAGGACGATTTTTTCCATGAAGTACGTAAATAAGTATTTTTTTCAATTCAGACATGAAGCAAAAGTAGCACAAATTCTCTATAGAAACATTTTTGCAAGCTACAGCTATGTTTGTTTGATGGCTTTTCAAGCCGCAACTTTGATGTTTCCCCCGATTGGTAAACATTATCATTGGCAATATAATTAGACTAAACAAATGGCTGACTTACCCATGCTCAAAAGTAAAACGCCGAGGAGCAGCAGGAGGCATCTGGTTGGCAGAGTCCGGCAGTCGGATTTTCTGTGGCTCCGGATCTGGCCATGTCCCGTATCCGTGGCCCTTTGGTGTCCCATTTTGGGAATTTCGCTCATGTCGCCGGCTGACAAATCTCCGTAAAGTTGCAACTCCAGCATTTCGAGGGGGAAAATGGTATTGCGACGCGTGTCGGGAAAATGTCTTGCATTTGTGGCAAAGACAATTTAATAAACACTTCAACTCCGCACGCCGCACTGTCTGTTTCTTGGGACTTTTGGGGGGTTAAATGTGGGGATGGGACGGAATATGCAAATTATTAATGCTCGACTGACTGGCAGCGGTTCGGTTTTATTTGCGCTCGGCAAATTGGCTCATAAACAAAATGTCTGCACTGCGCCCTGGGAAAATCGCGCTAAAGAGCAGCCGGATAATTAATAATTTGGCCGCGCCGCAGTTTTTCACTTTCACTCAAGCTGACTTTCGGTTGGCTCTCCACGAATTTGCACATTTTGCTGATTGTTTATACATTTCCATTTCCGCCCGTTAATTGTTGCACGCCCCCAACTTTCGATGGGTTTCCTTTTGGTCTTGATTTATTTGTTCTTTGATTTCAGACAGCAACCATTTGGTATCTGCCAAGTACTTCACTTCACGCACTCATAAGCCTTGTCTCTTGTGTCCAGCTGTTTTGCTCCCCGGAAGTGCTCTGCAAAGCGAAATGAACAACAAACAAACTTTAGTTATTGTGTAATTAAATAGAGCAGCCGTCGTTCCCCAAAAACGCAAGTATTTGGCATGTAAACAAACAGTGAAAACCGCACCACAACGCACCGCCACGCACCGCACATCCGAATCTAAAATATTCCCGGGAGCGACAATCCGCGCCTACGACAAGTTGACAGACGACTGCGGAGTTATCAGGACGGTCCCCAAGAACACACCCCGAAAAACGTGAAGACAGGAAGACTTGCTGGGCTGGTGTGACGTAGCGCAGCGTTAGCATTTCCAAAATTAGCGCGCTGGAAGGGCGCTGGCAGCATGTTGCTGGAAGCACAGCACAGCACAGCAACATGTTGCCGCAACATCTGTTAATTAAAACTACAAATGACATTTTGTTCATGCTTCTCAAATGTTATACTCTCATCGTCAACTGGTTAAGATAATAACTGTGTTTAGGCCCTATCAAATTATCTTTCTAATCAAACAGCATTTTTGTATATCTGTAGTATTGAAAAGACAAGAATTGAGCCTTAAAAAAGGTGAAAGCTCTTTGTTTGATTTACTACTTTTTCCACATATTAAATACAATTTTAACTAACATTATCTTTTCTTAGTTCCTCAGTTGCTTAAAAAAATTATATAAACTCTATAAAATTTGCTTTTGAGTGCTTATGATTTCTAACATAAAGTAAACCTTAATTTTTCAAGTGATGTTAAATAAGTAAGACGCAGTTTCTCGCCGTGCATCCTCAAAGCCAACTTTAAAGTGATACACAATAACAAATCATGTGCAACAGAACCCGAAATGCAAACAAACCAAAGAGCGGAGTGTAATTTAACGAGAACAAAGTGAGTTCTTTGTGAGCCTGATTTTTTGTTCCTGCTAATGAGGCTGTGCACAAGTGGCAGGCTCTTCAGCCCCATGTGCACAATACTAAATATGTGAGCTTAACCCTTTGCAGGGCGACTGGAGGATGCGGCCACTTAACCCGTTACTGCTACTCCGCCACTGTTTGTCCATCCTCCTCCGCCCTGCGGTCGCCGCTCCGGCGTTTTGTTTATTTAAGTTGCAATTACTTTTCGCCACCCTCCCCATGCAACAAAATTTCCCGGCTTTCATTGCCCGCTGTTTTGTAAGACTTCGGGGGAGTTGGCATTGGGTGGGGGTGTGAAGGTTGCCCCTACATACTATACATAAAGGAAAACACAACTAGATCCACTCAAGTGCAATGACATCATGGCAAGCATTCATAATGCTCATTAGCCACCCCTTCGGCCCCCGTGCATCAACATCCACCCGGTGGCCATGTCAAAATGCCATTTTTATGTGCCACACGCGCTGCACTCTTTTTCTGGAAGCTTATCGATGCTGCCGCCACTTCCATTCCCAATTCTGTTGTGCACTCAAAGAAAAGCTGGCAACTTATCTTCGCAGCAAGCCATAGTATATGTAAAGGCAAATCAGTACTATAAATACATACATATCACGTTAAGAAATGAATATAAAAAGGATTGTTGATATTGTGAAAGATTATAAGAGCTGACTGTAATATATGCAGACCTTTTATTAATAAATAAATTCTTCATTTTATTACAGGGCAGTAATCAGGATTTCCCAACAGGCAAACAACGTCTTTGCCCTCAGGTAAATCCTATAATTTTTCGAGTGCACCCACTTGGTTTTTATGGGCGGCATGCAGCACACCTCGATTAATGCATATATATCGTGGAGTAGGGACCGAATAGAGCTATATGGAGCTATATGAAGCTACATATGTGGAGCTGTATGCCACAACAACATGCCCATGCACTTAGCAGTTTTATTGTATTGTAGGTCCCGATGTTGGTGCGACTTCCATTTCCACTTCCAAATGCACAGCAACCCCTTGACAAACGCAACACGTGCGATTTGAGAATTTTATAAAAGTGTTTATTGGCCTCCTCGAGATCGTGTTGTTGGCGCTGCTCCCCACTTGCATCCACTTTCTCCCCCCAGAAGCGGCAACACGCTGACATTGACGACGTTGACAAGTTTTTAGTGCTCCAATGAAAATTAAAACACATAAAAATGGCTGAGAAACCGCACAATTAAATGGGCGGATTGGCTGATGGCCAGGATATTGGGGCGTTTGGAGGGGGGCGTTGGTCCCCAGGAAAATATGGGTGTGTTTTATATGGTTATTATGCCTCCACCGGGCGCTATAAACGGATCGAGTACTGCAGTTTTACGGTGGACTCAAGGCCAAGTACTTCAACACGGCTAAATTGTCCACTGGGTGGTGCGATTAATGTTTAATCTAACAAATTGCTTGCTTGATATGCACCATGGGATTAACTAACCAATTATCTCCGCCTTTTTTCTTCAATTTAAAAATGGTGCAAGTACAACTACTTCTTGTTCAAAAATAATAAGATTCTTCTGTTTCGGAAATATTTGCTAACAAAAAACGACCACATAATAACTTCAAAGAAACGCGTTTTAATTAAAAAGGCAGAGGGATCGCATGACATCGAGTCCCTGACGAAGGACACAAGAACTCCATCTATAAGCCCTCAGTGGTTTTCGTCAGTACATCGGAAAGTTTCAGCTCGTATCTGTGTCACATTTGCTGGCAGCCATCATCTCATTGCCAGTGCACATTGTTGCTCTATTTAAAACAGACCCACACATGCAATCTAGCACCTTGTCAGTCCATTGTGGCAGACAATTTGGAATAGGTATTGGAACTGCTGCCACACGTTGACATCGCACCACAGAGAGTCCTGTCTACACCACCTCGTCCTGTCCTCCGTTGCGCCGTCCTTTGTCGGACCGAAAAATGCAAATTTCTTGACATGGGCAAGTACAAGATAATAATTCTCTCACACATACCGACTGCGAAGAGGGAAAACACTGCACTGCGAGAAATGATAAGATACTAGGCAGAAAAGTCATTTGTTTTATCTAGGACCCCTTAACTAATTAGCCCAAAGAAAATATTGAACTGGGAAAAGTTCGATCTAATAACCATAAATATACATGACGTATCTCCTGCAATTAAACATAGCTGTTCAAATGTAATTATTAATTGTTGTAAACATTTCTGTTTCTGTACCTTTCTTTACCTTTTTAGTTTCAGTGTGCCACCAATTTTCCCACCTCGCCGCCATGTGGAGCCCTCACAATTTCCGGTTACTGCGGAATGTATTCAATCTTTGCGGCAGTTCTTCAGTATCTTTGTCACACCCGAAAGCCTCGCAGCTGAAATTTATGCGTTACCTTGGTGCCAATTAAAGATGGTCCTTATGCTGAACAATTTGCACGGAACAAAGGCAGCTTTTTTGGGCAGCTTAGGCGAATTTCAATGTCGCCGTTTATTGGCTGCAGTAATGGCAGTAACGGTAATGGGAATAACATGTAATGCGGAATTCTACCCGCAGATACATTTGCATCTGGCAATGCATCCTTGGCACATTAATCGATTCGCCCGGCGGGCCAGGAGCGATTTCGCTTTGATTAGCGTTGCACAATTATACGCTGGCCGTAATCGAATGCAACTGCAGCTGTATGCGAAACCCAAAGCGAATCTGAATTTGAATTCGAATCCGAATTAGACGGCAGTTGGACAATGGAACAATCGCCGGCGGAATGCAAATGTGACATGCTCCACCCATCATCACTCCTCATTTTGGCCCAAATGGGCGCATGTTGGCCATGCATGTAAGGCACCTTCTTGCATTCCGATTAAGCCCAAAAACCCTTTGCTGTTTGTTTCAATAAATAAATTAACCATCAGGGATCAAAGCGGAAAAGCGGAAAAGCGGGAGTTATGGCAACAATGACCGTACGCAAATATGTTAATGTGTCATAAAAGGGGCAACATTTTTTAATTATGCACACTTTTAATGGTTATAATTGCAGTTAAAGCGCTACAAAGCAGGCTTTAATGCAAGCTGGCAAACGGGCCAAACGGGCTGAAACTGGAAATGAAAATGGTTAAAAAATTGAGCAAACAGCGGCGGATGTTCAGGTTGTGTTAAATGTTGATTTATGGCCAGGAAGAGCGCAGCACAATGCCCGACTGCGAATTAAATTTCCATATAAATGCGGATGCGAACTGAATCGGGAACTATCGGAAAGGGCCAGTTTATTTAGCCGAACTTCCCTTTCATCTCCATGAAGCACCACAAGAATTCCATCAACTCGGGTCGCCCTTACTTCGGAACCGAAAAGAAACAAATTGGATCACAGAAAAAATTTATAAAAAAGGGGAGCAATGAAAAATATATATAATTTTTAGTTTTAGTTGGATATAATCCAACACTATATAAAAAGTGTCAACCTCAAATGATAGTAGTTAAAGTGATTAAATGCACTGCACTATGGAGCATTGATAATCTTTCTCTCTGTGTATTTCTGAGTTGTTTTCCCGCACTTTGACTATTTTGGGATACTGTCTGCCATTTTGCATGGACGGCATAATAATCATTGACCTTTTTATGGCTGCCTCACGCGCCTTTTAATAAATTGAAAGCGCCAAAAATGTTTACTTCCTTCAATTGAGGCCTCGACAAAGGGAAAATCAATGTTCCAATAAGTCAGGACCAATAACCATTCAAGTTGGCGTCATTCCCCGTACTTTTCCGCTTTCCACGACAACCGTGGCTTTGAGGAATTTTGAGTGAGGTTCGGGAAGGAAGATACAATTGAATTTCAGTGTTGGCAATTTAATTTCTTTTGTTGTCAGCGGCATAAACATTGATGGAAGTGCGATGAAGAGGTGGTTGGATGTTGGGGAGGTGAGGAGGTGGAGAGGTGGAGAGGTTAGCCGTGGGCGTTGGGAGGTAGCCTTTGGCCACGCCCACACTTTATGTTACTGTTATTGTTGCTGGCGTTTCGGTGACAGCAGGACAATGGCAAGAACACGCTGGGATATCCGGCATACAAAATTAAACAAACAATGACAAGACAAGAACTCGGCCGGGAAACTGCGTGCGAAGATGGGAAGAACTGACCCCCAAAGGTTAAGGAAAATTTCACCCACCCCCATGATGGTGGGGGGAGGGGAAAGGGGGTTCTTAGGATGGTGGCGTTGAGGGAGTGGGCGTGTCTGCAGCTGCCACTGCGGAAGTGTAAGACACAGCAGGCGCTGCAACAATGTGTATACCACATAATGACACATGGACCAAAAGGGAAACGACAGCCGAGCAAAAACCCAACCGAGCTTCACTCCAAGTAATATAAAAGCAATTTTCCCTAACATGCTCTCACACACACTGAGGGAAAGAAAATGGGGGTGGGGGGGCGGAAAGCAGGGCAAGGTCACGCCTTGTTGACCAAAATTTCACTACAAATGAGTACCTATTGTAACCGCTGTTGACACAGTGCGAGTCCAAGACTCTGGGCCACCAGAACTCGGCTCAGTCTCACGGCAGACTGCACAGAAATGAACTTGATTTTTCACTGGCCAAACTCAAACTCAACGTTGCCAACGAGACCAGCACACTGGGAGAAAATACATACGATTATTTATACTTATCATGCTATTAAGATTTAAATTTGTATAGTTTTACATCTCATAAAAGGTATGTAACCCTCAAACCTAATGTTAATATATTAGCATAATACTAAATTAAAGAACTTTGTTGCGAGTTTTTTGCAGTGCATCTATTGTTTCTCACTGAAGGCCAAAGGAGCTGTTGATAAACCAGCTCTGGGGGCTGGCTGTAAAACAATTGTTGTCGCTCGCTACACATTTTCTGTGGCCAGGACGCTTGACCCAATAAGCCCGGGGTCGGGTTGTGTTTTGTGAAAGAGTCTTGAAAGAAGCGGAGAGCCAGCAGAAAGTACGGAAAAGCAGGCATAAAGCCAACTGAAAGGTCAGGCACTTCATGAACAACGGCACAGCAATCAAAGCCAACGTGGAGTGGTAAATTCCTTTACCACCTGCAGAACGGCTGCCAGAAGTATCATGCAAATGAGTCCCAATCAATCTAATCACAATGCACAACCCCACTGAATATGTAAATAATTACGAGACGAATATTTACATATCCCAAGGAGGAAGTCAAATCAATTTAAATGTATCGCAAATTCGGTCGGCCCAGTGCATTCAACTGATTTTCCAGGAACCTCTTGATTCGGAACTAACTTAATCACAGTCCATGGGAATTGGGTGCACCGGAAAGTTCCTCATCTTTTCTGGGCACTTATGAGGCAAGAAGATTGAAATATAATAATAGTAATACGAATATTTTGAATCAATTTAAAAAAGATTTCTTCATACAAAAAACATTATTATATATTTTTAATAATTAGTACACAGTTTTATTAAATTATACTCTGATAAATCGAACCAAATTTATTCTAGTTTCTCTACCATTTAACCTAAGACCAAGGAAACCAAGCTCCTATTTTGGGTCCTTGTCAAGGAGATGCCTAATGAGCGCTAGGCCGCCAATCCTCTGACTTTGTGACTATATATACAACAATGGCGCCATTAGCGTTGTCGTCTGTCGCTACTGTCTTCCCGCCCCATTGGACGGCCCCCTTTTCGTGGGCGGATGCTGGGTTTCCGGGAAATTGCCGGAAATGGCATTTTCAAAACGAAGATTTTGTTAAACAGCAGCCATACATTGGTATAACGACCCAGATGATGATGGTGATGACAAGCCAGCGATGGGGTGGCCAGTTGCCTAGGCCAGCTGTTGTTTGCCCAACTTTTGGCTCAGGTAAAAAGCTGACAGCAAACAACAGAAACCAGCGACTACACAGGCAGAAAATCCTACTACATTAAGTCCAAAATATAATATTAATGGTCGTTTTATGACTCTCAGTGGAGCAATAAGTTCTTCAACTACAAGTCCTATCATGAACGCTCAGTGTAAGAAACATAAATAAATGCAATAGGAGACTTTAAGTCCACAGTTCAGGAAATGACGGAAAATACGCGCTTGAGCGGCTTAAAGGCGCTTTTCCTCTCGGCGGTCTGACCTCTGAACCCAAAGCCCAAAACTCGGCTCTCGACACTTGGGCAACCACTTGTCGTCTAATGCAATCACAGCAGCCAATGCCACTGCAGTCGAGCTTTAAGTGCCAAAACACTTACTTAATGGAAATTACTTGAGTACCCTCCCCGCCACTCGACATGACTCGGAACATCCATCGATAGGCCAGGCGAAGGCATCTCAACTGGGGGTGAGCAATCCCGATGGGGGGCACTGGGGATCGGAATTGGTAGCCACTTGAGTGTGTCATGTCCGCACGATTTTTGCTAAAAATCATTTAACGGCTATGTGCCGGAAATGCGAGACATCCTCGGAACAACACTGGCAAACATCCCCCGACTGACGCACCGCGCCAAAAGTATTTTCCCCAATCGATGATTTAATAATAAAATGGGAATTTTGTTTGAAGTCGACGGTTATTCACGAGAAGTGTTCGATTTGAAATGGGTCTCTGAAAAAATCCATTTTTTGTGGTATGTTATAAAAATGTAGCAAAGATAGCAGCAACTGACCAAACATGAATGAAATCTGTGTGAGCTTAAATCTCAAAACCCTGTTTAAACTAATTTATTTATAATTACACCTTAATAGATACACATATTTAAGGTTTAGTAGTGAATAATACCCATTATTACTGACAGTGCAGGCCATCAGATGCGAATTTCTGTCAATTGATTGAAGTCAGGACACAGGATTGCTTAAATTTTTCACTTGCTCGTTTTCGGCACTAATGTCACCAGCACGTAATGCGAACGTGTAGAGCTCCATCGCACGACCACGCCCCCTGTACTTTCCCATTTTCCGCCCACTCAGCGTGCGTGTGTGTGTAAGTGTGTGAGTGTGCGTGTGTGCCTAGCAATTTCAAAATTGTTGTGTTCAATCAGAGCCGTTTTGCCAGGGCCTTCCAAGGACATCCCCCCTCCACATTCAGCCACTCTCCCATCTCCCATCTCGCATCTCGCATCGAATCGTCGTCATCAACATCTCTGGAGATAGTGGGAGAAATTCGGGGAGCAATGCACGGAGAAAGTGAGAGGGAGTAGTGTAGTCACGTTATCGATGCTTGAGCAAAGCTTGTTGAACTGCGAGTCCGGCAGTTGATGTCCAAAGTTCAAATTGCCGGACTTTTGCTCTGTTTGCCATGCAATCGTGGCGCTTGTTTGATGTTTATTAGAATCTGTGTCGGTAGCTCTCCAGTGGTCGCATCCAAAGCCGATCGAAAACGAGACTTTAAAATGTTGCCAAAAGTAGTGCCGATTCTCGGGAGGATTTGCCAAACATGGTTTAAGAAGTTCAGTCGTTTAAGAGATGTTTATAAATCCTGTTAAATAACTAAATATTTTGAAAGAAACATCTAAAATAACTAAATATTTTGAAAGAAACATCTAAAATCCACTACATCCTAAGGATCCCCTACGTTTATTCCAAAACGTATACTAATAATTTGCAGTGCTTTTGTAAACCCAAATTGCATTTATAGCAACATAATGGTCCAAGTCCCATTAGTATTTCATTCCAAAATGTATGCACAACCCATTGACCTAAAAAAAGACGGTGGCACTCTGTGAAATATACGCAAAAGTTACACGCAAAATGCATAAGAAAGCACCGAAAAATTTGTGCATAAATAAGAATTGAGAAACAGGGAAAGGGAAAGGGATAGGGATAGGAAGCTGGGGGAAAAAATGTTTGAAAGGAGGCGAGGTCCCAGGTCAGGTCAAAGATAATAATAATAAAAAAGCGCTCAAACATGTTGCCAAAAAAGAAATGAAAACACAAACAACAAGAGCAATAAAGTAGAAACAAAAGAAAACACAAGAAAGTGCGAAGGAAGAAACTTGAAATCTTTCGTCTTGGCCGTTTTGAGAATTTTTTGTTTTTATTTTATTTTGCGTGGAGTTGAGTGAGTTAGCGTTGGCATTTGTCAGTTGCTGGCTGTCAGCGCTTACTTCCTGCCACGCCCCCTTGCTCCGCGACCCCATCTCCATGCTCTAGCCCCCTTTCTCCCCCCTTTTTGTTCTTTTGGGGTCTGCAACTTGCCGCAACTTTTAATAAACTTGGCAAGCATTTTTTCTTTCAACCATTTTGTTCCGCTGGTTCAAAGGTTACGCGCAAGCACACACACACACACACACACACTCCTTAATTTATATAGATACGAAAAATGGGGCATAAAACTCTAGCAAGGGAAAGTTTTACAACCAAACTCAAATTGAAGCAGTTAAATGGCGTATTGTTTTGCAAAATACTTGACCGTGGAGTGAGAAGTTTTGACCAACAAATTGTCAAGTTTTATGCACGGCCATTTGGTGAGATTTTACTTTGATGTCTTCCCTGTTTTCATGCCATTTTTATTGCCTCCCTGCGCGTTAGCGTCTTGATCAGGAATCACTAAATGGAAATGGCGATGGCGATGGCCACGGACTGACATCCTTAGGGAACCTAAGGCAGGGACCCCTGAAGAGAAACCACATTATTATTGCTGCCGCTTCTGCATTAGACGCTAATTAGTGGCAGCTACAAAAACAACGCCTCGCAAATTAGTGTTGCATAACTCCAGGCGCTGCAAGTGAAATATTTGCACATTTGCGCAAGCAAGCCACCAAGTTGTTGCAGACACATGCTCGCTGTGTCTGTGCCTGTGTGTGTGTGTGTGTGTCCGTCAAACACGGCGTACACACCCACAGGCAGACACATTCAATTTACACTCAGAGAAATTGTGTATAGCGAGGCGCTAGTTATTTGAAGCAGGCTTTCTAGACTGTTGCTTCACAAGAACTCGTCTCATTGAAATATAAATGTTAGAAATTATTATATTTTCTTTTAATTTTTAACTAGAATTAGTAAATTTAACGCTCAGTGCTGCTATGTGCTTAGTTCCTGCTGCTGATGTGGCAACCGCTGCTTTGGTGTGTGTGTGTGTTTTTGCTTTGCTGCGGTTGAGGCTGCCAAAACTTTCAAATGAGACCCGCGTGTCGTTGCAATTATGTTCAAAATAGCATTACACCTTCACCACCATGAGAACAGTAGAAGCTATTTGCACCCCACCGTTGCACACAGTTCGTTGCACTAATTAAAGAAAATTCCAACGCAAAACATCGAAGCACGAAGGGTGACTACAGGTAATGGCGTAAGCGCCATTCAGCTGAACAAAAGCTCAAACATTTGCATAAATTGTTGCTCGGCATATAACTAGGAGTAATCTATTTTCTGCTGTGGTTGCCAAAAATATTTGCACTCTGAATTCAAACAATGTACAAGAAAAGCTATGGAAAACTGGACTAAAATGAAGAAAACCCAACCAAACCCAAACACTCGAGAACAGGCAGTCGACATGACTCATTCATTATTCATACATTCCAGGCTGATTTATTTATTACATATTTAATTTGCCTCTGTCTGCGTCTCTGGGGGCCAGCTGTTGCTTTTAACTGGGCATAAATTAAAAACGATTGCAAATTTAATGAAACGTACATATGTACATATACAGGAATACACCTACGCCAATGTTTTTCTTACCGTGTAATTAGGTAAGGTTTTTTGTGCTGCTTGAAAATTTGTGAAAAAAGGGTATGCTGTTTTTCAAAAAATCCTGTGTTACTTATCCATTTCATTAAACTTTAACAAATGAATAATAAAACGTAGTTTGCAATAATCAACTTTTTGAAGTTTTCAGAAAAACTACATAATATAAAATATTAAAGTTATATTACAGTTGTTAGGCACTACACATTCTACCCACCTGTTCAGTTCCACCTAATATAAATTATCTTAGCAACAACTCAAAGGTATTTCCACAACAATACAAACCAATTCTAAGCTCTTCTGTTATTTTTCGTTGAACTTCTTAAAAATGCCGACATTTGAATGCATATTTGATACGGAGAAGCACATGTCTGAACAATGCCACTTTAATAAGCAGCCATCACCACAACGAAATCTTGTTTGGGTGAATTTCAATTTTTCCAAGTGGGTTACCTACTACCCATTTGCCTTCTGGACGAAATGCTTTGATGTCGATGCCCATGTGTAGTTTGGGGGCGGGGGTCAACGAATCTGGTTGTCACCAACCATTTCGGAGAAGAAGCCTATTTTTCAAGTACTGACTACGACTAGTAGGTGGGTCACAAGTTCAACACTCGGCGAAAGAATCAACGGCTGCCATTCAGCTGCTTGGCTTTCATTTAATAATTCACTTTCATTAGCGGGGAGTGAAATAAAACTGTACGACCGCAACTTAATGAGAGCACCCCATACACTCTCCCCCCTACACCGCCCACCAGACAACCGCCCACCGCCCACCACCCACCACCCACCGCCTAGAACCAGTGTTTCAGGCCATTTGCCACGCCCCGCTCATTAAAAGTAACCCAACTGTTGGGGACCGCAAACCAGATGACGACAACAACAGCGCGACGTCTACAAATAAGGCCAACAACACGTGAAAAGCGGCCAAAAAGGCAGCCGGCAAGGAGCTATCTCCTGCCAACCCATCTGCCTGCCCATCATACCCATGCAACCCACCCACCCACTCGGTATCTCCCCGACTTCCTGTTCACGTTACAGCTATCAACGCTAATGACAAAAGCGCGCAAAGTTTGCATTTACTTGGAAAGTGAAAGGACACTAAACATGCCCACAGGGTGTGTCCGGCACAAAAATCACAAAAGAGCATAAAATTAGCGAACGATGTCGCTCCTCGTCCTTTCCTGTTTATCTCCCTGGAGCGGGCAAGACTTTGTGTCCTTGCACCGCGAAAAAAATTGAAAAACACAGACCTTAATTCAACAGTCTTAAATCAACAAAGTCGCGCGGAGTGAAACACTTGGGACACCAAATGCCTATTTTTCTAGGAAAGTAATGATCGCTTAACTCACTTTTGCAAACTCAGAGTTAGAAATTAGATAATAATTAAGCTTAAATGCGACCACTGCGATGGCGTTTTGTCATCTTTCATATGGAGTTTTCCCCCAGTGCACTCATTTTAAATTTCCCCCAAAACAAAAACCATAGGCGGGGTGGGGAAAACAAGGATTGGGCACAGTGGCACTGGCAAAGTCCGAGTTGGTGGCTCCTCCTGCCCAGCGCTCCCATGATGAATTCATGCCATCATTTTGCTTGTAACAAAGCTTGCGATTGTTGCTGTTGTTTTCGAGCTGTGTGGGCTCTGTTTTTTTTTTTTTTTCGGGGGCTACTTCGTCCTGATTTTTCATCCTCTAGCCCAGCAACCGAGCAACCGAGCAACCAACCCAACGCCCATCATTCCATCCATCCATCCATCCATCGCACTTACACGAGTTGGTCATTAGCTACGCCTGCCAGCAAATTATTTGGCTGGGTGCGGCAATGGCCAACCATATTGTTGCTGTGGTCCCTGTCATTGTGGTTGTTGTAGGCGGTTATGATAAACATCAGTGCAGCATCAGACATCGGTGGGGATTTTGGAGTACTCGCTGGGTTTCTGGTATCAGAAATTGGAAATTCGGAGGGGGGCTCTATGCAGTGGAGCACGAGCTTTGGCGTGCGTTTAATTTTACAGATGGGTCTGGCTTGGGTTTTGTGCCACAATTTTCATGTCAAGTACTTAAAAAAGTTGCTGGCCAAATCTTCGGGGAGTCGTTTGGGTGCACAGAAAACAAGTTTGTGGTAAGAAGATAAAAGGCTAAATAAAAATCTATATTTTATTAACTTTATACAGAAAACTGTCGTTTCAGTTTGTTGAATTGTATGTGCCGCATTTTCAAAACTAAACGTTTATTTTAAATGATTTTTGTCTGAAACTATTTTTCACAGTGCTTCTAGCAAAATAAGGGCCACTGGACAAATTGCTTTAGCCATGCAACATGCTAAAAAATTAACGCAATTTTTTTATATTTTATTCACTTAATGCGAGGGGAGTGGTTTCTTGGAAAATTACGCGAATTAGTGGGTGGTACGACTGCCTTTTATGGAGACAAGACTTTACTTTTGTCTATGATTTAGTAGACTCGCTGTTTTAAAGCAAACTGTACTATAAGTGCGATGCCCATCTAGTAATCATAAATAAGTGACTAGAGTCGATTAGCATTTTAATGAGTTTTTTTCCATGGGCAGACAGATGAAATTATATACGTATTTCATATTAGAGCAATGCAATTTCATGGGCATTACGCATACGCAAGGTAAGCCCGATTGGATCGCATATTAAATTGAATTGACTAACGATTCTTCTGGCCACCGTCACTCCTATAAAAATGTAAATTTTTTCTTTTATTGTTCCTAGATTTATTAGATGAAATGTATGTGTCCCAATAACTGGGAAAACTGCTGATTTGCAGGGATTGTTCGGCCAGCAAATGTCGAGGCCATACATCTGCCAAACATATTCACATAAATATATATGTACATATATATTTATAGGTAGGAGTGCGGCGGTTTTATGTAGCACCCCACGTGGCACAGTTTTTATGTCTTTGTGAAAAATTTATGATCGTTGCTAACTGTTTTTATGATTCTATTTTGATGATTGTTTTGGTTTTTCGGTTTTGCCGTGACTAAGCCTGTAGCTTAGTTTTTTCATTCTGTTTTCCAGCTCTCTTGTCCAGTGAAAACATAAATAAAATTTCACTTCGCTGGCGGTGTCAGATTTGCATTGTCTCGTCGCGTTGCTATGGATTTTGGGCTTTGAGCATGTGTCTGGAAATAGATCACAACTAAATCGATTTTCCGCGGCCGGGTAAACAATAAGCCGGCGTTATAACAAGCATAATAGAAATGTTAACAACGGCACGTCCTAATCAATGGCGTTTCCGAGTGGGATAGCGAAAATGCCGACAGGCCGTCCATCTGGCCAAAAGGCAGATAAATTGACAGATTTCCCACTTGCGTATGCCAGCCATGTAGTCTGGAAATTGCATAAAGGCATGATTTAATGAATTTCCGGCAATAAAATAATTTAATTTCAGCCTAGTCGGCGGCCGAGTAGCTGCCTCATCATTAAGAACGTCAAGAGGCTTTCGAAAAATCCAAATAAAAAAAAAAAAAGTGCGCAAATCTCCGCATAATTTAATAACGTCAAAGTTGGGTGGGCGCCCACTGCTCTGCTCCATTGCTTTTTCGGCTAAGGTGGTTGGGCTGCGTGTCGCATAATAAAATGTCAGGAAGGCAGGCTGACAGGACGAAGACGCCTTTTGGCCTGGATTTCTTGGCTCCGCTTACATGGCAGCCTGGCTAATCTATGAGATGTGCTGGCTGCCACCTAAGCCAGCAGCTTTGATATTTCAGCATTAGCCCCATTAAAGTCAACATTATGAATTTTAATTTCGTGCACTTTATGCGAGAGAGGGTACACTGATGGAAAATTTGCTCTCACACACTGTGCATATTAAACCAACTATTTGATAATATTTCATGCATTCATTGATAAAAAACATTTGTGGTATATCGGTCTGATGTCGTATCTTAGAAGTCTTATAAAAATTGGCAAAAGTCAGTCAGAAGTATATTATACCAAGAGCATACAACTTATGCTTAATGATTTTACTGATTTCCAATTTTAAATAATATGATTTTGAATTCCCTATAAAATAGATGCCATGTTTACATCGTTTTGCTCTCTGCAGCGGTGTGTCAGGCTCAATTAAGTGCGAAGACTTATCAAGGACGAGGCGCCTTTCAGGACTGCCAGGACAGCCAGGGCATCCTGCACTTGTCAGATGCTGCTAATGCCACGCCCACTGCATTGGCAGTGAAAACAAAGCCACAGATAAAAGTTGAAAGGCATCCGGGGGCTTTGGCGGGGAAAGGGAGAGGGAGGGGAGGGGCAAAAAGAGGATGTCAAGCAGAGTCTCGGCAATCGCCTTACAAGTGCAATGTCAATTTGTGCACAAAGGGATAATAAGGATTTATGTCAAATGCTGGCGCTGTTTGAGTTTTGCCAATATTTTCACAGATGACTACACTTGCCTCAAGTGAAAATAAAACGCGGCTTAAGCAGCAGTCGCCAAAAATAAAATAAACCAAAAATATTCGGCGAAAGCACAGACTCAGACTGTACTGGAAAAATAAAGTAATAATTCGGATTGAAATGGGATATGCCTTAGGATTCACATGTTTAGATTTGTTTTCCCTTTAAAAGCTGAAACATGAATATTTAAAACGTATGCATTGTGCAATTATTTGTGATATAAAATGTTAAAAGGAGAATGTAATATGCATATTAATAAAAAGTTCATAAAGAATATGAATATTTTTTTACGAGCACTTCATAGCGCTTATAATATCAACTTTTCGCCATCGAACTTTGCACTCAACCACCTAATGGCTACTTAACTTATTAATTTCCTGTATTAACAACAACCACTTTACAAGGAGCTCTCATTAAAACTGCATAAATACACCAGACAAGCTATCAGAAAGCAATTTTGCCAATAGCTAGCCCCAAAAAACCGCCCTCAAAACTCACTTGAAAAGTTTTGAACTTTCCACCAACGGCAGCAACAACAACAACAACAACAACAGGGGCAGTAAAGGAAACACTAAGGATACAACAACAATGGGCCGAACAAGCGCAACTTTTTCGAGCAGAGAGCTCAGAAAGTGCGCTTTGATGCTTTTACAAGTTTTTAGTGATTTTTTTTATGTAGCCTGCTTTTGGAGCTACACTCACACACATACAAATACACTTAGAGCCTCCCAAAAGCAGCACACACACACACACACAGACAGTCGAGGGACCACCGAAAGCAATCAGTTTGCGGTACACAATGTGGAAAAGGGGATTCCCCCGGCTTGATAGAAATCATGCTGAGTTGTGAAACGTAAAATTGAATTTACTCTGCCGCTTTCCCACATTACCCGACTCACTCACACCGAGATTTTCCATGTGGCCGACAGTTTTCCACGCTTTTCACCACCAATTGTGAGCGGGACAAAAGTCTGCTGACTGCGTCGGCCCGCTCCAGTCATAAATCATTGGGCATTTGCCATATGCAAAGCGCTGGCTATCGCTATCACTAAGCCCGGCATTAAACTCGGCTTTGACTTTCATTCGCCCAAAGATGTAACATGTACAGCTGCGCTCAAAATAGTAGAAGAGGTTCCTTTTAAATATACCTATATAGCTATATATATTATATTATTATTTTTATTTGATCATACTTTGCTCGGCTACACTCGACATTAACTTGTAATCAATATGCTCTGATTATTTTCTTGCCCAAAAATATTTTAGTAAAACTATTCAGAACCAGAAATCCTTTTCCTAGTAATCCTTTTACAACTAACCCATTTACTACTAATCCTTTGAGCACTAATACTTCCAAAAGCACTGTGGATAGGCTCTCCCCACCGAAAAACCCTTGTCAAAAGTACAACATTTTGCTGGTAAGTGAATTTTGCTGGTTTGGCTAAAACAAAAGCTAATGATTTAGTTTGTGCCCAATGTCCATCTCAACCCATCAGCCCAAACTCTGGCTGTAATCAGCTTAAAGTAGCCCAATGGTAGTAGCATTCGATTGAATGCAGACGAGTTGAGTTGAGTGAGTTGTCGGCTGTCTATTGTTGTCTGTTCGGTTGAATTGTTCATGTAACTGTTGCGGTCTTGGCCATGTTTGCAGCCATTCCTGTTTATTTAAATGTAATTAATCTCAGCAGAGCTCAGACTCTGGACTCTGGCCGCAGCTCCGGCTTTAGCATCTCATTTGGATTCAGGTTGGGGCTTAGGCAATTAGTTGCCAGCTAAGTGGGCGCTGTTGAAAGTGGGCGGGGCTAGCGGCTTCTGGAAAATCTCATTTCCCTCGCCCCGGCCGGATAATCCTTGTTTGGCTCTACAAGCCATTTATGTTAAGTTCTGGACCCTCGTCTTCGGCGCTAGGGAAATGGTATTTTCATAAATAATATAGTTAAGTGAATAATCATCTGTGGCCAGCCGCTGGATGTTCAACAAGAGATGAACGATTAATTCTGTAGCACTTTCATAAATAATTTCCACTATTTTAATACACCTTTCTACATGTTTTAATTAAAAGTGGTTGTTTCTCTACAACTGCACAATTAAATGTCGCTTACTAATATAAAATAGTTATAATATTTCCTTGAAAAGTTTTGGACTCAGTGGTATAGAATATACGATTGTATAGCTTTTTTTCATTCATTGTGGGAAGTTTCTGATTATTCCATTTAAAATGCTTTTTCTTGCGTACCGTTTTTAAATCTAAAGTGACTCTTTGGCAACGCTTTTGGCTTTTAAAGCGAACGCAATCTAACCAGCCCCAGTGTAATTAATCCAATTTCGTTGTGCGATATTTCACACTTAAAAATCAAACTCTGGCAATTTGTTACATTCCCTTGCACGCACCCGAACACCCGAATCTGAACCAGGAATCCGGGAATCCAACCCAAACCCAAACCCAAACCGATGCAGAATTCGAGCCAACGATACACATGAGACGGCGCCGCTTGAAGCGGTCTGAAGTGGAGTAACTGCAGAATGGAAAGGGAAGCTGGGGCGCTCGGTTAGTAGTACGTGAGCCCCGCCAAAAGTTGCGCAAATAAATGGCAGTGAAATTTTATAGCACACTTGAT